>NC_134314.1:78447398-79053796 GCF_964195595.1 Calonectris borealis
TTACAGTCTGGATCATAAATTAAAAGGCAGCCCCAAGTGTCCTTTACAATGCTATTCAGATGGGCCTAATAAAAACAGTAATGGCTTTTGCTGTGAACTATCTGGAAGAATAGGGAAGAAACAGAAATGTTACTGCATATAAAGATTTTGATGTGATGTGGTCATGTATGTATCATAACATACCTAAGAAAAAGTTAGAATAGGAGCTATTGTATGCAAACTAGTTCATCTCCAGAAAATTCTGCTTTTGTCCTCTGTCTCTTCTGTCTTCCTATCCCTCAGTCCTATATTTAACAGAAATATAAATGAAAACTGGAATATTCTTCCCATAGGAAATTTCAGTATTTCAATACCTGATTTGCGTATAAATACCTAATGAGGGGACAGGACGGAGTAAAGAAGAGGGAGAGAGTGGTGCCCAGCAAGAGGACGAGAGGCAATTGGCACAAACTTACAGACAGGAAATTCAATTTAAATATAAACAAAAAAAATTTACTATGAGGGTGGTCAGACACTGACTGGCACAGGTTGCCCAGAGAGATTGTGGAGTCTCCATCCTTAGACACATTCAACACCCGACTGAATGTTACTTTGAGTAACCTGCTCTAGGTTGGACCCTGCTTCTGACCAGAGACCTCCAAGGGTGCCTTCCAACCTCATCTGCTCCATGATTTCAAAGTTTTGGCAAGTTTCTAAGGTAGCACAACAAAATATCCCACTGCAAGATTTACAGGCGAAATAATCATGTCAGTGTTCTTGTACAGAAGCATTCCAGTTTGTTGAATCTAGCTGATAAGTTTATTTTCAGATCTGTTTGGCATTAAATTACAATAGCCTCCTTTACCCATGATTATCTTGGGGTAAATTATTCCCCATTATTATCTTCCTTTACCAGTCCATCATTTACTTTGATATCACGTGTCCTGTCAACATATGGCACAGTTAAACAGTGGGAGAAGAACATAAGTGATAAAGTACCCAAACTGCAGTTTCAAGAGCTTGGGAAAATCTTCTGTGTCTCTAGAGTAAATATTTTTGTTTGGTTCAAGAAACTGAAATATTTTACATTCATCATGGAAAATGAACAAAACTATATAATTTTAATATTCCTGATAGAAAAAAAAGAAAAAAGATCTTTGGAAGCATGATTCTATTCCCTTTAGTTTGTAAAAACTACATTTCCCCTACAGAAAACTACAGAAAAAAACCCACATAGATGCAAATAACCAATAAGCACTGGGTTAATAAACCGTAACTGGAAACTCTATATCGTACTTCACAATCATCTTTGAAATCCTATTGCCTACTCTGCAGTAGAAAAGGGGCCACTCTGAATTTGGTAACTCCCACAGAGGGCTATGGAGAAAAATGTTGGGAGCGGGGAGTCAATATCCCAATCCTACTGTCACCCCAAATTGTCTGGTTACTGTTGTATGTGGCAGAAGTTAATAGCTAATAATGAGCTACATGCATCATCTATCCCATCTAGCAGCTTAGATGCAAAATATTTGTTCCTGTATACACTGCCATAAAATCTAAGGATCAGTGGAGGATACACATCCCAGTGAAAAATGAGAACTCAAGTGGCTCCACAGCCAGATATGTTGTCACAGCCCCACTCCCCGCTCTGCCACTTCACAGGTGCCGCTCCCTTGTGCTGCAGTAGCACAAGGGGAGCCAACCCAGCCAAAAGCAGCCCTGCAAAACACAGAGAAGATAATTTTTCTGGCTGATCCATTCCCTGAACCGCGACTGCCCATTCACAAGGAAGTCAGCAGGACCACACGGCCAGGCAGCGCGAGGAGCAATGACAGACTCAAATAGATCAGCCTAAGTGTCCGCTGAGCGGGTCTCTGGCTCACAAAACTCTGCATGTGTGTGTCTCTGTGTGTGTGTAAGGGAGACCTTTATCTTTTCAAAGCAAAGAGCTGTTAATTAACTGGGCAAGTACTGGCACTTGGTCTAACGGAGACAACTGGCTCCTCTCAGGAAATGAAATAATGTTTAGTTCAGTCAAGAGGGAAAACGTGGAGAGGAAGATTAAATCTCTATGTACCTCCTGAAGGACTTTGGATGGACTACAAAAGCTAGCATCCCCAAGGGGTTCTCTCCACAACATGCAACCCAAGGTGTTAAATACACAAAGTCCGGGATCCCTCATGAGGCGTACACGCAAAGCTGCAGCAGGTTAGCAGGGCTGAGGGTCAGACCCTCCTGGCTGAATCTCAGGGGAGGCAAATTACACATGGCTCCTCTGCCCCTGTCTTTTATAATTGTGCTGCTTACCTCAGATGTGCACAATCACTGCATTTTCCTTTTACCTTGCCCAACATGTTCATGATCTCAGGTGTCCAGCACAGCAAGGTATTCCTCACCCAAAGGCATGGCCAAGCCGCAAACTGTGATACAAAACACTCGCGCAAACATCCCCACGCCCAGCCTCTTCCCCGGAGAGAGCGAAGGGCAGCAGAGCAGCTGCTGCTGTAGTCCTGATGGCACAGTGTGCGTCTGTGGGCATTTTTCACATCCTTGATGCACAGTCTTTTTTTCAAATAGCAGAATCCCTTCTCCTCTGTGTTTTTACATTATATACAGTTTTTTGGAAATGGAAAAAAAATCTCTAAGTACCTCAGAGAGACAAAAAATACTCAGCAATTGATCTGTTGTGACATTTATGTACACAAGTAAAGATCAGCCGCCATATATTATACATAATATACATTGTAGATATATTTTATTCCCCTGCTGTTCTTGAGGAATGAAAGTGCTTCTGAGGACAGGTGTGAGAAATGAAAAGTGCTTGGATTATGTAGGGAAAGATGGTTCTGAATAACGTTAAATTTTTAATAACTTGTGAGTTGTGTCATCAGCAGAGCAGCAGTAGATGTGAGAAAGTAGAAGTAAGAAAGAACCACATGGAAATCTCTCCACGCATATCGCTCCCGTTAACTTTCATTTTTTCCCCCACCAATCTTTTTGAAGGATGCTGCTGACTCCAAGTCTTCTCCTGTTGTGAGTCATGTTGTGCTGATCACCTGCCGGAGCCCGGGAGATCTCTAGGCGAGAGGCATATGCAGGCTGGGAATAAGATCTGTTTGAAGGGAAAAGCCAGCCTCTCTTATAATTATTTTTCCTCCAGCAAAGAAAGCAGAAGTAGTGGTGATTTCTCTTTGGCAGAGCTAGCTAATTCAAAACACACCTCCCTTTTTTCACTGCTTAATAATAAAGAAATACAATATTGGTCTGCTTCTTAGTAGAAATTAAAACAAAAACAAGTTTAGGCATCGATTGTTCTTGTATAACCCGCTGCTAGAGTTATCTTCTCTCATCCTGTTAATCTAAAGAGAAAAACATGCAACGACCTATTATACACTACTGATACAGAAAATCTGCACAACGTGGGATGCAATATTCAGCTAACACAGCTGGAGTTCACTTGACCAGTTGAGTGCTGAAGATCAGAGTAAGCTGACAGTTGTTTAAAAACATATTCTTGCTCAGATGGTCAATTATTCACAGGTACAGCAGAGCAGGAAAACAGCTTCTGTTAGTGTGAAACGTGCATCTACATCTATCAATGACTTGCTGTGAGACCTTTGGCCATCACTTCCCTTCTCTGTGCCTCTGGTTTTCCTCCCACTCCTCGCTCTTTGCTAGCCCAGTTCACATGGTCTGAGTGGTCACCTCTTGCTGCATAGAGCATGAGACCCTTTATCTCAGTCAGATCCTAGAGGTGCTGCTATTCGCAGTTAAGTAATAGCTGCTGCTTTTTCCCTGCTGTAAACTACATCATCCTTCCCTTGAAGGAAAGGTATTAAGCTGGAGTTCAAGTTAAACAGTCCCTGCCCCACCACGGCTCCTCTGCACAAGCTGGGGCAGCCCACCGAAGGTCCCTCCCAGAAGAACAGGAGATGAGCATCTCAGCACCTTTATGCACTCAGTAACTCTTGAAAACCAGAACAAGAACCATAATCTGTCTTTCAGCTCACGGCCCAACCCTAACTCTCATTCAAAAGATAGACATTGTCTGCTGCCTTGCTTAACATGGCTTTTATAAGTTCATTATTGTTGCCGTGTTCAGCTTCTGCAATGACGACAACCAAAGGTTCAGAGGCCCACAGAAACAAAGTTTGCCAAAATACCAACCTATGTGGTTTTTTGAAGGCCTGTTTTGAAACACAAAATCCTTATTAATTCACAATAATAATTTATTGCAGTCTCACACCTCTGCAGGAAGTCCTGTCATATTGATAGGTCTAAAATCTCACATGCCTTATATTTGAAGGGTTTGCAAAGCTTTTTATCTGTTTTATTTATTATTTAGGGAATACTGTAAGTGTAAAAGATGCCTTACGAAAAACAGTAGAATACAAGGTCTCTGGAACCAAAAGTCCTGTGATCTACTTCAGATACAATCCATGTAACATCAGTTTAGATGCAAGTGCGTGTAAAGGTGTCAATTTTGTGGGAAAAACAATGTACGGGTTTTCATTAAAAGACAAAAAAGACTTAAACTCTCAAAAGACCTCCACTGATCTTTTTCCTTTGAAATCATGCAATGATCATATTCCCAGTTCTGTTTTTAAACTAAAGTAGTAATGAAAGCTGGCAGCATAGTACATTCGTGCAACTTGACACTAACAGGCCAAAAGTTGAGCCTATTAAAAAGAAGAAAAATCTATACTGAGGCAACAGATTTCATATTTAAGTATAGTATGATTACAGAAACAAATAAAAAAGCCTTCTTATCCCACATACGTACTATATGCAAGATTTCTAGAGGAAACAAAGGTCCTGGAGGTTTAATTGCCTTTGTTCGCTTGAAAGAGTAATCTCATGATAGTAAGATATGGAAACTGCTATTCTAACTCCAGATCTCTGCAAAGCTCTTTTCTTTTTTAATATCTGCAGACCCATAATAGATATGATACTTAATAGTTCCTCTTCCAAGAGGTTAGGATTTGGGGGTATGCAGGTGCTGCTTCTGTTCTTTGGACTTTTTTTCACATCATACCACAGTTTATGCTGAATATTAATTGTGAATTTGCATCACACATTTGACCCTTAAAGAACATAATTATATATTACATATTAAAATATAATGCAATATAATAATTATAATATATAATAATTATTATATTATGAGATATTATATATATGCTCATATATTATATACAGTCTCATGACAACCAATGGGAACACTGTCACATCCTGCAGAACACAGAGGAAAAGGGATGAGTTTAGACAGAGAAACTGTTGTAATGCATTACTCCTGAATCAGAAAAAATGCACTGTTAAATAGTCTGATATTATATTAAAAGCAATAATGAACTAAAAATTTGGACAGTTGAAATCCTTTCCCAAAACTGAAAAACACATATGGCAAGAATACCAATAAATCTTTATCTGCTGTAAGTGAAAAAACCAGACATTAGATAGAGTACCAATTGCTTCACCTCTCGGATATATTGTTGAGATACTTATTTGTTTGCATTTGGATCAAAAGGAGATTGCTTGGGAAAAGACTGCGTTGTGCCCACTCTTCTGGAGCAGATTTTCCTGGATTTCATATGAAGCAGTAGGCTGTTAGGAATTAAGTTGCTGTGAGCTCCAAAGGTCACAGATGCTTCAGTACTTCATTCAAGCTAATGATGGGCACTGTTACAGACCAATATATTTTAAAAAAAAAACCACCTTTCCCTGCATTAGAAACAACTGTTTTCACTTTATGTTCACTAGTGGTGCATCTTCAGTGTTTTTGCACGAGAAATATTGTTTATTTATTTGCATAGACACCAGGGACCAGCTTCTGCTCATTAGAGTAGCAGAGGTGCAATGTAATTCCTTTGAAGTTAATCAAGTAACTATAGCTTCCTACTGACATAATGCCCACGCTCCTAATAAAAACATGTCTGCAGAATGTTATCTGTTCTTTGAATTTTAATACGCAGAAACATATATATTGAAAAAATATATACACTTTAGAAAGAGTCAGTTTTATCTTGCATCTAGCAATTACTCTTGCTGATTATCAGTGCACAATTACATGAATGTACAAAGATTTAATTCTGTTCTTACACAACATTGGGCAGTTTGCGTGTAAATGAGCCTACCCGCATGTGCTGTCTCCACACATTTGTTGTCACTAATGCTAAATAGTGGTTTGCTGTGCCAAAGTGAGTATAGGATATGGTCTAAAAGAGGATGGAGAGCAGAGAGAGGTACATCTATTTTCCCTGTCTTTACCAGGTTAGGAAAAAAAAACAAAGGAAAAAAGCCCAGATTTCGTTACTAATGACTGAAACTAAAAACAGGCAATCAAATGCATAGAACAGATTCCAATGAAAATTAAAGGCATTTAAAAGGTGAGATTTTAGCAAAGTGTCCTGCATTAATAAAAAAAAAATCTAAGAAAATATAAGTATATAGTTAACAAAGCTGAGTAATTTTTTATTCTCTGAGCAAAATAAAATCTTGAATGTATGTACTGTAGGTATATTGCAAAGTATTACTACATGACAGAAAATGTGTCAATTATGCTACTTTAATGCAACCTGAAGATTGTGATGCAAACCAACATAAAATGTCATTACGTGATATAGCTGTACTTCTGACCCTGTTGTGACAATAATTAGGCTGAACACAACATTGGCAACAAGGAAGGGAAGGGCATCAGAGATATTATTTCATGTCAGACTTACTGCAATCAGCTATGTAAATATAAGTATAATGTTCCATTCAGTATTTGTTCACCTTTGTTAAAAATGTGGAGAGTGGCAGAAAAGTAGTAAGCTATGGGGTAGCTGCATTGTTTTGAACAAGATCCTATAAAACACTATTTTTCTTGGTATAGATCCAGGAAGACACTGACGTGTGTTCTTGGCTGTCTGGCATGGAAAGAATCTTAATGCAGCTATTTGAACTTTTCACATGTTTGCCATTACACACATACCCATTTGCTTTTACACAAGCCGAACTACCTGTTTACCTTGAACCAGTTGCCTGATCAAGAGAATACTAAGGCACCAGACCTATGTAACAAAATTTGGATAAAAAAGATCTAATTCTTAAGTACTATATTAGATGCACACCACAGGAGTTGGGACCAGTCCTAAGAGAGAATATAAGGTATCACTCTTCTGATCTTGTACCATTTTAAAAGAGTAATCATTTATTCCTGGTATGTGTTTTCTGCCTCCCTGCTAAATTGTTATAATCAGTTTCTCACTCTCTAATCCTTAATTTTCTTAATAACCTCTTGTGAGAAACTCTGCCTTGTCTTAATGCCATCTTTTTCATCTGCACAATTAAGATTAAATTATCAGATTTAATCACATATCACTCACATTAGGCAGATTTGGATATCATTTACAGGGATCCCATCGAATCTAAAAACCCTACCAAAATCAATGGAGTTAGGATTTTTGTAAGTGATAACAAATAAGGCCACAGGCAATGTTGACTGGGTGTGGAACAACAGCAGGCACTGGCTGGTATTAGCTTTCCTAATACCTTGAGCTTCTGACCTTGTTCATCCTACTGCATTTTGACTGGCTGGCCATTTCAGGGCTTCTGCTGCAATTAATGAGGTTGCTAAATAGCGTGAGGTTATGGGAAGCTGATGAATTTTGAGAACTTCAGACTTCAGAAAAATCTTCTTTCAAATTTAACTGACAGCTTGATCTTCTGGGAAAAAGTTAGTAACCAGAAACAGTCAGGCTGAGACATGACCTGCACAACTCATTTGCTTTGTGACCTCCTTGAGCTTCATCACTAAAATTACAGGAGGAGAGTTTTCATAAAATTCTGCTGCTCATTGCAAATGGTTTTAAAGGCACAGAAACCATGCCAAGAGAATTCCGCTCTCAGATCTGTAAGTGTAATGAGAAACTCAAACGAGGAAAATGTTTCTAATCTTAGTCGTAAGATCTAAGAACTGACTTTTCCTCCCTTTATTTCCTCCTACAAGACAGAACAATGGTGAAAATAATAATTTTTCAAGCATATTTAAAGGACTGTTTGTTAACTTCTTAATCTTTCTTGTGTAACTGAAGAATGAACTGCATTCTCTGTATCAAGCTTTTGCATCTTAGAGAACAGCATATAGATTTTTAAAAGGAGTCTTATAAAGACCAGGTCTAGAATTATTTATCATGTTTTAATTTCCCCTTTAAAAATAACACCAGTCATGGACTATTAAATGTAATGTATTTCATCTGGTGTTTTCATCTTTTATCATGGTAGCATGGTCCACCAGTGTGTTAATCAAAAATTAAGGACAAAGCAATCCCTAGAGACTCAGAGTAGCATTTTATCCATGCAGAGGTTCCTGCAGAGATTAGGAGAAAAAAACATAGAATAAGATTTCTTCTGGGCAAGTCTGAGTTTTTATTAGATTTTTACCATTTCTGTGTACATTTTAGGGCAATTACAATGCTAACAGAAATGCAGTGCAGAAAGCCTCATGTAGCTGGTGAGGACATCTTTGCCCGTTTTGAGCAATTCTGTACACAGAGTGCATGCTCACTGTCCTTGAAGTGCCAAATCTAATCTAAGGTCTATATTTTGCTCAACTTCTAGTTAGCTTTGATGTATCACAGCAGACCAGCAGGTATCACTAAAAAACAAAACACCACAAATTATGATCTTAGCAGTTCTGCTTCCTGAAACAGAAGATCCCAGGGTGAGATGAGATTTTTATTCTAAATTTATACACGCTCATCATAGTGTTGTAATCTGTGGTTAAAGGTTTAATCTATGTATTTTATCTTGGCTTTTATACAACAACTTGCCCACTAAGAGCAAAGCTCTTATCTCTCAGATGGACAGATTAAGAAATGGACCAAAGGATGGCTGAGCTCTGCAATTATATCACTACATCAATACCAAGAGGGAAATCAATTGGCTTCAATAAAATAAAAACAAATTTTTAGTTAACCACTCAAAGTTTATGATTCTTAAGTATTTTTATCGAATTTTCCTATCCTTGAAGGTCTCATTTTTTCCTAGACCTAAAAGAAGGCTTTTCTTTACATTATTTCCAACATAGGCAAGTCGTGAGCTACTCGTAATCTCCCATTACGTTCTTATGAAATTTCCATCTCAGTTTCTAATCCAAATAATTTTAGACAAGTTCAGATACATTAGCTTAGATATGCTAAGGCATATGAGCAGGTTTTTTTAAGCTTCAGACTGGAAGGACAAAGACCTCCTTAAAAAACAAATTAAAAATTTGATAAAACTGTCACAGTTCACCTTCCTGAAACAAGCACTTTCTCTTCTGCTCAGTAAACTGCAGACTTTTTATGATACGCTATTCAAAAGTCAAGAACCTTTCCTGTTCTCACAGACATCAGATGTTCTTTATCAACAATCTGGATGAGGGGATTGAGTGCTACCTCAGTAAGTTTGCAGATGACACCAAGTTGGGCGGGAGTGTTGATCTGTGTGACGGTAGGAAGGCTTTGCAGAGGGACCTGGACAGGCTGGATCCATGGGCCGAGGCCAACTGTATGAGGTTCAACAAGGCCAAGTGCCGGGTCCTGCACTTTGGCCACAACAACCCCATGCAACGCTACAGGCTTGGGGAAGAGTGGCTGGAAAGCTGCCCAGAGGAAAAGGACCTGGGGGTGCTGGCTGACAGCCGGCTGAACATGAGCCGGCAGTGTGTCCAGGTGGCCAAGAAGGCCAATGTCATCCTGGCCTGTGTCAGAAATAGTGTGGCCAGCAGGACTAGGGAGATGATCGTGCCCCTGTACTCGGCACTGGTGAGGCCGCACCTCGAATACTGTGTTCAGTTTTGAGCCCCTCACTACATGAAGGACATTGAGGTGCTGGAGCGCGTCCAGAGAAGGGCAACGAAGTTGGTGAAGGGCCTGGAGCACAAGCCTTATGAGGAGCGGCTGAGGGAACTGGGACTGTTTAGTCTGGAGAAGAGAGGCTGAGGGGAGACCTCATCACGCTCTACAACTACCTGAAAGGAGGTTGTAGCGAGGTGGGTGTTGGTCTCTTCTGCCAAGTAACTAGCCATAAGACAAGAGGAAATGGCCTCAAGTTGTGCCAAAGGAGGTTAGATTGGACATAAGAAAAAATTTCTTTACTGAAAGAGTGGTCAGGCCTTGGAACAGGCTGCCCAGGGAAGTGATTGAGTCATCATCCCTGGAAGTATTTAAAAGACGTGTAGATGAGGCACTTAGGGACGTGGTTTAGTGGGCATGGTGGTGTTGGGTTGACAGTTGGACTCGATGATCTTAGAGGTCTTTTCCAACCTTAATGATTCTATGATTCTATGATTCTATGATTCCATCATATTCATTAAGCACATGAAGAGTGTAGAAATATTATTTGTCAGCATTGTCCTATCCTTCCTCCAGCAAGCTCTATAGATTCATTGTCCGTGTGGTTTGCCTGCACAGCTGCATCTCCCAATTCATTCCTATCGACAAGGATTTCTTAACTGACTGTCGCAGAAGCAATGCTGAGTCTTAGTTTGAGGTGCAGGTACATGATGTACATTTGGTGTATGAGGTACATTTGGACTGGGGGTGTATGCACAAAGATTCCCCCACCCCTACCCCCCAAGATATGTCATATATGGTGTTGTAAAACAATTTGGACTGAGAGAGCAAAAAGAAAAAGGAAAATAGCATTGCTTAAGCTTTTCAATATTTACATCAAAACCAAACGGGCTATGATATATGAAGAGAAATTATATGTGTGTGCATGTGTCAAAAAGTCTTTGAAGTGTTTCTAGCAAACCCTTGTGAAGGAGATCAATATCGAGCAGCAAGGATGGAGTTTTCAGTTCTACTAACACTTTAAGCTGATAATCCGTTTGGAGGAAAAGCATGTCTAAACTTCTATTCTAGTGATGTAGCCCTCCTCTCCTGCTGTGTAGGGCTCAGGTGCCAGCTGCCCTTACTCCACAAAGGCAGACACAGTCCAAACCTAGAAAATTCTCTTGGCTGTTCCTGCCCACTCTGGATTCCTGGGAATTTTTATTCTGAAAATCGGACTTTTTAGTGTTGCGTCATACATATCCTTAGAGAAAGCATACTTCAGGGCTTGGGGATTTCACTTAAGAACTTTCTTTATGAAGAAATTTTTCCTCCAGCCCCTGGTGTAAATCTCCCATGTTTTAGAAACTGCCAGAAGCCAAAGTAGCAGAGGGCTTTCATGTTTGTATATGGCTAGAAAATCTAGTTTGAGAGACCCTGGTGTTCTTTTGCTATTTCTACCTACCATTGCTGTTTAATGAGCAAAACAAAAACCCACACAGCCACCTGGCAGAACTTTCCCATTTCTTCCAGATTACCACATTTTGTTTCTCTTTCCTGCCTGGTTTTTCCTGAAAGTCACAGGGCCTCAATGAACTTGAATCTTTTGCAAGTCTCTGTTTCTAAACAGTCTGGCGGCATTTCTCCCTCTTCCCATCCTCCCGTGGAACAGTCCATGCACAGACATCTCACTCCTGCTGCAGCCTTTATCCTCGCTGCTTCTGTGTGACTTACCACCATTCCCATCAAGACTTCTTCTTTAACAAAACATATTACGTTTATTTAACATCTTCCTTACAAAAAAAACCTGTAAGCAGACTGGCTGGAAATTTTTCTATCATGACTTTCCATCCCAAACACGCACAAAAACGGAAAACATAGCTCTTTGAAAATTCCAGTCCCTGGGATTTAGGATAAGCCAAACAAACGTTTTGCTTCAGTTTTCATAAAGGAAAATGGAAACAAAATATGAGATCTTTCAAAAATTGAAATATTTCTGGTTTTCCAGCCAAAGTGAACTGTTTTGTCTGGCATCGGTTCAGTGCTGGTCTGTCTGCCTGTGGAGTTACAGCTCCTCCCAGGAGCAGCAGGCTGGTTGTCTGTGGCACATATTCCTTGTCTTAGGTAGGGCTTCCTGTTTGAGGTATTGCTTCTAAGATAAACAGCACTGTCCCATCTGCCTTCTGCACTAATTCAAATATTTTAATTACAAAATTATTTAAACCAGCTTTTAGAGATATTCCGCAAAACACTGAAAACCACTCATCACAGAAGGTCAAAAGGCAGCTTTAGAAACTAGTAAAAGCAGTGGGGAGACCTGTATTTAGACTGTTACGACAACACAGTATTTTCCCTACAAATAGTTAGGAAGGACGTGGATACTTTTGCAAGGGTAAAAAGTCTTTACATTAAAAAATTTGGTATAAATCTCCTGTCTGAGGAACAGGCTTTGAATGCTTTCTTGGCCAATCAGTTGGTCAAGCTAAAACAAGCTCTGAAGAAATAGGGATCAAAGAGCAGTTTAATGGCATTGTTATTGTTATTTACTAAAAGGATTCTTTAAATGCTGAGTTAGAAAAATGTCTGTTTATCTTTTAATATTTACTATCACAATTTTCCTAATATTCATTTTGAAAGTGAATATAAATGAGTCATGGAGAAATTAAGCATCTATTGTTCCATAGAAGTACCCCCTTTGAATATATGCCTTTCCACAAGCTTTACAATAAAATCTTGGGGGTTTAGGATAACTTTAGCCCAGCACAGTGCCCAGGGCATTCCTCCCCACCACCCTCCTCTGTCTTTGTGGGTCAAGATGTGCCCAAATATCTTCCTCAAAAGAAATTCCACAAGCCAAGGCCCCCTATGCCATCCACCTCAACAGGAATGGAGGGAGCAGTCTTATGGAGTCCTAGACATGTTGGTCCTTTCCAACGTAGCAGCTGTAGATAAATTTAAAGATATTTAAAGCTAAATCAGAACTGAAATCCTTCCTCAGAGTCCACCTACAGAGCAGCTGTGGCAGCTCTCAGTGTGTAGAAACACAGGATATGAGCCCAGCTGCTGCAACTGTGCTGAGCCTGCCGAGACCAAAGGCCTTAGAGCATTTCATGGTGGGACATTGCTTCCCACTATTCCATACAATGATTCAAGGTAAGGTTTTTATGTTAGAGTAGAAACATTTTGGAAAATGTTTTAAGTAAATTATTTGCAAAGATATCATCAGTCTGGTACGTTTACCACTATTCTAGAGATAAGAACAATATGCTTAAGTGCAAATGAGTAATAACAAGGAAAGGAATGTTTTCGTGAAGAATATTTATTCAGTAGTGTATCCAGAGGTCTACCTGGCCTCCTTGAATGGAGCTAGCCCTAGCTGGGTAATATACAATACTCTGGTACGTCTTGTAGGAACCATTCTTTTTACAGAGATACTGTTTCCAGAAACTCTGAGCAGCCAGTCTGACTCTGTGTTTGAAAACAGCTTCAAGGTCTGCAAGGTAAGTAATCACTAGTCAATGAGCATCAGACAAAAGTATCAACCGGATGCATTGAGGACCACCTTTCCAGAAAGCCGTGTCATCCTCCACTGCAGTCAATCACAAACAGTTAGACAACAGAAGTACAGTATCATGCCACTTCCTTTCAAATGCATGGTTTTTTAAATCATAGGGTAAACTTTTCCTTCTCTTTCAAATAATCTAACACCAGAAATGTATGTTAGCCCAAGTAATTGTGTGCACAGGAAGAATTAGGCATGCTCCCTACCACTTTGCATAGCACCTTTCATACAAAAGGGCATATACACTAAGTATTGGTAGTTGCCAGTTACATATAAACTGTGTACAAGGTACTTTGTATACGAAGGGTCAGGACTTCCCACTGTGCAGAGGAGATGCATCGTATTCCCAGGGCTAAACAAGATCCTTCCACCTTAGCCAGGTAACTACACTGAGTGGTAGCTGGAAATGGAAGGAACTGGGTGACCTCTCACTGTTTTTTCCTCCACTTGCTTGAGACTTTCTAATTTCCATTTCTACAACCATGGGGAGGTTGCTCTGATCTCATGCGGGCCATGTAAAAGGACGATTGGACACTCTTTACTTCTACCTGTCGTATCATGTATCCACACAAGGCAAGAACAGAGCACAGGCAGGAGTGAGGTACATCATCAAGAGGTATTGACATTTATGATCAACACTGAAAAGTATGCCAGATGTGAATTTGATTTGGAGTCTGTTTAAACCTCACCATGTCTATGTCTTAATGTGTGCCTAGCACGGAGAAACTGTTATGATATCACATCCTGGTTCCGTTCCACTCCCTCACAAAAATTCCTTTCCAAGCAAATACTTTAGGATGATATTTAAGGTGTACATGTACATATATTTATGGAGGTGGCAAAAGCATTTGTGAGAAATTTAAAAACGTCTTAATTCCTGAATGTCTTCTGAATCAACAGGAATTAGGCAGTTAGGAACTTAAAAAAAAAAGAAAATCCCCCTGCCTGCTTCTTTTTACATTTAAAAGCATAAAAATTAGAAGCTAGACAAAATATTTTCTGTTGATTTTTCAGGAGTAGTATAAAAAACTGGAGGAGTGAACGGTCACAGATAAACACTTGGCTAGGGCAATCACCCACTTAGTGGAAACCCTGAATTCAACTTTCACAGCTTATTGAAGCTGTTTGAGCCTTCATCTTCCGCCTTCCAAGAGGGTATCTTCTCTGATAAACTATGGCATATGTTATTGTTTTGTATGATATATATGTGTCAATGTGAGAAAGAATGACTCTCTCTCTTAGCTTGATTAGTATGCTCATTGCATAGATAAAACCAGTAAGTTTAGAGTGTTTCTCTTTTTAAAGTGGAGGAAGAAAATGAGCCTCAGCAAAGCAGAATGAGAAAGGGGCTATCTCCCCTCGATGCTCCATGGCCTTTTTGAGGAAACTCAGGGTCAAAGCCTGCAGGAAAAAGGGAAGAGCAATTCAAGGAGCCTTGCACCAATTGTGAGCAATTTCTTAGTGTAAAAGGGCAGTGACAACTACCTGATTCAAGTCCTTGGCTGCCTTCCTTACATGAATACAAAAATATAATAAACACTTCAATTCTGGAGAAATCGGGGACTTTGTTCAATGCAAAAGGAAAGTTTGCAACATTTTGGCCTTGTGAGAAACACTGAAAAATTTTCTATTTGATTTAATCATAACCAATTGTGTTTGGTGGGTTTTCTTTTTTATTATTTGGCAGCTGAACTAAGAAATCCATGTATTGTACAGTACAGTACACTGCTGCACTTCTAAATATCCTTTTAAGTGATGGCCCTTAATTCCTAAGGTAGATTTCCAGAAACAGGAGGTTGCATTTTCCTTTCTAGGTCAACAAATCCCAAGGGAAAGAAGAATGTTTTATGTGACAGAAATTCCCAGACTGAAATCCCTAGACCTTTCCATTAATTTATCAACCAAGCAGAATTTATGAGGTATCTAAATTGGAAATGAGATGTGTATCTTAATGGTCTGTTCCCCCTGTAAGCGAATGAATAAATAAATAAATCACACTACTGTTGTGGACAAAATGCAAAGTTACTTGCATCTTTCTATTCCAGCTTTAAACACTTGCAAATCATTATGTGAACACAATGAAAAGAAGGATGATAGAAAATGTGTCATATGCCCATGATACAGTGTGCAAGAAAAAATCCATTTGTTGATAAGATGGAAAGTAATAAAGATCATTACAAGGATAGAACACTTTCACTAACAAAACACAGATTTTAGAACATCCCATATTGCTGTGGCTTAAGATATAGAGAATATTACTCAGCAGATGTAGAATGCTGCATGTCTCACACATGGAAAAAGCAGTGTAACTCATTATTGCCATGGGACTTTCAGGTCAAAACAACTTGGTGTATTAAGATTTTCATGAAAATAATTAATAAATGAATGTTAGAATTGAAACCCCAGGTTTACAATGATGTTCATGATGACCTCACCAAAAGAAATGATTGCAGACATCTATAGCAGGAAACCATTTCACACCTACATCTCCATAACTCATAAAAATAAAAATATCACCTACATTTACACAGGAGTTGCTATTCCAAAATACTTGCTAGCCTTTTTTTTTTTAATGTTGGCTTTCCAGGAACATAATCTTTAATACTATAGCCTATCAAATGTAAACATATTTCTATAACTAGACTGCTTGGAACCTGCTCAAAATTGACCTCTGACCTCCGCTTATGAAAACTGGACATGCTTGATTGCTCCACACCGACACAGAGCATGTTCAATTAATGCTTACATTATAAGGATTGTGCTAACAACACAAATGGAAATTAAACCTTTTCACTACCCATCTGCATCTGAACATTCATAAATTGAAATAAGTGTAGAAGAGCTGCACTCAATCAATTTCAGCTCAAGTCCCTGACCTGATTATGTTATGCATGTCAATATACATTCTCTTAATTAAATGTGGTTCAGTGAACACTAGTGGTAAGAAAAAGGGAGACTATCGTCCACTTATTGCTACCCAAGATATTACCAGGAAAACAATAGAAAGTAAATTAATGGGGAAAAACATCAACTAAAGACAAAGCTGTTGTGTTATGTTATCATAATATTATCCTATGCTGAGAACCCACGCAGGTAACAGAAAGTGTCACTATTTTTCCCCTGATGACCACCTGTGGAGCTTAACAACTACACAAAAAGGCATGAGGAAAACCAAATACTACACTTAACTGCGTATCACCAATCATCTGCTGTTGCAGGCAACAGGAAGGCACCTGCTGGAAAACTGCAATTTAAGAATGAAAGAGTAGCGTTGAGCACAAGGCCTCCTACCACCCTCAGCTCTCTCCCTTTCACATCAGCCTGATGTGGTTTCTGCACAACACAGCAGGCTTTGTGTTTTTATTTTTTCATTTTCTTTCTTCTCAATTCTCTCCAGTTTCCTGGTCCCTTTCTACCTCTTCCCTAACCAGCCTGCCACGGTGACACCCACTGAAGCCATCGCACAGCAGTTGTTGCCACACACAGCACATAAATGGTTGCCACAGGGGAATATTTTCGTCAGTATGATTTGGTAACAGAGGGTCCCCCACAAAGACCGAGTTTGCAAGCCTGCAAAGAGTTGATAATGATGTTCGAGGGCATTAATTAAGTTTCTGGCAAAGATAGCTTTTTACTCAGGGTAATGCAGATCCTTGGAAGAAAAGAGGTGATGGACTGGAAGAGTCACTGAGCACTGGCACAGAGACTGATTCAGGAGGGGAAAAAAATATCTACAGTTGGCTTGGGTTATTTCTGTGGTATCTTTCTCTTGCCTTTCAGAGTCAGGCTATGGATTACACAGCACTTATGATTCAGAAGGAATAAAACATCCTCTGGTGTGCTAATCAGCATGTGTTGCATTGCACAGATGGGAGTTAGAAGATCCCAAATATCTATTCCCACCATAGCTGGGTGCGTGTGGTAGACAGACTCTCATTTTAGCCCATTGTGATGAGCTAATCGATTCTGGACCCGGGAATAATACTTAGAAAAAGACCATTTAAATTCACCTTCATGCACAAAAGCAAATTAAAACAAACAAATCAAACATGTTGAAACAAGCTATTTGAAGCAGACTACACTGGAACGCAAATCTGACTCCAACATGGTGTGGCAACTGCAGTCAGGCTTGTAGAGATAAATATGATGACGGCTCTCCATCTTGCCTTCCATAAACCCTGCCAAATCCTACTAACACTCTCTGCCCCCTCTCCAACCTAACAGCCCTGAAGTCCAAACAGATTAGAGAGGTTTCAATTGCATCTATTGAAGCATATAAATTTTTGTCTTATTTAGCTCTTTTTTTTTCCCATTCACAAATGGTCTTCAGTCAGACTACAATTGTTTCTTATTTATTTGCACAACAATTTCTGAGGACACTTATAGGCCTGAGATTTTCCACACATATATAGTGTGATTTTCACTGAATAGCAAGAAAATTCAATGCTATTTGTTTCTGAATGAAACTCAGAAAGATGGTCCCAGTCCGAACTGGAAACAGCTGCAAAAAACAGTACATGGCCAAGAAAACACAATATTATCTGTGAAAGAAGAGATACAGGCCGTAGAAAGTAAATGAGTAAAACTTAGGGTGTACTTATTTTCAATACAGGACTATGTGAAGTGAAAGCACAAACAAATAAATGGGAAAATAAAAAATCCATTAAACTACCATGGGAAAACATTTTGCCTTTTGGTGTTTAACAATGACTGATATTTTTTACTCCCATTGTGAAAGATAGGGACAAATCAAAGGAGGAGAAGGAAGTAAGTTTTTATTTTAATCAGTGCACGTTTCCCTAAGTAAATTCCTTTACTGAAATATTTCAAGACAGAAAAATAACAGACATGCAAACTGAGATCTGGAAAATTCTATTTAGGCTAATTTGGCTACTATAGATGGAAAAAACCTTGGGTCTTCAACCTTATTTCTTTGAAGCAGGGGAACATGGGGGAATGTTTGTCTAACATACCAGTAACATCCACATCTCTTCCCTGGCCCTTTCCCTGCACTGGGGAAAATATTATTGAAAAATTATCTAAACTTTGACCAGCATCTCCTTTGTACAGGAAAGCCACACACCACTGAGGACTTGACAATGACCTATTTTTCCAGCAGCCCAACTCTGTATTATGTTATGGTCTTTATTTTCATTTTCTTTCAAGAGGTCACTGGGTGAAGGGTTAGGGAGGGACAGAAAGGTCCTAGAGAAGAAATTCAAGGTAATTTTGTTATTTACTAGCTCTGCTGGGTCTATGTGTTCTCACATTTCAGTTTGTCTCAGTGGAGCAGAAAAGCAGCTATACAGATGCCTGTCCCACTGCCTTGTCAGTAGCTTTTGGTCTTGCCAGGGGCAGGAGAATCATCAGCAAATACTAAATACGGACCTCATAACCAGCACAAGGTAGGAAAAAGCCATATATTCAATCTTCAGTACTCAAATAAGCAATTGACACAGATATCTTGTCTCTAGTTCCTCAGGCTACAAAATCATGTTTGACATTGTGTTAGTTCATATGACTTCAGCTATGAGCCATCTAAGTTTCCCACCACATTCATCATACTAAATCCAGAGCAACTACTTCTCAATCTTCTAATATGATCTACTTTTCCACATAAGATAAACCTCTTGCAAAGCAATCGATTAAGGGTGATAAGATACTTCAGCCTTTGCTGATGTTGCCAAACAGGATGCTAATTAAAGCTATTTCTGGTGATAGCATTTTCTTATTTTCTTTGTTCTTTCTTTCTTTCTGTCAGTGTCAACATTTAGTCACATAAATCCCAGACTAAATGCAAACAACCTTAATCCAATACTAACGTAGAGGCCCTCTTCCCCATCAGCTTTTCAGGGGCTCTGAATGGCAAGCAAGTTCCTAGAATTTTAAATAGCTGCCATGGTGGTGCCTCTTCCAAAAATTTCCCCCCCTTCCTCTGAGAGCTCTGCAGGCACAGTACTGTAAGTAAAATCAATGACTACTCTCATAATTGTAAAGTTGTCAGGCTAGCACAAGAAGGGTCCTTTTTTTTCTATTTTAAAATCAGGAAACCATGCTTTTCTGTTGACCTTCCCAGGTTAATCCAAATTCCCCCTTTGCAAGAACATCTGGAGGAAATTAAATGCAATAACACAAATCTTTCTAAGCAGTTTGAGTTGATGCTTCCATAAAAGTCCTATTTAATTTATGTTCCTATATTTCCCCCTGTCTTTCCACTCTCTCACTTATTCAGGGACAATAAAAGATATTACTCACATCTATCAAAAGACACTTAAGAGCTAAGGAAGTAGAGCAAGTCCACCCAGTCTGGCCTATACTGGTGAAGCAAAAATCCCAAACAACACAGCGCACATGACATGTAAACTGTTAAAGCCTGAGGTTGGCTCTGTGACACACAATCACATAAAGATCTTTCCATCTTTTCACACAAACACCTCAGCCTTCGTCAAATATTTTCTCTCTTCCACCACGAGTTTTCTCCCCCAGCTCATCACATGTACCCGTGAGCTAGCTCAAGACTTTCCATTGGTTCTGTCTCCCCTTCATCCTTTTGTCTCTCTGCCTGCCTCAACCCATTAGTCCATCACCCCCAGCACCTTACTGCTCTCTCAGAAGTAAAATTTAACTTCAAAAAGATAAGAGCTGTCCAATGTTAAACGCATACTGCTTCTCCATCTACATACCTGCTCATGTCCTTACCCAGGTTATAAAATAAAACCTAATCTTCTATATAGAAAATTCATATAATGATCTAAAACTAGTAATCCATGAAGTTCAAATTTTTTTGTATGAGATGCATTACAAAAATTATGCAGATAGCATCACGGTTTACCTTTTGCCATTTAGGAAACTTGCTGTTGCTTCCCCTGAGATAACAAATTCAATAGCTTGAATTCAATAGAACAGTAGAGGAAGTATCTATATTTCTCTTTCCCCCTCAGACACACGGCCCCCACAGTGGCGTCTAAGAAGCTCCACCTGCAATGGATAGCACTGGTGACAAAGGATATCTCAGTATTATAAATTTCTTATTTACTGGTTGATAGTGAAGCAGATGCCTGCAGCTGATGGTTCTATATCTTATCTTTAAGGGCTACTGAATTGATATCCAGAGAAAAGCGGCCTCACTGTTGTATTTTCATAGGAATGCCGTGACATCTGGAATACAAATCAGTTAATTTTACTCTTGGCTAATACTCCCCTATGGCAATCCACCCAAAAAACAGATCAAATACAATTATACAGTTGTGCTAAAAGTCTATTAGAGGAATGTGTGACCTGATAGTTCAAATCAACCAAAAACAAACCAAGAAATTTTGTTTCTGGTGCTGAAGCTGCAAGTCTCAGAGTTCAAACGGAAAGGATAGCTTTATTGGTTCCCTCTTGATATTATCTCTCTCTTTTGCATCATTATCAAAGATAAGGTTGATCAGTTCAGCCTGAAGCTTGCACTTGCAAGAACCCAGATCGTGATTAAGTCTGCATTCAGTCGCGTGGCCTTCCAGTTTTCATGCTGCAGGTCTGATGGCAGCAGGCTAATTGCTTGCCTGTGGATGTGTGGTGGTAGATGTGTTCGTACTCACATGCAAAATTTCAGTCATAACTTTCTAAGAATGAGTTAGAGTGAAGACAAATATTCAGCACCATTTAAAGGTTCCTACAGTCTTTTCTCTGAAACGTACTGGTACCCCACAGTTTTGAGTAGAGAATTTTCCATTTGAGAAAAAGATAGCAACAATGTCTAGGCAGGACAGCACTGAACAGATTTCCTTGATGATGTCAAAACTAGTTTTTCATTGAATAAGGCCAACTGGTATTTTTCCAAAACAAAAATTTTATTTCAGATTTTTTTCCTGCTAAAATTTTTCTCAAAGAAATGCATTATTTCGATTTGGAACTTCAAAAATATTTAATAGTGCAATATTTTTAAACTACTACATTAATTTAGGATGATACATCAGTATCTGTAGAGCCAAATATGCATTATAAAGGTGCAATACATTTTTTTTTCACTCAAATGATTTTTTAAATCTTTTTCCTTTCATTTGGATTTTTTTTTTTACTTTTTCTTTTTCCATATTCAAATTATTAATAGTTTTACTAAAATGCCACTGTGATTTAAAAATTGTTGAGTTTACATACATTTTAAATGTGTTAAAATCATTAAGTCATGCTACTTAGTACAAATGGAAATATTTTATCTTTTCTGTGACAAAATTTGGGGAGTTTTATGTATTATGAAACAATATGATAGTTTGATACAAAGTGATATACATTCAATATATTGCCACATAAAAAAGTGTAAACTAGAGGAATATTTTATCTAGAGTTTCAAAACTTTTACGTATATACTTCAAGCCTACTTCTCAGACCATCAGAAATGTCTGTTTGCTTCTATTTTAACTCTGAGTTTAATCATCTCTATCAAAAATGCTCATTAAGAAGCTGTAGGCTAACATGCTTCCAGTGGAAGTCCCTTCCTACCCTTTAATGTTCGGAAAGATCTAGTTAAATATTAATCATGGAACTTGATTTTTTAAATGCATTAGCTATAACAATTCCTTGAAATGTTGGTATTCCCACTCACTCTTGTGTTTTTTCTGATTTTGGCCTCAACACTGTCAGGTCATGATGCGTTTTACAATCTTAGAAAGAGCTTTTCTGTATCCCCTTTATGAAATTACTTAGACACCTACTGAAGCACAGTGACTCTGCCCTAGAGTTTCCTACACAAGTTCTGCTAACATTCGCATTTTAAGCACATGATTTTGTAAGCTGATGGGTCTAATATAAGGACAGGACTCGGTAATGAGAGGTCAGCAGCCATAGATAAGACACTATGATCTTGTGATGGGAAACTGATGACCACATTTTTTAAGACACACGATTATAGATTGAGAGTCTTTTGGAGGAAAATGTCAGTATCACTATTACATGGTCAGTAAATAACAAATATGACAAAACGATATAATCCTGTAATCCTTTGAATATCAGGGTCCAGACCTGCTCTTTCCAAAGCCAGCAAGGACTTAGGTTCAACTTCTAAAGACTTTAAAGAAGTTTTATCTCAAGATAGGGGAACAGCTTATGCAACAACTTCCACCATTTGAACAAAAATCTTATAAGATTTCCAAACTGAATTTAAATCTAAAATCAACCACTGTCTCTTCCGCTCCCTCTCCTGAAAATAAGCAGTTGAATAATCTCTGTTCATTTTGTAACACAAGCTGAATCGGAGGCTGGCAGAAATATACTGGGTTTGCATAATGGTACTGAGAAAAAAAAAAGATTTCGAACCTGAAGGAGATAATTTGGCCAAACACCAGGTATATAACTTAAAACTTCTGAAACCATTCTTCACCTGGGGTGCTTCAACTGAAAGGAGATTTTTACATCACAACATAATTACCAAAATGTAGGGTGGGAGCATGCACACATGCAGAGAATGTATGGATAAAATTTGAAAGACTATTCATAATGAGTGTGGAAAGTTTAGATTCAGAAAGAGTTTAGAAGCCTTTCCTCCCTATTCTGCAGAAAAGCTTTTGTAACATCATGATTTCTTTAATAGGCCTGCCTGAAGTATATGGTACACCTTGATGGGAAAAATCTAAGCCAGATGAAAACTGAGTAGACTCACTCCTTGTATATTCTTGGTTCTCCAAATAAAAACCATCCATCATGCTCTCCAAGAACCTCCTAACAGCTCAGTCTTTTAGGAGATGTTACAGATTAGGGGGCTTTTTTTTTTTCCAGGAACCAGTTTATTATCATTAATTAATAACTGTCTGTGTATTGGGATTGCAGTACCATGTATATTGTATCGAGTAAGTCTCAGCACTTAACGGAGTGGAGCTTGGATAAACTGTAAGGTATTATATGAGAAAAGGCTGCAGTGAAACCCTCAGCTCCAAAGCTTGAACAAATAAACAGAGCAAATAAAAAGTGGTTTTCTTGCTCTTCTGTGCACTCAGTGGAAAGAAACTATCAAACTTTTGCACCCCACTGCTCCAAGATGCATTAAAAATCTTTCTCAGTTGAGAGCAAAATGTGTCAACCACCATTGCTATTCCGTCTCAATTTAAGGGGAAAGAAATCTATTTTTGTAAAAGCTGTCAGTGAAAAACTTTCATCTAAACATTCATTCATGCTCCAGAGTTGTCCTGTATTTCATGCTTAATGGGCCAAATTTGGAGAGAACCCTGATGCTGATAACCAGCATGGAACCATGCTGTGTGTTGACAAAAGGAACACTGATGTAGCACTGTTTTTCTACTAACATAAGAATGCAACTTAATTTAGAGCATCTTCCAAGCAATTTTGGTTTTCTGTTCAGCAGCTGTAAGGCGAGTACATGATACTTGTCGTATCAGATCAGATCAATGAAGCCAGTGAGCTCAGGGCTTTCCTAGACCACTACTGGACATTTCTGAAAGAGATGCAGACTCCCAGCACTTCAAAACAAAGCATCCGTGGTAGGCATGGGAATGGAAGTGGGGAAAGTCAGGAGCTGAATTCCCTCTGCAGTAATCAGCTTATCCTGAAGTGAGAAGGTTCCTTATTGCTACTGCAGCGCACGGCACTTACCAGGGTTATTGCAGAAGCCTCACACAGTTCCTCATATGATAACTGTAATTATATGTGATGGCTGCACCCCTGATCAGTTAGAAGCAACATGCATGCAATGGTCATGCGTTAATATTTGAGGAAAAGCTGTAAGTGAAGAGAAATGAAGGGATGGAGGGAGAATATGACCTTTAAAAGATTAAAGAGAGTATCACATTGCCTCTATCAGTGTGAGCTGAGACAAAACCTGTTCCTTTTCAGTTACCTGTCTTTCCTTCTTTTATAGTAAAACACTGAAGCTGAGCACTTATGAGTAATTTTTGGTGCAAAACCAGGATATTAATTCTGAGCAATAAACTCTAATGTGAAACCCTGCCTAGGATCACTGTAAATACTTATACATTCTCATCTAACCTTATCCTACAAACCTTTGCTAACAGCACGGTGTGAATATTATGATTTTAGCCTAATGCCAATCTAAATATTTACTTGACAAGAGTGCAACACACAGAACTTTTTTTCCCAGATATCAGCTTTTATTATGAGGCTAAAATAGTGAGCCAAATGTAAGGAACAGACCAGCAAAATACCATTCTTGAGACTATAATCAGAAGTTAATTTTGAATTCATATCCATTTTTGTTGCCATCTAACTCAGAAAAAGGGGTTGGGAACCTCGTTTGCACCATGAATTTCTTTTAGTTCAATCTTTCTCTGGAAATAAGGTTTTGAAATTCTTCTGTCTAATTGATTTTGTTTATAATATGACCATGATAAGGCATTCTGTACTATCAGATGTGTTTCATTGATTGACATTTTAAATGAGATGTGACAAATTTACAATGATCTGAGTGGTACGTGCCAACTGCTAGGGAATGAACTTCATTTACCATTAAATCAGTCTACTTCTAATGTTCAGGAAGACAGGATGCGCTGGGTGCCACTGTCCGCGAACAAGCATGTTTCAGACTCCCATTATCATTAAACCACCCCTAAGCTGGGCTTGTAGTTGTTGTTGGCTTTTCCCAGCATAGTGACCTCAAAAACACACACAGTCAGATGCCCCTTAGCATCAGAGAGGACCATAACCTCGACACACAATAAAAAGGGTTCATGTCTAGGGATTACTCAATTCTGTAAAAAAAAAATCTAATATCCTTATTTTGCATTTCTTTTTTCACACTTTTGTGCACTCTTTATTTGGTTTCTCAATTTTAATTCCTTTATTTATTTTTACTGCCTGCCTCTGTTCTTTCTTGCTTCTCATGCTCAAAAGACAATAACCTTGCATCCAAGCCCCATGCACATGAGCAGCCACTTTCCCTAGAGACAACAATGACACTGGTCTGCAGACTCTTGTTAGAGGAGAAAATGTTGCTTGCAAGAGCTCTCCCTTGTTACCAGCTGCATGGGGGACAACATCCTAAGGGGCTACCTGTTATCAGAAGTGCAGTCTCCACAGCCTGTATTCTTCCTATGTTTTTCTTTTACTGTCCACCAAAATACCCACTTCTAATGTATACCTAGTGTCCATCTCCAGGGCCCATTCATTAAACTTTCAAAGAAATACCTCTCAGCTTTCCCACAGACTGTCTCTAACGTTTAGGGTGAACTCCCCATCAAGGGTTTGTCAAGGTGAATTAGCTGAGACAGAGCACATCACCAACATGGCATAATATTCTGGGGACTCAGGCTACCTAATTTACAGCTAGCTTTTTCTATCATATGGGATACACAGATCCCCAGGCATCTGCAAAAGCACCTCCCCTAACTTACTTTTCTCTCTCTCTTTTTGTTTAAATACTTAGGCATTGTACTTAGATCGTAAAGTTCTCTGGGGCAGGAACTAGGATTGTCTGCTCTGTAGTGCTCCCAGGTAACATAATAAGGCAGACAGTAATTTAATTAACTATGAGCATGCGCGCAGCAATATCAGAAGATAGATCCAGGTAGATATAAGTTGCACACTTCCTTACCCATCTGATCATATTTTGTCATCACACTGGCCTAAATCCATATTTTAACCCCAAGACTAATTAAAGTCAAAGTGTTATTTTGAGATGTCAAGCTGTCCAAATTTTAGATCTGAGGAATGATTAGGAAGCTTTCCATACTTGCCAGGTCAGATGGTCTTCTGTATCATGCCTTAGATGGTCTTACTCTTATTTATTCGAATATACCTGGCCAACTCAGTCCTCCCCTTTGAGTAGTTAAGAGGGATTAATTGAAATTTGCATCCATGGGAAATGCAGACTACAGAGACTTGTGAGGTACAAATACTGAAGCTGCCTGATATACTGTTATTGCTTCCATGGCTTTAGCAGTTAACATGATGGACACTACAGAAGAAATCCTATACTTAAGCCACATGGTTGCATAGATAGTAGGGATGTGTGCATCAGGCAGACTGACATTAGAATGTTTTGCACAGACTCTAGAAACAAGCACAGAAAATAACAGATTAATTCATTTTCAGGAGTAAAGAACACATGGAGCAAAGAAAAACTCCAAGCCTTCACTTTCACACACCTAATCAGAGATTTGACATTTTACAGCATTTCTCTTTTGATAAATTAAATATGATTATTGGAAGTGACTAAACAACTGTGTTCAGTAGCAAGACTGGAAAAATAATGAAGATGGTAGTCATTTTTTTATGTATTACACTCAGACACAACATCTCCTACATATAATCTTAGATATGCTGCTTTGGAGCTCCAAACGAGAAACAACTTTAAAAAAGCAGCAACGCTGAAAAAATAATATATCAGTGCACTTATCACCACAGCAGGAAGTGGAGAGCAGAGGTAGTGATACCAACAGTAAACACGTGCCTAATAGCTCAGCAGAAACATCCTGCCATGTCTGGTAGATCTCCATACACAGAGCTATTCAGCGCCCTTTGAACATATACACAGTGTTTTCCAAACTAATTATGATGCTGGCATATGGTACATCTACCAAGAAAGAAGAAGACAGACTTTTTGAAAGCACTGTCGTGACCATTATGGCAAAGAAAAGGTTGGCCACTATTACAGGGCCTGAGCCAACATCTATCTAAATCAATGCAAAGACTTTCACTGATTACACAGTGGACTTTGGATCTAGTCCACAGTAAATGAAGAGTCTTGCTGAGATTCCTGGCCTCATAAAGAGCCAGAGACTACTACAGCACCACCAACGCCTGGCTAGACAGAAACTGTTCTTACAAAAAAGCTTATAAGGCATAATAGGGGGGGGAAGCAAAAGGTTCCCGTGGAGTTCAAGAGGCTTCTGAAAATGAATGATATCATTCTTACAGAATTTTAATGAACCTGTGTTATTCAATAAAGAACTGTAGCTGTACTGTAAAATTCTATTGATCAAAATTACTGAATATGACTTATGAACATTCTCCAGTAAGTGCTATGATAGCGTTCCACAAAACTATAACAATATATGACAATATGCAATGTCTTGTTAAATCTTGTCTAAGCAGTCCCGAAAGAGATTTCTGGTTACAGGGTGGTGCTTACAGCCCTAATAGGGGTTCAGTTTACGGTCATCCCTGAAGAAGTGTCTGTTTGCCAACTAGGCTGTAGTCTCCAGCAAGACCCTCAGCTCGATCCCTAACAACAGTTCACCTCAGACTGGGAAGTTCTGCAGAAGCCCCAAGGCTGAGGTCAGTCTGGAGTTTCCTCACCTCCAGCCTCCCCACTCATGACTGTGTTTCCACCCACCCTGCAGGCCTCTGGCATGGGAAATCAGTGAGCAATAACACAACAATTCCCTGTCTTGACTTCCTCTCTCTGTGTCCCCTCTCACACTCCTGAACTCTCTGCCAGCCCTAGGCAGAGACAATTTCATGGAAGCAGACAAGGCACCTGCAGAGTGATTGCACTGCTTTGTGCAGTGTGAAAAGCTCAGGAGGCACCTTAATGCCATGCCGGAGATGCAGTACAGATGATTCTGGTTAGGAAGGGTGGTGAAGATGAGACAGCTTGAGCTCATTCAGGACAACACTGGAATGAACAGCCGAAAACGAGACCATCAATGCATCTGAGGCTGGCATTTGGAAACATTTGCATTAACAAGCTTCCTGTCTGGGTACAAACTTTCATGTATATCCAAAAAATGGATTACCAAACTGATGCAGCTCCTTTGTCCTCATTTTTAACTACTACAGATGAAACCCTCAGTTTCCAGGAACTCTTTTCCAGGAACTTCCACCAGAACCCCAGTTTTCATTAACTCTTAAACTGTAACCCACGCATTTCTTTTTCACTCTTGCAGCTATTAAAATTATGCAAAGCCCTGCTTTCAAATAGGTGTGCAGCTCTTGCTCTAAGCGGCAACATTTTTCTGAATAGCCTTAAGCTCTGTCATAAGCTCACACAACCAAGTGTGAAAAAAAGCTACCACAAAATAAAAGTGTGATGGAAGCAAGTGACAAGGTACCTGGGACAGTGCAGGCAGTAAAAGCTGTGAAAGGGTGCTAAGCACTGGCCTCACCCTGTGCTAGTAGAGCAGCGATCCAACACAGACGTCAGGTTCTCCCTAGGGTTGCTAGTACATGCAGTGTGCTTGCTACAATCTCTCCTTCAGTTTTGCTGTGCAGAGATGCTTTCTTCCTGAAGTAAAATGAAGCCTAAGAGTGTTTTGGATGAGCACAGAACATGGACGTGGCATCTATAAAATATGACTTACTCGGTACAAATGCAAAGAAAGAAAAAAGCAATTTAAGAAAAAGCTTCTCCAATATAAAATTTAGGCAAACAAACCAACCCTCAAAGGGCTATGAAACAGCAAGAATTGTAAACCTTCTAAACATTCATTTTTGAGGTTTCTTTTTTATTTACATTTGAAATTTATCCAAGTTTTTGACGCAAAATATACTACAACAGAACTTAGAACCGTTAATTGAGAACTGAAGTGACAGAACAGTTTAGAAAAACATAAATTCAGCAGTGCTATGGCCAACAAATCTGACTGCACTGTGAAACAGGCACCCAGTGCAGAGCTCCTTACATCATCCAAGCATCAAATGTTGCCAATAAAAGAGTTTAGGTTGCATGGAATATATGACCCGGAATGACTGTACAATAAAAATAAATGAGTGTTCAGAATTTTATATGGATTTCAAGAAAGCATTTGATACTGTATCAGCACAACAGGAAAGAGAGAGTGGTAAAAAGAGAGAGAAATATTATATTGACTTAAATGCTAGAAAGTGTATCAGTAGAAGATGGTACAGTTAAATTACCTACTCATAGAATCATAGAATAGTTTGGGTCGGAAGGGACCTTTAGAGGTCATCTAGTCCAACCCCCCTGCCATGGGCAGGGACATCTTCAACTAGATCAGGGTGCTCAGAGCTCCATCCAACCTGACCTTGAATGTTTCCAGGGATGGGGCATCTACCACCCCTCTGGGCAACCTGTGCCAGTGTTTCATCACCCTCATTGTAAAAAATTTCTTCCTCATATCTAGTCTAAATCTACCCTCTCTTAGTTTAAAAGTGTTCCCCCTTGTCCTGTCGCAACAGGCCCTGCTAAAACGTTTGCCGCCATCTTTCTTATAAGCCCCCTTTAAATACTGAAAAGCTGCAATAAGGTCTCCCTGAAGCCTTCTCTTCTCCAGGCTGAATAATCCCAACTCTCTCAGCCTTTCTTCATAGGAGAGGCGTTCCATCCCCCTGAGCATTTTTGTGGCCCTCCTCTGGACCTGCTCCAACAGGTCCATGTCTTTCGTGTGCTGAGGGCTCCAGAGCTGGACGCAGTACTCCAGGTGGGGTCTCACCAGAGCAGTGTAGAGGGGCAGAATCACCTCCCTCAAGCTGCTGGCCATGCTTCTTTTGATGCAGCCCAGGATACAGTTGGCCTTCTGGGCTGCAAGTGCACATTGCTGGCTCATTTCCAGCTTTTCATCCACCAGTACCCTCAAGTCCTTCTTGGCAGGGCTGCTCTCAATCCCTTCACCCCCAGCCTGTATTGATACCGGGGGTTGCCCTGACCCAGGTGCAGGACCCTGCACTTGGTCTTGTTGAACCTCATGAGGTTCACACGGGCCCACTTCTTGAGCTTGTCCAGGTCCCTCTGGATGGCGTGCCGTCCCTCTGGATGGCGTGCCATCCCTCAGGCATGTCAACCGCACCACTCAGCTTGGTGTCATTTGCAAATTTGCTGAGGGTGCACTTGATCCCACTGTGTATGTCATTGATGAAGATATTCAACAGTACTGGTCTCAATACAGACCTCTGAGGGATACCACTTGTCACCGACCTCCACCTGGACATTGAGCTTTTGACCACTACCATCTAGATGTGTCCATCCAACCAATCCCTCATCCACCGGACAATCCACTCATCAAATCCATATCTCTCCAGTTTAGACAGAACGATGTTGTGGGGGACCATGTTAAAGGCCTTACAGAGGTCCAGATAGATGACATCTGTAGGCCTCCTGGCGTTTTTGCCTGACGTCCTCTTTGATGGGATCCATCGCTCCTGAGCTTGGAGGAGGTGATCCTTGAATATTAACCAGCTTTCTTGGGGCCCTCTTCCCTCCAAGGCTTTATCCCATGGTACTCTACCAAGCAGAACCCTGATGAGGCCAAAGTCTGCTCTCCTGAAGTCCAGTGTAGTGAGTTTGCTGCACACCCTCCTCGGTGCCCTGAGGATCTTGAACTCCACCATTTCATGGTCACTGCAGCCAAGGCTGTCCTTGAGCTTCACATTCCCCACCAGCCTCTCCTTGTTGGTGAGAACAAGGTCCAGCATAGCACCTCTCCTCGTTGATTCCTCTATCACTTGGAGAAGGAAGTTATCATCGATTCCATCCATAGCATTCCAGGAACCTCTCGGATTGCTTATGCTCTGCTGTGTTGTACCTCCAACAGATATTGAGGTAGTTGAAGTCCCCCATGAGAACCAGGGCTTGTGAACGTGAGGCTGCTCCTATACAGAGGGTGCATCCACTCGGTCTTCCTAGTCGGGTGCACACCGTCATGTCACCTGTCCCTGCCCTCCCGTTAATCCTGACCCATAAACTCTCGGTCAGCTCCTCATCCATCCCCAGGTGGAGCTTCATGCACTCCAGCTGGTCATTGACATAGAGGGCAACACCCCCTTCTCATCTCCCCTGCCTGTCCTTCCTAAAGAGCCTGTATCCTTCCATTCCAACACTCCAATCATAGAGGCCATCCCACCGTGTCTCCGTGATGCCAATAAGATCATAGCCCTGCAGGTGTGCACATCTCTCTAACTCCTCTTGTTTATTCCCCATGCTATGTGCTTTTGCATAAAGGCATTTAAGTTGGGCCCTGATGAAGCTGTCTTACTGGCTGGAGTTCTCTGCTTATTATATTGTATATTATGGTCTTCAATGAACAAGCCAACATTAGTATGCAGGAAAGTTTTTTCTTGGAAAAATAAACTCTTCTCATTCTGAGAAAATAAGTCCTCTCTTTTAGAAGTGATGTGTCACCAGTTACTTTAATTCTTAAGTCCCTCAAAATCTTTAATGTCTTCATCTTCATATGCCTCTGGAAATGATGTTATTCACGTTTCACAGATTAAGTGTGTTTTTTTAAACTAATGAGTTCTTTTATTGCCTGTTTCTGCTTAAGGAAACTGTAGGAGCCCAGGTCTCACTGACTGCAAAGAGATCTAGGATCCTATCTGCATCAGAAACTTTAAAAATCATTTTGGACAGTTGGCATGACAAGGAACTAAATACAGATTTCCCTAACCCCAGGCTGGTACCTTAACTTCTGAACCACCTTTTTTCTATTACAAGTTGGGTATTAAGCTAGCAGGCAAAAAACTGTAGAACCACGCCATGTTCTTAAGAAAGAGGTGAAAAACAAAAGCTTTACTGCTAGTTAAGCTCTCACAAGGATAATTATATGGTACATACCAGTTTGATTTAGTTTTCTTCTCTTATTTCTAGAACTGGTGTTGCTCCACAGCAACAGGCTTCTTGATCCAGAACTTAGTATTCACAGAAGCACATGAGACATCTTCAGCTTTAATAATAGAAATAACAATAATAATAATGAAGAATATCAAAGAGTAAGAGAGAGAGCACCCTAAAAGTAAGCTCTGCTAACAATATATATAGACCTAAATGATCACACACCATCAGTGCTGCTCACGTGGACTCACACAGCCCACCTTCCCCACCCCCCAAAATCATTGCTTAATTAATTCTTATCATACTTCATCATATGCGTAGACAGCTCTGACAAGAATCAATAGCGAAGAAGTTTGTTCATTTAACTTGGTTGATTCTCTTAACTCATTTAAATGAATCGTTTTGAATGAATATGTTTTATTTAGCAGGTTAAGTCTTACAGCAAATACCATCCATATTTGTGGGGAAAGAGTTAGGGAGACACAAATTTAGGATATAAATTTGGGATATAATATGGTAAGGAAGCAATTGGACAAAATAAAGAGAATAAATTTCTTGCAGTAATCCCATAGCTCTTCTTCAGTTTCAAAAAATAAAGAGAGATGGAGAACTGAAGCAGCAAGTACAGTCAGAAGAACTGATTAGAGAGAACTAATCTTTACAGTGATAATTCATGAGGGTTGAGTGAAGCAGAGATGACCTAGACTGATATTCAGAGGCAGGGTGTTGGCTGGATCACCTGCACCTTTTCACCTGAACCTCCAAAATGTTATTAAGGGAGGTACTTTCTGATCTGGAAAGAAACTAGCAAAACCTAACAAAAGAACGCTGTCTGCCTGGCCTCTTTATGCCACTGGTAACGGTGATGAAAGATGCAAAGAGAGACTGACAGTCCCTGAATAAGTCTGTAATTACTTCCATTTAAAGATGTTACAGCTTCCAAGGCACAGTGCAAACGGTTTTGAAATGAGTGACATTGCATACATCTGGCACAACAAGCACAACATTAGCCAGACAGAGGAGCTTAAGCTCTGAAAATGTCAATTTTCAGACAAAAAGGGTTACAGACTTTAATTTCAGTGATTTATTCAGATAACACCCATGAACATTAAAAGGGCATGAGTTATGCTCATAACTTCCCATGCGTCAAGAACGACAAGACTATTCCTCAGAGTCTCCTGAATAGAAAGATCTATCAGAAGCAGATGGGAAATCAAATTTTGCTGAAAAACAGAAGATTCTGATCTTGTCAATAGAACCTACAAATTACTGTATGAGCCCCATCAAAGTAAGAAAGACTATGGACAAAACCTTAGTGAAAAAAATCCATCAGCAGGTGTGCATCTGAGCTGCAAATAGCTGGTTCATGTTCCTCATCATCTGTACTCTGCAGCTTTGTCTGCACTTAAGTTTATGAAGCTTGCTGCCTATCACTAAAAAAATTATATACATCTGCAAGACAGGGTTACACTAGGATGCGTGATGGCACAGTGCGGAGAGTTACATAGCATAGGTCAGGATGAACGTTAAAACAAAACAAAACAAAACACAGGAACAAAAAGTATCAAACAGGTGCAATTTGTGCACTCATTTGTGAGCAACCTATGCTCAGCATGACTGGTACTGTGTTCAGAGACCACCTCCACCTCTGAAATAAATAGAGAATCCTCAGGGAAGAGCAATTCCCTAAGATCACTCTGTCAAAGATAAGGAAACTAACCCTACTGAGCGGAAGCTGTGCGCACTCCCCTCATGTGAACCTTACCCAGCTCAGGATACAACCATGTTTGGAATATTATAGATGTTAAGGGCTCTGTGCTATAATCACTACTAGAAACTCTCACGCTCCTTTATTGCAAACCCACCTTCCTCTGGACTGTGCTACACAGACCAACTTCCAAGTACTCCTAGGACCTTCTGTCTGGAATGGACCGACAAGGAAGCAAAGGGTAGGAAAACCACCTTTGAGCAATCAACCAGCTGCAAAATACTGCCTGTATGAAAAATACAGCAATTGAAATTTCTTAACATCTCCTTTTATGGGACCCTGCTTTTTACGGCTCACTGGTTTGCCAAATTTTACCTGTACTTGCTGAAAACTAAACTGTTTAAAGGAAATATCACCCCCATAGATATATGTAGAGAGACTGCTTTACTCATGCTGAAACCACTTTTACAACTGGTGAAGCCGGGATCTGAAGTGGCTATGTTTCAAGGCCCTGCTCTTGAAAGCCAGTTGGGATTGGGTTCCCTCTGTCAGTGCTGAGCCTTTTCCCATTCTTGTGGGAAGCCAGTCAAATTTAGCTATATATGCATTTTAAAAGCTACAGCTGACATGGTAGAAGCTCACCATCTAGAAACAACACTCTTTTTCCCCATATAAGAAAAAAACACAAAGTCCTTACCCACAAGGGATATTCTAGCTTAGATCAAGTGGAGTTTTTCCTGCAATTCCAAACACCTGAACCAAGAGCATTTCTCCTTCCACCATTTCTGTTGGAGCCTAGGAGCTTCCCAGGAACTGGTCAGGAGAACTCTCAATGCTACAAATAAAGGTGGGGAGGAGATATGGCCTAGAGGAGGTGTGACTTGGGCCATGCCAGAGAGATTTGGGGACTGGCTGATTAAGACAGGAAGATTAGAAGAAAGGACATAGACTTCACATATTTCAGACCAAGCATGGCTTGGGAGCTAGCTGACACCATCTGAGTGAGGCAACCAGGAAATGGGAGCCAGTGCTGCAGAGGAGGCATACTGAATAAGATACTGGCTTGGAAGACCAGACCTGGAGGACCCGAGCATTAGGTACTGAGAAGCAGCTGAACGAGGAGCGAAGTCTTCAGGAAGCAAATTCTGGAGGCCGCACCAAACAAAATAACCTGGAAAAAGGGAAAGGAGGAACTCAGGAATGGATGTAGACAACCCGAGGAGAAGAAGTAGGTAAATTTTCTGACCAAAAGGATTGATACAGTTAAGCAGGCAGTATCTACTGGGAAAGGAAATGGAACTGGAAGACAAGGCAGGTGAGACTGGCTATGGAGAGACTCAAGCAAGTAACAGGAGGATCTGTGTCCATTGAAGCACACTTCTCTCCAGAGTGTGGAAGGGAACCAACGAGTCAAGCCTCCCCTCTCCCTCTGAAACCAGCTACTGTCCCTGCATGGCTCACCCACAGGACTGTTTCAGTCAGCAGGGGTCTTGGCCATCATTACCCCTGGTGCTGAGCCAAGCGAATAGTGAGAAGATGGGTTGTTTTTCAGGTATTTTTATCATTAATTCTAGAAGCTACACATACTACACAGTTAACAGAATGGTAAAATTTAAATGCAAACGCTCAAGAATCAGAAAATTCCCAAATTAAATTTGCTTTGACTGAATTCAATGCATGGGGAGTGTATGCAATTTGCTACCATTTTTAACTATGTAATCATAGGTAAACTGTCCCCACATATATGTCCCCACCCACATTTTGTAGGAATGACCTTAATTTGCAGTTTTCAGAAGAGCCCTAGGAATGAGGAAGCAGCAAGAGAAGTAAACTGTTTTCCAGAGAAGAGATCCTTTACCTCTATCTTTTCCTTTTTTATCTTTTCCTACTGAAGCCAAAAGAAAATGAAGACGCATTTGTAAATGAGCACATTAACAACAAAGAACCATTCACTGTACCTACGCTGAGGTTGTTGTCTATCAGCTGACCAGACCACTTTCCTATCCATCTGTATCTATCCTCTGCCTCAGAACTGTTCTACCAAACCTAATTTTAAAAATATGAAGTAAAGAGCATGCACTTTACTGGAAAATGCATCCTCAGCTCTCCCACTGCATGGGGCAGTGGGTCATGACATTCAGGTCAATGACTCTGCTTTGCTAACTTATCAAATAGGGTTACTAGATTCCCACCTCACGGAAGAACAGTGCGGTCGCACTTACAGCCACTTGGGAAGAGCCTGGAGGGAAAGAGAGCGTGATTTGTATGTAAAAATGAAACCTTTTGCAAGGCCAACTTAACTGGAAAAGAAAACCCACAAAGATTTGACACACTAGCCCTTCCATCAGAGCTACAGCAGCACTACCACTGCTATGAAAACACAGTGTTATAAAGCAAAACTGTTAGTTCAGACTATGAAAAGTCCAGGGCAAAGAAAGAAAATGTGGACAGTATCCAATAACATGCTCCACCAGGCCAAACCCTTTATCGCATATTTTCATCTACTGGTATGAACATTTCTGGGTTTGTTTTCTTTACAAAAGCAGGGTAGCTGCCATTACAAGAATTTCAGAACCTCTCAATTTTTTTTACGTTCATCAATTTTTTTCTTCACACATCATTTCTTGATCATGCAAGTAATACATCATGCTCTCCACCCTTTGGAGCAGCTGGTGTGATATTATTGAATAGATACAGTGCATTGATTCTGGACTGCTGGGAATTACCGGCTGGCACAGTGGGTAACAGGATAAGTATTAACTGTCTCAGATAGAGTTGTTTCTTCTGTACAGAGAATGGCTCCCTTCAGTTAAAAATAAAATAAATATATTCTAGGCATTTCTCCCTCTTCAGGTTTTTCTGATTTCCAGGACTTTTGAAGAGGTTTGCTATAGAGGTTTTGCTGCTCTGTATTTATATGCCTGATCCTTAGTTCAAAGCTCTGATTTTCATAACGCTTAGACAGATTCAAAATCGATTAGTGCAATGAAACACCTTCCAAATTCCACCTACATACAAGAAATGCCACACGAGCTATGCAGTATTAGGATGAATAAAGTGCAGTAATCCAGGCTGCAACAGGAAGAATTCACAGTATCACAATCAGCACATATTGCTGTAAAGCCTCTGTGTTTGCTGGTTTACAAATAGTGCAGATGGCAATACAAGCTTTAACTCTGACGAGCATATATGAGACTAGATATTCTTTTTCCCATAATCTTTGTTAAGCTTGCTTCCTCATAGAAATAAAGCTAGCAGAGGGCTCTAGGAGAGCGTAAAAAATCAAAGTCTTACAGGTAATGAGAAATAAGAAGCTTTAAGATATAGTTTAATGCTATTCTCAATAGGCTCTTCCTCATGCCAAATTACATCTCAAATGTTTATGGTGCTTCCAAAGGGAGTGTCGCCATTCTGAAGAGCGTATGTAATCTGGACGTACTGACAGTGGACACAGATCATCCAATCTTAATGACATTTGTAACAAGACATTGGGCCCGTCAGTCATGAATATCCCATTGCAAAAAAAAAAATAGTAACAATAAATTGCAGTGCCATTAACTGTATAGAAAAGCCTCTTTATTAATTGCATCTCATTAGTGACTGCAATATTTTACTAGTGAGTACAAACACTCTACAAACAAGCTACCATGGGAAGCTTTTAAATTGATTTTTTTTTCTTTTAAGTTGCTTGAATGTGATTAAGGACCTAAACTGTAGAAGATATTTTGACCTTTGTGGAGCTTAACTGAGAAGCTGCTTCAGGAAAAGTAAAAATGACTCAGATTTAAATTCAATAATGGCAAGCCAATGCACATCGTGGGGAGGACAAAGCAGGAGATGGTGCTAAGCAAAATTATGGTTAATAATAGGAGAATATGAGCTAAAATGCAGAAAATATAACAAAAATTATGAAGGATATCAGAAATGCACTTCATAATGAGCTCACAATGAGATGTAGCTAAACAGGTTGAAATGGCTTTTCTGGTACATAAGAAGAGGAACGATACTTGTAGGGAAGTCATAATGCCTCATTTCTTGAAACTGATAAGGCACATTCAGAACAAAATTGGAGGTATTTAGGTAAGATGTGTTATATATTATATATTGGCAATTGGAGGCAAAGGTTTCTAAGCTGATGTAAGGCACAGACTGTTAGACTAGATGAGTGGGTAAAAAAGATTTTAAATTATTCCTTTTTCATTCCACCTATTGTTTTTTACCATCTTTTTTTTCCCCCACACTTTCCACAACTATCAAGCATCTCTTAGCAAGTATAAAGGCCCTAAGCTAATGTTCTGATGTGTACCTTACATCACTTTACACATCTTAATTTGACAATTAGATGAGGGAATGTGAGGAGGAAACATGAAATAGCCCTGCAGGGTGCAGTTTCATGACATAGCTAAATTATCCTAATGGCATTCTCTGCTATTTTAGCTACCAAAACTGTCACACCAGTCAGGTGAGTGCCAGAGCCATTGCAAGTAAGGAGGACAGAGGAGGGACAAACCCTTTCCACCAGCAGTTAGTTGCAGGATTAATGTAGCTGTAATGTAACATGCAGTGGTTTGTGATGGAGTGCGCATCTGTTGGTGGGGATGTGTGTGTGTGTGTGTTATGTTTTTATTCCTCCTCCAGATCAGCTCTCTGATGTGGTACTTCTCATGGACATATTAGCACTACTCTTAATGTGAGTGGCGCAACCAGGAAGAGTTGTGGGGAGAAAAGGAAGTAAGAAGCTTTGATCTGGGTGCTTCAAAACTGCCTCAAGTTCAGAAGTTACCAAAGTCAGACACAGAGCAAGGAGTCTCTTAACAGATTCTTGCAAGATGTGGTTGAGAAAAGCATCTAGATATTTGACAGGTACACCAGGGTTGCCACACGTGATCAGGTCATTACTCCATTTGACCTTTGGACTTCACAGTAGCTGAGTTTTCAAAGACAAATAGCCCATAATAAACTGACTACTATTTGGAAATAGTATATGTATATATATGTATATGCATAAGAAAATTCCTGCTCCCTCAATGAGCATTGCCTTTATGTACTGAATCTTGAAGTTTAAGTCATTGTTTTACCTTGCATAACTGCAAAAATTATTCATGATCCTAACATTACCAAATGAATCTACAAGATTTATCTGGCTGACCTCCTAAGGCTCTGATTTCCATAAGGCAATGACTACACATAAGGCAAAAAAGTATTTTCTTTTATTAGTTCTAGATTTACTACCCTTTTATTTTATTGTCTATCTGTTTTTTCACGTGTCTCTAAGCAGGTGAAAATGAGGAGTTGATCTGTTTTCATTATGTTCATCATGCTGCAAGAAAATGGGAGAACAATTATACAAAAGCAAACATAATCACATGAAAAAAAAACATAGAAGAACACTTTCTCTCATCCTCCACTTAGGCAAAGACAGTTTCCCCATGTTTCAATCTATTTTAACACTAGATACCTCAATGGCAGCTTTGGTTTTAATCCGTTATTAATTTCCTCAGGGCCTGCCATGCCATAGCTTGAGCGCATAAACTTGGAAAGGCCTCCCTGAATCCTCTCAATCAAACAATCCCACCTAGATCTTTCAAATCCTGTTGAAGGAGCTGATGAAAACATTTGCCTGATCTGTCCATTTGTAGATATCTTTCACTAAATGTATTCCCTCTCCCATCATGTATCTTCTCTTGATATAATATCCATAATATACTTATGGAATTAAACTATCTCACGTGCATGCACATAGTCATATTCTCTTTTTTTGCTAAATTGCCTGAGAATTGCAATTCTTCTGCCAAATAAACAACCTCATTGATCTATGTAGGTAAAGAGAGTCTGAATCGATCAACTATTGGGGTACCAGACATTATAAACAAAGCAAAACAAGTCTTAATTCTGCCAGACTAAACAGAATTCATCCCAGAAAAAAATCATTTAGTCATCACAGACACATAATGTATTTCAATTTTACTCAACAGAATTAGCATCCTCGTCATTTTAGTTGATACAGGAAAAATAAATTATTTGATGGAGCAGATCCAAGTGTATCTGTACCCACTGTTCTTTAATTTGAGGCAATTTTTTGATACAATAAGAACTCCAGTCACACTGTATTCCAATTTTGCAACATTAAGTAATGAATTTCTTTCAGCTTGGTTTAAGCAAGAACATTATGTTGCTATTGGCAAAGCCTTTCTTTCTCTTTCATGTCTCAAAAGCAGAATTTTTACCAGGCTAGGATGCCTCCTGCAGATGAGTCAGGAGCCTCTGCTTATATCCATAATCTGAATTCCTCCTCTTTTCCACTCTTAAGATTGAAAACAAGAATAACACCATCCTTTGAAGTCCTTCATTCAATAACTTAAAGCAATAGCTGGGATTAACAGTTTCCAAAATATTGCTTGCTTTCTTATCACCTGGCTATAGAAACAGCTAGATAAGAACAAATGTTATTTTCTCCATCACTGGTGAAACGCACAGCAAGAAAACAGTTTCCATCAAGCTCAGGGCAGAACAACTGCTGACAGGGAACAAGTCAGACCTAGGTCATCTTCTGACTTAATTACTAGAGCAGGATAGAAAGGACAGAGCCAAAGTTCAGAGTTCTGCTGGAGCAGACACCTCCAGAGCATGCTGAAACCTCTTGTAAACACATTCATGCTTTTAGGGTTTTTTTTCCCCTCTATCTCTGAGTGCAGCTAGAACCCAGTGTGCTCTAAATCATCACTTTTGCATGGGAATTTCCATAGTTTTGTATTATTTTATGACAGTTCCTCTTACGCAAACAGAAATTAGGAGATATTTGAATGTTGGTCCTCCTGTATTCACTTGCCCCCTGTGGATCTTGCTGATCTCTGTGTTTTTATTTCCTTATTTATCTGAAAAAGTCAATTCAATTATTAAAAAATATTAAGAAAAACATTTTAAAACTCAAAATCAAGATTACTGGTAAAGCTTTGCACTCTTCCAGCCTATGTTTGTCAGTAGACCACAAACCTCAGAAAACATGGAAATAGGTAATTAATTACAGGCCCATGCAAATGTGACTCTGACCCCTACAGTTGGCATTAGCCACTGGAAATCTTCTTCTTCACTGAAATATAGGGGGGCAAGAATATTAATTTTATTCACCTTTCTCTTTCTTGTCATCCCACATCTTGCGTATATGCATAAAAGATATAGATGCGTATCTTGACGGGTCCAGACTATTTCCTTTTCTTACAGAGTTCTGTCAGAAGAAGAAATCCACAGAAGGGGCTGCCCACCAAGGGGACTGCTGGCAGTGTGGGAGAATATGGGTTTCCCAGAACATATGTAAAATTCTGACATTAGATGGAAGTCCACAAAAGAGGGCAAAGAAATTGTCTGTAGGTGAACCTCAGGGTATGTGGCTGAGCAGGTGTTGATAGATCCCATTACCCAAATGTCAGTTTTGCCATAATAGAGAGAAAAACTCAAACTGCTCTAGAAAAGCTCTGTGCTCCCTTAACGGTGGGCATCCTGCACCATCTGTGAAAGCACCATATAAATAAACATGTTGTGCATGTACAAGCACACTTGCTCAGGGTAGCAATAAGTTTGTGTCACCAAGTACCTCATCCAAGAGTTATAAAGTTATGAGATATCTAACTTTGAATATTCTCTGTGACAAGCTATGTATGTATATATTTGCTACAGACCAACACAAATGGCAGTAAGTCTGCTTATGCTGTAAATCTACCACCTCTACTCTGACACATCTCATACAATTATTCAATAAGCAAGCAGTGCAACACCTCATGTATCTGAGTATAGGTGCACGGTCATTCTGATTGGTCACATATGGCCACCTCCAGGATTTTCAATCACCTAAAAGCTGGATTGCGCCTGTCATCCAGTAACATCCTAAAGACAAGAAGTCCTAAAGGGAAGAAGTGTCTGGAAAAACCTGACATTGGCAAGGAGAGGCGTAAGGACCACCAAGGTCCCACCTCACACATGGGGCAGAGAACAGAGTTCAGGTCCTGTGAATAGCCAGGAATTTCCCCAAAGCCTGTCAACATATAAATCTATTTCTAGAACCATGAATTGTATACTATATATATACATATACATGCAGACAGAGGTTGCTAAATGAAGCCCTCCCCTCTGTTCAGAACTAGGGGTAATTTCTGAGTTTGAGGAGATAGAGGCTGCAGCAGCAGTTGTTAGTGGCCCTGGACGGGCACTGCCCCACTTACCGGGCTTGGGCACAGATGCTTTCTCTGAACAAGTTTGCCTCTCTCAAACAGCTTTACACTTCCCTGTTCCTTTCAGTTGGCCTCATTCCTGAAACAAAGCTAGATGCTTTGTACTCTCACACTAGTGCTTCAATTCCCACACACCTGCTTTAGAAGAAAAAACATTTTCTCTGTTATTTAGTGGCAATGAGACAAAGCTCTGACTACACTTGTTTGTCTTTATTAAATAAGGGAAGTCCTGACTGCAGAATATCCAGCTTAAGCATTTTTACCAACTTGAAATATTTTGCCTCATTAGAAAAGTATTTATTGCTACTTCTAAATGACCTATTAGAAAAGATTACCCATCTCATGTATTTCCCCTCAAAGATTTTTATGTGCCAGCTCCTGAAAATAAAATACATTGTTCTCATTCTTGCCTTATTATTACTTAATCTATCAAGGACTTCTGAATGCTTGAAGCTCCTACAAATCCATAGACCTATAAGGTGGCAAACAAAATAAAATGTTCTGAACAGATATTTTTCCCTTGCATGCTTTGGAGGCAAAATAGGAAGGCAGCAGGACCTTAGAGGACTTTAAAATCTGGGTACATACAAGTTTAAGGAGGAATAGAGGAAACTCTATAGAGCTGGATGCATAACTTCATAATACGAAAGAATTTCGGGAGAACAGAGGTGTATAAGATAGTCTGTGTTTCTTTTTTTATAGATGCTGATGGCTTAGTTTGGATAGAGAAATTATAACTGTATTTCTGTAGCAACTTTGGTATTTCACTGTTTTTTGCTGCTTCACTAATGGCTCCGCAGGCAGGCTTCCTGCATACCAATTCCAGAAGGTCCCACATCTGACAGCTGCACAGGTACTCCTGCAGCCAGCACTAGCAATGTGCCGCAAAGCTCCTTCTTTTCCTCTCTGAGAGTAAGACTACAATTTACTTTGGCACTGCTCTCCAGCAACTCCAGATCGATAATGGTTTTATCTTGGTCACTTCTGCTCCCACTGAAGTTTACCAGTGTTTGGCCAAACTCTAGTTTCCTTTATGAATTTTGCTACTGTTCATATTGTCTTTGACAACACCAATGGATTCAGTTCAGCCCTTTTTTGCTATGACGGACAAGTTAAACTTCTTTGGCTATTTTACATATCATCCTTCTTTAGGATCTCTGGAGCTTCCCTTTTTTTCATTTTAGGTAAGACTAGTTAAAAGAAGCTTGTTGATTTTGAAAACCTTGAACTTTGATGGTCAAACACAAAGAGAACACAATTAATCTGTATCTTCATGACCTACAGATTATTATTTGCATTCATGTACATTTAAACAGAAAGTCAGTATGTTGTTAGATATCCAGACTGTACCAGTTGCTAAATAAGAAGGAGTTGGCATTTGGAAGCTTGTGGAAAAAAAAAAAAAGATATCTGAAATTGAGAAGACTGAATCCCAGTGGAATTCTAGACCAAGTCACTTGAGGCCTCACATAATAGTGAAAAGAGAAGCCTAGGAAAATGTAACTATTCCCAAAGAAGTGCCAGCACCTGGAACCTTAAGAAATGAGCTGCTTCAGAGAAGGTATCCTAAACGCCTGCTTCACCTCACTATGCCACTTCTCCAGGAGCTGCAGATCTCTGTATGGACTTACTGCCAAAGCACAGAAACTGGAATACCACACATTTCACTTAAAAGAGAAATTTTATACCGCAGAAAACTGTCGTTAGCTGGGGATTCGTTATTACGAAAATGTAATTTTTACTATGGGGAAGAAGTGTGTTCATCCGGAGTTTGTACCAAGCACTTTTGTACGGAGAGCTTTCTTAAGCCACTAGGGAAGTATTGGTTCAAGTGGGAAGAACACAAAAGGAGCTAAAAACCTTACAGAGTTGCAAAGACTAAACACAAAAGCCCATTTCAACCTTCTGCCAATCAATACAGAAATCCAGGATGCTAAACAAGTGTTCAGAATATCCTGTAGCAGACCCATAGCTGAGATTACAGGATACAGTATTTGATAGTTCAAGAACATACATTTGTTGATGTGTTGACTTTGGAGTTTGGGGTTTTTTTTGGAACAGATAATGCTTGTGTGGTGTGTTTAATAACACGTGTTAGTCATTTCACTTCTGACAACATTCCTGGAGAAAAGGAGGCTTTAGCCTAAGACCTCCTGCAATTCAGACACATCATTTCAGAAAGAACAGAGTGTATTAGAGACTTACTCATGGCTCAGCTAGCTGATTCACCTATTGAGCTAGACTGCAAACCTCACAGTGTAAATGTCACGTCTGTCTAAATTTGGGTGAGCTAATTAGGTGTCACAGAACTAAGTGAAACTATTCATGACATTGGGTGTCATTGCAAGCATCCTTGTCCCATGGCTTCCAGAAATCAATTCCAAGTTCAACAGACACTTACCTAGTACCATCAGCAAATAATTATATTATAGGCCATACTGTAAAAAAAGTACATACATGCAAGCTGTGGAAGTGCTATTTAACAGTGCAGAATGGTTACATGTCAAGTCACTTGTCTCTAATGGCAGTCCAAGGCTCCAGCTGTAGAAATGAGGAGTTCTGCAGCATTTCCCTTGCCTCTTGCACACATGCTGTAGTCCTGTCTCTTGGAATTTCTTTACATGAGAATGCACGGGCTTATGACCAAGAGACCCAAAACTTGGTATCAGAACTGTATTTCTTATGGCAATTCAGATCACTCAGTACTCAGGACAAGGAAGGATTCTTTCTGCACACTATCTATGCTGAAGTTGCTACATGGAAACTATAATCTTGTAAACTAAGCAAGTTCAATCTTTGTGGATTTTAATTGCAGCAGAAATTTGGAAGTGGTTACACACAATTAGAATTGGTCAGGAATCTTATGGCAAAAATGGTTTCCATCAGAAATACAGTTCATGGAAATGTGTCCACATCTCAGTTTCTAGAAGCTTCTGTGAAAACTCTGGGACATTTCCATTGGAGACCTTCTAAGCTTCAAGCTAGCTTGTATAATTCCCTTAAGAAACCCAAATCTCCAAAATCTCCAACTCTGAGGGTTTCACCTTGTTGCCTGTCTTGCAATCAAGATTCACAGGGTTCCCAGCCCCAAAAACATAAATAAGGCTTGAGGTTCCTGATTCTTTTAGCCTCATCACTCCACTAGGACACTTCTTTGCCAGGAAGAATGGCTGTAAGTGGGTTCTTGTGTGTTTTGATAAAAATAAATAAAATAAATACAGTTCCCACACACAGTTGAGCTAACGGATCTGTGCATCAGTGCATAAGGAGACTCTATAAGTCATTCAGAAATTACAGATAGCCAGGACTGCCTGGATGTCCTGGTGAAGGCCAGAATACGTAAAATGCTAAACGAGAAAATATCGCTTACTATAAAGGGGAAATGACAAGAAAAAAAAACCACAAACAAACCCCAAATAAATTTGGTCAGATCACCAACATACTCAACTGAACTTATACCTTGGCCATAAATAGGCAGAGAAGCAAACCTTCCCATTTTACATATCAGCAGAATAAGAAATCCAAATACCTATTCCAAAATGAAAGACAGTTTCAGAGAAACCTGCCCAGCACTGACAAGAGATGGATCATGACGAACTACTTTACCTGTAGTTGAGGAGATGAATACATCATTCCTGTCTGGACACAGACTGGCCTAGTTTTTGCTCAGATATAATTAATTATCCTTAAACTAAACCTGAAACCCACTACAGCTGCTCTCCATCGTTACATTCATCGTTTTGGCAGAATAAGTCATAAACTACAATCACCATCAGAACATTTATTCATGGTATTCACTTGGTGAAGTTTCTTGATACACATTGGGATAAACAAAACCTCAGCAAACCTTGGATTCATATAAATCCAGTGTTGTTCTTCCAAGCAATGATTCTACCTACAGTGTTTTCTGGATGATTATTAATCTTGATGCTAAGGTCAGCTTGTTTTTTTCCCTCTCTTCCTAAGCACATGCTATTTTTGGCCTAGATACAGCAGCCTCTCCAAAAAGATTTAGCAAATATCAACAGTTTCAGCATCCTTTGGAAGAGGAATTTGCTTTTTTTGTCCTGTATGTAATAGCTGATCACACAATTAATTGGAGATCCAATTAATTTCTGGGGATGTTTTCCTCAAGACTTTATAACTTTAAAAAATACTTTTAATATATAATTTAACAATATTATAAATCCCAGAAATGGAGAACATTAGAAATGTGAGAGCTCCTATTTCATAATGATAAATTATGTAATTTGGTATATGCACAATACCTCCTATGCAAAGATCCCAGAATTTCAAAAATATTACTTGAAATAACATAAGATAGGTGCATGATCAGTGAATTCCACCATGTCATTGTACACACTGGTCAGCCAAGGCACAGAGCATCTACATGAGTGATCCTGCCTAAGGTTACTCAGGAGGTAAGTGTGAGAGGGAAGGAAAGAGGAAAACACCGGTCTTGGCTCTGTTGTTCCGGCCACCTCCAACACACTCCCATTGTAAGGAATAGGAGGCACGTTAATGGCTTCAGCCACAGCAGCCACTGCTTTCCTTTGACAAAGGCAGAGATTTTGTCAATATCTTGGGTCCCATTGTTCTTAGGCAAATAACTGAGGTTATTATTCACCAGCTATGAAGTAAGACACTCCCTGCTTGTAATTTCTTCTGCAGTGATAGCAGAGAGGTCACCCATTATACCTGGCAGTGTGACAATCATAAAAGGCTACTCAAAAAAGCAATTAAATGTTCTGAATAAAATTACCATTTATATTCATAAGAATGAATTTTGGCTACAAACATACCATGTTTACATCTACAAAAGCTTCAAATTATGCCTTTACAAACAGGGCATTTCAAAAATCTTGCTACCTATTCCCAAAAAGGATCAGGAAACAATGGAAGAGATTATAAATTTTAACTTCTCGATTTTAAGACAGTTTCTGACACTTGATTGATGGCCATAGAATTCAAGAGCTACAGTTTGGGAGCCTGCTGATTAAAAGCTCACATCACCTTGAGCTTGGAGGTGAAAAGCAGGGAGAGTGGAAATCCTCTAGCTGCATGAACAAAGCAGGGCAGAAAAAAATGAAAAGTGTAGAAAGGAATTATATTTGACTACTAAATGGTACTGATTTCTTATTCATAATCACCACGGTTCCTGACACCTGAGATAGAAAACACAGCTCCTCTGTGCCAGGTACCGTACACAGAGTGACAGAGTACCAACGGTCTGTGTACACAAAGCAGCAGACAGAAGCAGCACAAATCAAGAAGAATTGAAGCACAAGGATTAAGATACTGATTCTTCCCTCCTAATTTGAAGCACGTAACTAATCTACCTAAATTAGGAAGCTAAGAACCTGCACTTTCTCTACATCAGTGATGAAAGTGAGAGGGCATGAAGCAGTGCCTGGATTTTTCTCTGCTAGCTATTCACTAGGTTCATGACTGATGCAGTTTGATGCTGCTACCTGTGATGACAGGCCACAGCAATTTTCTCATGTTTTTTCAGACGTCAGCCCACAGAGTTGAGGTGGGAATTTAGTTCAGATCTCCTCAGCCAGAAGGCCTGTATTCATAGGCAATTTTTCTAGTAATATGTTAGAACAGAAGAGTTGAAATGCTAGTGATGTAGTTGTACGGATGAATACCTAACCCAGAAAGAGAATACTTTTTCTAAGTTGGTTTAAGACAAACTGAAGTGTTAAGCTAAATGGAAAAGAGCCACTCCTACATAAGTAGAACAATATCCACGTTATAATTACAGGGATTTTGATTCACATCACAACTTGAACTGGCAATAACTGCCCAGTGCAGCTGAGTTGTGGTCTATGGCCTTATCCATAGGAACATCCTTCTTTTTAAGGGAGTTGTAGGAAAGATATCAAATATTGAAACATACTTTCACGCTAAAGCAAAGCTAAGGATGCATTGATTCAGATGATAACCAAGCCCAGGCATGGGTGCCTCTGTTTCCAACTGCCTCAGTCTCTTGTACTGCTAGCAGAATGAATGCTGTCCCCCTTTGAAAGAAACATCTGGACTTTGTTTAACCATCCAAATCTGGATGGACATACCCAGGTAATACAGAACTGCTGTTAAAGCAGAAAATCCCTCACAATACTGCCTTTGAACAAGACCCAGCCCAGCGGGCTTTAGAAGTGTCTGCCTGCCAGAGTGAAGTAAGAGTTTGTAGTCCAGCATGTATGGTGAAAAAAAACCTATCGTGCAAACTGCATCTGGGCTAAAGTTCCCTACAAATTCATACTGTGTATGTTGATTGTATCGTGCACTGTCCAAAATCTGAAGAGACAGAAATATTTCTCAAACACCAGGGCTCAGAAACACTGGCACTTTCTGAACATAACCACCACTTCTTCACTCAGCGTTAATTCTCTCCTGCCCTCTTTAGCAGCTGTACCCAAGGCCTGGGACCTCTGCATTTAGTCTTGTGTTACCAGTTCCTGCGGCAGCCCATAGTTCACCAACCAAACCAGTGGCTGGTTTCAGCCCTCCACCCCACTCTGACCTAGAGCCCTGCCCATCCCTAAATGCTAAGGAAAGGGGACAGAAGCTCTACACAAGCTCCTCAGAAGAGGTAAATGCCAGATGGAGCCACCAAAAAGCTCACTTCAGCATCCGTCTGGAGAAAGAGCCATTCCCACCATGAACCAGCTGAAACAAGGGAAGGCTCAGGGTGAAGGAGAGGCAGAGAGCCCATCTCTTGCCTGTGAATAACCTGGCAGGATATTAACTCGTCTGTCAGAAGCAAAAGTAACATCACTACTGTTCTAGCCTGCAGGAAGGAGTTATTCCTCATTGCCTCAGCTCTTCGCAGCCTGGACTGTTTTGGGTAGAACAGAAAATCTAAGCAGGAGAAAAAAAAAAAAAATCTCAGTGTTCCCCTGTGTAATTCTCACAAAGGTAGAGATTAAATAATCGAACAACAGATCACTGTTGCTGCCCATGCCTCCAATCTAAGAAATGCATTGACTACTTGTCAGCAGTGACAACAGGCATTTGGGAAGGAGAGGAGCCTCCAAGCAGGGAGAGTGCTCTGGGGAGAGGGAAGGGTATCTGCTCTAACCCAAGGAAAAGTGGGAACTCCAATTCCCCCACTGTACAAAACGGGACAGAAGATCTCGGTTTGCCAAGAGTTTTAAGGGCTCATTAGTTAAAAATGAGTTAAAAATCATTAGCTAAAAATGTAAACATCCAGTCTGAATTCTAGAACAAAGATTGTATTATTCATGGTATTTTAAATGTTAACTATTCAAGCTTACATTTAAAATACTTTTCCAACAACAAGATCACTGAATAATATCAAAATACAGTGTATGTTTATGATCTTTTAAGATTACAATTTGTTTTGATTTTATCAAATAACATCTGCTCTGTTTTCTCTTTACCCAAAGCACCAAGAATATGCATAATCACAATATCATTCTGTATTTTGGAATTTGCAAGTCTTTCTGCACATTTCATTAGAGTGGAAGTCTTCCAAGGCAAACTTGAAAATATGTAACACAACATGAGGAAAAAAAAACACCTGTCAGGAATACTGCATATTTGCATTTCTTTTATTAGAGGCATTCATGTTCAAGAAAAAATGTCTCTATTGCACCTCAGACTCTGCCTCAACAGTAGAGAAGTCATAATCTTATGTTTGTGCCATGCATCGGTGTAGTCAGGCATAGGCTATGATCACTGTGGTGTACAATTTTTAATTTCCTAGGGGCAAAATTTTTTACTCCAACTGGCAGGTTGTTTATAGTTGTCATTTTGAGCTGCTTTTTTGTTGTTCTTCTTTGGGTCTTTTATTAACATACTGCCAGATATTGCTCTATGACGGCCCATGCTGGGTTAGTGACAATGTTGTCGGCAGTGGCAGGTCTACCTTGGCAGATTATGGGTATAAAATGGGCAGGGGGCAATTGACTTGTCAGAATATTTACAAATTTCAAATTGCTATCTGCACCCTTAATGACTTGCGCAATGAAAAAGATTGCTATGTCACCATATCCGCGCCACATGATGTATGGTAATAGTTGGGGAAGATGGGCTGGGAGGGAGACAGCCTTCATTAAAAACAAATAGCTGTGATTGACATGAAAAACCACGAAGGCAAAAGCAAGGTAAACACATTTGGATCTAAGTGGCTTTACTGGAGGGCTTACTGAACCAAGAAGCCTTGCTAGCCTTACATAGACTCTACTGCAGAAATAAGTATCAGTCTGAGCCCAATAGCTGTTATTCCTGAAGGTACCTCCAACTCTTCCCCCAGCTACATTAATCCAAAAACACTGCCTACAATTTAAAAAGACTACCATGGCTTGCCTATCTTACACTTGATTCATCTCTAACATGTTGTCAAACAATGCTATGCAACAACTTTATTTCTAATGAAACCTATTGTGTCTGACATGCATCCTTGCTGCATTTTCCTGTTTCTGACTTTCTGTCCCTTTCCCTCCAGCCCCCACCCCTCGGACCACAAAACAGCCCATATTCTGATTTCTCTAGAGTGGCTTCCAGTATCATTTGGTCTGCTAATAGGAAAGGGGAATAAAGACAAAACCATCTTTTCTTCTATTGCCCTAGAACATCTTTCCCCATCCCTTTTTGCGGAATGCTCTCGTCCTCCTCCCTTTCCCTTTTTCTCAGTACTTCCTCAACTTATTATCAATCTTTTCTCAGGCTCAGTAACAAGTGTGGTGAATTCCCACCAAATTTGCCAGCCTTTGCTCAAAGCCTCCATCACAGTCTGGGACTCCTGCTGCAAGGCTGGAGACTAATATGGGGCAAAAGCACACGCATTTCTCCCACCAAGACCAGGCATTTCAGCAGACACCTGTTAAGCAGGAGCCTAAACCCATTAGCCAAATACCTTCATGAACCAGAGCATCATGAACCATGGCATCACCACACTACAGATCTGACACTGACACAGGCAGGCTTTGGACTACACAGTCATCACCAAGAGGACCATCTTGTTGGGGGCAGTGAGGGTTGGCTGCCCCTGAGGTGTTAAGCAAGCTGGGAGCAGAGGTGACAATTTCACAGGCCATGCCCACACCCACGGACACTGTCCCTCAGGGGCTGAACACAGGGGCCAGAGCGAGGGCTGGTAACATGGTCTATCAACAGCACCAGGCACAGCAAGGGGACAAACCAGGTCCAGGGAGTCCAGTCACAAGCAGCAGGAGAAGAGTCCAGAGACAGAGAAGGAGACAAGGTCACAGCATGGGTCCAAGGGGTCCATCCAGGAGATAAGGCAAGAGGCAGGACTGGGCACAGGCACAGCTTTGGCATGGCTCAGGCAGCACTGACAGCCATGGCTTGAGGTGAAATGGGCAGAGCCTGTGGGTGGGCACCCAGGTGAGGTTGTGCAGGGTTGTTAGGCCTGTTAACGCCACCAGGGCCCTGACACAGCCTTGTTCCTAAACCTGGCACAGGACCTTACAGAAACTTACTGCAGCTCAGAAGCCACTGTCTGACTATTCTTGCCACAATAGAAAGCCACTGATTGTCTTTTTCTCCAGCAGGTACCAGTTTCCTGGCATACCTCACCTTTTGTTGCTATTCTCCCCAAGCTAAGGTGGGAGGGGGAAAATGTCGCAGTCATGGTAAAAAGCAGTAAGAAGAGAAGTTTATAAAAACTTTTTTTATTTCAGCTGTTTTGCAAACTGAGTTATACTTTCTTTACTACTTATTGTCTGTGCCCTCCCGTGGAACCAACTGTTGAGAGACCCATCAGCATCCCTGTTAACGACTCCCTCCATCCAGCCCTCCTGCCTCTTCAGAGGTTTCAATATTGTTCTTGCCAGCAGCCAAGTATGAGAAAAAGCGTGTACCCCATGCCTTATTGTTCCCTCTGGTGAGTAAGAATTTTTCCACTGAATAGAGTGGAGGACTGTATTCTTATTGAGAGCATCCCACATGCTAAAACAGCAGAAGGTCACTTAGGCAGCAAGAAGATGATGATTAAATACGTAGCTGTTACGTATCACACTTTCATCAATAGATGTCTGAGCACTTCGGGAAAAACGGTAAGCATCACATTAGATCGCTCTTTCAGATGGCACACGAAAGAAGAGAGAGTTGGTCTGACAAAACCAGAAGGATAGTAGTAGAACTGGGGATAGAAACCAGGTCTCCTAAAAACCAAACCTGTTCCTTATCCACCCAGCAATGCTTTCTTCCTAGAGTGTTTTCCTTCACAAAATATTTACAAGAATTTTTGATAGCATAAGGCTTTTGCAGGTTAACTTTATAATTACAAATGCAAACCAAACTGTTTGAAAGGTGCTGCCTGAAATACCGTAATTTACTTCTTGTTCTAGTATTGTTTACCAGCACCATTTTTCATAATCTTTGAAAATGTTATAAAAAGGGTAACTGTTTGAGCATCTGGTTTGTCATAAAATGGAAAATGTTTACCTAAAAATGAAAGATTTACAAATGTTTTTAATGTTTCTATGGAAACCAGAAAATCACAGACCACTTGTGTCAGAGCTGTTAACATAGGAATGACACATATTTTCCCCATATATATGTAAAAACATATTCCCAGCAGAAAAAGCCTGTTTTCATTTTAAAGAAAATGGAAGTGATGGCAAAATCTTTTGAAATCCAGGACCATTGCTTAGCCATGGACCAAAGGGTCAGCACCATAGGACACTGCCAAAATCCCTCATAATCTGAATCTTTAGTTTCTCTTTCAGGGGTCTATTTCTTACATTTGCTATCTAACAAGCCATCACATCAAAGGCACTTTAACACGTAAAAGTACTTATTACAAACTACCTCACCTTCATCCCAAACAAAAGCACAAAAACAATTTTTAATTTTTTTGCTGTTTCTTTCCCCTTCTCTCTTTTTAAGTACTCTCATATGAGGTCAACATCAACAGATATTTAAAAGTGAGGGGCACTTGCTTCAGAAAAAGTACTGTATGAAGAAGCTATTTAGTTCATTTGATGTGGCAAATGAAGCTTAAATTTATACATGTAAAAAATCTCATCACAATCGAGAAGTCAATGAGTACATAAAAGTGCATATGTACAACTGTACTCTAGCCTGAGTCCCAGGTACTTCTGGGCATCTCAGTGAGACTCCTGCATTGGGTACATAGTTATACCCTAGAGCCAGAGACCTGGGCATCTCCACAGTTAACCAGTTAGATGGAAAGAATCAGCCTTTGGTCATGATCTCTACTTACTGTAGAGCAACCACAACCCCAATTCAGAGACTGCCTCAAAACAGGGGAGATGGGTATAGTCCTCTGTGCAGGTCACCACTTGTGCTAACAAAAATCTTCTGCAAGAATTGTCAGACCTGGAACAAGCTTGCCCAAAAAAATCCAGTGTATATAGTGGATTAAAGGCTTTAGGAAACTATAATTGGCACCCTAAGAGTAGTCTCTGAACTTGGAAATAATTTTATTTTTCACCCATAGAACTTTGGACCTCGTGTTGAGAAATACCTGAACTCACCAGAGTGCCAAGTGAGGCTAGCAGGTGAACTACATTTCTTGCAGCCTAAAGAAGCAGTTTATAAACATTTAGGTAAGTACATACGGAGGGCAACTTCAGTTTAATCCAGTTTAGTCCTAGATGTCTACAACCATTTATGAAAACTTGACTTCAAGAATTAGAACCTCTTATTTCTCTTTGCCTTGATTTCCTGATCTCTAATACAAGACTCATGAGACTTACGTGTTTTGAGATATATGTGACAAAGAGCAATCTGTAAGCAATAACATCACCATTAAAGAGACCTTCAGCATCTGAAACCATGCTTCAGATGGTTTCAGACAAAACCATCCAGACAAAACCATGCGGTAAGTACTGGGAAAAAAAAAAAAAAAAGGGTGCTTAGCCTTTGAAAAGTATGATGAAAAAGAGAGCAAAATCTGGATGATAAACTAAACTAAGTCACTTGTATATTATATTATTTCACAGAGCATTACCAGAAACAGCTTTTCTTACCACAGTCCCCTCCAAACTGTCACACCTGTAAGTTTAAAATAGCATAGTTTTTTTTTTTTTTTAATACAGGCCATAATGGTTCTGGATATTAACAACTGGTATAAAGGATGGAATTCCCCTCACCTGATTTCAGATATCTCACAGTTTAATGGCTTGTTAAAGCTAGAAATATAAGCTCCCTTTAATGTCAACACAGAGGAACAATCCTGCGTAAATAAATTAGAACAAAATGCACTTAAGAGCACACGTCCTTTAGATGAGACTAGGTGAGTAGACTAGACACTTAATTTTTAGATGGATAAAGTTAGGTGAAATTAATTCTTTTCCATCCTTTTACCTCAACAAGATTTCTTGTCTTACAAGAGGCTGAAGGTCATTATATATGCAATTTCTGTGAATCCTGTATTACTTTCACTAGTATAATAGGTAGAAGTGTTGGTTTAGGTATTACAGTCTTTATGGAACTGCTGGAGTAAACCCGGGATTAGGTGTCCGGTGGCTGATGAGGGCAATGCGAAAAATGTGCTGTTCTTCTGGAGAACTAGAATTTGCACTTCCATGATCATGCTAATCCTGCTAACAACGGCCTCTGAAAGTCTAGCTCAACTAGAGATATTTCACAACTATCGCATAATACATAACTGAGCACATTTTTCTGAGATAGATTGGGGAGCATAAACTCATATGAATTAATGCAAATACTCTTCCTGAAAACAGTGGCAGTAGTGATGTGAACAAATACTTGCTAAAATAAGTCATCTACAATGTGACACATGAAGGTTGCCACCTATCAATCAGAGCTCTTGAAAAAAGGCAAGGTTGAGCATTTAGTATTCCTTCAGTTTCCATGGTTATTTTAAGGTCTTCAAATGACCACTCTAGAGAAATTAAATTAAACATAGAATTTGCTTTTAAACGCAGAAAACACCATGCTTCAGGAAAGAAATGTGCTATCTGTAACTTCAATCAACGCTAATTTTCCTATACCCATACACACATAATAGGTTTATAAATTATCATATTGACACCTTGCTCCTGGCATTTAGAATTAATGTTTTATTAGTCATCACTCACATACAATATATCAGGACTCCCAATGGACCTCTGCTATACTGGAAACAGTAAATATAAAAAATTATTATTGTAAAACTAAGAATGTGATGATGCCATATCTCAAAATTGGGATATTGAAGTACAAAACTTCATTTCAATACAGTTGCAGCTAGCCAAAATTAAGGCAAAATTGATGTCTAATCAACCCAGCTTTCAGATGTAGCGATAACATACTGAAATTCCTTACTGTTATTTCTGTGCATATTCATGAAAATTGCCACCAGTATAAGCCTGCCCATCACAATGTACACAGGAGAATTCATCATATTGCCACCAAAAAACTGCTTCAGGATAGAAGTGAAAACGGAACTAAAACTGTTCCCCCAAAAAAACCAAAATTTAGTTAGTTGCTTTCATATGTCTGTGGATATTTTCTATGTTTGTTTTCTCCTCTCATTAAGGATGTTGTCCTTTATTATTAATTAAATGGAAAATATCCATAGCCAGTGATTGAATTACCCCGAAGTACCTGCTTAAAATGATCAATATTGATCAAACTCAAGGGTAGAAAGTACCACTAGTCTTCTTAATGTAAGTGATTTGGCTCAAGAAACGTTTTGATCAAATTAAGTGGAGGATCTAATTAACCTGTGATTAAATTAAGTGGAGGGCAAGCTGTATAGGCATAAATCCCATACACATTGAGATGAAACTAATAGTAATGCACATATTTACAGAGGCTGCCAGGAGAAAGCATGCAATAAATTCAGCAACTAAAAAAGGTCACAGAAAGAAAGGGAAAATAAAGCATGAAGGGATTAGAATACAGAAAGAAGATAAATGCACCCACAGATAATGATTACCATTGGAAGAGCATTAGCCAAGGCTGGGAGATTAAAGACTGTGAATACACTGGAGTATGAAAAAAATTCTTCCAGATTAAATATCTAATGCAATGCAAAGCTCCATGATTCAGATTGAAACAGAATTCCAGAAGCTATAAAACAGGCTTTTAGTCAAGGTCAAATTATGTATGTCTGTAGTTTGTACCTCATGGGCAGCACATGATTAGATTAGCAGTAGGGACAAGTTGTCAACTCGCATCGCAGGCAGACAAACCTAATGCCTTTCCCATGCAGTGGATCCTTGCTGTTTGGGAATTGCTGTTTCTGGCTCTACACTCACTGAAGAGCCTTTTGCAACAATTCAAACAGTCAGATATACCTCCTTACATGACCCACTTTCTTATAAGAGACCACTGCCTTATTTCTTTCTCTGAATAGAATTAACACAACCTATTCTCAAAGAAGCCTGCATATTTTCCACCCACTGCCACAATCCTAATACAGCAAGGCTGGAAGAATAGAAGTAAGGGCTCTTTGTGACTCCACACCACCCAACGTTGGAACAAAATTATTTGTCTCCAAAGCAACCGGTTTCAAAATTAGCATCCCACTCAAAGGAATGAGGAAATTTTAAGCTGGATGCCAAATCAGGCAGAAATCCCAACACCAGTTTATATGTCATTATCTCATAAAGATCTGCTTTTTTCTGAAGTTTTTAAGAAAGAATTGTTGACATTGTGCAGCTCCAAAAAACAAGGTCTATGTTTGTCTTTTGCCCTAATTAGACCATAATAATACATCAATCTTGATCCTCGCCAGCTGGCATTTTGAAACCCCACTAGTATCCCTGTATGCAAATGGAGGCATGTATGCAAACTTTGTTTAAACATTTTTGATACATTTTTCAGATTAAAACAACGGGGAAAAGTAATTGTCTGTAAATTATTCAAGAACAATAAATTACACATATGGAACTTAATGGCACTATAGAATTCATATATTTCTGCCAGATACTTATAACAGCAAATGATTACTTAAAAGCACCATTCCATAAGTGATACTTCCATTCTGCCAAGCTACTGGTAGTTTTTTCAGATAGTACTCTCTACTAATTATCTTACTGTGCTCAGGCAAACATTGCCCAGAATTTGGGGTCTCCCCTGAAGTGCAAGACAATCATTTAGAAGATACAAGCCCCATAGTATTTCAGGGCTCAGTGATTATGCATGAAACCTGCCTGTTCTGAGACCATAGGCAACTACCTTAAGCTCCAATTTTACATAGCAACTCTACTTCCACATCCATTGGCAATTTCCACAGCCTCAGTTATCTTTTTCAGGAGTTTTGGAAGCTTGCAATAACTACAGCAGGCAGTGGACTTAGTAGGTACTCAGCATTTTCCGCTCACAGATTTAAGGCACCTCTGTGAAAGAACCTTAAACAGGGAAGTTCTTTAAAAACTTCTGGCCTTCATCATCTGGGTACACTAAAACAGAAAAAAGGCACCTTTGGCTAAAGATATCCAAGCTAATGCTAAACTAAAGTGACTTCAGATATCCAAAACAGTGTAGGTTATTTTACTGTCGTGCTTTGTCTGGGGTAATTAATGCTGCTGAAAACTGCAGATATAGTTTAAGTAGTTCTACCTAAATACCCTGTGCATGGTACATGTTTCCTTTGTTTCTTGATTTCCTCATCCATGAAGTCGGTGGTTACTACTCTAATCTTAATTTCTGAGGTGATGTCTTTAGATGAGAACATTTAGTGGAAATCATTTTAATTGTTTAAGCATACTATTTCTTTATGTGATTTGCAGAAAGCTTAATTAAACTTTCTTCTCTTTTTTTTTTTTTAAGTTCTAGCTTGGAGTAAAAGTTCAGAGACATCTTATTTTACACAAAAACTTTTGTTTCTCCCCCATTCTGCTTTGTGCCTCTAGGAATACTCAAGTCGTGGCCAGAAGCAGAAGGGCCACAATACTTCCTGATAACACATGTACTTTAGACATATGCAGGGAGTTATTAAAAAAGAAATCCCTTAGAAAGAAAAAGAAAACCCTTCAGAAGACTGAGCCCTTTTCAGATGCTTTTCAGACCAATTTTGTTGAGCCACATAGATCAGGAAGTTCTGCTGAGCTCTAAACAACTCCATGAACTTGTGTGCTTACACTGTGCCTGATGCTGACTTTGGAAAGCATTTCCAGGTGCTATCACTCTTTTTTCTTCTCCTCCCTCTCCTGTCTGTTAAAACTGAGGTCTAACTATAGTGAAATTATGCACATTAAAATTATGCTTCTCTGAGTGATGATAGAATAGATAATACAGTTGTAAAATTCACAGGTGTCAGCAGCTCGGAGGTGGTACAAGTACTCTAGAGTACTTGTAGGGCAGGAGTAGAATTCAGAATGATTTTGACGCATTGGGGAAAGGCTGTGGAATCAACAAGATGAAATTCAAATCAATATGAGTACAAAGCACTACACTCAGAAAAGAAAAGGCAAGGCACACATAAAAATATGAACCAACTGGCCAGGCAACAGGAAAGCAGAAAGTTGGAAGGCTTGGGAACACTGTAAAATGTGCATTGATCAGCACTGTGATACAACCTTGTAAATAAGGTACATCCATTTAAAAGCAGGGTGTCAGACATACGACCCAGGAAACACACTTTTTTCCCAGCTCCTCTCAATGCTCACTAGGTTCAGCTGAGTTTAGCATAACCAGTCTGGGAAACACAGTTTCCAAACATTAAGCCTAAGAAAGAGCAACAAGAGATTTGAAAAATGTGCCCAGAAAAGCAAAATAATTGCGCTTGTTTTCTTTAAGAAAAGAGAGGGTACAAAGGAATTAATAATGATCTTCCAATAATTAAAAAGTTGTGAAAAAAGGGGGCACCTGTGTTAGAAAGAGGTCCTCCTTAAGAAGAGGATCTCCACGTTTAATAAAGACTGGAGAGGACATGTCTAGGTTACTGTACAGCCAGGGAAATTTTGACTGGGTATTGAGATATACAGTAGCAACTTTTCTGGGGACATTGAAGAATTTCCTTCATTGGGAGGGATTTAAAAGTAGCCTGAACAACAATCTACCAAGCAAAGGTAGACTAGACCCTTCCTCACTTTGTGAGGAGGAACATGATGCCCTTTCTACATGCTATAAAGGGCGATACCTCCATCAGTTGTGTTGCTTTAAATGACCTCAAGAAACTCTTTTATAAAATAGCATTTTTGATACCTCAATACTTGAACCACCCACCTTAAGATATCTCCAGGGATGCAGCTTCTGGTGGGCTGTTACTCAGTACTTTCTGAAAATCAGAAACTGTTAATAAAGCAGAAAATCCAGCTAGTCCAATCATCTTCAAGTCTGAAAATTTGATACATTTTTTAATATTCCAATAATGCATTAATATGGATTTTTGATTGGTTACATTGTGTGCATAGTGATGATTTCTTCTTCAAGCTAGTAGGCAATAATGGTCACAGGCAACTTTTTTTTGTTGTTTTTCAGTCAAAGAGATTTACTCCTACACAAAATAACCTCTGTTTTGCAATCAATAGCAGCACTGAACAATTGGATTGGAAATCATAGTGCATAATCAACTCCAAGACTCAAACAGCAGAATCCCTATTGTTCTTTCCTGAGCAGACAAATCGAGATCTCTGTTATCTTTTAAGTATCAACAATTGTGCAGTGAAGATATTAATTTTCCATTAATAGGCATGGAATTGTATATCTGGCTGCTGTCAGCTGTTTTATGTTACTGGAACAATGAATTAGCCTTACACCATGCTGGCAACTCTGCAAAATTATATATTATATCAAAAGTATCCCTTTCCCAACTCAGATGATTGCAATAACTTTGTATCATAAAACCTTTATGGTAAAGCAGTTTAATCTTCTTTTATGCATGAAGTAACTTAATCTTTTTATATAGTACCTGTTCATTTCTGTATGTCTAATAGTAACAATATCTTAATACAAGGTGTAATAATATTTTTCACTTCATCTCTTTTGGGTTGCAGAACTTGTTGCAGCATCTTCAGTTTGCTATGACAGTTCTACTGGTTTCTTCTCTATAAACTGTTACACCCCAAGCAAAATTGGCAGGTACCCTGCCAACAATCAGGAATATTTGAAGGGTCCTAAAAAGATCTCTGGTTTTCCACTTCATTGCACATAACCATGGTTTCTATGACCTTCATGACACTTTACCACATGCCCTGAAACAAGGAGGAGAACTAGATAATAAACCTAAGGAAATGGCTAAAACTAAACACATTATTTATCTGGGTTCTCATGACAGCCATAGATTAATGGACAAATGACTCCAGACAATTTCTCTTTTATTTAACTTCTCAGGCAGTTTTTTGTTCAGACCTTTGTACCTTAACTCCTTGTTCCTCAGAAGGTACCTACTTTTCTGACTAATTTCCAACTAAGGGACATGTAGAAACATTCTTGCAATTGCTTTGAGTTTATTCTCACTGACAAAAGCAAGGTGTTAATAGCTAAACTAGGACAATAAACAGTGCATTGACTTCTTCAGTGCAGAACAGTCCTTTGAATTTTCCTTATGCATTTATTTACTCCTGTGTCTTACGCTATTATCTCTACCTGTGGAGAATAATCAGCCCCTTATCCTGGTACTTAATGTTATATATACTTAACACTGTTAGACTTCAGTGCAAGTGATTTGATGTTTATTCCATAAGCAATTTTAACTTACCTTCCAGGCTCATTTTTTTTCCAAGTATGTATAAACAACTGTGTGTACTAGCAGGATGGCTGTACCTGGGGCATTCTAATTCTGCATACGTAGTACCAGTTTCTTAGGAGGCAGAAGGATTTTTTTTGTTTCTTTTTACACGTTTTCAAAGAAGGGGCTAGAAGCACCAAAACAAAGGCAAATTTGGGGGAAGTAATCATTCACTTAAGATGTTCCTAACCTGTAGTTCACTTTGGGAATAGTCTGTTAATGTAACACCCACACAGAACACTTAACTTGGGGAAGACAGTGAGGAATCAATACTGAGTTCCAGTCTGTGAATTCTTCTTCCCTCTAGCATCCCTTCCCGATCATATCCCAACCACAAACTGTATCATGACTTGTGGTGTGGTTGGTTCCCAAACAACATGCTGATATAACTAATTTTTGTTCCTGCCACAGAGATTGGGAACCAAACAAAACTTCAACTACAAAAATGATTCCTCTTTTCACTCATCCTGAACATAACTTGATTTCCTGTGCTTAGATGTAAGCAAGTTTAATATTCTTCCTGTATTAATTCATAAAGAACTTCAACACATTTCTATTTTAAATTGGAAGTGATGGTCTTAAGTTGAGGTCTCTCCTGGACTACCACCCTCTGCTGCTGCGCTCAAGAATGTTGATCTCTCCCTGCGTATCTGACCTTGCTCTATTTTGGCCAGAATATTTCTGGCCAAAGAAACCCTGCATTTCCTCTCTCCTTATCAGAAACACCTTGCTTGCTCACTGGATGTCTGGGCACTGGGAAGATCACTGGAGAACCACTCTCCTCAGACCCACTTCCAGGGTCCTAAATCCTTCTGCCAGGCAGAAGGAGCAGATGCATGGAAAAAAACTATAGTCAAGGCAGAAGTCTGGTGTGTCTGGAGTTTTTGTTGCCTGCCTTTCACACTCTTCCACCAAGGAAGTAATGATTTTCCTCTCTTTTGGATTGTCAGATGTGGGTAGATTTTGATAAGAACAACATCCGAGTCTCAAGCAAGATAATACTTCTGACACTAAGTGGAGATGTAGTTCAGCTTCTCAAATGATTGCAAGACTGTTTCCCATCACCCCATAATAGAATAATACATTTTCTTTAAAGTTCACATTCTAAAACCAAACAAGGCTCATTTTCATGTATTGAACCTTCCCCTCATTCTTTTTTTAATTTTTTAGATTTTTTTTAGGATTTCTAAAAAATTTGGTGGAAGAAAAAGCCAGGAAAATTCCAGGTCTACTAGTAAAATTTTGGCAAAACTGTGAACAATGGATAAAGGGATTCTAGAAAAAAAAATCCTTGTTGCAAGTTCCACAAAAAATATGTACATATGCTTTGACATCTAGATACCGCTTTTGTTCAAAGAAATTCTGTTAAATGAATTGTGTGATTGAAAGACCTAAGAAGTAATTGCTGTCTTAATAACTTGTACTAAGAAGCAGTAATCCACTTGATATCAGCAATTGCAATCAAACCATTTCAGTACAAATTGGTATACTTGATACTATAATATTTTACTAAAAAGTCCTTCTGTCCCTCCTGTTTCTGTTCCTGGGCTATATATTCCTTTGGCTTCTGAATAGAAATTGCACACAAAGAACTAGAACAGCATACTGGCCTCTAAGGAGTTTGGATGCCCCAGGCAACTTGGAAATCATCCATCCTTCCTTGTTTTCAGTCTCTCACACAGCAAAGATACTAAACGTTACACAGCTTTCAATATGCTGATTCACACAAATCTCTAAAGAATATGGATGTAATTGACAATGGCCTAAGAAAACAAAGGAAACAAAAATATACCCAAACTCATAAAAAATCATGACAGAAAACCTCAAATATTTGTTTTATTTTCTAAACCTGTGCCTCAAGCAGAATTGTGTCAGATGTCAAGCAGTATGGCAGAAAGACCACAAATTCTTTGTTTTAAGATCAAGTTTCATAAAAAGATTGCCTCTCGCTTGCATCTCAATGAAGGAAAAGGTGGACCTACAAGCAATGAGAGGTCTCTTCTCATTATTACATCTCTTATGATGTAACCTCCTGCGACCTGATTGAGCAAGCTGAACACTTCTCTTAATGCCTATTTACTTGGCAAAGTTCCGTACAGAAATATTTGGTATTTGGAGGAGTTGGTTTGTATACTAGAAGCTACGTAACAGAATGAGCACACTGGATCATATCAAAGGTTCATTTAGGCCACTAGCCTCTTTCCAGTGGTGGCCAGCAGCATAAGCCCAGTAAACAGCACGGGTACATAACAATGTCCGCTCCAGAATGGACTCTCACCTATCAGCGATCTGGGGGTCAGGACTTTCAAGCCACTGTGGCATCTTTGCCTTCCACAGTCCTCTGTAGTCTTTCCTCCCAGGAATTTGTGCAGCTGTTTTTCAAGTTAACATGAAGCAGAGAACACAGGGATATTGTGATGGGCAGAGCACTGCACTAATCATCATTCCTTCATGTAGATATAAGTAAATTATCCTATAAGCACATGCATACAGAGACCTAACGTAGGAGGTAGATGGATATGAAATTCCTATGCACTCAAATGGCTGTTAGCATACCCAGTTTTCTGAAAGGAAATGTTTGTATATATCATTATGAAAGACAAAGCAAAAGGACAAAGAGGGCAAGGAACTCTGGTCTGCAAGAGGAAGACAAGTTCAGATCTTAAAAGGTGGGTTTATCTGTTTTGTTCGTAGAGTCATGACTACGGTCGCAAACACACTTCACCATTTCCACATTCCAAAGCTGAAGTATAGCAACATCAAATTAGAGCCAAAGAAATTAAAAATTGTTTCATTTAAATATAATTATATCATTAAATGTAATTTTTGTAATACACAAAAAGTTACTATCATAGAAACTTAATGAAAGTATTTCTGTGAACCTCATCAAGTAAGTTAATAATTTAGATACCGTATGAAGTACAAGAAAAATCCCTGTAATACATTTGTCTGTATAAAGGAGCAGTTTTCAAGGTTATTCCTTTCATATGTCTTAATAGAGGTGAATGTTGCTAACTGGAAAACTAAATATACTTTGAGATTTATTATTTCAGTAATTGCATTTCAGTAAGTGCTAATTAAAAGCAAAGCCAAGAAGAGTATTTCAGAAGGGGATAAAAAAAGTGGCTTTTTTTGAATACACACATACACATGATATACAGTACACATACAATACCACTATCTAGAGCTTCCCTGTCCAGTATCTAGAAGATGTACATGCAGACCTCCCACAAGGGAGCTATTTTTGAACAGAAATGTTGGCCTTCCCCTGTCTGGGGACAGGGCACCTGTCTATTCACTATGTAGTGCAATATTCTGGACTGGGCAAAGCAGCAATGAAGAGGCAGAAAAGCTAAAGGGGATTCTTGATTTTGACTCTTGCAAAGTACACCAAAGTTAAAATGCAAAGATTGCTACTTGTAATCTTTAGAAGGGAGTTTGGAAGCCAGTTCTAGAAGTGCGAAATACTTCCAGATTTGTGCAGAAAGAGACTAGAAAGATCAGGAGACAGAATGAAGGCATGCAGAAAAAGAGAAGGTGGAAAGTCTGGGTACCAGGGAAAAAAATGAAAGGAAACTCAAGGGAAAAGGTCATTAGACCCTTCTGTAATTCTATAGTAAGCTTAAATTGCACTCTCTAGACAGGTGTGATTCACGCAGATTATTAATCTCTGAGTGGAGGGAGAAGAACTAGTGTAGTGGCTTGGATAAGTTTCCTCGGTTAGTAGGCAGTGGTATCCATTTACCACCATGATGTATTTTGAAAGTGTAGCTGAGACTCCTATTTTCTGCCAAAGGGAGTTTAGTGTTGTTTCAAATGTTCACCGAGAAGATGAGAAAAAAAGATATAAGGATATGGGGATTCCAGGAATCATATTAATGTGGAACCTTATTTAGAGGAACATTTTAATTTAAGTCTCTTTCACAATCATTCCTTACATTGTGGCAACAAACTGTATACCTTTTCATCTCCTTTCCCTTTTCTTTCCTTGTTGCTGGCTGTAATCACCTCCAGGACAAATGGAGTTATTATAGCAGGCTTTTCATTCTTACTGGTATTATGTTTATATTTTAAAGAAATGGTTTTAAACTAGAAGTAGTAACAGATGAAAGAGAAAAGTTGAATACGGGGAGAAAAGAGCCAGGTAGCAGAAAATAAGAAAGCTAAATGGGAGGGTAAAGATTACCTTATTTGTGTGAAAGGTATTATGGATTATTTTTCATTCCTTCTTAGCCACAGATTCAAAAAATTAATGTTTTTAATTTTCTTTTCTCTGCTCAGACTTCTAGTGCCTATATAAGCATAGGGAATATTGCAAATCTAACTGGGATATCTTGCTTTTTTTTAAAAAAAAAAAAAACAAACCACCACCCTTTTTTCATTATCCTAATGGAAAAATAATCTATTATGCATTTCTTGTATCCTGTCCATGAGAGACTAGTTCTTAAACAAGATGTACAGTTGCCTTTGGTTGAAATACCAGCAAAAACAAGAATGTAAAGGTACAAAATATCAAGGCCAAGAACATACTTCATATACAAAAATGGTGCAGCAGAAGATGTTGCTGGAAATCCTCATTCTAATTTCTTTTGATCTTTGCCACTTTTTAAAAACACATACTAAATTCTCTTCCAGTTTTACACCTGTGTAGTCACTCTGAGGGCAATAAGGCCAGCCAGGCAGAGGGATATTATCTAACATACAACTGAAGACAATAGCACTCGTCATGTAAGTGCGGTTGGATCAGAGCTCAGTTGCATGTGATGGTACAGCAAATGTAAGGGAGCTTTTTCATACCAGTTTACTGCATAGACTGAGGAGTGTCATTGTTGCCTTGTATTGGTTATGTTGCTGGGGCAAATCAGACATGAAATGCAACCTACTTAGGAGAAATAATCATTCAAATGGAACTCTTGTGATAATTACAAACTCATCTATCTGTTATCTACACCTGAAACTGAAGAAAAAAGAACATAAAGAGAGAGGGTCCAAAAGAAAGGACACACAATATGGAACAAAAGTGAAGTTCAGCTTGGTTTTCCCTTTGTACAGGAGGAAGCTTAAGCTAAAATACCTAGGTATTTATTGCAAAAGACATCATTAACAGAAAGTAGAAGTTGCCTAGCGCTGCTCATCCCATTCTGGCTCAACTTAGACCTCTTAAATAGAGAATTAAAATAAAGCTTTCCATATCACAATGTTATACTGGTATTTTCACATTACGGTGTTCAGGGCATGAAATCCTTCCTTGCTGGCAAGAATACTCTTTGACTTTTCTTAGAATCATAGTTTTAATATTAAAGACTATCGAAAATGTCTTTTGAAACACAAGTTTTTCTACAAGCAGCAAAGATGCCTTAGTCTCACAGAGGTCATTAACGTGTGTTAAGAGACATTGCAAATTCCCCGTGGACCACGACAGTTTTGACTTAACAGCAATATGTATTGGCCAATGAACATGTATTCTGTTGTCTGCTATTTATTTCTTTAGAAAAAAAAATTGCTTGGTAGAAATATCTGATCTGTTGGGAATGATCCCCTGCTTTCTGGATTCAAAGTTTTTTGGTTGGGGTTTTACTTTTTTCTTTTACATAATGGCAGCAACATCTACAATTAGTTCTCTCATACATGAAAAGGCATTGGAATTAAAAGTGTGTCCTAATGAAGAGATGGAATAAGTTTATTTTTCTCATTTTAGCAGCCAATCCATACTTAGGCCGTACATTTTCCTCACAGAAGTATTTTCAGTTGCAGGAACTATAATAACAGGGATTTTTTTGTCAAGAATCAGTCCCAGTCTCTCATGATATATGAAAATTGAGGGATTTTCAGAAGGATTTTTCTTTACAGAATCTGTCTGAAACACAAAAACAATCTCTCTCTCCCCATCTCCAAATCTTACCTCAATAGTATTTTAAGATTCATTCTTTTTCAGTTGTTTACTATGAGGGAGACAGGTAGAGAAGACATTGTCTGAAAATGGCATCTTGTGGCACTTTGCAGGAGATGGCAGGTACATGTCAGGAAGCTGGTATTCAGCCCAGTGGAAACCAGTCCTTGGCAGGGATGTTCTGTACTTTCATGTCAGCTACAGCACAGTGACACAGGATTTGCCACACTAGATCAAGCCACGCGCCTGTCAAGCCCCAGCCTCTGGCAGCAGCCAGCACCTGGTGCGTCAGGGTGGAGGTATGCAACACAAATACGCAGGAGCATGGGATGGTCTACAGAGTCATCACCTGGCTGTCTTCCCCTCCACCACTGCTTCCTCCTTGGCTTTTCAAAGAATTCACTAAATGTCACTGCTGCATTTGCAGTGTGTTTTCTGTGTTGCTTTCTTCTGGGGTTTTGCTCTGTTAAACATCAGGGATTGGTCCATAATGCTCTCTCAGGGGCAAATGGGCTTTTCAAAAAAATCTATTTTCTTGAGTACTGGGGCAGTTTGAACTACCAGCCTTTCTATTGGAGTCATTAGCAAAAGAAACGTCAGGGTTGTTTTATGATGTCAGCTCATTCACAATGTGATGATAATATATTTAAAGAGAAACATGAGAACAATCCAGAGAAAAAAGATAGAGCCATGATCCTGCCAAGATGCAGGTGTTTGAATTCTGACATATTGGCAACAGTGCTGGAAGTGGGGAAAAACATTGAAAACTAAGGATGCAGCAGTAACCTGACTGAAAGGACTTTTCTAGGGCCAAGGCATTTCATAATCTATGTTACATTTTTGTACACAATCACCGCTGTCAGTTTGTTTGCCCAGGATTTTTGTGGATTCACGATTAAAGCCCACTCATTATTACAGCTGTCCCACAACTCAGTCTGAATAAAAAGGTGCTGTGAAGTACTATGAGCGAGGCATCATGTTTTTTGCACTGTAAAACACCTGTTTTAGACTAAAGAAGGGATGAACAGTAAGCTTCAATGAAATGCAGCAATTTCTTTCCCCCTCTGGCTGCTCACACCACACAGCATGATGACAGAGGAAATGACAACTGAGTCACTAAAACAACATTACTGGAATTGACAGAGACTGAGACAGTCATATTTGACTCTAAAAGATGCAGTCTAGGTGTATCTGACTGGGCTGGAGTTGACGAATTTAGGTTCCTGCAGGCCAACATCTGCTTACATTCTAATTTAAATTCCAATGAGGGTATTGATTCTGTTTGTATAAGAATTCAGGTGAAATTGGGTGGTCTTTACAAAGTAAATTTTTACCTGAACCATGTTATAAGTGACTTCCCGTTCCACAAATAATTTCATATGCAGTCGCTTATAGAATATGGCTATGCCCATTACAGATATTGCTGGCTCTCTGGTGATTAAATGTTCTACAGTACTAACTCAAGAGATTTACAACTCATGACAATTTTATGGCCCACCTTAAATAGTTGTCCTCTGTAAAAAAAGCATCCTGTACTTAGAACAACGTGAATGGTATGAGCTTCTTCGCAGAGGTTTTACAGAGCATGTGCCTCAGTGCTTAGCACTAGGTATCAGCTGACAATCCACGCTGAGACAAATTTCAGAACCCCCAAGGAGAGAAAAAAAAAATTACAACCTTGCAATAACCTGTGCAAAGAGCCTTGTTCTGTCCCACTGTATAACGGCAGATCAACAGTGCAGTTCCAAACAACATAGAAAAAGTCATCTTTGCATGCTTCTCTGCAATTTTTCCTTTCATTATGATCGTGAAAGTCCTTTAAAAATTAAACAAGTGAGTAAGCTACTAACACGTGATACTTCAAACAGGTAGAAGTGATTGAGACAACGTAAGAACTGTGTAGAGCCACAGTTCTTTCCTCAAACACTGCTTATTTTAATGCTTGCTTTTAAATGCATTTTTCCTATGGTATAATGCTGATGGAAACCTACATATAGTCACTTTTCTTGGGGAGAGTATTATGGCGGAAGGCTCTGTAATGAGGGGAGGAAGGAGGAATGTACCTATTCACACCCTCCCATTTTTGAGCAGGGAAGTTTTGTGTCTATGCACTTGATTTGCATTTCAGAAGGTCATTCTCCCAGGAACTGATATTTGTACTAGCACTCTCATGGCACTTATAGACACCCAGGGACCGTATAATAAAATTAAGGGGCAAGGAACAGTGTCTGAACAAAGGTGATTACGAGGAACTAGATTCTGCAGTATTTTTCCTATTTGACCACAAACAACACAGAAAATTGAGATGAAAAACAAGGCCAGCAGGCAAAGGTTGGAGAGGTTAGGGAAAAACAATAGAAGTTTTAAGCTGAATGAATACACTGGAATTTACAGAGGATCCATTTCAGGCTTTTTTTAATAGTAAATAACTTTATAGAAGTACGTTGGCAGGTTCTATGTACAAACCCATTATCAAGGAAACAGCTTTATTAAGTGGCTCATTCACACATCTTTGAAATTCTAGTTCAAAGTGCAACCTGGCATGATGCATATTGCCAGACAGGCAGACCCACAACCCATTCACATCCAGGTGTAGCGGTCCAAGACAAAACCTGTAACCCTTAACCAAGGTTGGAATTAAACTCTAGGTAAAAGAAAGTAGAAAGGTGACAGAAGACAAACTCAGTAGCAGAGAGCAGGTTTGCAGGTGTTCCTATGGCTCCATTTCCCTATGGATGCTGACTATTTACAGAGCACAAAGGTTATAATGAAGCAAAGCAATTGCAGCGAATTACTGTGAAGCAAACCAATTACATTAACTGGAGAGAGGACTTGGCAGCAAGCTCATATCTAGCTGAGCTGGAAAACAGCCACAGAATGGTACAGTAACTTAACTTTGACTTTGCCCTCTCTGAGTAGAAGTGCCGTAATGTGTGTTATTATCCATTGATATTAATGAGTTTGGGAATATTTGAAAACTGTGTATTGTACATAAACAACATACTTTTCACCTGGAATGTACAATGCTTATGGTACCCACTGTAAACCAGTTCTTTGATGAGACATCTGGTGACAATGGTGAAGAGAAGGGTTTTACAGAAGCCCTTTCTTTTTAACTTCTCATCAGGTAAAACTCAGTGAATACCTCAAAGTTTTTATTACACTCTTTATGGACTTGTCAGGATGCATAGAGGGCATCCTGAGGGCAAGACTGCTGACATCTCTTCCATCTCTACAGATGGTATAAGCTGTCCCTGGGAGCAAACAGCAGAATTTAACATCAAAGATAGTAAAGCAGGCCAATGAAAAATGTTGATGCATAGAGAGGTTTGGGGGTTTTTGTTTGCTTCTTTGCTTTTTAATTACTCAATGTTACCTATGTTTTGCTCTTGATCGCTTGAACTTCCAAGCCTTTTAAAAAAGTCAGTGAGCTACAAGTGTCAGATCAGACATGGCAACTTCTTTGCACTTCAGCTATTTCCCACAGGCAATGCCCTTCTAGCAACACGGCATTTTTACTGAAATACTGTCACATGCCACAGGAAGCACACAGGTGTCTCAAAACTGGCAGGTTTCTAAAGAAGCCATGTCTTTAACTTAATGAGATAAATGACATGGAGTCTTAAGCACAACTTAAGCTTTACTGGGACTCTAGAACCCATAGGACTGGAGAGGTTTCCCCTCCACAGAAAAATTCTAATATAACCCACATCCCCCTTAGCACTCCAATGACAGAGAAAACCAGGCCAGTAGAAGCACCAAGCACGGCCAGGTCCTGCAATGGTCAATAGAAACGTTAGAGTATGTTAGCTGCTGGAGCATTATTGTTTGCTTGGCTGAGAAGTGCATCATATTTTGAAAGAGCTTTCTTTCAGTTGTCAGGTCAATTGTGTCAGCTTTAGAAAGGATCACTTAGAAATACATATATCTCCAAATCAAATAATTTGTAATTGTCTTCAGAACTTACAAAAAAAAAAGGAAAATTTCCCATTCAACTTTCCAGAATTCTTCAGAAGATACAAAGTGATTACCAGTCTGACTCCTCCTTGAAAATTAAGGACTTTAGGGATCCCAAGTACAGATACCTTTGAAAGCCTTTGTTTGATGTCCCTTTTCTTTTCTGAAAAGTTCCCTAGGGGCTTTCCAAGCACCCTCTAAAGGTAAATCAGTTTTGCAATGCAAGACAAATGAGTTGTTTTTGTTAATACACAACTGGATTGGCACACGCCCTTATGCACACCATGCTCACAGGTGATCAGGCAGATGTAAAGTTCTCACCTCCCTTGTAGGAAGACTGCACTGACTCTCCCTGGGGTTTGGCAGGTGGCATGGAGGCAGTCCTGCCAAAACTGCTGTTCTCACAAATATGCAGGCAGGCACAGACACCTGGGGAATGACCAGAGACATGGTTTCATTCGTGTCTGCGTAAGAACTGATGAAAGCAAACCCACATCCGCTTTTCAAGCAGCCCAATCACAGGCGCCTCCTTACTTGGGGGAGATTATGTCATAGTTTAATCTTTATTCCAGGGAGTTCCTTAGGGGCATAGCTTTGCCAGTAGACAACTACAGGAAACTGAGAAAGTCAGCAAATTGCATGCCATGGTTTAGGGTTTAACAGGTGTTTGTTTCTCATTCCTAATCAACTTTCCTGTGCTTTAATGAAGAAAAACCATAATGGAACTTGCAAATGAGTGGCTTGTTTGTCTATACACATTAAAAAATGCAATAGATGGGTTATTATTAGCCATGTAGCATTCACCAAAATCATACAGAGGTAGAAATGCACAGTAAACAGCGTGTCGTGGTTTAACCCAAGCCAGCAACTAAGCAACACACAGCCGCTCACTCACTGCCTCCCTAGCAGGATGCAGGAGAGAATCGGAAGAGTAAAAGTGAGAAAACTCGTGGGTTGAGATAAAGACACTTTAACAAGTAAAGCAAAAGCCGCGCACACAAGCAAAACAAAACAAGGAATTCATTCACTGCTTCCCATCGGCAGGCAGGTGTTCAGCCATCTCCAGGAAAGCAGGGCTCCATCACACATAGCGGTTACTTGGGAAGACAAAACACCATAACTCTGAATGTCCCCCCCTTCCTTCTTCTTCCCCCAGCTTTAAGTGCTGAGCATGACGTCATATGGTATGGAATATCCCTTTGGCCAGTTGGGGTCAGCTGTCCCAGCTGTGTCTCCTCCCACCTTCTTGTGCACCCGCAGCCTACTCGCTGGTGGGGTGGTGTGAGAAGCACAAAAAGGCCTTGACGCTGTGTAAGCACTGCTTAGCAGTAATGAAAACATCCCTGTGTTATCAACACTATTTCCAGCACAAATCCAAAACATAGCCCCATACTAGCTACTGTGAAGAAAACTAACTCTATCCCAGCCAAAATCAGTGCACTTAAGAACCAGAAGTGGTTTACCCTCAGCAGTGTGCTAACTCATCCTGCTGATGCACCTAATGAGGTAATGAGATCGACAAGATTCAGTCCTTGTAATCCGCAACAAAACCAAAGTGGTTGAAAGAACAGTTAGACCAAAAAAAAAAAAAAAAATCACCACACTACCTAACATTTGAATTTATCTAATCATCTCAGCTGTCTCTGAAAGGAGGTGACATGTCTCTGGAAGGAGGTGACATATCTTTGGCCCAGGCAGCAAAAGAAAGTGTGATGACTAATATTCAATAGATGGGTTTGATAAAGTGCTTATACCCTTTGTAAGTCTTTGCCCACCGAAATCCTAGGTCAACATCCTTGAACATAGATGGTCAAATAGGACACATATCCAACTTATAACCTACTGAAATTTTCAGCCTTTTGAATTAATATGAACCATCACCAATCACAACCTATGCTAATGTGCTGAGCTGAGAAACGGAGTGGCACTTGAGCTAACACTCCCGCTGTTTAGCCTTTCCTGCACCTCATAGCTTCTTGAAGATATGGTGTAGGCAGCTGTCGACAATAATCACACTGTGAGTTATGGTTAAATCTACCACCAAACATGAACCAGGACTCTAATTTGGGTGATCAAATTAAACACAGTTGTGTGAATCTTGAAACTGTGCTCAGTTTTAAGCAGAGAGACAGGGAATAGATCTCCCTGTGGAGATGGGGTAGAACAGGTATCTTATTCTTCAGCTATTCAATTCATTTTTCCACAGTGCAATCCAAAAAAAGGTATACAGCTTCATGGGTTCAGCTAGCTGATTGACAGGTTTTTGGAGGACGCTCCGTTGTGCAAGGCAGACACGTCCTTAATCACAATAGAGACAGTAAGCAAGGAAGAATACCTGGTTATACTTGACATCCTCAGAGTGTTTTAGATTTTTTACTAGATTTGAGAAACAGAAAATGCCAGAATCCCTGCAAAGTAAAGTTTCAGAAAAAGGATACACAGAACATGCAAACAAACAAACAAAATCCACTTAGAATCATAGAATCATAGAATCATTAAGGTTGGAAAAGACCTCTAAGATCATCGTGTCCAACCATCAACCCAACACCACCATGCCCACTAAACCATGTCCCTAAGCGCCTCATCTACACGTCTTTTAAATACTTCCAGGGTCGGTGACTCAACCACTTCCCTAGGCAGCCTGTTCCAAGGCCTGACCACTCTTTCAGTAAAGAAATTTCTCCTAATGTCCAGTCTAAACCTCCCTTGGCGCAACTTGAGGCCATTTCCTCTCATTCTATCACTAGTTACTTGGCAAGTTACTTATTGAAAAGTTACTTGGCAAGTTACTTATTGAAAAGACACCAGGCTAAGATGTTCGATTCAATATTACAGGTGATCAAAACCCAGAGTTACTGTCCCCAAGCACTTTCCTGTATTTCCCCTTTGTTTTCATCTAGGGTCACAATGTTCCATTTTCAACCCTGCACTATGTATGCTTAAACTACCTCTGTGGAATAATATATGTACTCTACTTCCTATGCTCATACTGTCTTTCCAACTGGATTGCTTTTCCCACAAGGTGCTGGCTATGGGGCTCCTATGATATATTTCAGTGGAAGGAGCTTCAGAACAGATGCAGTCTTGTTGAATGAGGAAAAAAGAACAGAAAAGAGTATGTCATGATGGCTGAGCCACCAAGATCTCTTTTAAGCACCATAACAAAAAGATGATAATCACTTGCAGTCATCTCTGACTTCAAAGGACTGTATGACGATTATCCCTGGAAGAAAAATTAACCTGCTAACATAGGCAGGCAAATATCACCAGATACCCTGAAATAAGGTGATAATTAACAAGTGAGATGACTGCTGCAAGCATTTCTCAAGACTTTGGGAATTATGTCTTAACATAAAAGCCAGTAATCAAACCAAAATACCAGCTCTGACAATGTACCAGCTGCCCACACAGATGATTCGGTCAACACAGGAGGACTATGGCTCCAGTGTGCCTCTGGCCACCTTCAGGTCAAAGCCAAAATCTCCTTCAGCAAGGAAAACCAGAGTGGGGCAGACTAACCTCCTTCAAGTAGAGGGAAGCCCATAGAATTTGGATAGTACAGAGCAGATCCCCAAATTAACAGAAATCCCCATGGTTGACAGTTATTGGGAAGAAGTGGTTGATTAATTCATCAGATAAAAAAAGAAGTGAAATGAACTAAAATGCTTTGCTGAATGTCTACCTACAACATTTACTCTGCTTACTACCCCCATTTATTTAGAAACCAGTTCAAAAATATATAGCTAAGGACCAAAATGCAGCTACATCCTATTTTGCCAATGTTTTCACTAATATATTCTTCTAATCCATTGCTTGGTCTAAATTTCCTACAATTTAAAAAAATCCAGTGACACTTGTGGTATGGAAATCATGATGGGATGCTCTCAGGCAAAAGGGGATTAATTGTAATTGTCGACTTTTCTGAGCACACTTAACGAAGTAGCAACCACATGCTGCCTTATTCCATGAATCCAGGAGATTGTTTGAGCAGGCAGTGTTATATTACTCCAGGGTGGGAATGAAATCATGTGGGAGCAGCAAGCACAGCTCATGGAGAAAAATTACCATTTTATATTTATTACTTTGGCTGGTTTAAGTGCCACAGGAATAGACTCTCTAATGCATTTGAGTGCAATTCCCCAACAATTTGACTTTGTTGCTTTGTAAACTATTTTTAGGGAAAGTCTCAGAAGGCTGTTAAAGGCACAAGCCATCTGATTTTCAAAGGTTATTTTGGTGGTTTATCAAAAGGATATAAATAACATGTTACATCTCTCTAGATTAGATTGATACTCTTAGTTCAGCTGGGAGATCAGAACTTTAGGAGAAAAATGTCCGGTTTTAACTGGCACATCATTTTTGTTCTGTAAGCTTGAGTACACTTCTTCAGCAGGCTTAACGTCATTTTGGCTTTCCATTGATAAATGTACAGTGTGGATTTCTTCATGGTTTTAAAACAAGGTATTATTGTAATGAAGACACAGGCTTGAACATACATAACTGCATAATTATACTGGTCACAATTTAATGGCAAAAGAGCATAAAGAAATTTTATTTTAGGGGAAATGCATGTTAAGGAAAAAGTAGACAGGCATAAGTTCATGTCTCTAAAAGGATTTCTAATCAAAACTACATTCTTTTCACGGAACAGCAAGCTAATTTCGGGTTCACTTCCCTACCTTACACCTTCATGCAGCCATGTAATATATCCACTTGTCAACATCCAGTTCTCCTTCATCTTCCACACTGGAAATCTGGTTTTACAGCATAAATATGTACCTTTCAGCTGTTAGGACCATACTACCGATTAATTTTTGGGTTGGCCTTCCAACACAGGACAATTAGTACCTTGAGGAAGTATGTGGATTCTTCCTGTGTGTGCAGTAATAAACATATACTGAATGAACCAGATGCTAAGACTGAAAACTCAGCCTGTTTACTGATTTATGACATTATAGTAATAGCTCAGAGGTGCTTCGTGTTTATTTTAATAGTCTTTTCTATCTTAGTCGCTGAATCTTGGGCTGGATGCATTCCAAGGCAGAGTCAGAGGATGCCCCAAGTCTGAAATCTCTGAACAAAGTCTCTTTTCCTAGCCGTTATTTCAGTGAATACTAGCAAGCATCTTCCAATCCACACAGCTGGCTGCCAAAACAACTGCTACGCTATACTTTATAAAATATTTATAGTGCTTCTTAAAGGACACAACAGGCTCTTATAACAACTCAAAATCATTTCTGCGAGGAGCTCAGTCACTCTCCGCTGGAACTGCCCAGGGCATCCTCTGTCTGCCCTGTAATGCTGCAGGGAGCATAGGTGTGGGAGGAGCCAATACTTTTTTTTTGCCATTGTAGGATTTACACTAGCATTAGGAGAGAAAGTGAGAAAAGCATCGACATCTAGCTGTCGTCATCCCAGGAAATTCTAACTCACAACAGTGACTGTGATCCAGAGTGCAACATGAGTCCACGCTAATTCATCACAAACCAGCAGTTTCAAGCTCTGTTTTCTTTCTGAAAGCTGGATGCAATGAGCAGCCAGCCCACCAGGTTCACAGATGAGGACAGCCACGCCGAATTGGCAAGGTCATTGAGCCTTGCAGCACCTGATAGAAACCGCATGATCACTGCTGGACTGCAGAGGCCTTAGGACTGCAGCTGTCTTCCCTAGAACAAGATTTTAAGATGGCTGTTCCCCCTCCTACCTTTCAGATAAATCTGTGAATTGATACAGGCATTAGAAAAAGGTAAGCAATTTCTCCTCCTGTTGCACACAGCACCGTCTGTGCTTGAATAATGGTGCTGGAGTTATTGCATGGCAGGCAGTTGGCAGTGAATCACACCAAGCAAATCAGTGTAGACCTAATGACTTCGGTGAGTTACACTGATTTAAGTTAACTGTAGCTGTAATACACCAAATTACACAACAAAATTAGAAAACACATTATTCTAATATTCTAATATTTGTTATTGCAGTCAAATCTCCCCATTTTGTGAGATCTACTAACCCTTTTTTTTTCAATTTTTACACATAAATATACATGTAAACTATCTTAAACTATAACAAGATTAAACTATGTGTTAAATGCTCTCCAAGGAACACTGCACAAATCACTGGACAATCTGCCTCAGTGCTTTATAGCAGGCCAAATCCTTCTCCCACTGCTTTTATTCATTGTCCCATTTTCTGTAATTGGATTACTCCTTAAGGAATGGAGAGGAGGTCTTCGCTCCAGCTCTCAAATCTAAAAAGTACAGTGTCTTCACCACAAGTGTCTTCAAAGCTGCATGGATTTAGCACCAGTAGGAAAGAAAAGGATCTTCCAGATCTTGTTCTTCATTCCAGTGAGAGTTACCATTATATGGCAACAATTCAACACTTGCAACATCATTGACTTTTTTTTTTAAAGTGATATGATATATAGTTGACCATAAGGGAGAGGCATAATAAATAATTGAAAAGAAATTCAAGAAAATACAACTGTTTCTCACGGACAAAAAAAAGCCAAGCAGTACATATCAAAGCAGTAATGTCACCCCACCCTGAAAATCAGCTCCAGAAAGTTGTTAAAAACAGAAGTCAGAAATAGATCAGATGAGTCAGAAAAGCATTTTCTTTCTTTCTTTCTCCCCCAGCCCCAGCCATATTCAGGTAAACATGAAGCCACATCACGGAAACAACAGCTTGTAAATGAGAGAAACAAAGGATAATGCAGAGACCGACACAAAGAATAACAGGTGACCTTGCTTCTAGAAAACCTCTCTACTTCCAAACTCCAGAAACTGCATGCAATGAACTACAGCCACTTGCCATTTAGGGATGAAAAAATAAGTTGAAAGAAAAATGGCAGCAATGACAGTACATGAAGATAAATAATGAGTCCTACCACAGCACTGCCTGGGCTAGTTAGAGGGGAAGGAAAGTCACATCAGATACCTACACTGCATTGGAAAAAGATACTTCAGACACATTTTTACAGCTGCTTTCTTCTCATCATTTCTCACTTAATATCTGTAACTGTGGGAACATAGAAGAAAACTCAAAGATTTAGGGAAGTAGGGATTGAGAAGCAAGACATCAATAGTTTCTTACAGAGATGAAAAAAAGGACAGACCAGCAAGATCAAATCTAACCAAGAAAGAAATCACATATGGCAGCTCAGTAATGGTCAAATACACATCTCTGGTACAGTGTTTAACCCATACAACACAGAGCCCTAGGTTTAAAATAAGGTAGAAACATTGCCACGTTTGCTTCATCTGCAAGTAACAGTGAAGAATTAATTTTAAATAGCCAGCCCATAGACTTTTTCCCTAGCCACAGAAATGCACAATCTCCACTCAGTGACACTGGCTTTTATCTCTCATTTTCTGCTGGTTACCTCATTAAGCGCTGGCTTCTGAAACATCTCACATCCACTGTGTTCTGTAGCAGTCAGAGCAGTTATTACATTTGTCAAACTTGTGAGAGATCTTTGAAAGTATTAACTTTGCTATTTGGCCAGGATTTTTTTTAAACTCTCTTCTTCATGCAGAACGAAAGAAGACAAGTGAGATAGATAAACTCAACAATTCAGAACCCCTTTCTAAACTGATTCAGAGAAAGTGGTTTTGGTATCAGATAATACAGAAAAAAGTCTGAGACACACATTTAATTTATATATTTAGTTTCATCCAGGAAATATTTTTTGCTAGTTGATATTATATGACAAAATTTCAAGAAGTGGCTTTTCCTCCCAACTTCAAGGAAAGAGAAAAATAGAAGAATGAACTTTTCTTTTACTTTAAATCCACATCTACTTCAAACACAGCTTTCTGTAAGAAAGGCTGAGCTTACTTTTAGATTATAAAATTAAGCACTTAATACTTCCTCCCCCAAACAATATATAATTCTGAACACTTTTCTTTGGTGAAGCACATACTTTTTTAAAAATTAAGAGACTTCTGCGGGTTTAAGCAGAGAGACTGAGAAACTTCACACTTAAAAGAATATTTCCTGAAAAAGTGGAAAGCAAGCTGGAAATAAAGCTCAACTTTATCTTTCAGCCTTAAATTACGGTGGTCTTCTGTGACTCTGCAGGAAGTCCATAGTCCGATGGGTACCATGCTTAACTAGGGATCAGACGATTGCAGGGTTTATTATCCCTGTCTTGTGAACATTTGTAGCTTCCCTTTAGAATTTACTTATGCAGAGCAAAACTTTTCAAGCAAAATCAAAAGAACAGGGTTTATATTGCCACAAGCTGGTTATGCATTTAGCATATATGGCTATAATTTATCACCGTTTTTATGTACCCCTCCAACAACCTATGACTCTTTTCTGAGGTCAAGAGGTTATAGAAAAACAGAGCAGAAACACTTTGCTTTGAGTCATTAAAAAAAAAAAAAAAAAATCACATCAATTCTCTACATTTTTGATCATATATTTAAGCTCATTACCGGTCTCCATTCTGGTCTCAAGTTACTAAATGATTTGGCTTGTCTGTTGGAGACATAAAGTTAGACCTGTAATGAAAGTGTTAACCAAATGGATAACAGACTGGCAATGAGAGGATGCTGGATCTATTCTCATGAGTCTACAACACTACGTTGCCAGTGACCATTTTTATTTCTGCAACAGCAAGTAGTTCCAAAGCTCTGCTTGACTGCTTTATTTTCAGTCTAGTCCACCCAGAAATTAAGATTTTCTCAGCGTGCACGGCTTTGAGCACTTGTTTGCTATGATTGCAGACCCTAACAAAGATCTTGCCACAATCATCTCTTTGATAAGTGAGATTTCAAGCTTCAGGTGTTAAATAAAGAATTCAGATAAGGCCATTTCTATCCCCTTACCCTCCCCACCTGTCCAGGCTCTGATATGCAGCTTACCTGAGGAATTAAAAGGCAGCCTTTAACCACAGCAAAAGGATGACCAGTAGTCCTGTTGTGTTTGATTCATGATCCCTTAACGAGTGCTCTGGTGAAACTTCAATTCATGTCATTAGGCCTATTTCTTATTTTCTTACAGAACAATCTGTTTTATGCCTCAATCAGCACTATGAGGCAAACCCTGGCAGTCCCACCTCCCGGCCCATGCAATGGGATGCAGGCATGAGGAGGAGGAGACATGTTGCAGATACCCTCAGTCAGCCCAAGGAACATATGAAACAATCCACTGCTCAGACCCAGGCACCAGAAACATCCTGTACTCTCACGCGATGATTCAGACTCATCAGGTGCTTGCAGTTAGACAGCAGCTCAGGAGCGCTGCTCTGTCTTGTGTGTCACGGTTTAACCCCAGCCAGAAACTAAGCACCACCCAGCCGCTCGCTCACTGCCTCCCTAGCGGAATGGGGGAGAGAACCAGAAGAGTAAAAGTGAGAAAACTCGTGGGTTGAGATAAAGACAGTTTAAGAGGTAAAGCATAAGCCGCACATGAAAGCAAAGCAAAACAAAGAATTCATTCACTACTTCCCATCGGCAGGCAGGTGTTCAGCCATCTCCAGGAAAGCAGGGCTCCATCACACGTAGCGGTTACTTGGGAAGACAAAACACCATAACTCTGAATGTCCCCCCCACACTTCCTTCTTCTTCCCCCAGCTTTAAGTGCTGAGCCTGACGTCATATGGCATGGAATATCCCTTTGGTCAGTTGGGGTCAGCTGTCCCAGCTGTGTCTCCTCCCACCTTCTTGTGCACCCGCAGCCTACTCGCTGGTGGGGTGGTGTGAGAGGCAGAAAAGGCCTTGACGCTGTGTAAGCACTGCTTAGCAGTAATGAAAACATCCCTGTGTTATCAACACTGTTTCCAGCACAAATCCAAAACATAGCCCCATACAGGCTACTATGAAGAAAATTACCTCTATCCCAGCCAAAACCAGCACACCGTGCCAGCAAAGCAACTAGCTCAAGAAACAGCGAGTGAAATCTGCTGCATGGGGAAGGTCAGAACAGCAGTGCTACCTTTGTTGGCTCTCAGTGGTCAGAAAGTGGTGGACGTGCCACTGCCCAAGTGTCCCTGACTCAGCATTGATGAAGAAACACCTTGGGTGTCTCACAGATCAATCAGGAATACAACCTGCTTTACAAGTGCCACTGAACACGCTGCCATGCTCCAAACACACACAGGCTGGTTTCTATGGGAAAATATTTTAACTGCACAAACAGTGAGCATTTTGTAAAACTGCCAGTGGATGCAGCCAGGATCACTAATGTGATCACACAAAACAGTGATGGAAGAACTTTATTTTAAAAAAATTATAGTCCAAATCAATTGGAAAATTAAAAATGTATACCCCGGAATTCCAAAGAGACACCTAATTTTATATACGAAATGCATCCATATAACCAAAAAACGGATGAGACTGAATTTTCAAGAAGTTCTTATAAAACCAAGAAATAGCTAGAGTAAAGGTTGGCCAATTTGTGGTGTTTGGGGGGTTTACTTATATTCCTTTCCAGACCGCTTCTGATTTTGATTGGATTTTTCAGGTTATTAGCAGATATATCCTTCTCAATGAAAACCACTGTTTTATTGAATGGGCCTGAAATCACAACTCAAATCCAGGGGTGTGGAGGCCCACGCAGAAGGCGAACAGAGTGGTGGGAAGGGTCTGTCTCCACCCCCAGGCAGCAGCCAGGGGTTACAGCCCAGCCCTGTCCACAGAAACTGAAATCAGTGGCAGCCTGTGCTCACGTGCTGCGAACTGCAGGGATGTCTGGGCAGGGACGGACCTTGTCCGGACACCGCTGTAGGTGGGGTCTGAGCAGGGGGAGAAACAGAGGGTGGTGGATGGCTGGCGAGGGAGAGCAGGGGCAGCAGCCGCATCCCCCAGGTAAAACACCAGAAAGGACGCAGCAGCCCCGTTCTGCACGCAGCTGCCTGGGCAGTCCCAGCGGATGGCCCACACGGGTACTGACAGCCATCTCTCTGCAGGCTGGGCTGAAGCTGAAATCCTAAAAGGCCAGGACATGCGAGAGCTATATTTTAAAAAACTTGGATAACATGATTATACTGTACATATACATGTATGCTTTTTTCAGGGTAAACATTTTACCTATTTAATGATTTGGCTGATAGAAAATCAGGACCAGATAGTGATAGCCGTTACCTACATGGCTGGTTTCTGATCCCCTTTGCTTGGCACCTTGCACTTTATTTGATGAACTGACCTATTCAATTGAAGTAGGGCTGTTGTTCAAGGAGCAAGACTTTATGCACAGTATGAAAAAGAATGGAAGAATTTAAAAAGAAATTAAACCGCTATAAACAGTATAAGTTATTTTGAAATCCTCATTGCCTAAATGAAATGCTAAATAGTGCAGTGTTTGGGAGCACACAGCAAAACTCTGATTCTTAATTGCTACATTTTCTTCAAGGCTCATAAGCAACAATTAGATATACATTAAACTATTACTTCAAATATATTGCAGAAAAGCAAGTTTCTTCTTTTATTTTTTTTTTTCCCCTTCATTTTTCCATGTGGATTCACAGCCTTTGAAAGTCTTAAGTTGATAGAAAGAAAGGACACAGAAAACATGCAAATGTTAAAAGGATTTGGGGTTCAAATTGCTGTAGAAGCTTCAATGTGAGTCTAGTGCCATTCCCACCTTGGACTCCCACTGCCCAGTTTCATTATCTGCCCAAACTGGCAGAGCTATATAATTTTAAGGTTTGTGGCCAAGTAAAAACAAAGATCAAGTAACTCTTTCAAAGCTGTGAACGCTCTCCAGCAGACTTCTTTTCTGCTCTGAAAAGCTCCCCTCAGTCTGCTCTGAGGGGAGCTGGGTTACAATGAAACAAATGAGGATGCTCAACGATTTGCAGAATCAAATGCTGGGACCCAGTCCTGTCCCCAGAAAACATTTTAATGGCAGTAGGATTGAACCGCAGAGTGGAGAATTAAGAATACTTTCATTAGTTAAGTGCTAATTGCCCTGGCAGTAGACATAATGCCAAACAAGGCTGGGAAGAGTCGGGCTTATCACTGAGTAGCAGCCACCAGAGCAGCCTGGCTTGCAGGAGGGAAACAAACTGTGCCTGCAACCTCCAGGTGATGCTCTGCCTCCTGCAAGAAACCTCTCCTGATCTGCCCTCAGAAGAGCGGTTCCAACTCACTCACTCTTTGGGATATTTGCATCACTGAGCCCTGGATTAACATAAAGGACTGGTAATAAAGTAAATAAAATGAGCTACTTCCCACAGAGGACTGAGTCACAAAGAAAAATGAAAATAAAAAGAAAAACTATAAAATCAGAAGGTTTGTTTTGTTTTTTTTTTTTTTAGTTTTGTGTCATTTTTAAGGAGAAAATAGGAAATAAAGCAGGATGAGGGAAGCAAAGACATTTCCCATTACAAATGTTTGAATGCTGTACATATATCTCATTGGTAATGGGTCAATGCCTCCTGCTCTGCCTTGGGCAAGATGGCTGTGATATATAAAATACTTTTAGTGACTGTTGACATTGCAGAAAGCTTTTATTTCTCTCTTTCCCTCTGATTTTTTTTTTTGACTGCATCTATGTGTCCATCTTAAGCCTATAAAAATTAAGAACTTCATAACAATCAGTTAGTTGAGCTACTAATTGCATATTACACCATTTACCACACATAGACAATCAACATTTGTCACACTGTTAATAAAAGGAGCTGAAAATTTAAGCACAAATTAGGACATTCGTGACACTTTGTCGTCAGTAGTGCTGATGTAAGGGACTGGTTCCAGTGAATCTTCAGGGGCCTGGAGCCATCAGCTCACACGTAAACCACCTGAAATCAACAGGAAGGCTCCCTTCCAGACCATGGAGAAAATAGTAATTTATAGAAAATAGCTTTCATTAGCTCATTCATCAAACATTTTGGAAAGAAAAAAAAATCAGATCTTTTTCTATCACTCTCCCTTTAGGAAAATTGCTATTTCATGTAATCAATGTCCTCAGAGAAGTACAAAATCCCAAGAGAGCTCAGCAGAGTATCCTAATGCCTCTAAAGAGAAGGTGATGGGCGATCAGATAGGATTTTTTGCTCTACACAGAGAGCAGACAGAGGTTGGTATAGAAATGACACAGCAGAAGAAAGCAGTAAAATTGTAAAATACAGCTTCATTATAGCAAATACATATGTGATCATAATTACTAATGGCAAAAAGCAAGTGAATTTTCTAGAGTACTAGTGACATTTCAGCTTTCTATAGGACATTGCAGAAGAGAAATTTCATGTAGAGTAGATGGAGGGTGATTCTTCCATTTCCTCTGCTTTCCCTAGTTAAACAGTAACTCAAATAGGAATAGACTATTAACGTGAATAGAATATAGCACAAAAAAGAAGAAATAATATCTAAGTATTTTTTATCCCATCCTTCTCTGGACTCACTATGGTGTTCATCAGTAAACAAGGAGAGTTTAGAGGACCAAAAGCCATCATTGCTTATTTTTATTGTGTTTATTACTTACAGCTATTTACTTGCAGTTCTTAAAACTAACACAGGATGCCATTTAAAATTATCTAGAAGATGAGTCTCACCGCACTATCCTCTCCCCTTCCCAAAGGAAAAACATGGGTTATAATACACAGGCAGTAAAAAAATTCAAAGGCTAGATATTGCCCAGGCTACTGAGCTCCTAAGGAAAACCCTCAATGCCAGAAATTTCAGCAAGAATGTACTGTAGAAAAAACACACAGAATGTCTAATACTAATTATTTTTCTTCATTCGCGGTACATTAGTACTTTTTACTGCATTCTTTCTTCTCTGTATTTATGTGCATGTGAGCTTATTCCATATACGAAAGAGACATCAAGGTGTAAGTCCCCTGTCTTGCCAAAGGGGCACAGTAAAACTCAGCTGCTGTCAGAATATTCGCTGCAGGATCCTGTTTTTCATGAAAAGTACCGCCACAAACAGCGACCAAGAAGGGTAGTCAGACTAATCAGATTCCTCCCCCCCTCAATGTCTTTAGTAAAATCTCCACTTTTATAGTTCTTTTTGTGATAACCAACTTCTAATCAAAGAAGGAACACATTTTCCACACCGAAAAATTACTAGCAAGAAAGGCAGAAAAACAGAAGACCTCATTAGGTTTAACAGGATCCACTTACGCAGATCCAAGCTTTCTCGAGAGCACTTAGTACTCCAGGGAAAGACCTTAAGGAACTGTCCTCACCCCATTTCCCCCAGCAAAGAGACAGAAAAATCTGTAAGATGCACGAGGGCCAGCCTTTCTGGTCCATACCCACCTTACTCAAGCATGAGCTGTCGGCCTCAATACAAAAGAAACTGGGTGAAATCCTTTGAAACTTAAACTAGGTGATCTAGTGACAACTTTAACCCTTAAAAAAAAAAAAAAAGCCTCTCTATAGTATTTTTTTACCCTTCCCTTCCTCTGTTTCTCTCCCTCAGGCAACTTGCTGCATCTGTCTGTAATTTGACAAAAGGAATAACCAGAAGCTCTGCAAATGCACAGTGTGTACATATGTGTGTATACCTACATCTCTCCCCCAACCAGGGCCAGAAAAAGGGGTGTGCTAAGGGCATACATTAAGTGTCCTGACAAAGGCAAGCATTGGATGAAACTCAGTATCTTTTGGATGTGCAATGAATACAGGGATGGTAGAGTTAAAAATAGAACCTGTGCTACTACAGAAAATACAAATCTCTGTATTTTATCTTTCACGTTTATCTGTTGTTCTGTCTCATATTCTTTTCCCCTCCTTCCGTATGCAAGGCTGTTCATTTCAAAATGTCAGGGAGTCAAATAAAAATCAAAAAACTTCTAAGCCACTGAAAAAAACTCTCTGTACTCACTGGGTAGCATTTGCCTTCAGAGAAGCATTACTAGCATGCGATCCTTGACCACTCAGCAGTAAGGTGCAACAGATGATGACCACATCCCAAAAGATATGCCCTGCTCATAAACCAAGTGAATAGGTAAGGCAATGACTAACTGATGAAAAAAAAAAAAAATATCCAAAACTTTGGCTCATCTCTGTCCTGCACATCCCGTAAAATTACAGCTCAAAAATAAGGAGAGCACCTTGATAATTTATAACAGAAAATACCTCCCTCAGGCATCGTGATTTTGTCTGGCTCATTCCTGAATTCTATTTTTCATGCTCTTGACACCATGTCTTAATCATAGACGGTAACAACACAGCAACATCTGTAAGAAATGCCAGCAAGATATTTCCTAGTCAAGCACAAAGAAAAATGGCAAAATAAGGGTAAAGGAGTGGCTGAAAATGCTAAACGTTTAGATCCAAGACAGAAAACCAAGGCCAAGAGCCTGGCCTCCACATACTCTAAAATGCAAAAACGAAAAGAGCAACTGTAATATTAATAATTAAAATTGAATTAAAAGTAGTGTAAGTTAAGGCCAAGAGAGTATTTTTAGTTTATAAATTTTTTATTGTTTTTGATCAGTTAGAGCCACGGAAGGCTGTGAATACGGAAATATGCATGTAAATGAAATAATATGTACTAAGATGTCCTAACCAAGGACCTTTTTTTTTCATAAACCATAAAAATTGTATAATTAATGTAATAATAGATTAAGGACACGAATAAGTAATGAGAATTATGTTTAAATAACTGCTGTGTAGACAAGGGTCCAAGAGGATTAAAAATACAACCTGGAAGCCAGATTCTCATTTTGTCTTCGCCATAGCAATCACTGCAGAGTTATACTGCTATGACTACCACAGCCATGCATCCTTAGCCTAGCTCTGAGTTATTACGGTATGGTAAGTGCTCGGTTTGACTTGAATTACCCAGAGAGCCTTAAAGGGAATCTTTATTCCAGAAGAGTAAGGGCAACAATCATACTTAGATTTGGAAAATTCATTAGTTATACATTAGTCTCCAAAGGTTAATGGAAGTCACAAGCATAGGCCTAAGGGAGGAGCAGTGAAGGACTATATCTCACGTATCTTCCTCCTCCACTCCATCTGGGATGCTCAGGTACCCTCCCAAGTCCCATGGCAAGGTTCACCACAGCAAGCTTCAGGAAGGCGGGGGGAGAGGCAGACCCGGCAGGGCTCAGGAGGGGCAGTCCTGGTGCTCAAAGTGTTCGGTTGCAGACCTGAGCTCAGCTGTTGCAAAGGCTGTGTTGTTGCATCTGGGACAGGAAGGAGTGGCTTGGCTCTCCAGGAAGAAGGTCTGATGATTAGAGCAAAGGAAGCTCTGCGCTCCCAAATCCTCCATGGCGATTCCAAGAAGAGACTTTAACCACTGTGCCCACTCTCCCCTCTGCAACTCTGGTGCTAGGTGGGTGCGGGAACCCCCGCAGGGCATCACTCCACTCCCAGAAGCCTCACCACCACGTGACCAGCACACTGCCAACCTAGTCATGTCTGCTATGGCCCAACCATAGCCAGTATTTAAAAGCTCGGTATTTACCCAGCTCTTTGAAGAGGAAAGGCAGCATCTGTTCATTAAAATGGAATTCAATGTATAAGTTGCATAATAATAGATGGTGCACGAGGGCTTTTCAAATGTATATTATTAGTATTTGGGACATTAGGCAAACAAGATCTTGTAAAGATGTTATTACGTCTGATGCAACCCACCACATCCCCAGTTTGACAACTGGATCTGAGAAGGCCCAGGAGGATCCTTCACAAATACTCTGGGCTTCATGCAAGGAGAATAGAGAGTCTGTCTAGAGCTGCCACCACAACAATCGCAGTTTAAAGATGAGGTCTGAAGTCCAGCTGCTAAAATACTTGAGAAGTGTTGCTGGCAACATTTTTACGGCAATGAAAGTTTGATGCTCCATAAACTAATAATACAAATATTTTAAGTATTCATATGAGAAAAATATTAAGTCAACATCATGAACACTGCAAAAGATCCACTGGTCAGAACTGCAACACTGTTCCAGACCAAGTTTAAGGACCACCTGCTGTGCGTAGATCTCTGGGAATGACTGACTGCACTCATTTTCAGCCATATATGCCATCAGAAAACTTGGACCTCAATGTCCATCTTAAAATAATCACTTTCCCTCCCCTCACCCTCTCTGATCACCAGAAAGTTATACTAGGATCCGTTCTTCCTCTTTCCATCTTCCATCCCTATCCCTCAACCCTTACATTTTTTCCTCCTTGCAGGAAGGTCTAAGTGCCAGCAAGACTATGAGAAAAGGAAGGGAGCGGTAATGCTGAGAAGAATTGTTCTTTTAAAATGAACCTTGCCCATGTGAAGCATGATTTCACAGACACCATAAGGTACCATGAGCTTAGCTGTTCCTCTAAGCAATTGCAGCACATGCAGTCACCTTGACAAAGCTATTCCTTGTTGACAAAAGCAGTGCCAATGCACTGGGAAAAGAACCCAAACTTCTTGCCTAGCTAGCCATTCTCTTCCTGAGAAACTTTCTCTCCAAGAGCTCTCACACATACCTAAGAGGATTCTCCCTGGAACCTTGTCAATATGTGGGTGAGTTTGTGCTTTCTTGTAAACTAATGCTCTAATTTACCATCATTCATAAAGTGAATACACATGGATCTCACTTCCAGTGCCTCTGAAAAATCACATTAAGACATGGACTTAACTCCAACATTATTATCCTTTATGGCTACCAATAATGTTTTTAAAATAAAAATATTGATTACATGTAGGTTGATGGCTTCACTCACAGAGCTGAGGAGTGATGCTACATCCATTTTTGGTTTTTTTCTCTTGTGGCACCTCCATGATAGTCATTATGGTAGTCATATGCTGCAAATAAAGTGTGTGCTGTGGACCTGAGATACCCACATGCTCTTGGCTTTGTTATTTTGACAAGGAGACAGGTGATACAGTTCAGGAGGCATACTCATGTTACCTGAAAGCCTGTCCTTATTTTACACGTGTGATCTGTCTAAAAAATCACAGCACAGCAACATTAGCGCAAAGAAACAGAAAGGTTGCACAGGGGCTTAGGGGTAACTTCAACCTTCCAAACAAAAACAAAAGGGAAACTGCATGTTCAGATTTATTCTGAACAGTAATGGTAAGGAACACAATTTTGACATGTACAAAAGCTGGGTTTATTATCCCCTGGAGAGAAGATGAGTGGAGAAGCTGACATTGGTTGCATAGTGACATTTCAGGATGGAAGGCAGGCATGTAGCCAATTAAGTCTAGCATTTGTACCCTGTAGTGTTTTTCCCCTCAAGTGCTTATCTAACACTCTTTAGAATATGTTTCACAGCTGCAGCTTCTATTTCTGCCATTAGTAAACTTTTCTACTGTTGCTTTAAAGGAACATGCCCTAAACTTCCTTCCTGGTTCATTCTTTCTGTGATTTGGCAGGATCTGGGACCTCAAATGAAACACAAACATTTTATCCTTGCTATTTTGAGACCTCTTCTAATTTAAAATTCCCCCTTTCTATTTTAAAATGAGCTCACTGTCAGCCCAATCAGTGCTTATTTATTTATTGCCTTATGATTTCAAGCTTGCACTGACTAGCCATATCGTTTCTAACGTTACTCTAGATGAAAATGAAAATACCAAATACAGTGTTGGTCTCTCCCATATTACATTTGCTGCCTTTCGTTCACTGTATCTATAGCCATTTACCAGTTCCCTAGCCTTGAAAACAAGGTGTTTTCGTAGGATTTCATTCTTAACTGATGCAGGTGTGCTTTATTGCCTTGATAACTGTACTACCAAAGCATCCTCAATATGCTTAGCATAATAGCATGTTGTGAAGGTGTGTATTAGCTGGACTTTACAGCTTCAGAACCTGAAACAACAAAAGGGTCCAGTCCAATTTCCCCGTGATGGCAATGAAGTTACAAACCACCACCTGACCAGCAGAGATTTGCAGCCCCTGCCTTGCAACTTCACTTTAAATCATACGCAGCTGCTCCAGTGCTGAAGAATCAACAGTAAGGCAACTTGGCCCAAAGGACTACACTTCCTCTTCTCATCAAGGAGTTTACAGTAAGCCAGAAATGGAATGGATTCTCAATTATTGTTCTATAACATAAGGAGGAACTCTACTTCTTCCTCTGTAAACGTGATAGTAGCTTTGGCTAGAAAACAAAAATATTTTTTCCCCACAAAGCAGAAAAGCTCTGGATATATTGACTTAAACTACATCAAAATAAAACCAAAGCACAGAAAGGGTTTTCAGGCCCAGAGAAGGCTTTCCAAGTTGGATTTTTTGTTGTTCTTTTGAAAATTTGCCTCTGAAGTTTTTGCTTCAATGAGTCAATGTCCTCCAACAACAAGTGTTGTTCAAGCTGATGTGGACTATTTATTAACAAGATACGCAGTAATGTAAGCAATTGACTCCATTTTAGAAAATGGTTATCTACCCAGTGGGATATCTGAGAGGAAAAAGAGCATGTTTTTCTCACATAACTCCACACTTATGCTATTTGACCAAAAACTGAATCCAGATTTTATCATTGTAACAAGAGCAGTGGAATCAGAGCCTACACTGACCTCTTTTAGGGACTTATCTGTGGAAAACACAGGCTGATAATTAGGAATGTTGATACAACATAAGGATGTTGTACATAGCTATGGCTACTCAACAACAAAGGTAGGGTTTTGTTGTTGTTTTGGGGGGTTTCTTAAGCCAGCTATAAGAGATAATGAGATAAAACCCTAGGTACTCATCTGCTAACTGCTAAAATCATTTGTGTAAGGGAGTAAGACGATTAGAGCAGAGTAGATAAATGCTTTTATAAGAGCATTGTGAAAGTGTGCAATAGACCTTACAATTTATGCTGATATTCTAAGGTACTTTACAGAACATTTTGAGGATGTTCTTACAAATTGCAATGGCTCTTGTATGTGAAGCTGTGTCATCTGCAAGAGCCTATTTCAGGAGATTATCTGAAAATTTGCTCCTACTTGTCACTGATGGTAAATTGCTACCATTAACGAGATTCCCACATAAAAATCAGACAGTGATTTTGTCCTGGTATAGGCTATGATCTCTCATTTGGGAACTGTACAGACAACTGTATTGGAACTAATACAGCAGATCCATATGCTTTTAGAATCTTTGGTGTGGAATACACTTTATCCACAGTCTCAGGACACAAACACTACTATTGATATCATTTCCAGGAAGCATCCCCTAAATTTATTCCAGAGCTAAAACACTTGTAAGGCAAAGCACAAAATGCAGTGGATGAGCAGTTTCCTCCCTTCAGCATGGGGCATGTTGGTGCTCTCAGGGGTCTCACTTCCCCATTGTTTCCTTCAGCATGTTCATTGTTTTCCTCAGCCTGCTTTCTTGTTCCAGCTGCGGAGCAAGTGATCTGGAGCAGATCTTGTCCTTCCCAAATTTCCTCTCCCCTGTCCAGTACAGCTCTCTTTGTCACATGGAAAATGTTCCCAAGAGCAAAATTCCCAAGGAAACCAATCAGTTTGCCACTTCTCTGAAATCCAAGGTGGAAAACAAAAGTGTTTCCTGAACTTTAGCAACAACTCTAAGCATACAACTGATATCACAAAGACAAAGTCACTCTATGTTAATGACCCTTAATTGCTCATCATTGTTTGCTCCCCTGTGTCAACACCTTTTGGAATTTCAGTTCAAGTTGAAGACTAAAAATAACAGAGAATGCACAATTAAATTGACAAAACGGAACACATATTGATACTCTAAAATATCCCAGTGGGCCCTATCTATTTCTTGCGAAAACAAGTTCATATTGGAATAAAATATTAGCACTTGCACTACAGGGACCTCCTGTCTCTCTCGCCAGAGAGGCTAAGGACAGATAATTTCTTTCACCAATATGACTGATTAGATACCCATCGGGGCAAAGAACAAGGAGGTTTATGGGACACGCCTCTAGTTTGGGCCATAATTACAGGAATACCTCTTTGACTTCACCTGGACCACACTTTAGTAAATGTACCTAAGCCTCACCAGTAGAGTTTGGAGTTTATAATAACTTCATGGCCGTCAATCCACCTACTAGCTCAGTCATTTGTTCACCATCCTGATATTTCCCCTATGAAATACTTCAAAAAACCCCAAACATATACTTAATCTAACAACAGTACTGTTACACTCCATCTCCATTTATTTATCATTTCTTTCCTGGAGAGCCATTCCCATTAAAATCTGTAACTCAAGAGCCTTGTGAGCTCACCTAGTGGAGCCAGACAATGGCTTTTCAAACTCGAACCTCTATTCTAAAAGCCATACACTGTTTGCATTTAAGTCAACAACAAAAGTTTAGCCTACTCTAAAAGGAAGGAAATGTAGCAAGATACAGGTATTTCCTTTTATATTAAAGCAGTGAGAGTACAGAGGAACAGTTTTTGTTGAATCTGCAGAAGAATACACAAGCTGTTGGATATCCATTCTTCATTGTTCCTGGGGAACAAGGATAAATAGGGAAAGAAGATGATGGAGCAATTATGTCACTGACCCAGAGATGACCTTGTCTCGATTCTACTTTCCCTGAATTGCTGCTGACCAATGTTTTAGCTGCAGTTTGTCTGTTCTCATAAGCAAGCCACAGAACAGCAAAACACTTCCTGTGAAGCCTACAAAAAAGGGTGTGGAGAGAAAAGTGATCCACTGACCTTGATGCTACATCAAACTGTTCAGTTTCCTGCTTCTCTCCTTCAGCCCACATCTAACAAGTTAGAACAGAAGAGGATTGCTGATGTGAAAAGATATACCAGATGGCAAAGGGAAATGTGATGTCCAAAACTGGAAAAATGAGTAGTGAGGTGGGCCAAAGCAGTAAGAAAATTACCTCTTTCTAAAAAGCATATCCAAAAATACTAAGGTTTTTCATTTTAGCTGACATTCAGCTCCTTCCTTTAGGACATTGCTCTACTACTGAGTGAAAAACAAAGGTTTCCCTTAGTTACAGAATCACATGCTGAAGTCAGAAGAGACCTCTGGAGGTCATCTGGTCCAATGTCCCTGCTCACGCAGGGCCTCCTAAAGCAGGTTGCCCAGGACCATATCCAGATACTATATGTGTCTTATATATACACTTGTAAGGCTATGTGATATATAGAAAAAGATAGGTAGTTTACAAAAGGGAAAGGTAGTTTACATATAATCCACACAGATAATCTACAAAGAGATTATATATATAGATACCAATTATGTATTAAAATACCTATACACAATATAGACATAAATATATAATAAGAATAATATTATATATAAATATATAGACATATTATATAGAGAGATATACAATAAAGTGCAGACAACAGCAGGGCTCAAGAATCCTAGAGGGCTGCATGGACTCACCCTGTAGTCACTAAAGGAAAGGCTCTGGCCTCTTTGCTAAAAGCCCTTGAGTTGCACCTGCAGCCGCAGCAGGGAGCCACAGGCTCTGTTTAACCCAACCACTCTACATCTAGAGCTCATTGTATAGCACCTAAAAATGCTAAATACTGAGAACCTTAATGAAGGCACTATTTTTTCACTCTTGTACAACCATAGTCACAGGTGATATCTCAACCCTGATCATTTTGTAAGCAGAAAGATATCCCCAAAGCCAGAAGTGGGACATTACTCCAGCATTTTTTTAAGATAACAGGTTGTGCTTCATGGCTAATTCACTTTAGTATTAATCCATAGGAAGATATTCACAATCTGTAAGTACATGTGAGAGCTAATACCAGTTTCAAAGATGACAATTCCTATATAACTGCTTACACAAGTTTATGCAATAGTTTTTTTGTTTTGACACAGGGAGCTTATTGAATATTTTTGTCTCTCAGTGAGGGTCATCTGGGGATTTGCCTCAAATTGCTCTCCTCAGAATTGACTCTCTCCAGCTCAGTTCAAGGCCATCACTGTCTGTGTGCCTTCCCTGCTCATCTGAAAAGAATCACTTATCTATTTATTCATATAATCTTGCCAGCTTCTCCACAAGAACATACCCTTCTTAAGGGCCTGCAGACTGCTGAACTGCACTCTTTTGTAGTTCCATATTGTTGACTCTTCATTGCTTTTCAAAGCTTCTCATTCCTCTGTTGCTCAGACTTCTTCATTTTTCCCTCCCTCCCACTCTAGTTTTCTTGCAGTAAGATGCAGTTTCCCATAGCGTTTTTACAAGCAGTTCATTTGAAGAACAAAAACTACAGCATATCTTTTCTGAAGAATAGAAGGAATAAATACGGCAGGGGTGAAATATTAACGTCTTCTCTTTCTGGTTTTCTTTGCTTTTGGTTTTTCATCTTATTAAAGGCCTAGTCCTTCTTGCAATGGATGCCTGGCTCTCCTGTTAATCATTGCTTCTCTGGCTGTCCTCCCACACTGAACTTCAGGATATCCCCACGATCCATTCTTACATCTAATCCTACAGGCCCAGGACTTGGGAGAATAGAGCTACTGTGAAGATGCAAAGGCATTATAAGATGTTTTCAGGAGGCAGAGGTAAGGTGGCAGGCTCCACAAAGAGGCATCTCTGGAGCTCCTTAAATACAGAAAACAAATTTCCTCTCTTTTGGACACTGTCATTGGTCCCTTCCAAATACTAATGGAAAAATGGGGGAAGAACTCTGTAAACAGATCACTGAGGATTTCTTCCTTGAACTCCTCAACAGGATAGGATCATATAGACCTCTGGAAACCTGATCTATGACTATGCCAGTTGAAAATTAGATTTCCTCGCCCTGGGCAAACTGGGGTCTACTAAAACATGAGATTTCTCTGCCTCTCTTCCCTAAATACCAGCAAGGGCCTTTTGACAATCAAACTAGATATTAACAGCATTCTATGAATTGATACAAATCATACTAAAAATACAACTGGGTTTTTCACTAGTACCTAGATGTAGCAACACTAATACTGACATCAGTTGTGATTTTCTTGTCGTCAGTTGTTGGTATAAGACCAATAAATATAGCTGCTTATTGCATTGCTTTTAATCTGGAGTTGCTTTGCAAGCTGCAGCACAGAGCAAGCATTAAGGTGCTAAAATTAGTTTGCACTGCAGTAGTAACAAATTAAAAACGGCACACTGTTACACCAAGCAGTGTACAGTTCTGCCAATTGATTTATGAGGTCAGGAATAAAAGAATTTATCACCTGGCATTATCTCTGCCCAGATTTAATGCCTGCTCTGTCATCGATGCACAAAAAAAAATATAGGAGTAGAGAAAGGTCTTTTCCAAAGACAAGGGCTGTTTATAAAGGAGTGTTTTTCTCTAAGACACCTTAATAAAATAATAGCCTCAGTGGCCTAAATCTCGCAGCATAGTGAGAAATCTGTATGGTGGTGGCTTTTGGCTCCAGACAAATATTTTTAAATTCATTTTCAAATGACAAGAGGACTGTCACGTCACCTCCAGCTGTGAGGAACATATTAAGCTCTGGATTGTCTGGCATCTTTGCTCCCCCCTTTCTGTCTCCCGGTAGCACAAATTTAATGGCAGACTGAGATCCTTTGCTGAAGTTCAGAACAACATGTTCAGCATTAACTCAAAGTCTCCTTTCAAAAATAAGCACTGACAAAGGACAGAGAACTACTTTGGTTCCAGTACAAGAAGTCATAGGAAGAGAGAGAAAGGGAAAAGGTAGTTCTTGATTTATGGTGAGGCTTCATCTTGTTTAAAAAAGAAACAAAAAAAACCTGATCAGACTCTCAGCTGTACTTTAATGTAAGAACTGCTGCCAAGTTTCACCTCAGAGGTGACTGCGCTTCAGTGACAGATGAATATGTCCCTCTCTACTGTATGCTGAATACATTCAAATACTTCCTGGATTAGAAGAGAGGTTGTAAATAAAAGGGTTTATTATAATGTCATTCATCTGAAAAGAAACGGGAATAAGTAGGTACTCAGGGGACCATAAGAAGTTCATCAGCATTACCAGCTTCTACTCTCATTGTAATCCTTGATATAAGAATGATTTGGGTGTCTTCCACTTCCACTATGCATGGGCACTCAAAATCACAAAGGTTCTAATTCACAGTTTTACGATAGACTATTCATGCCCTATTTACTGCTCAGAGTCCATGAAATTCATTGCTGGAAAAATATCAGGTGATTCACATTTTAAAAGGGAGGAATTCCAGAGACTTTATTAAATCCTAGTGAAAAGGTTCAACATTATTAATTCCTAGGAAAAAAGTTTTGACATCACCTCATTTATAATTTTGCTAAATACAAATGAGTACAACCAAAGTTGTAAATCTAATGTCAAAAGTCAGCAAAAATCTTTAAAGTTTTAAACTCTAAGTATATCTTTAGGACCCACTAAATTCAAAACCTGCTTAAGGTCACATAAGTTGCCGTGCTCAGGCTGGGGGAACTTAAGTCTATTTTATGTGTTTTGCTGAGTTGTATGCTGATACACTTTGTAGAAGACCTGAACTTTGCTACTGGCCAGTCTATTCTTAATTAAAACACAGTCTTCCTCTCTGAACATGCTCAGACTTTGGAAAAGATCAGCTTTGGCATTAGCTCATTTCTAATTACAAATCATACAGTCTTAATGGAGTACAGCTAAGTGCAGAACCCCCCCAGCTGTCTGTCACTGTACAGTCATTCATCTAAAATTAATAATTTGAATATATTTTTAATTAAAAACTATTAAAAAATGTTAAGGCACCCGCATATGGAGATTTTTTTTTTCATTTCCTAATTTTAAGCAGCAACAATGCAAATACAGGCATCACCTGAAACTGTATTTTAGAGACTCTGAAGCATAAATGATAATGTGGTAGAAAAGCATAATTTGTTAGGGATTTGACCGGGGAGGGGTGGAAGGAAGACACATTTCAATCCACCTACTAGGGCCTTAGCTGAAGCTTTATTTCACTACTAAATCCAAACATTCCATAATAATGTAGAAACCCCTAATTTCTCTCACATAGTCACTGTACTTGAGGAACATGTTACAGTTGGTATTTTGTATATAGAATTGTTTTGCTCCCATATGTACTACAAAATGGGACTAAAAGGGTTTCATAGGCCCTATAGCAGTTAAGGAAAATGAAAACATCTGTACATGTGCCCATTAATTTCCATTTAATAAGTTTGGGTTTTTTAATTTCAAAATTGGTTGCTGTTTAGCAATCCAGATTTGATGTCAGATTTTGCAACCAAGCCCAAGCAAATTTTAAACCCATAGAAACCCAGTAATTTTAGCAGAGGTTTGTCTTATGCACAGCACAGACATCAACCTTCCTCCACATCCTACCAAAACTATTGCTTCTATTGCTGAAAAAGATTAGATTATTATGTATGTTTCTCAATAACAATACCAGCCTTTTCTCTTTCAATATGCAATAACAGAGTCAAAATGTGTCTTTAGTTCTCAGAGAAAAATGTAAGCAGTGCCTCATAGTACTGAAATTGTCCCTGCAGTGATCTCTCAAGTCAAAGTCAAGCCAGCTTCCTTAGCTCCTGACTCAGGACAGCATATTAGGCCATACCCAACATCTGCAGAGTCTCACCATCTTCAGCTGGGCTGCTCAGCCTCTTATACAACTTTGCATTAAGAAATCCTCTTTCAAAAGCTCTTCATCTGGAGCCTTTAAACATGAGGGTGTTCAATTACATGCAGCAACATGGTGTAATACAGGGCCTGGGAAAACACTCCAAACCCTAGTATGTGTAGATCAGCTTCAAGGGCTTGGGGACTGGCCAAATGTGGCTGTGCTTAACCACAGGCTTGTGCCACGAGCAGGGTTGGAAGTTTGGGAAAGTGACCCAGGGCACTCCCATCACCACTTCTTTTTCCCATCAGACACATGTCCACCTTTCTACTTGTAACGAGCTGTTACACTGGGTGGATAGGATGAGGATGTACTCTGTGGCTGTCTGTACTGACTTGTTCAAGGACAGCCCAAAGATCCCACCCCGAGAGAGAGTGAAATCATTCCCCTTGAAATTGCCCACAGCACTGGGCTTTGGAGCCTTCCGACTGCAAATAATGTAAAATATCAAAAGCAGCATTTCTTGAGGCACCAGAAGAGTCCCAGTGATTTCACATACCCAAGCTCTTGGCTTTACATCCGTAAAAACCCCATAGACCCTTGCTGGAATAGTAGTTGAATACTGACACAGGAGCAGGAGCCAGCTAATAAATGAATCACTGACAAGTACTGGAATAAATGTATGCTGTTTGTATACAAACACAATAAAGTACGTAGGCTATTAATGGGTGTCCACGCATCTCAAACACACGTACACATGTAAGTAATTGAGACATCATTACTACATACACAAGGGGCATGAGTAAACTGAACTCCCACACACCTTTTGATATAGAATGTCAACGTTTAGCAGTAATTAGAGGCTAATTTGTATCGACAGGGGTGCACTTGGAAAGTTACTGTGGTTCCCTGATGTGCTCTAGCTCACTCAGTTTCAGTAAGGGTAAGGGTCACTGAGCCTGTGCTATTGGTTATTTCTGTAAGAAGAAAGAGGTTTCAAAGAGCAAGTTAATCTCCAAGCCTAGTTTTTCATCTCACTAGTGAACATTTTGTCCGGCCTTTGTTATTTTGTATCCCACACCTTTTGTTATTTCTAGGCTTCTCTAAGAAGCCCCAGCAGGAGAAGAGGTCACAGTGCCATAAAAATACTACTGCTTTTGAATAATTTATTTCTAATTTCTGCATTTTAGAACATCTCTGTGTTGTGGATCCCACTTTCCTCTCCCCCATTCACAAATGATATTTTATTACTCCGCTGTATTCTAAGAAAAATCTTTCAGCAGCCAGCTTCCAATGATGCTAAAGCCCCAGCAGAATACAAAGGTATACAACAGGGCAACCATGTGGATCTCGAGGAGGAGAAGGAGGGGGAAGAATACCACTGGATACAGAAATTAACCAAACAGAAAGATACACAGAATAAAAGCCAAATATCTGAGGAAGCTGGCAATGCAACCAAATCTTTATTCTATTTGTGTCACTTTTTCTTTTCTAGCCCCCAGTGCTCATAGCTTAAAAGTGTTACCATTAACATATTGATGATTAAACAAGGAGATGATTTCAGGCACTGGATATTGTTTTGGAGCTTCTTTGCCCAGGAGTGACTTAGAACTGAGCTTCCCTCTCCACTGTTAGAGTTGCTTCTTTCAGATAAAATGTAAGGTTACACAGGAGGTGACCAGTTCTGACTTTTCCTGCACTCTTATATTTCAAACTTAAACAAGGAAATTCTTACCAAGGCTGCTGCTCTGTCACCTTTTCCAAAGTGATTTTGGATCCCATCAAAATGTGAAATCTTTTAGTGGGTATAAGAAAATGCAATTGTAACCAAGGGCTAGTGTTAAAATGCAGTAGCCATTCTTATGTCTCAGTTTGCAAAGGCAGGCACACGTTGTGAATAATCTTTCTAAAGACAATGGAGAAATCACACCAAAGAACTTTGTGGTGGTACAGAGGAGAAACCCAGTGCCCTTGTCTTTAATCCTCTTGCACTCATATCTGAAACAATGGTTATTCTCCAAGACCTTACTGCCCAGGAAGCACCGGGGAAAACAAACCTTACAAAACAAAAGGTAACCAAAAGCCATACCAGGAAGATGTAAGGAAAGAAAAAGTCAAAATGGCATCCCAGTGGAAAAATAAGCATGATAGGTTTGAAAAGTCAATGTACATGAGAAAACAAAAGTTACTTTTTTAATCCTTGCTTATATGTTTTGAGAAAGGAACACAAATCATTAATATCTGTGTAATTACAGCAAGTGCTTTCAGGAGTGCATTTTCAGGAAAAGGTTCAACTGATGTTTTATTATCTAGATTACTGAGACATGGCAGATATAATTTTTCAATGTACAGTAGCACTCAGGCTCAGGGCCAGTGGGTAGCCATAGCATGAGCCCTTGAGAACTCCATTGAGCCTCATGGTGGCAGTTAGAGTTCTTACATATCTATCTGTCTACATATTAAAGTTTGTCTTGTAGTTGTTTCTCAAATCTATTCAGCTATGGGTTGACCAGAGGCATGTAACATGTGACTGCAGGACTGCCTTGTATTAGGGTGTCTGAGCATTACTGAAGCTTTATTCTGTTGCTAAGTGTTTCTTCTGCTTTCATGAATTTTATTATCCAGCAGCATCCTCCCTTAGTCAACATAGCACAAGTAATAAAATGAAAAATGTCCTTCAGGGCCGAGGCTTGTGTGCTATCACTAATTAGCTTACAAGGCTTCCCACCTTAAGGGATGCGGGAGGTAGACCTGGGAGTTAGTGGCTTGGAGATTAAGTTTATATTACACACGTGGATGTAATGTATTTAATATGTATTTCCTAATACACTCACAGGAAAGTTCCAAAGAGATTCACACCACTACTAATGATTGCTTATTCTGGGCTAAGGTACCAAAAGGAACAAAAGGAGTATTTTAAATAGCAATTCACCTCCTAGGAAATTGGATAACCCACAATAGATAGCAGCTCAAACTTTCAGCTTGCCTCTAAGTTCAGCAAAGCAGCTCTTTGCTGCTGATGGGCAGAGGGGAAGGGGGAGGAAGAAGGACAAGAGATCAAAACCCAAAATGGCATGGATCAAAGCAGCAACACAGAGTGTGTCATGAGACAGGAGTGTTCAAAAGGATTAGCTATGGGCTTCATTACTTAGGAAGATAAGCCACTAAGCAAGAGAGTAGATATCAAATCCTTATTTTTGATACCTAATTCCCATACCAGAGGTTCCAAAAGTTGGTATATTCCTAAATGCTGACATTCTTTCCCCATTCATCACTTGACACTCCCGCCCTCCTCAGCATCACATTGAAGAGCCAAGACCAAGATTAAGCTAGTCTGCAGATCTATACCAATGAAGATCTTTGCACAAACTCCTTGTTAGCAGTAAGTTGCCTTGACAAAAGTCTCACCACTAGATCTATCCTCCATCGTTCCCACCATTCACATATGCACTGCTTATTCCTCACATGAAAGGTTTTGTATATATTTCCATAGGAGACTTTATTTGATATTACTTGACAGCCATCCTTTTTAGATTGCTTTGCTCCTGACACCAAAAGTCAAGAACAGCTCAGGAAAATTCTCTGTCATAACTGTTGGTACAGCAATACCTCTTCCAGGATACCAAAGATCTTATCCCTCCTGCTCCTTCCTGTCCTACTGGTAATGGTAGAATCAGAGACCTTTGTTATAGGCAGGCCCTACACTTGATCAGGATAAACTCTCACTTGTCAGCACTTCCCTTCTTCCAATGCCAATTAATAGAAACACAATTCTAAAACAATTTGTTTTGTCTGATTACCAACCTCCCAAAAGCCTACCTTTCCAAGGCACTGAATCTCCAGTGAATATAAATCCATGTCAAAAGATACTACTGCATTAGTTTGTTGCTATAACTCTGGCCCTTTCTCCCTTCCTCTGGCAATATGCCATAAATAAAACACTTTTGCCAAGCTTAGAATAGTTAAAAAGCATGATTTGCTGCAGAGATGCATTACTCACCTTTTTTTTGTTGTTGTTGCTGTTTAAATAATGCCGAAGGTTAATAAATGGGAAGAATTGGTGAGCATTATGGCCGTCTTATGGTACCTCTGTTGACCCAAAGTAGGAACACCTTACAGAGTCTGAGGTTGCTGACCAAACTCAGTAGCACCACTTACAGAGTAAAAGGTTGCTCTATAAGAATAAGGATGCTACAGGCTGAGCATAGCTGAAATATTCCATAGAGTGTTTAATTAGCCTGGGTTAGTGGATACTCCTGCTGATAAGCTGTCACAGTTGGAAGATCCTAGAGCAGAGCAAACACGTATGGAAGCAACTGCATTGCACAGGAAATGAATTCCAAATGTTTCCAGCTGAAATTTGCCTATTTGAAATTTCTCACCATGGAAGAGAAATAATTAAGTCCTGAATGCTCCTGACTGTGGTAGATGATGTTAATTTCTCTCTCAGACAAATTGTAGGGTGCTCAGAGATACGCAAAGCCATGCGGAAAAGTACTTGTGTAAGCGAGTCATATGAGGTCTTAAACCCTGCTACACATGCAGCTCCAAAAGTTCTTTTTGTTCATCACGTAATTTAAGTGGTGGATTTGTGGTTATGCAGGTGAGCAAAGAAAAATAAAAAAGTAAAAAAATAATCTTAGGTTTCCATCCATTATTCACAATAAGCCTGCAAAACATCTCTGAATACCAAAATGAACTTTTCCATTAAAAGCTTTTCTAGCGTTAGCTGAAATAGCACAGCGGCAGGCCTTCGATGATTCCTCTGGAGTACCCAGGACTAGGCTCTGCTAATCCATAATGTTTCATTTTTCTAACTCTGTCACTGCATCCAATTTGTATGTCTAGAAATGGAAAACTTAAGTTATTCTGGTCTCAGTTATAGCTTACAAGAAGCCCTGGGGAAGTCAGGTCTTTAGACAATGTAGCGTGGCTTCTTCCATCATCTGTGAAAAATTGTAAGGACAAGGCTTGCAAGGAAAACCACCAAAATATTATGAAATATAGTTATGTGGCAAAAATATGGTTATATGTAACTTCATTTAGCTTCCTGTTGCTTAGCTATTCTGCTACAGTTCTCAATGACAGTGGCCTTTAATATTTCCACAGGATCCACGTTTTGGTTAATGTGGGGACTGGCTGAGCAGTCGTTCATTACTGCGGTGTATCTTCACAGTATGTGGTCTGTGACTTATGACTCAAACTCTGTTCCTGAAACGGAATGATTAATTCTCCCTTGGCTTTTCTATGGCACTCCCCATGACAGTGCCTGAACAGGAGTTAACATTCACAGCCTGCAAGCGAGGCAGAAGCATTCCCTCCATTCTGCGGATGGGCAACAGGGGCACGAATTTATTAAGATCTAAAGTTCTCTGACTTTAGACTTCACAATAGGGCACTGGATTTTTTCCTGGTGTGCCCAGTACTGCACACCATCACTTATGTTCATAGCACAGCTCCAAGAAATTCAGTTACAGCTGAAAGAGCTCCCATCTTAGACACTGTAAATAGCATGCAGGAAAAAATGGCAGGAAACTCCTTGCCAGCTGTGACAAGAGTGATTTGAAATCCCTCACCTAACATGACATAGGATTTCCATGGCAAGAAGAGAAAGAAAACCCATCTCTATAGGCTGATTTTCAAAGATACAACACAAGAAACTATAGTTTCTCTCCTTGCAGCTGCCTATGCTTCACTATGCACATTTAAAAGAATACAGACATCAAGGCAAGGCAATTATAGGGAATAATCTCCTTTGTCACTCTTTCCTCACTTCTCTTTTAGATAGGTCCATCCTGCATACAAGTCAGAAATCCTGAGAAAAGGGTAATATCTGATCACATATGTAGTCTGTAATATTAAGCATGTGTATAGTGGAGCACACCAAAGTTGTAGTAACAAATTAATTCTGACATTTCCTAGCTTTTGCACATTTGTTGGTTTTTTTGCAACTTCACTGTCTTTTCACACAGGTATATTTGTTTATTTGCTTGGTGTTGTGTGTGTGTGTGGTTGCCATTGTTTTTAAGAGAGCGAACTAAGAAAGAGAGAATTTATCCCAAGGCATCAGACTGGTCATCAATAGGGTTGTAACCTTCATATCAGCCGCACAAACCTCTGCTGTTTCAGATGAAAGGCTGATAGCAGGAATAGCCTGTCATTGTTAACACAGATCAGGTTTAGAGGTCAACAAGATAAGCACTATTTTTCTGACTGCTCTGAATATTGTAGAAGAGAGTCTACATATTTCATGGAAAACAGTCTTGACCAAAATGTTTTTTCCCCAACTCTGGGCAAGGTTTGTTTGGAGCAATTTCATGCTTCAGTTTTGTAGGCATTCCCTTGCTGAAAGGCACCTTTAGCTGATCTCAGGGAACTGTGGTTCTTCCCACTTGGGCACATACGCTTGCCTGCATAACCTTCTTTGTTCTCCCATGCAGATAGATGTGCTACTTGCCCCACTTTGCCTCCCTTTCATGTCTGTCTCCTCCTCTCATAGCAGAAAGATGGAGATAGGTAGAAGAGAGACTTTGGTGTTCCCACGAGACCTACAGGGAGGTCAGGTACTGTTGGATAACAGGGACCAAGGTACCTTTTTGTGAGAAAATATTCCAGATTACACTAGTTAATCCTCCACCATTTGCAGACTTTCTTTTTCTTCATATAGAACATATTCTTATTAAATTGGCTTTTTAGTAGGATTTTCTGCAACAAAACCCAAACAAGACTAGCCTTTTCCACAGGAGAGCAAGAAAAAGTATGTTTGGGCATAGTGGAAGCGGGGACTGAAATTCAGCCAACATGAACCAGCCTATATTGTTGGACTGGAAGGCTTGCTCATTCCCGTGTTCAGGTCCTCTTTTCTGGAGGACCTTTTTCTTAAAAAAAAGGAAAACAAAACAAAACCAAACACAAATAATACAAAACCCACAGAACAACTCCCCTCCCCCAACAGCAATGTTCTCATCAGTTATTGAGCAAAGCCTGTCTCAACTCTGTCTGCCTGTGTTACTGATACAGATTAATGATTTGACAGATTACTGTGTTTTAATAATATCCAAACTGTAATCCAAACCATGTCAGAGTTTCAACATCACAACATAAAGTTATATAGGTGCCTTAATTTTCTTTCTCAGAGAAGATAGAGGTCAAGTCAATAAAAGGTTAAACTGACTAGTATGAATTATTATAATATTCTTCTTAACCTGTCACAAGATCAATAATTGGTGTCATCATTCATTTTCTAGAACTAAAGACACTAACAGTATTATTCTAATAAGAGAGAGAGAAAGTATGTCAACTTCCTGCCATTCCTATTTTATTAAATTTGGAAGTTTCGAACTCGAATCAGTAAAAGAAAATAACCCAATGAAATAATAACCCAAACATTCTGTTCCTACATAGAAAAGAAATGACCATTTGATTAATGACATATTGGAAAGCTATAGTACTTTTTGCAGAGTTTAAAATACACCATTGAAATAAACTGGGTTTTGCAAAAAATTTATCTTAGTGATCTTTGAAGTTATAAGAGTGTGATACCTTTCTCTTTCCTTTAACTCCTGAGCACTTTTTCTCAGTATTTTTTTAACTCATTACAGGCTGTCAGAGGAACACTATGGGCCTGATTCTCCAACATTGCACATTTGCAGAGGTGTAAAATTAATATAGAAACAAGTGGATGTTAAGAAGTAGTACACCATTTTTAGGAGGTGCTATTTCTTTCCTGTTCATTTTGCTTACTGTTTTTAAAAAACTTCCTCATTCCCCAGGTGTGAATGATCCTGCTTGGTTCAAGTCAGCATGCAGCCCAGCTAAGTGCTCACCCTCTCATAGAAGTGTCTGAGTTTTGCTTTCTGTATTGTTCACTTTGCTTCAGCTAAAGGTCACACAGAATTGGGTTGCCTACACTTAAAAGGATTTCCCAGGAGAGCTATATGGGCCAATACTGCCAGGGAAGACTGGGTTTTGTGCTGTCAAAAATTTTCTTTTGATATTGTAACTTGAAATAGTCCCTCACATAGCACTGGTCACAAACAAAAAGGCAGAGTATGGGTGTCTTTAGTAGGACATATATGCATAGTTTAATCACTTAGACATACAGCTTTTTGAGCTGTAGATGAAATAAGGGAAGAAAGGATGAATTCATGTGATGCCAGAATATTAAAAAACAAAAACCAAGCCAGTTTTGCAAAGCTGAAGCTGAAATTCTATACCTCTGGAAGGCAATGACACAAAAGACTCAGAATAATGCACAGCAGCTCTGTAGAGGATTTAAATGGGTCTTCAGTAAAATACTTTTGCTGTAGATAACATAATCTGTACCATGAGATTTCGAATAATCAAATGTGAAATAGTGAGATATGAAAGATGGTAAATGCATCGTAGTGAATACTAAAATGTAACAGAGAAATGCGTTCCCTGCAATAAAACAAGGTCATGCAGCAAAATAGCATAGATGAGCTAAGTCAACCTTAAGAAAGTGATTCAAATTTGGCGCTACTACCATGTAATATTTTGAAGCCTGTATTGTTTTCTTACAGACTTGACAAGCATCAAGTTCTTTCAGGCAAAAATCCCAATCCACCACCCAAACACTGAGAGAAAAACAAGCAAAGGAGAGACAGTTTGGTTTGGCAGGCTTGTGGGTGATATACAGACTGTGATGTAGCACCACTCTGCATCAGGAGTACGGCATCTAAAATAGCACTGTCAAGTTCCAGGATTTGATTTCATGTTTGCCAGATGCGAAATGGAAGTAGAGCTGTGCAAAAGCTATTTACTCAGAAAAAGCTCTGATGTAGCCAAGAAGTCTCTCTAAAGTTTATTCAAATCTGGTAGTTATCCATTAAAAAAAAGTTTCTTTTACACATTTACATAGTACTTGATTTTAATTTCAAAATACTTGTTTTAACTATTTCCTTAATGTAAATAAAAAAAACTAAAAGAATAAACCTAGAAGTAATTTTATATAAGCAAAAATTGTTTCTTCTTTTTTTTTTTTTTTGACAGCTACAAAATATGTTGTTCTGTTTCTTTAAGAAAAAAGAAAAATCTTTCTTATCAAGTCCACAAAAACATAGTCATTACCACTGGTATTCTGATAAGTCCAGCTCTGACTGGTTCCAGACCTGGGCCTGTGTGTCCAAACTTTTTGAGATGGTAGAAATTCACACTTTATTTCACAAAATTTCAGTCTAGCCTGAATCCAAACACAGGATGACTCTTTCCATTTCTGACTGGAACAAGAGACTTATTCCAGTGGTGGTAGTCCAGAAACCATAATAATTGATACTGCACAAGCTAAAAATGGAAGATTCAAACAAAAATTCATACCTGAAGGACCTAAGAGGCCACTGAGAACAATGAAATATGTACTGCTCTAGATTTACTGTAGCTGGATTTTAGTATAGCATTTGCTATAGGGTTTCTGCCTTACAAACTTAATTCAAATTGGCTTGGATATGAGCAGAGTTACATGGACAATAAATTGGCTGAAAAAATCTGTAAACAAACAGTATTGATAAATGCTACCGTATTGGAAGTTGGAAAACCATACAGCATAGTGATATAGAGATTAATGTTCAGTAGAGCCTCTTAATTTTCATCTATGTTCAGGCGATGGGCAGTAAGTACCTTTTTTTTTATATACATATATAAGAAATATATGTACTCACACACACACACAGAATGACAAACTGGGAGATCTTGTAAATTCTAGTGAAGAGAGAGAAATGCTATGAGGGGATCCAAAGTCTGAAAACAGATGGTACATCTTAGGAAACAGGAAGCTAATGTCAAATATTCACCGGTAAGAAATCTAGAATACTTTGCTTTCTGGACCTCTGTAAGTCAGTGAACGCTACCTTAGAAACAAATTTTCAATGCTGTATGCTAGCAAGAAGTGCAACACAATCTGGAGGGATGCACGTACTGAGGTGATACACAACACAGCAAAGCAGAGAAGACTGGCCAAGATGTTCCTGGAATATTACATTCAGTTCTGTGCTCCTCAGTATCTAACACTGACAAATTAGTAGTAATTCAGAGAGGAGAAAAAACCTGCTGCCTAATGGTAGTAATATCTAGGCCACAATTCCACTGAAGTCAATGACAGGCACCTACATACCTTTGAGGATCAGGCCCTCAATCTTATGTAGAAGGATTTGCTTATGAAGAAAGATTAAAAGGTCTAAATATGAACAGCTCAGCTAAGCTCTGACTAAAGGGAGACGTGATAACTGCCTATAAATATTTGAAGGGTATAAACATTAAGAAGGGTGATGAATTATTTAGATTGGTACAAGGGATATAACGAGGAGTAATGGGATGAAATTAAGAAAGTGAAAATTTAGGCTGCTCCCTGACAGCGAGGTATATTTCATCTGTGAAATAATTTACACTGAACATCATGAAAAACTTCTTCAATGTGAGATGTATTAACCTGTTATAGTCTCCCAACAGTAATGGCAGAAGTCCCATCTTCTGGGGGCTGCTAAAATTAAATGAAACAAAGTATGAGAAAATGAATAGAGGATTATCTTGCATTGGCTGGGAGACACTCTGGATGACCTAACTAATAAATCTATTCCCCTACTCCAACTTCTGATTCTCCTGTTAGCTTTTCTATCCAAGAATACTGCAGCATTTCTTTGTAACCAGGTAAGAGAGATACCAGTCTTGGGAAGTGGATACGATTTGCTTAAGAAGGAAGGCATCGTACTCACCTTTAATTACAGCTGTTATCCAGCAAGTACAAGGTAGAAGAGTAAGTGTCCTGAGAGGAGCACACCAGCATTTGCAATCAGCATTCGGACTGATTTACAACTAAGACAGTAGTGGGGGGTGGGAAAGAAGGACTTACTAGAAAATGAACTTGTACATTACAGAAATACCATTTAGGAGGCAATCTTATTCCTCTAAAGTTGGCATGCAAAATTTCACAATTTCATCTGCTGACTGGTGTCTGTTCAAGCATGACATGCCATAAGTGAAACCCGTCTTGTTAGAGCATGACCTTCTCCATTCACAAAATAATGCAGTGTTGTGGAAAAGAGGGAGTGCACTACCCCAAGGAATTTCATTGCAACTGCAGAAAAACAGCTTCAAAATCTAAATACAGATTTCTTGCATCTCTGCTAGCAGTCTCAGCTAATAGTGCAGCTTGCAAAATTCCCATTTCTGCTCTCTCCATGATGGATTTGCCATCAGGGCATCACTATTTGTTAAATCAAACTTTGGAAGGAATTCAGCAAATAGGCTCTCAGGTAGACAGTAATTTAATATTAGGCTGTTTAAAAAAAGCAACAATACAAGAAGGCTGAATATCCAGCAACACATGGGGGAAAAGATATAAGGTGATTCTGGGTGGAGAGAGATGGGAAGAATATTCAGCTATTTGAATCCCATGGTAGAAGAATAATGGTTCCACTTTTAAATAATTCCATTACTTTTTATAGTCAATTAAAATGGAAGGCAGTAATATTTAGCATATCTCAAGAATTCATCTCTAAGAAATGGATCCTGAAGATTTTAGTATTCTTCATAGGCTTGATCTTGCACTACACAAGATAGGGAACCAAGCAGATGCATATCTCCCATCAAAACAAACATTTAGGTTAGCTCTCTGCCATACAAAAAGTGATATCTAACTCCTATTTTTACATGTGTGTATTTGCGCGTGAACTCATTCTTAATTTCTTCTCTAAATGCAGCATTTTTAAGACAACAAAGAAGCTTTGAAGACTAGCATGAACTTCTAAGAACTTTTTCTCATATTAGAGACCAGCAGCAGACCTCAAATGAACGAAACCCCATGCTGGAACACTGCTAACTCAGACTGTCACTACTAAGTCATAAATGTGCCTTTCTCTAGCAAACCAAGTGTTGACCAGGTTAAATAATTTCCATTTTATGATATCTGACAAACACAAAACAGTGGTACAGTTTAAGGACAATACCCAGTACTCCAACCTAATTAATCCTGACTGGTCCACTAGCAGCAGTTTGCCTTTCACTTGTACCCTTAGGTCAGGTAGCCAAATTTTTTGTACTTTCAGTCTTACTCTAAAAAGCTTGTGGACCAAAGCCGATTTTTAAATACAGATTTTTCTTTCATAGAATTGTAGGTAAGCATGATGAGTCAGGCACAACAGAAATTAACTCAGTAACGTTTAGTTAAGATTACACATTGCAGGAAGAAGAGCAAACAAATCTACTGAGAGTTGTCTCCTTATAATGGGTGCACTTAGGGTAGTTTTTGTTCATTCTACAGTAATAGCGTCTATCTAGTGCTCTGACACAGTATTTTTGTAGTCAGCTACATATGCATTTAAATATCAGAATCAACTACACTTGTATGAACAAATCTTGACCTGATTCATATTTATGCAGTTCCATGGAAGTCAATGAGCCAAATTCCACTCTCAGTTGTACCAGCGTTAATCCAGAGGACTTAATTGGTCTCAGTGGCTTTGCTCCAGAGCATGGAATATGCCTTAATGTAACTTCGTAGCATATAAATAAGGAAGGGACATTTCTCCTGCAGTAAACAGTGAAACAGACACTTCAGATCAATTTTATGACACTTTTGCAGGTTTACTTTCTGACTCCAAAATTTGAGATACAGTTAATAACAATGCTCAGCAGACTTTCTTGATTTTTCAACCTGCATTTTGTATTAAAAACCACACAAAACGACCACCATCACCTTGCAGGCCAGACCAGTAGAACAGCTAATGTTTTATTCCAAGCGTAGATGAGAGAAAGTAGGGCTGGAAGGGACCTCAAGATACCATCCAATCCACCCCCTGCTCCAAGACAGAGTCTACTGTGTACTAATCAGTCCTGACAGATGTCTAACACAAGCTAAGAAACATCTGATATTGAAATTATACAACCTTGTTATATAAAATCCCTTTCAGTGTTTAACTGTCCTTCCTGCTAGAAATCACTTAAGCCCAAATCCATAAAAGGATTCGGTATTTAGAAGTTGGACTAAAGTGGGATTTACAAGTCCAGAACTGAGATCCTCAGACCACCTGCCTAGCTGTCACCAACTTTAGAGGTACATCCCTTTTCCACATCAAAGTTCCCCAGACATCCAAGACTTGCATTTGTTTATACACAGGAGGATCCCACTGTTGACAAGGCTGAGTGACTCAGCATCTGCTTCATGCTTGCACCATGCTGGAGTCAATCAACAGGGAAGGCAGATGGAGGACGGAGGGACTCAGTCTAGAACACCTGGTCTTGGTAACACCATCATATTGACTTTGCAAACTTACAGCACCAGCTGCCACCTTTCTTCAAAATGAAAAGGATAGAAGAGGAAGGAGGAAGAAGAGGCACAGCACTCAGGCATGTCCTTTCTTTCTACTTCAATCAATAGCTGAAGCACTTCAAATCATGGTTTTGGAGACACATCTGCCATTTCCTTCTTCTAATTAAAAAAGCACTCACCCACTAAGGTAGTGAATCCCAATGCTTCTTTGTCTACTTCCACTTAACAGACTGGACAATGAGCATAATCAGTTACCTAAAACCCAGTACCTGCAGCTAATTTTAGAATCATTGATAAAAAGACCTTTTGAGGGACCATTATAGAGGCTTTGTGAGTCACAAGGGGCCTAGAAACTGCCCTTCGGACCCTGGTCTTGGGAAGCATCTCACCTTTGTGACCTGCAACGATGTGCATGGAACAGGGTGGTGACTCTTTGAAAGAAAGAGCACTTAGAGAGAAGAGCTCTTCTCTGGACCACAGAATCTGAAGATATTGTCAGCAAATTACAATGACCCAGAATAATTTACAGTCCAGGGATTAAGACTCTCGTAAGAGAGCAGGTCATGAGTTCAAGACCCCAAGGCACATCATGACTCTACACTTGCCCCTTCCCCACCCATACTGATGAGAGATCTTGTCTTCAAGCACAAAGCGAAGGGCCCCACATTCCTTTCAGCCTCTGTGGGTGGGCTCTTTTGTTGGTTTTCTTTCTTGAAAGGAGTGACTTTTGCGCTATTATGTTTTCATTTTTCTTTTAAAGGGCATAGGCACTTACTATCAGGACCCATTCTAGACAGTGAATTCCAAACAGGATAAAGAAGTTCCCTGAAAGCAAGAGATGGCAACTTGAATATTTCCTCCACGTCCCAGAGTTGTATAAAACACGTTGTCTCCAGTGTATAGCCTCTAGCCAATCCATGTTGGCAGATTTGAGGCAGCTTGGTGATAACAGGTTGATCCTGAGACTAATGCTCAAACCAGTCTGGAGATTAGTGGGTTTTGTCAGTCCCTATTTCTGAGATAACTAGCCTTCCCAATTGTTGCATGTCAGGTCTCTTGGTAAGGCTATAGATTCCCCTGCAGCCACCAAACACCTAAAACTTTGATGTTACAACACATAGAGCTGTAGCAGATTTCTGATTCTGTGCATTAGCCCAGTCTGTGTCCTGTATGCTATAATGTAATGAAAGTTTCAGAAAGAAAACCTGACCAAGAAAAACTCCGGACTCCTTAATTATTAATGAAGATTAATCAGCAGATTGATTTCAGAACCAAAATGCTAATATTTTAAAAAAATACATTGCTCCAGAAACTTGTGACTTGAGTACCTTTGTGTATAGAGACCATGCCTAGCAGCTCACACTAGGTGTTATTGGGAATGTTTCAACACAGAGCACTGATTTCAGCCATAGATCCACTATTAGAATTAAAGACCTAAGCACCATGTGAAGAATAAGCACTATAAACAGAAAATTCACAACAGGTTCATAATAGGCACTTCCACAAAATGTTATGGAGCCTTATCCCACCCACAGATGACACATTTATAATCACTATATACAGATAACTGCAGGTTTCACAGAGAGTCCACTGTGTGTGCTCTTTTCAGGTTCAGCTTCCTAGAAAGTTTTAGTTTCACTCACAAATAAAACCATGCCCTCCTCCTGTTTTTTAGAGGCCATAGAGATTAGGGGGAAAAAAAAAGTGTTTATCTTAAATATATATCTGCTAATTTCAGGCTCTGTAACTTTTCCCCCAGCGTTATTAAATATCAGATATGAGTAGCTTGCTTCAACTAGATATCAAGCTTTACATCAATGCAAAAATATATTTTCCTTTTTACTCTTTTTGTTAATAATATTATATGTGACTTTTCTATATCAGTTCATTACTAACTGTGCAAAGTCAACACTGGATTAGTCCAGACAGTAAAAAGTACTAAAGTAACCAAACTAAATATTTCTCTAGTTTCCCACCTGTTCTATGGAAAATTATCAGTCTAGCAAAGGGGGAGGGGGGGGGGAGGGGAAGAAAAGAAAAAAGTCTTTGCCATGTTGCTACAATGCAATAAAAATAGGATCAGTGCCTAAAGCTCACAGGCAACCTTAGTTTAAAAAAAAAAAAAACCCTAAAATAATAAGCTTTTTGTTGCAGCTGAAACTTGAGTGAGTCAGTGGGCAGCAAGCTGATCCATGTGTCTTGAGACACCAGAAAGCATTTCCTTCCTTCTTATTCATTTTTTCTTAAGTAACAGCTATGCACCAACTTGGGAGAATCACTACAGCAACTAAGAAAGAAAATAAACTGAAAAAATCCCTGCCCACTGCAAAAGGCAATGACTGGTTGGGTGCCTGTCGTCTGCCCAGCGCTGTGCTGGGCTCAGGCTCAGCTAAGGAAGTAAAAAATAAATTCAGCTTCCCCATCCATAAACTTCTGTCAATTCACAAAAAAAAAAACATCCTTGTTCTCTCACAAAGCTTTTAAGGTGAGGCACTGAGAGATTTTGGACTCTCCCAAATCCCTACAGGAAGAGAGACAGCAGCGAAACACTCTCTTATACCTGCCCAACACTGGCAGCAGCTGAAGGGGTGGAAGAGCAGCCAGCAATAAAGACAAATCCTAGAGATGCACCTGACCCAGGGAAGTGCCTCATCCCTGGGCAAAACAAAGCTGTGAGCAAAACGCTGATCCCACGGCAGAGGGAGTTGCAGCAGCCTGGCCTCAGCTCTATCCTGGGCTCATGGAGGGAATTTACTCAGCTCAATGGCCCCGGCTTTGCACTCTTTCCTCACCTCTGTGGAAAATAAAAGCAATCGCTAATTACCTGCAAAAGATAGAGTGAGACACAAGAGTTGAAAACTACCTTTTAAACACAGACTTAAAGGAAAGGGCAAGCTATTAGCAACACAGTTTGAAGACCCATGTAGCAAATTAGATGATTACACATCTTTCCTGGACAATTGCTCCCAATTTCTGCGGAGTCTAAGTTTGCCAATTAAAAACAAACCCACAAAAAAACCCTTTCTACCTTCATCATTGGCAAGAAAACCATCTTGGCAGGAAAACAAAGCATTCCTGTTTTCCAGCATTTCTGGCAGGGAAGTTCCAGGACTTCTGCTGCTGTTCAGAGGTTTCTCAAACCACCAAGCAGAGAGTGCTCAGGGTTTACCACTTGTTGGGGGTTTACCACTTGCTGCCAGTGTTTTCCATAACACCAAAGAGCAAGGAAACCAACAGGGTTCAAACCAGGCTGGCACTGTGGCTTGAGGAACCTCCCTGCTGAGCAGGAGCAAGGAGCACCAAGCACGTGCAGGAACAGAGAGACACCTGTAAAAACGGGGAAGAGGTAAAGCTGCAGCTGGCCCCATCACATTAGAGCACAAGCTGACAACTACTTGCAGCTACCCTCTCAGCAGTAGATGGCTTTGAAGCAGATGGGTACAGAGACAGGAAAATACCCTGTGTGTATAAACCAATATAGGGAATTTGGGGATGATTTCACCCACTCAAGGCAGGAGCATAATGTGTAGCATCAAAAAGCTCATCACCATCATAAAGACCTCACTGCCCTTCTTTCCCAGAAGACTGTAGTAAAAACAGTGATTTTTCATCTAAACACAGCTTTTGATTAGTGCCAACATCATTATTTCCTAATGGTTCACAACTATGAAATATGTGGCATCTTTCCAAGACACGCACATGAGAGTTAAGAGTCACTGGTTTTACAGAGGGAAGGAGAATTTGAGAAAAGTGCAGAAAGGAAGAATATAAAATGCATAAGAGGGGAGAGCAAACATGACATGAGGGGGAGAGAGAAAAGAGTACAGAGGGTCAAGTTTGGGTGGGGAAGAGGAAACAGGTCTAGAAGATAATTATGGTAAAGGTGAGGGAGTACTATTAGGATCAGGAAATCCGTAAATGTACTTACCGGAAAAAGAATAAAGAAAATGCAGTCATGCCAAGAAAATTAAGTCTTTAAAAAGCAACTGAGAATGAGGGGCCTGCCAAGCTACATTCATCAAATATTAGACACATTCCACCAGTATTTGTCAAATTTATTCAACAAATACTATTTGCTGTCATAGCTGGCCAAGTACTCTCCAGCAAACGTATTGTTCAACAAATACCAAGCAAATTAATTCAATAATCTATCCAGCTACTATTTTTCTATTTATATCACCCATTCCAAAACTAAGCTGCACTGTTGTTAAATTTGTTAACTGGAATGAGTCCTATCTGTAGTAAGGAGAGTTTAACCCTTCATAGCTAATGCACATATGCGTCCTATCTATAGGAATAAGAACAAGAGGCTGGCAGCACTACAATTAACTACCATACTCAACAAACAGTATATAACCTGTTTCTAGTTTCTTTGTTATGCAGGCATAGGTAATTTTCCTCTAGTGTAATAGGACTAGTCTTTTGCCTAGTAAGTGTCAACTTTTGACACCCAGATTACCATAATTAGACTCCTTTGGTGCTAAATGCAAAGTTGCAGTTACCAGCAGGTAATTTACCTCTCATCTGTTTAAATACACCTGTGCTTTGTAAGATTAGCCTTGGCCCTGTTATTGGAAGGGCATGTGATGAGGTAATTTTCACCTCAGTATGTATTCAAATCAATTTTCAGTACTGTAAAAAGGCAACATCTTTTCTCCCTCATATTATGTTTTTCATCCCAAAATATATTACAAAAGAAGTACTATTTTAGAAACTGAAAAGAGACATTAAAATGAAGCTTAGATACAAACTAAACTATCAAATATTAGGAAAACATCACATTTAATGCTGTACAGGTGACCTTAATTTAGACCCTTGGTACACGTGTTACAATACAATCTTTAACAACGCAATTGCATAAGAAGTTTCCACATAACCCTTCCTTCAATCAGTGCACAAGCTGGATGGTGCTCTGGGACTGAATTAGCTATTCAATATTTCTTTTTATCCTCATCATTCAACATGTACTCTCACCTTATTTACTGCGTAACATCCATACCCTGCTCTGAATACCTAATTATTCGTTTCCTCATGGGCTTTTCTGTGGCACTCATCACTACGGTATCTGATGTTTCACAAATATTAATGAATTTATCTTCCAACCCTGTGAGAAAAGCTAATAATACTTTCCTCACTTTGCAGTTGGAGAAAGGGGAACAAAGACCACAGGAATTGCCTGTAACCACATAGACAATTCGGGAGTAAAGACAAGTTTAGAGCTGCAGGTCCACGGACTCCCAAAGCCAGCCCTCGCTCTGCCAGACTACATCATCTTGCTGCCAGAGGACTCACAGACTCCACTTATCTCAGTCACGGCTGCCTGTGCTCAGCACCCACCCCGGGCAGGCACCCGTGGCTGTGGCCAGTCCGGGGAACATGCTGCCCAACTATCAGCTCCCGCAGCCCTTCCCACATCTCTGAGTGCCTCACTTAAAAGCATCAGCCTGACTCCAGCTTTCTTATTTTGTGTGTTAGACGGAATTACGGTCCAAAACTACTGAGACAAAAACTGGGAAAGCAATCTATCACGGGGAAAGCAGTAATAAATCTCAGGAGCCTTCCATTTGTGATACAGGTTCACCGAAATGTCTCATTCTGGATCCAGATCCTTGATGCCTCCTACTTCCCATAATGAAAGTCACAATGCTAATTCTCCACCTGCTGCCTGGCAGAATTAGAAATGGATTCCCATAGCTTCTTCACAACTGGCACCTCCAGACAAATACAGCTGGGGGCAAGGAGAAAGCGCACAAACATATATTTGGGGAACTGAGGTGGTGGGTTGGAAATGTCTCAATTTACACGTGCAAATTGAGAGTTGAAGTTATCTTCATGGTTAGTTTTGTCTTTTTTTTAAACAGAAAGCTGCTTTTAGAAAAACAAAGCAAAAAAAAAGCAAGTATTACACAAGCTCCCAATGATCAACCCAATGTCATAGGCCACTTCTATATTTTTAAAGATTTTTTCGCCTCAGAATGCTATTATAAGTCCTATTGAACATGTCTATGTATGCAAAAGCAGAGATGTCCATGCACATTTAACCCTAACTTTGAGCAGTTCACATTAATTTTAAACTTTACAGGACAGATTCTCAACGTAAAAGTCTTCTGCCTTCCCTACTTTAGCATCATGAAGTAAAAACAAAGTGAGTTTAACTCTCCAGGTGAGGTCTTTGAAGTTGCAAAAAGCATTTATCTGTCACTCAGAGAGTGTTTATTTTTCAGGGGAAAAAAGGCGAGAAAGCTGTGGTATATATTGACTCTTGTGACCTTGCCAGCTACCAAGGTGACTTTTCACAGAGCACAATTTGTCCAAATGAAAAATAATGTAGTCCTGACCACCTCAAATGGATCCCAATGACTCGAACACCCTAAAAGGACTAAAAAGACTGTCTTGCACCAAGCACGCACACACACTCCTGCACACTCAGAGACCATACATGCGTTTCATAAAGGCAATGCATTAAACGTGGTAACAATCACTGGGGAAACAAACAAACCCAACATACAGAGCTAAAGCTACGGATTCTTTCTCTAGCAAAAGCCTAGCTGATTTCTACACTCTCAAGTTTACTGACTCACACAGGGGAGAATGAAATCTTGAGAATTAGCTCCTCTGATAAACAGCTCAGCTTTCCATCAATCTGACATGAAGTGCAATCTCTGCTCTAAAAACCCAAAATGCTCTGTGACGGAGAGAGAGGAGGAGGAGATGCATCACCCAAGGAGTGATGGCTGGAGACATTTTTCTAGCAGAGACCCATAGAAGGTATTATGTCTTCACAGGGTGCTGAAAAACGTTGCTTTCAGGAACCATACAGAGGCTTCCACAGCATTTTTTCTCTCCCCCAGGGAAACTCTGCATGTGCATAACCATGTACTTTCCTTGTACAGGCATGTCCATGAGGAGCACTGCTGGCATTGCTAATGGGTCTCCTTCCCCTCTGTGCCCTAACAGACACATTTTAGCTGCCCTCCCACAGTAGCACAGGTGGGAGGGTCACTTGATAGCTGTCTGAATCAGCACTCAGCACCCCAGGCAGCAGAGCCAAATTATGCTCAGAAGCACACATGAACTGCAGGAGAAGTCCTGCGGCAGCAGAGTTGGGCTTCAAAACTGGATCAAAGCACACGACTGGCAGCAACAAAACTTTCTGCAGGTTCAGCAGGCACCGGATAAGACTTGCAGCATTTTCTCCCTCCCGTTCACCCAGAGAATCCCAAGGCCTGACCTTAGGGTCCTGGAACCCCTTAACTTGCAGCTGTAGGGTTTTTTACAGTAGTGTCAGCTATGAAGTTTTAGAGACCTAAATCTTTTTCCTCTAGGAATATGTTTTCTACCTAAACATCTTGGGTAATTAAAGTGCTTTTTTTCCCCAGTGAAGTATTAAATTTCTCTCTCGTTTCCCCACTCATTGTCACCTACTAGATTTAATGTATTTCCAGGTCAGTTCTCATATAGCTCTAACACTTTCTACTCCACTTGCTTAGGAAATTCAGCAAATACTACTCAGCCAGCTTGCTCATGCTGCTTTATAGCTTGCTGTGGTCATTCATTCTCAGCTGAACTGTGCATTCAAGATAAACACAAGGTAGGTGCTTTGCTTTAAAGCCCAGAATCACTCACAAAAATCCACTGGACCTGCTAGACTGTCCTTTCAAATCAAGTACTCTGCAGCAGAGCTCCACCAACAGCACTCCATCCTCCTCTAGTCCCATTTCCAGGGAGGCAGACACTGCTCTAGGTCCAGGAATTTTTTTTTTTTATTAAGACAAAACAATCTCATTTATATGACAACACTTTGTTTGAAATATGCCCTCCGGTTGCCAAATACATAGCTAGCCCCTCACCCATCCACTCCACCATCCTCACTCTCCCAGATGATGAAGTGCAGGGCACCTCGGGCTTCTCTCCTCTTCCACGAGGAGGGTCCTAGCAGCTCCCATGTCCTTCCCTGCTATCTTGAGGCAGGGAATTCAGTCTCCCTTCCCCCCCCATCAGAAGCAAGATGCCAAGTAGGCAACCTCCTTTCAACTTTCCCACCGCTACATACACAAACAAAAAAAAAAATTACTTGTTAACCATGTTTTTGTATAGGGTGGAAAAAACAATATCAGTTACAGACGACCCAAGCACATCAACGATCAGATTTCATTATACTGAAATGCCATATCAGCTCGTTAGTTGGGATTTTATTTTGCTTTTTCTCACAGAACAGACAAAAATTTTGCTAGCAATTGCCCATGTTAAAATGTTAGAATTTTTTTTCCTTTCAGCAAACAGACAAGTATTCCTCTCCTTGGAAAGTTTCTAATTAAAAGTTAGGTTTCTCTCTCTTTCCCTTTTGAAAGTACCATAAAATATAAATAACTGACTAGTCCTTCACCATCTCTAATGCACAAAACCTAATATACTTTCTCCAGTTTTTCCAATTTTGCTGTCAGAGGGACTTTTTATATTTGGGTTGTGAGGACACAGGCTGCTCCAGAAATCTGATGAAACCCCAAGACTGAAAATGTTGTGTCCCTTACCTACAGGAAGTACATTATGAAGGCAGCTGCAATGCAATCAAAGTCACTACGCAGTGTGGGCTCCTTCAAATGACTTTCCCCATGATATGGTGCAGTTTCTTTGAGCACAAGGTAATGCAGTGTTCATGCTAGCTTAGTCCTGGGCCTCTCTGAAGCAGATACTGTCAATCATTTCAGACTGTGTTGAATTGAATGTAACATTTTCAATATGGTGTTTACAGTTTTCCAGTAAAGGTAAAGCTGAGACGACCAATGCATTTTACTGAGTAGTACATCAGATTCCCCTTGAACTATGCTATGGATACAAAAGAGGTGGCTAACTGCACTCATTAAGAATCCGTTTCTGTATTGTACTAAGCATTCTGTCACCAGGGAGTATAATTAAAGGGCTCAGCCCTTTATTTTAAAAAGGAAAAAAAAAAGAAAAAAAAGAAATTGAAAGAAAAGAAAAGGTACAGCATCATCAGGGTCTGCATCCTGAAATTACTGCTGTTGCCACCATGAGAAATCTTACCAGCACATGCTGGAATGAGGTTGTTGCCTACAGCAGGCCGTCTCTCAGCCCTACACCATCCCTGTATCAGAGCGAATTTGTAGGGGTAGGTAAATGAGCTACAGCCTTTAACTCTAGACTCAAACCAAGAAGCAGCAATTAGGTGTAAACGTGTATTGACAGAAATGACCAGTCAGCAGATGTTCAGTGAGGAAAAGCACTCATAACTGCAGTTGGCTTATCTTACACTTCCTCACTGTGCAACACCAAACTGGCAGTCCCACGAGAACCATCTTGCTCAGAGGATTTCGGCACCTCCACATCTGGCAGTGATCAGAATAACGAGCAGCGCAGGCAGAGGGACCTTGGGCGTCACACCCCCTTCAGTTATTCAGCCTCCTCAGGACTCCTCACATCCATGCATGCCCCCACAGCCTGCTTCCAAGCCTTTTTCCTGACACTGCGCTGAAGGGATGCTCCATACTGCCCTGCCTGTCTCCTCTGGGCTCGCGTCTGAGGCATTGACTTTCCCCCATATCCTCCATTACCCCTCGATGATAAGAGGTGGGTTTGCACTCACCTCCCTCCTACCAGCACCCCTAAACTCCCTGCCCACACACCCTTCTTCAGCACTCTTCACACTCTGACTTGTGAATGTTTCCCTATGCACCTTGACAGGGGATCCACAAACTCTTTTTAACCAAAGTCAAGGACTTGGAACCCACCATTTGGGGCAAAGGAGATTCCCTTTCCCTCTATATTAATCCCCCACTCCCTTCCTCCTCATGCTGTCCTTCCCCTGCCACCCTGCCAAGCCTGTCCATCTAGCAAGTTCTCCCCACCCACAGCCTCCACACTAGGCCTCCCCTCTTACTCTTCTTGCTCTGGGGAGAAGTTGTTCAAAAAATCCTGACGTGTGACAAAATAGTGACTTTGTTGAATTGGGGGGACTTACACTCAACACATTTTATATGGTCCTTAAAATCATATTAAGAATTATTTGTAGAGCAGTTACAACAGCTATAATAGTTGCACATTGTCAACCCTCAGATCCCCATCAGAGATGGGACCTAAAGCCTTGATTTGGCAAGTATCACTACTTTCATTTAACAGATGGCAAAACTTAAGTTACAAATCGCCTGAATTTGAGTGGTTTTTAAAGAGACAGAAAAAAGACAAACCAGATTTCTTTTTTAATCCAGTTATGTTTTTTACTTTCCCTTCTTATAAGCAGCAGTTTGTTCCTAAGATAAAAGAAGTGAACTCTGTCACGGAAGGGAACGTACTACTACCAGAAAAATCTGAGAAAGAGTTGCAGTTCCCACTGTGTCTGCTCCTGCCCCATCAGCAGCTGGAGACCAGATGTCCCCTGCCTTCAGATGCACTCCTTACTTTGCTTTAGGTAAAAGTCAGGTTATCTCAACTTCCCAGTCTAAAACATTTCAAGCTAACTAACTGATCAATTGTTTTACTTGAAACTGTCCTTAAACTCAAACTGCCCTGCCATAGCTGGTAGTAAAGCCCTCTTACACCATCCCCACTAGGTGATCCTAGAAGAAAAAAGCCTTCTATGGTCAAAGACTCCAAGCCATCTTTTTGGCACTGCCCTTTTTCTACGCTGAGCAGCCTTTGGTTTTATTTTTGTTTTTAGTGGAGGTGACAGCCACCTAGCACCAACCTTTGAGGTGACCTGATCTTGAATTCACTCTAAAGGTTTTTACCTCTACTCTGTCTGCCCCCCTTTCTTCTCTCCTCTTCATGACAAGGTTTTTTAGGGGGGCAACGGCACAATTGTCCTGACAATACATTGGTTCCCAACAATGGGAAGCTGCAACAACCTCTGACTCTTCTCTCGAAGATCTGCTGTTTGTACACTTCGCTCTTCTATTCAGCCCATTGACTTACCTCCCTTATCTTCAATCTATAATTAGCAGAGATTAAGGGATCTGATTTTTTAGAAAAGGAAATAAACAAAAGGGATCAGGGATGAGTTGAAGGGTAGGCAAAAAAAAGTAAAGAATTGGCACAGTCTCCTTCTTGAGAAGGTCATCCCGAGGAGGAGAAAGAGCAAAATCAATGAATTTTGGCTCATCAGTGATGGGAGTCAATCCATCAGGCAAACCGATGGCAGTCAGTCAGACTCTCACAGGCACCAGCTATCCCTGCCAGCAAAATGTCACATTTCTGAATTCATTTCCATAGCAAGATAGCACTCCCCTGGGGCAATGTTTAACAGTTTCACAGCTGTGAGAGCACCCTACTGAACAGGGAAAGAAGAGACAGCTCTTCTTCCCCACCAGCTGAGGTAACTTGAATTTCAAAGGAATGGAGATAAGGACCACATCTAGAGACAACTTTTTCCAGCATTTGCTTTCTTTAAGCCAGGGTGCCTAAATCAAGATTCACTAAAGGAATACCTTGATTTCCCATTTTTGTGTCACTAACCAGAGCAAAATGTTGCACCTGTATCTCTCTCACCTCAGAGTTTAACTTCCTCAGCTGCATCAAATCTCTCATGGATGAAGGTGACAGCAGTGACCTCAACTAGCTATCTCAAAGTGAAAATTTAGCCCATATTCACTATAATTCTAACTGTCTTTGTTACAGCACAGTCTTGTCGTGATAGGGCTGATTCCCTTCAGTTTGTTCAGAGAGCACACTTTTAGTGATTGTGATTCATCGCTGAACATAGCGATGACAAACTTCCCTGAAGTTCTCTGCTCATCCACACCGGAACAAGCGCTTATCTTTCTGGCACAACAAGGGGAAGAACACTGTGTTCTTCTCTTCCCTTCTACCTTCCATCTATCACTGGAGTATCATCAGGGTCATTTTCAACACAAGACAGTGTCATCAGGATCTCCAGAAATGGCAAACTTCTAGCACAAAAATACTTTCAGGAACTTTATTTTAAATGTTTTTAAATCGACAGTGCAACAGGCTGGACTGAGATATAGGAGAGCAGATACTCCATTTGCACCCTGAACTTTAATTTTGTCCATTTAAGCATACGTTAGAGCATTAGAGACAGTTTGCAAGTTTAAGAAGATGTCAAGCTCAGGGCAGAAGGGCACAATCTTTTACTTACAACTTAGGAGGCACAAGTTGAAAATGAAATTCATACGAAAGTTTTGATTTAGCAGAGCACTTGACCCAAATTCTCAAAATATTTCACACTTCTCTACTTCTTTAAAGGTTTCTTTCCGCCATTTAGGTTCTTCTGACATCCTCAGAAATCATCATTTACCAGCTAACACCACAGGTTGTCTAGTTCCAGCAGCCCCCAAGTTCATAGGCATGAGTTAGTGAAAAAACACCAAAGGGATGGGGCAGTGATGCCAGCCAACTCCCAAGCGCAGGAGGTTATTGCCAGGGGAGGAAGATTTAAGTGAAGATACTTAGCACTAAATCTTTCAAAACAGGCACACACATTCCTCCTGTTGACTCTGCTGTAGGGTGTCCAAAAAGGGAAGGATGAATTGATGGAAGGGTAACACCCTAAATGGCTCCAGTTAGCTTTGTCTGGTGTTAGGTTTGACTGGTGTCGCACCTTGCTAGCAGTAGACATGCACAGTGACAGGCTGGCTGAAGTTTTGGCCCCAAAGTTCCTCAAGTAGGACTGACAGACTGGGGAGGGAAGCCCATCTGCACAAGAGCTCCAGGATCAACCAAAAACTCAGATACATCCAAAGTGTTCACACCCAGTGGTGTAACCACTCTGAAATGCAGGATCACACTACAAGGACACGTGCTCAGAGGTGAGTGGTTCACCATGAAACCTAATGATGAACCTTCAGATTCTTAATTTTTTACGTTATATATGTAGAAAGAGATTTAGATAGATAGTTATAACAAAATTCTCATTTCGTGGCAAGCTCTACCTTATCTCACCCAGTGTCCTCATTTCAGAAATTTGTATGAAAACATACAGACAGCTCATGGTTTTGCAAGCATTTTAATGCTTTGGTAAAAGCTCTTTGATGATAAATATTGTTAACTGCCTTCACAGAAGTAGATATGCAAACAAAATAATCACACTGTTTATAGTGTGAGGCAGTGTTTAACAGACTCTTCATCTTTAAATTTATATCGCTAATCTACTTATAATATACTTATATGCCATTTCAGGTTTTTTGTGGGTTTGGTTTTTTGGGGTTTTGGGGGGGTTTTTTGATTGTGCTTTTTTTTTTTAAAATCTTCTTTAAAATTAATATATATTAATTTGGAATTCACAGTCATGGTATGTATTAACCCAGTTGGTACTTTGTCTTAATTATACCACCATGATACAGAGCAGTTAAATATCCATATAATTTTATATTGTTGCCCTGAAGGCCCTTACTTGAAGTCAACCTTTTCTTTTCTTTTCTTATTTTTTAAGCAAGGCTTAATTTGTGAGTCTCTTAAGAAAGTAGGGAAAATTACTTCACCCTAGTTCCTTTATATTTTTTTCCCTACTTTTATTCTCACTTTTGAAGATTAATATAAATGAGTATAGAAAAGTGTCTCTCTAGTTAATTATGCTTTAGGGAACTTTATTCTCTCCTCCCTCCCCCAAATTCTATTTTAAGGCCCAGTCTCATTCTCTCATTCATTAAGAAACATTAGGAAACAGCCAAGTGTATCATACAGCAGCTGATTCTTCCTTTCCTGCATGTCCCCAGCTCACCCTCTTTGCATTGTATAACTCAAAGACAATTCAAGTTGAAATAGGTCCCTTTGAAAACAAAACTGAGGAGTACTTTTTTTTTTCCCCTTGGTTGCCAGGTAAAATTATATCACGATATCCACTATCTTTACCTTCTCACACAGAAAAAGTAAAAAAACCGACCCACATCTCCAGTGATAGTTTTCCCCGTGCTTCTCCCCTCTCATCAACCCTAGTCCAGAAATTACTGATTCTGAAGCAACAGTCCAGCCTGACACAGGTAACAGAGCCAAGCTCCAGTTTGCAAATAGACCCTTGGGCTCACAACGTTTTACACGCAGATTCAGGAGGGAGTCCCTAATCAGATAATATCATCAATCCCAAGCATTTAACAAATCAGAATTCACAGCCCTTTCTTCCTCTAGCACCTTCACAATCCTTGAGTGCTTGCAATCCTCCATCTTTGACAATAACACAGGTTTGGATGGGAAGAAACTCCCATCTTACCAGAAAGTACTTCTGTCACTCTGTATGAGAGTGCTCACAAAGTCAAAAGCAAAGAAACGACAAAGAATGTTAAAAGACCATTCTATGAGTCTATAATACCATACCATAGTAGGTCAAAAGAGTTTCTATCACAACACCACTGAAGAGCAGAGTTAAAGACAGGCAGCGAGGCAGTTGTTTCTGGCCATTGCTTCCTCATGTTGGAATACTTTGGGCCAGTTAATACTGTGGCCAGAAATCTCATCAACCAACAACAGCAGAGGCAGTGACAACTTTACACTTTTTTTACAGCACAGAGCCACAAAACAGTGCTGATGGCACAACCAGTGGATGAGTACAGCATGACATGGAGGCAGAAATAGGCAGAATAGCCAGAATTGCAGCCAGGTGCAGTAAGTTAGTCTTTGTTCTGTCTGCTAGCATAGCTGGGTGAAACATCTCTGTTGTCTGAGATAAGTTTTAAATAAAATAAGGTGTTTTTTAAAAAAGATTTATAGATTTCATGGTATTTTATGGTTTTAATTTGCAAATGCATTAATTGGTTTGAGGTTTTGAGCTTTTTTTCCACTTCACTCCTCTGTATTTTACCTCTAAAAAAAGGGTCAGAACTGAAGGGTCAGAAATCTAAGAATCTGAAATCTAACATTTTCTCTGACTAAAGGAAAACAGGTTTTGTTGTTGCTGTTGTTGTTTTTAGAAAACTATTATTTACCCAAGGAAGAGTATAAGCCCAAAAAAAAAAATCCACACCCAAAAAACCACAACAAAGGAGGGATTTTTTTTGTGTAAACACATCATTCTTTGTGACTAAGTATAAAAAAATTGGTTAGGCAATTGGCCAGGTGTGTCAGGAATAAAAATTTGCTCTGGATAATGGCTAATGCTGTTAATACAGCAATAAAGAGTTGTTTTCTCTGAGCACTGAGCCAGTAGAACAAAGCTGTCTTCAGAGTCATGAGCACATCCTGTCCATTTTCTCCACTACAGACTTTCTGCCTGCAACCCCTTTGTGCTCTCTCCACACTTCTTTAAAATTATTGTGGAAAACCAAAGAAACCACATACACACACATTTCCATGCTTGGCTTCACAGTCTTCTGTCAGTTTATAATAAAGTGGCATTTCTCTGTGATATTGGATGACATGAAAGACAGAAGGCCAATTTACTAAAACAAATAGTTCAGCAATTGATCTGCAGCAGCTGTTAAACTCCTAAGCCAGGAAGAACCTCGGTGAGTTATCAGCCCATCGAACGCTGCAGACGCAAGCCACTGCTTCCATCTGCAAAGCAGGACTGTCAAGGTAAGACACAGTGGCAAAGCTAAGTCAGTGGCAAAGCTCCCAGTGACCTCCTTCCAGGATCCAAAACAGAAACCTGAGCTCTCGAGACTCAGAGACAAAGCTGAAGAAGAGATAGGGACCCCCAAGTTCTCACAGGCATGAAGAGAGGAAGAGTGGTCACTACCAGAGGGAGGATATTGGACATTAGTCTCATCTGCTAAGTCAAACCCTACTAATCTTGGGCTCCAACTGTATCTCTGATCACAGGCAGAGCACTCTGCACAGTGACAGTTTCTAGCAGCAACAAGTGACTTCACAGCATCTGCACTGAAAGGAAGACTGTAGTTTAAAGGAAGATCTTGTCCATTTTTAAATTCTCAAGACCAGTGGGTTTTCATTCCTAAGATACTGACTACCCTGTTTAAAATAGAAAGGTTTTGGTTGCTTGGTTTTTTAATCAGCATAGCTAGATATCCATTTCTTAAAAAATTACACCTGCCCAGCCAAGACCTTAATTTTTAAAATAAAATTCTTCATAAGACGAATATTTTTGTATACCTATAGTAGAATTTAGCTTTCTTACGAGGTAGTTCAGCACTTCCTTTTTTCTTTAATGGGTTATTAAGCTCATTAACATTCCAAGTGACTATTTTAAAGTACTATTAGTCTACATTATGTGGTAGAATTAAGGAGAGGTCTATTAAAACCTAGGTTTACCTTATTTCCTTTAATTCTCTAAGGTGAACTCAAATACCAAGAAATAGAAGGCACTTGTATCAGACTGCTTCAGTGAAGCAAGGAAAGGGGGAGGAGGGAAGAAGCTTTAAAACTTTATTTCTAGACTTCTATGTATTTCTTCAACTTAGTCAACTCTGCAGAGGGAATACCCTCTTATTTTATTTCCCACCAGTGACAGTTACAATGAGTCATAGCACATGCCTACTCCAAGCCAGCACTTTTGTCTCTTGCCTACCATCATTTTCAGAGATTTATTCAATGCTACCTTAGTCTACCTGTTGCCCACGTAAAGAGGCAGAAACTCGTTACAATGAGTAATAATTTTAATATTGAGCAGAAGAAAAGAAATTAAAATGTTTAGACACAGCACAGAACTCTGCTACTATATTCTTTCAGCTAGCCATTCCCTTGCCATCCTAAATCTCCAAGAAGTAAATACAGCCCCAAATACTTTAGGAGCTGTACAAATTACACTAAGAGAGAGTTAAATCCTGGACAGTTTAAAAAAAAAAATTAGCAACTCACTGTATGTTGTAGAGGTACTCTCATTCTTCTGAGGATTTTTGAGTAGGACTTCAGCCACTAAGATATTAGGATCTTGCCCGTGTGAGGGCCACTTACAACTAAAGGGAAAACCCAGGTACCTTCAAATATCAAGATATTTACCCCCAGTAGAAGCGTCCAAGATGGATCACATGAATTACTCTCTGGAAACACTCCTTTCTCTTGGTTTACAGTAGAGACCTTCTAGCCAAGATGTCATTCTTTGGTCATCTAAAAGGTCATGACTGAGTTTCGGACTCATGGAAGCTATCTACTCTGTACTGGTTTAAATAACCCATCCTTCATCCTTCTGAGATATATAACATTGTTCAACTAAAAAATTATATTCTATTACAAACTTAATAAACGCTTTAATACAGCAGTTACCTGTCATATTTTATAGACCTTCTTAAGCAAGCCAATAGTAAATACCTACAGCTCAGCTCTGGGCCTCTCACCTGGATTACAAAGCCAGGATTGTTTTACTGCAGTGAGAGTTACGGTTTAGAAAATCAAGATCAATATTGTTGTTCTTCTGATTTTATAAAAAAAACATAATTCCATTAAAAACAAAAAGCTAGTAGTCTTTCTGATATTCTGCTAGATGTGTGCCTTTCATTCTTCATTTCAAAGAAAAACATATCTTCCTCCAAGTATCAGAGCAGACATAAGAATATTTTTCTCTTCGCATCCTTCGTTTCTCAAGTAAATCCTCAATTTACAGCTTATCCCCATGGAAGTGAGAGTGAGAAGCACAGGTGAGCATAGGAAGGAGTTTAGCCAGGAAACTAGAAAAGTTAGTCTCTGGATGGATATGGTTTCCATATGTTTATAAAACCATCCTCCCAGAAGGAGGATGTTTATACATCACACATGGGGAGCCCATTACTGTCACAGAGGGTACATGGGGGAATTCTCATGCTGGAATAGGGCCATCATTGTTTCCCACAATTTATTATCAAGAGCTTCAGGAAAGTGTTGAAATGAGCTCTCTTGGGTCCTGTTTCAACACAGTACTAAAATACATTAACTTAAGCTTTTGGATTGCTATATTTGGGCTTCTAGATCAGTATCAGGCTCTACTACAAATATTTGAAGTGATTTGCAATGAAAGCACCTTGCTTCTTTGTGACGCATGCTTTGAATCACATTATCTTCTTTAAATCTCTTCCAGAACTTAGCTTAGCAAATAGCATCAAAGATGGAGAAGCTGCAAAAGCCAGCATTAGAGCTCAAGGTGATCTGGCCAATGTGGATAAAGTGATCTGGAAACAGAGAATGTCATTCAGTGAAAACAAGTATTACCTAAAGGAGCATATGAGATGGGGAATGACTGTCTCCATGCATCAGCTCTCTAGGAAGGGATCTGAGGATTACAGCATGCCACAAGCTGAACTGGACAACACTCGTTCTATTCCTGAAAAAAGAATGCATTCAAGCTGGACTTGCGAATAGCAATACAGCCTGAAAAATAGAAAACCATCCTTTTGCTCAGTGCTAAGAAGGCTGCTTCCGTGTTTGGGTATCATCTTTTGAGACGGTGAAGACAGTTCACATGAGAAGCAAAAAAGGATTGATAAGCTGCAAAGCCTGCCCTCTAAGGAAAGTCCACAAGAGCTGGAGCTGCCCAGCATAAGGAAGAGAGGGCTGAAAGGTAATAGCTTTCAGGTAGATTAAAGATTGCTGCAAAGAAGAAAATAAATGATTTTCCAATTTCTGTTGTCAATGAACAGTAATAGTTTTGATCAACTTGAATCTCTCTTGCTGTCAAATTCAGGACAATCTTTCCAGCAGTTAGGAGAGGAAAACATTGCCTGGGGACATTGGCAGAACCACCACTGGAGGGGTTTTTGACAACAGGCCTGACAAACAAACATCATTAAAGAAGATTCAGGCATAGCTGATCTGCCTCAGGGGCAGAAGCATGAACTAGGAAGTTTTTCAAGGTCTTTTTAAGGTTGTCACCTTCTAAATACAAAACACATGAACATATAATGAGTAGAAACAGCTGCAATGCAGCAATTAATTTGCTAAGGTTGGTACCAGATCAACATCATCCATAGTTTGCAGCAAGCTGTTCAAAGCCCAGGCAAAACTGTACATTGTTAAAGCCCCTGCCACTGGCCCCAGTTTCCTCGGGCTAGCCCATGTACTGCCTGGGCCACGGCTGTTGAAGGTTCAGGGCGGACAGATATTAGAAAGATTTGCACTGGGGTCACACAGGCCCACATTTTCTGATCTTGGAGAGGCCTGTATGTAAGATAATAATTATTCATAACCCTCCAGGCACACTACGTGTATAAATCAGGCATAGGACACATACCATTACAAACACCACACAGGAACTAAGACAGGCTCTTCTGTTTTCCTGAAGCAATCTTATAAACCTGAGGAATGCAAAGGAACAAGTACTCTGGATGGGAGTTTAACAAATGAACAGAATCAAGCTTTCAAACTGTAAGTAGCATTGAAGGATTTCTTTGCCATTGATGCAGATCCCTAGTGGACAGTCTGCTGCCACTTTGAAAAGAATAAGCAACAATTATTAACTGATCATGGAATGCTGATCCTTTACTAGGTGGTTTCTTGTTTTTCATTTATCAGCATACATGGATTTGGAAGCAATGTGAAGCAAGAAGCTGTTCAGGACAGAGGAGGACAGGAGTGTCTCAGAAAGAAGGCTCATAGTCTCATGAGGGAAAGCTTGTCTGAGCTGTGTTTTTTTTTTTGTTTCAGGAAAGAGCACATACACTACTGAATTTCCTACTTTTGGGGAAAATGCAGGGGGCAGCACACCTTCTGAATCATGGGATCTCCCCCTCCCAGGTCAGTATGGTTTTCTAGTTCATGTGGGTCTGTTTGAAGAAGGAGTGGTTGACTGTCCAAGTTATCAAACACAAAGGACAGACATTAGGATCAGTGACTAACAGCCAGTGGTTAATAGCCACAGTCTTCAGCAAGATGATCAGCAAACTGAAAGGTGAATGGCTTCACCAAGAACAGTACAGCCATTCCCCCTAGGTCTTTCTCCCTCTGTCTCTCTTGCATGAGAAAGTAACACCTTGATGACAGGAGAAAGAATAGGATTTTCCAGATACTCCCCATAGGGAGTAAAAGTGAAGATATTAATTTAACACATGAACAAAACTTATAACTTCTGCTATCACTGACAGAGCAATGTGTCAAGTCAAAGAGTTAAAGAACAGCAACAGCAAAAACAAGCAAACAAAACAGCAGTCTTAAGTTCATCTCGTGCTATCCAACCTCCATTTTCAATCAGGAGCAACAAGTCCAGCTCATGTTACAACCATCTCTTCTCTTGTACACAATGGAGAAGAGAAAATACTAGGTCAGGAGCCCAAGACTGTGTCCTGGGGGCTCCACAAAAACAAGGTGCAAGACCTCACCTTTCACTGCAAAAACTCAAGATTAAAAAAAAGCCAACCAACCAAACAAACAAAACCCACCAAACCACCCACCATAATAAATAAAGAAAAAGGCAGAAAGAATTTAAAGCCAGGATTTTTGAGGCTGGAAATGTAAGTGCTACCCCTGCTCTCTGCTAACCTACATGTTTGCTTGAGTCAGATTGTAAGCATTGGCTCTCATCTGGGTTGAAATTCATGGCTAGCTCAAAGCGCTCCTGCTTAACACTAATGTTCAAAGGTGATACTTTGCACAGATTCATCCTTAATACTGCTGGTTGTTCATGCCATTTATCTGATGGTCCACATTTAATCTTTATCATTCTTTTTATTGAATAAATCAATTCTCATTAATATTTTTAATGGTTTTTAGTGGGTGTTAATGAAGTGTGGGAAGGTCCTTCAGGACCATAGTCATCTGTCACATTGGAAGTGACACTAAGTGACGTGATAAACAGTAGTATGTTAGGAGTTTCCAGGTTTTAGCTGTGAACATCATCATGGAACTAAGAAGTTCCTTCTCTGTGTGCAATGTGGAAAATAACCAAGCAAATTTAACAAAATGTATCAATAATACACACCAAAATAAGAAGCTTCATGACAAGTAATAAAAGTCATCTCGTAGTCCAGACGAAGTGTCCCATGAAAATGTTATTACAACTACTGCCTATTCTCAAATAAAAAAAAAAAAACACTGATAGAGGAAGAATTGAGGTTGGATGTTATTATTGGCTAGAAACTGTAAACTGTACAAGTCATCCAGTAAGGGGACAGTCAAGTCAATTACCCATCTTTTTCCCAGTATCAGTTGCTTTAAGAAGAAATCACTGATTTTCCTGCACAGAGCTACTTTTCAAAACAATTGTTCTACACAAAAAGGTCAGCAAATGAACTTGTTATAAAAGTTATTCTGATCCCCCAATGCTAAATAATACTTCATCATCCACTGTAATTCCAGATTATCTTAAATGTCCTTGTTTTATTCTGTAATGAAAACGTAATTTTATCTCCTTGTTCAGAACTGTAATGAAAATATAATATTTAATGTATAAGCTTAAGATTTTTTAAATATTGTTTATTAAATGTATAAATAAGGCAATAGTCACTGAGGGTGCATTATTTATTCCAGAATTCTTTGGTGCTCTCAGAATGTCGTTGGTGAAGAATAACAGATTTAGGAGGAAACACAGAACAATTGATCCAATGGTGTTACCAATGCTGTATATCTTACTCATTTGTGTTTCAACTGTACTGTGTCTGAATTAAAATATATCTTTTCTCAGTCACTAATGACACATTTCTGGGATTAACAGCAGTACACCACGTTAATCTAGTGTCCTAGTTACTGAAACAAGAGTTAACAAAGTATGGTGATGCATCAAGCCTATACAGAAAACAAAGACTCAAGCAAGAGAAAGAGTTCCTCACAAGACAGAGGTCATGTAGGGGATCAGTCCTAGAGCTACAGTCTACCAGAATCCTAAAAGCCTAGGTAGGAAAGGCACACATTTTTGGCTTTACCTAGGAATTACTGCAACCTGCAAAGCTCAGAGAACTTCATACAAGACCAGATTCCACCATTGCAGAACAAGATTCTGCTGCCTGAAGGGGAACAGTGAGCAAGAGACTTGGGATATGAAATTTGACCCAAACAAGGCATACTATTTACTGAATAAAAAAAAGCTAGGTGAGCTGCAAGTAGAAAAAATATGGAATTCTAAAAATAAGGTTTGCTCCAATTTCAGTCCATTCACAAATAAAGATCTGCTGGTAGCGGTGACATTACAGCACAAAATGACTTTTGAGAACATATCTTAATGTTAGAAAAGGCACAGAGCTGATAAAGATCGTATATCACAGACACTGCTGTTATCACCAAAATACCACAGATGACTGGTGCTAGCATGAAGCCATTCATTATAGCTAGTATTACAGTAGAGTTGAAAGTCTCCCCACCTAAGATAAGAACTGAGACAATTTCAGCAGCTACAAGTACTTTTGATCAGCCAATCTCTTCTCAAATTAGCAGTTTATTTCCTCTGGTTTGTTTTCCAAGCAACCCAGTTCTGAAGTGATGCTTTATCATATTTGTCTCCATCTGTATTCAGATATGGCAACGTACAAACTTTACATGCCAATGGAGGAAAACATGCATTTAGCTGCAGCAAGTACCATTCTCTTATGTTCATTTTAGGAACCTGTGAAATGCACTTAGGTGTGGAGTGTGTAGGAAATACAACAAAAACATTGTTGGTCAAAATTCTCAGAGAGTACTGGCAGTATGCCAGAGGTACTTCACACATAAATTTTGCAAGAGTTGTGAGGTTATAGTAATCTATATGGTGGTGTCCTTTACGGCACTCCTAAATAAAAATTAAAAAAAAAAAAAAAAAAAAAGAACTTATTCTTACGTGATCCTTATAGTACCTTCTGTTTTCGGAAAAAAAAAAAGAAAAAAAAAGGATGGTGATGTACACTTCCATAAAAATACAGGCCAGACTACAGCAGCCCAAACCCTCACTGCTTCCCTGTCACATTAAAGACCTATGATTTGTGGAGGCAGACTGGGGGGCACAGGAGGGCCAGGACTACGACCGATGTTAGTTACATCATTTACTGCAATAACAAAACCCAACAAACAAAAGAAACCAACACAACAGCAACACATCTAGGCAAAATTTTCTGAGGGAAACAAATTGTATCCCACCAAACTGCAGCCCAGTTGAGGGGCTGAATCCCCCTGAGCACAGCTCGTTTCCTTTCTGCCCAGTCTGGGTCCTGCCTATCCAGCATGCAGGACACTGGCTGCCATACTCATGCCCAAGGACACATCAGCTGGTTGTCACAACACCTTAGTTTCTCCTTTTACTTCGAAATCTACAATCTTGCCTCTCTCAGTGCAATAAGCAGCAATAAGCAGCAAATGGACTATTCTCAGTACAACAGGCAGCAAATAAGAGTTTAGGCTAATACAATACCTGAAGACACAAATGCTAGATAGAACAAACTTTTAAAAAAAAGTGAAATATTTGGGGAAACATAATCTGAAACAACTATTAGAAACCACAGTCTTCATTTGAGGGCTACTATAGAAATACGATCATCTTCCAATATAAGAAGCCTAAGCTTGTCTCCTGAAGAACAGAGCAGAGACAGCTGAGGGAAAAGATCACAGAGGCATTCTTCACTAATTATGCTCCCTCTTATCAAAGGTTTAAAAGACCAGAGTAGTCATTTTAAAGTTGAGGCGCTGACATACAGAACACAGTATGGGCAGGATATTAAGATGACTACTACAGAGTCTGCTCTGTAAATATGCTAATGGATACAGCACCAATTATAGATTTTCTTTTATTCCTTGAAGTCCTCAGAAAGATGAAGGTGAAGGAATGATAAAAATATGAACACTGCTAGAAATATAAACCACTAGTAATGGCACAGTTTGACATTTGTTCAGTACCCTGGCAACATTACTAGACAGAAACAGAATACGATTAACTCAAAAGGTCTTCCAGGTGACTTTGCTAGACGTAGTATTCTTTTCATCAGTTTCCTTGATTTTTTTTTCTCTATATTCAGATATGCATAAATAAAGACAATTATGAACATTATATATAATTAAATAGATTAATTTATGGACTGTTCAAACCTCTGACCAAAAACTAAAGACATTTGCTGATAATAAAAATCTTCTGGCATACAGTCTTCTGCAGCCAAAAAATTCCACTAATACCTTTCTGGGAAACAGTAGCAGGAATATCCAGTTAGTGTAGATAGGCCTTATTTTTCAGGAATCAGATCTGTTAAACATTTCCTCTCTTCTGGAAAGCTGGCAGCTTGAGTTTGCTACATTTTCTTTTCTCCTAAGTTTAGAAAAATTGTTCCGCCTTCCAACTAATTGTTCCACCTTGCCCCCTATATAAAGGGGGCTTATAAGAAAGGCAGAGACTTTTTACCAAAGCCTGTAGTGACAGGACAAGGGGCAATGGTTTTAAACTGAAAGAGGGTAAATTTAGATTGGACATAAGGAAGAACTTTTTTTTTTTTTTATTATGAGGATGGTGAGACAGTGGAATGGGTTGCCCAGAGAAATTGTGGATGCCCCATCGCTGGAAGTGTTGGGGCTTTGAGCAACCTGATGGCCATGACGGGGGGGTTGGACTAGTTCTTTAAAGGTGTCTTCCAACCCAAACCTTTCTATGATTCTATCATAATTACTTCTGAGGCTACTCATAGTTTTAACACATTAACATCATTACAGGTTGTATATTTCTTTAAGTCTTAAATCGAAACATTTGTACACAAAACATAAAATTATGAAAGATAATCGTTTGCAATAACAACATTTTAAAAGATAAACAATAGGACTTGAATTTATACACATATTTTAAAATAGTCTTTAGGAAACCCATTGTGCCTATTAAAAAGCAGCAATTTTTATTGCCATAGGTTGGATATGCAGTGCTCCTGAGCATTTTTAACCGAGTAACCCAATCTGTGATGTGAGCACTTCAGAAGAGCGCACATTCTGAACTGAGCATTCAGTTAAGACTTTCACTAACATCAACTTTCATTAATGTTAAAGATTTTCATTCTTAAAGCCTCACTTATAAGGAGTGGTGATTGCTTAAGTGCATAAAAATTAGTGATTATGATGGTAAAAATCCACTTGCCGTTCACAATTTCTTTTCGCAAGATGTTCAAGCCTTAGGAGTCCAGCACAGAGCACTTACCAGGGCACACTGCGTGCCTTGGCTGACACTCAGACAGCCCCAAGGAAAGATATCATCGGAGTCTCCCAAGGATTGCAGGGCAGGAGGGCCAGAAAGGAGAAAAGCAATAAAAGCCCAAAAAACTCAACTACAGAACATCTGCCTAATCTGCCCCTCCTCTATTTAGGGTAAGTCTTTATCTGCCATAAGAAGAAAAAGGTGGCCTAACAGTTTGTAAGCATTGAAATCAAAGTTTAAGACAAAGGTCTCTTTGTATTCAAATACTTATGTGCTAAAGATATAGTTAAGTATCTCATATTAAGGCTGAAACAGAATAATGAAAACAGACATTTTAACTATGAAAATATCTTTCCAGCTTTATAATAGAGGTACTTAATAACACTTCCATTATAAAGACTGCAGTAAAGGTCCCATTCTAAGCCTTACCCTGAAGGCATCTTTCCATCCATAACAATGAAAAACTCTCTGCTTTCAGTGCAGTCTTAACTGTGAAAAATATCTTTCTAAACTTTTTTTACAGATGGAACTAAAATATTGGTCTGTCTCCATTTTTGGAGCTTGTTTCTGACATTCTTATTATCTGTAGATTAAAAATAGCTTTCATTCCAAAGTGTAAAAAAAAAAAAAAAAAAAAGAATATGCATTTTTATATCACATAAATCTGATCTGAATATTTGTACTCTTGCTTCTGTTCTACTTGCAGAATTATGATTTCAGAAAGAGCTTTCACAATGAAGTTTACTGGGACTTCAAATAAGGAAAAAAAGTCATGAAATCTATGAAAATGGGCATTTCATTGCACTAAAAGTGAAGCTGCACTTCACAATGTCTTTATTGTTAATGAGCTTTTATGATTACAGCAAACTGCAGTTTATATAGCACTATTTTTCTGTAGTTTTAAAGTACACCAAGGATAGATATTTCATTTATCATTCACTACTGCTACCCACATTTAGCAGACTACAAAAAAAACATCTCCTAATGTGCATGCTTATTCAACAAAATCAAACACATTTTGCATTATTTGTGTGCACTTCTTTTAATGTAAGACACTGAGAACACAAAATTTATGAATCTTTCTTGGTATATGTAAACTTATTTTGAAAGCTTATTCAAGTCTTTGAGACTGCAGACTTGAGCAATTCTCTCAAATGAACAGTTTTCTTTGCAGAATCTCCCATATTTCCAGCTAAAGGAAATATGGTTTGGAAACAGCATTTTCTCTCTCTCCTACTTGGAAATTGAAAAAAAAAAAGTATCTGTGGAGAGGAGGGGGAAAGATAACTGACCTCTTGAGCCTCAAGAATCTTTCAAAGAAGAATTTAGTCCAAAACTTAGAGTAAGATTTCACATATCAAGAAAAGGACACACATCCCACATTGCAAAAGGGAGAATCCATATGGATGTGGAATATGTATCTTGCTGGCACCATGAAAAGGAAATTGATTTTGTAAAGATGAAGGAAAGATCTGGATGGATTCCTGAAACCCAGCCTTCCTCACAGGGAAAACTAATATAAACTAGGCATTAAAAGTAGGTACATTTTCATAGCCATGCTCATGAACATACATGCCCCTGCACACATAGCACGTGTGGTCAAGAACAGACTTCACTGTAAATCATCACATTCCAACAACCTCAACCACTAAGCACCCAATCAACTGGTCTTACCTTCTCCCCTGGGTTCAACAAGGACTACTTTCCTCTTGCTTCCACTATCTGGCAGGAAAGAAACTGCAAAATAGAAATAGAATAGCTCTTTTAATTGTTTGTATTATGCTCCATTCTCTTTCATATTTGATGTGTACAAGAAGCCACTAGGAGAATTACTCAGCAATAGCATCTGCAGTGTATGCAAATATGGATGGATACCTACTTGCATCCCATATTGGATCTGCCTGGCTCATGGGAACAAACACTTACCCCTGTTTCAGATTCTCTAATGCCAAGTTTCTACTTGAAGATGTTGATTTAGTGAAGTCTAAGCTTTCCCGGATACCACAACCATTAAAATTGCCAATGCAACAAACGTAAGCCTGAACATCCTGCTTCCAGAGCATCCCAATAACATGGGTTGCTCAGTGGCCACGTTCTTCAGCTTGCAAGTCCTCTAGCTGTCAAGCTGTCAAACTGGTTACTCAGTACAACGGATTGTTTGGGGGTTTTTATTTGGGTTTTTTTTGTTTGTTTTTTGTTGGTTTTTTGGTGGGCTTTTTTGTTGTTTTTTGTTTGTTTGTTTGTTTGTTTTATTTTGTTTTCCTTTTTTTTGCCTTGGTTCGCATCAGGCAAAAAAAAGTGAATCTGGAATTTCCTACACAGAAGCGCAAATCATGTGTTTCTTTGGCCCTTTTTTTGGATCATCAGCTCCCTTCAGTTGCTGTCTCCTCTCCGATATTTCAGGTCCTCTATGCCCAACCTTCTGGATCGCTATCTTGATGGTTCCTCAACTACCTGAGAGAGGACAGTGTCTCAAGTCTAATGCTGAGTTAAAATGGACCGCAACATACAAAAACTCTAACCTCAGTATTTCTTTTTAGAGGTTAAAAAGACTTGCGTTCTTTTAATGCACACACATGCAACAGCTTTTTAATAAAGAAATATTTATTTTGAGGGAGGAAAACTGTTTTGTCTTATAAGGGACAGTAGAATGTAAAGAATAAAAACCTTCCTTGAATATAAGTTTTACACGCATGGACTTAATAGATAAGGCATGCTTGATTAGTTACACAAAACAACAGCAACAAAGCTCTTTATTTGCTATCTTTAATTGCTTAAACGTTTATACCTCCCTGTCAAAATCACAGATGTCTTCCGTCTAATCACTTTGGCTGAACCCACTTGCATACACAAACTCACCTTCCTTTATTTGCAGCTCCCACATTCCACATTGGCTTTCTCTTCTACAGAAAATTGTGGTACCTTAAGAAGTGGCCCACGAGGGTACAAATACCTCTGCCAGTGATTAATGACAGCTTTCCAACTGCCTTTCCACTGCCCTCAATTTTTCATTATCTCTGTTACTTTCACAAAATAGAAGGGGCAGTGTGTTTTGTTTGCCAAGACATATTCATTTTCTCTTATTAATTATAGGAAGAGAGAGAGAAGACCAGACTGATCCTCAGAGAGAGAGCTGCCATCAAATCCATTTCTTATTGGGCCATAATGGTACTTCTATTTCTTTTAGGTTCATGTTTGTTCTACTCATGATCCTCTTTTCACAGAAGATCCAAACACACTTAAAATAACAAGGGTTTCACAGAGAGTTTTCATTCAATATAACTGGAGAACTGACCACACACAGAGAAAGGCTGAAAGTTTTGTGTTATTCACATTTGAGATTTTTGAGAAGTCCCAGATCTTATCTTCAGTTTTTTTCTATTTTTTCGTTCCTCCTTTCCATTAAGTTTTGTGTTTTTTTTTCTCTTGACATTCAAATACAAAAGATAATATGCTAATTAGAGAGAGAACAGATATTTAGTTTCATTTTCATTCTTGTAAGGATTATGCAAAGATTTCCAGCCAGTTTCCTTTCATTTGCCTGCAAGTTGCACATAACCCAAGACCATTATCTATTCTTGGCTGGGTCTCTCCATGCCATATTTTTATTTCGAATGTTCATTTGTACTAGAAACACAGCGATTTCTTTCAATTCACAAAACCATGAGAATGTGCTTTCCATTGTATCATGTCTGCTTGAATGACACTTGTGTTTCCCTAGGGAAGTCAATCTGTTGTGAAGGACATCGAGTGCTGTGCTGAGGGTAACATCCTTTGCCTGCAAGGCAGTGCGAACAACCTGAGCCAGTCCGTGAAATTCATCACACAAGCAAACAGACAACGAAATGAAAGGCATTCAGCTGAAACCACAGACCAGATGCTTCCATGGTATACTTTCACTATGGTTCACTTAATTCTGTCAAAGCCTTTATGATGGCAGGGAGAGAGACATGAGAGTGCATATGTTCCCATGTCCTTTTTTTTTTTCTTTTTCCCAGGGCTGTGAGAACACTTTAATTGGCAAATCCAGAAATCTCCAATCAGCCCTGGAATTTCATGTTTTCTGAATTTCAGAAGGCAGCCCATTTTTGCAAGGTATTTTGAGCACACCAAGTAAGCTCTCTAGCTTACAAGAGTCAAGACAGTTTTCTAAACAAACTGGTTTGTCTTGCAGATATTTAGAAACAAACTAGCGCAATTTACAAGCAATACCATGCTGTAGGCTGAATTATTTTTCAAATACAACCATGCCCTAAAAAGAGATGAAGGGAGGCATTTGGTTTTGTTGGGGACGTTATTTCATACCAACTATGTCCTACTGATTACACTGTCTCTCCGAAAGACAAAGGTTTCTGTAGAAAAGGACATTGTAGCTCCTTGTTCTTAGAAAACAGTTAATCCTCATTCTAAGGAAGGGTTCTGTGACCTGTTCAACAACTTTCTGGTGCATCATTATAATTACAGAGCGATTAAAAGTACATTGCCTTATAGCAGACTGGTTTGTCTGTAGTGAATAACAGGAGGAAGAAAGAATAGAAGAAGAGTTTCTCATATTAATACCACGTCATTATTGCTCCCCTTCTTCCCATGGAAAGCTGAGAACATTCTCCAAAAACCTTCTTCAGACCCCCCAAAGACATGGCAGAATCCTCAGAGTTAGAAACTCTGACCCCAGAAACTGGGAACTGAAACCAAACCTTGTAACTGCATGTATCAATGCAGACACAGAGCACTGGTAAGAAAGCTCCATATTAAGTGTTACTCCTGCTTCCTGCACACCACTATTGTGCTATTTAAATTGATGGGATTTTACCGTGACACATAACCACTTCCCCCTCCCGTGGGGGGCAAAAAGCAAGCAGCAGAGACTTCTACTGAACTTAAACCACTGCAGGCAGTGGTTTATAGTTTCAGATTTATAGTTTCAAAGATGTTAAAACCAGAAGAAAACTGTTAAAATTATGTACTCTGGCCATCTTTATATCTAACAACAATACAGTCTGCCCACTACCCCTAAGACCAATAAACTCTGTTTGGTTAAAATATATCTTCCAGACAGTTTTGATGTGAAGACAGAGCTAGAGAATCCTTTTTCACTCACGGCAATTTGTTCCAGTGGTCAGTCTCTCTCACTAGCATTTTTTGTGTGCACACTGATTTTCCATTTTAAATTTGCTTAAACTTTCAGCCACTTGTTCTGTCTTTGCCTTTTTCCCCTCACTAGGTTAAATATATTTCAGAACGCATTTTTTCCCCCTCTGTGTTTATGTACTACACTGCAAATGTTCCCAAGACAATTTTCTGATAAACCAAAGTCTTTCATCTCCCTCTCCCAGTGTGCATTTCTGACTGCTCTCTAATTCAGTAGCAGTTTCGTGTTTACTTTCTAGACCACCAAAGAAAGTGCTGAACAGGCAGGTCTGGACTGAGTACTGACACTTTCACAACCTCGTTTGGAAAGTCTCTACTCAGTGATGGTCCCCCTTGTTGGGGATTTTGGTATCTGTGAGTTTACTAGTTCACAAGTCACTTACAGCTGCACTTCTATGGTCCTATATAATTTGCCATGTGGTACCAAGTCAATCCACTTATCTCTCACTATTCCCCACTCTGAGCAATAGCAGTCAAATTTCATAAATTTGTTTTCATAAGTCTGTCATTGCCTGGCAAGATCAGTTCTCCAGCATCTTTGTGTCTCCCACTTTTAGAACAGAAGAAATTCCCTCTACGCGCACTCCCAACTCTGTATGTCAGCTTACAGAGCCTATATTCCAGCATTTAATTCTCCATTGAAGGGAGCCCATTTCAGTTGTTTCATTGCTTTGTCCCAGACTGAAGTCAGGCTAAGCATTTTATACTTACCCATGTTACTTTGCTTGACCTTTGAGAACAGCCAGAATCACCTTACTTTTTGCAGACAAGTTGGGATACAAGCAGAGCTTATTTCATACACCTCATTTTTGCTCCATATATGTTGCAACAGAAAATAACATATATGTTGCAACTTTTTTCACAGAGGAACCCTTGACCTGAAGCTGCCAAGATCCATGTCTCTGTCTTGTCTCTGTCTCATTCAGGATCTGGTGCCTGTCAAGAAGATAGCCCTCAAATAAGAAGTACAGAACAACATACACCTCTGACAGTGGAGTACCCAGCACCAACTCCAGCAGCAGAAATAGTACAATATCTGTGGGATGATAACTACAGAGGGCAGGAATAATTTCCTCACTTGCACAGCAACAACTAGCAGCAGCAGCCCCACCTCTTCAAGCCTTGACTTTCCCATCCGAAGAGAGCAGAGACGAAAAGGAGGAGACACAGGATTTTGGCAGAACATGAAAAACAAGCAGGTGACCTGCAGCCCAAGCTTTGATAATTTTATTTATGCATCACTTACTTGCAAATACTCTTTGGGAACACAGGACTACAAGAGGCAGGGAGTGGGCAGCAGCAGCATTTTCTCTGAGCGCAGCACCAGTTCTCAGCCTTCAGATCTGCTGCAGAAGACCTGAGCGAGAGACCGAGAACCAAAAAGAAGGGGAGCAGGAGGGGGCTTGACATTATAAAGAAAAACTCTCTTCAGGCCACATTGGAATGTGTGGAGTGCTTAAAGAACAGTAAAGGGCTGGCAGCGTCCTCCCATTCACTCCTCAGCAGGTATCTTTTCTGTGACTAGGCATCTATCTATCTACTAACTACAGGCCCACCAAAAACAGAGATATGGTGAAAGCTTTCAGACCCCAGGTTTAAAAATCTCCACAAAGTTCCCTCACCCGCCCAAGCTGTCTTGTATTGAAAGAAAGAATATATTCCCCAGTTAAAGGTTTGCATCTGAGAGGAGGGAACAGAGTATGCTAAACATATAACTGTTCAGAAATACTTAATGGCTTTAGTGAAAAACATTACCCTACAGGTAGAATAATTAGACGTGAATAAGACAGAACCTGAGCAAAGACTCTTTCTGATGAACTAGATAGCCCAGCAGCCAAATACCTCAAAATAAAGTGAAAACTGATACCAGTTTCTTTAAGAGAATTTTGCTGTTTCAGGGATTTTTGTCCCTTTATCCTCTGCAATATTCAGCTTGCCTTTTCCTTTGCCAAATTTCATTTCATTCTATTTCTTGGACCAACCCAAACAACACTTCTGCTTCTGCTTGGTGTGGACGCCCTCCAGATATTTGTAGATGTTTATTGCCCTAACCCTGCCTGTTAGCCCATGCTTAGTTGTGAAACATCAATTCTCATTTGAATCATCTCTGATGCCTACAATATCTCTTATTTTCCAATTGCAACATCCAACTAGCTCACATTTTAGATAGCTACACAGCTACATAGAACACCAAGCACACATAACTATCTGTATTTCTAAACTCATTGTATCGTCAGGAAAAAATTTGCCATAATTAAGAGTCTAAAACAAACATATCCCAATGAGGGCCTTTAAAGTTTATGGCCCATCCAGCCTTGTGTCCTGCACTGTGTAATTTGTGAAGTGCTGTGTTAGCAGAACCACAGAAGCCTAAATCTGGCCCCCCCACCCTCCCAACTAATTTATAATCTACACAGTATTTTAAGTCTCAGACAGATGAGTGTGAAATAACGATGAACATACTGATTATCTCTCCAGTCTAATAATCTGATTTGAGTTGGAACTTGCTGCAATGATGACATTTCACAAGGAAATGGTCGAATGCCTTCTCTTCAATCTTCCTGTACATCAGAGATCTCAGGACAGAAGCTCTACACAGACAGAAAGAGCTACAATCTTCTTATATGAAGTTAAAGGGAAGACACTATGTAACACATGCTGTTTTCAGGCCTTTTATGCTTGAGGAATTATTTTTAATGTCCATGGCTAAATTACAATTTTGCTATAACTGAATTCAGTTAGCTGAATTCTTATTACCCAATTAGAAGATATGCTAAAGATTATTTTTTTCCCCAACAAATCCAAGCTCTTTTTCTTGCTGGCTGATGCAGAGGGAGGGCTTGGCTGGCAAAAATAATGCTTTAAACAAAAACAAAAATCTGTGTCCAAGCCTCACGTGCTCTGATATGGAGCAGAACACCTGACTAATCGGCTAAGTCCATTAGTCCACACCTTGTGTGTGCTCTTCTGCTGGTATAAACGAGAACAGGTTTTAGGCCCTAGGCAGAGAAACTCAAATTTAAGCTGGGTCTTCTTAGCTTTTCTTAGAGCTTAATGTCAAAAAAACCCCACAACCCCAAAACAAAAAACCAAACAACAACAACATAGCACCAAAACCAAAACCTACTACTTAAGTCCTTTCAGAAGAAATGTGGCCAGAAGAAAGAAGGCGTGACTTTTGGCAGACCAACACCTCAAAAATTTGAGAAGGACTGTTTCTAGAATCCAATGAATCTGGACTGTTTTAGGGGTAAAGCCTCTCAGAAGGGAGCTTGTCAAGCAGTAGCACGTGGCCAGTAGTCACAGACTTACCACAGGCTTTGTTCCTCAAACCTGGTGAAATGCCTGCTTGCCAAGCAAACACATTTTCACCGTGCAATGCCATTTTCTTGATTAACATGATTCATGTCACACTGCATGGGACATTTTAAAAGTGTTATATTGCAGTGAGCATTAGAGATAAGAAATTAATGGAGAGCCCAGTAATAGCATCCTGAGGTACTGGCTAGATGCCCCACAGTAAGAGGTGGGTTTACTTCTGTTTATTTCTACTGGACTCTGGGAGATTTGAACTTCTGGTGTATCTTTACCAATATATATTAAAAAAAAAAAAAAAATTGTTTTCCATGCCCTACACTGCAACTGTCCAAGTGATACTCCCACATATTTTCTTTTCAATTACACTGCCCTTCACATAATAGCAAATCAGAAAAATCCCCAAATACTTCTATTTTCTTCACTGCAAAACTCCATTTCCATTACTTACCACAAATGATTTCCCCAAAACACCTAGCATTTTTGAAATCCATCTAAAAAGATATTAATGGGATTTGCACACGCACATCACCTTAGGTGGCTTTGAAAAATACCACTTTTCTTTTTTTTTGTCTGCCATGGGAATGAAAGAATTGCTGCCCTGTTGCATACAAGCCTCAGCAATTAAGCAAGGGCTCCCTACTGTGTTACTACAGTTCCTTTCTCCCAAAATAATCCAACTGAGGACAACCACACAAACATGGTATCAAACCCTACTAGCAAACAAACAAAAAAAAAACCCAAACAAAAACCAAACAAAAAAACCCAAAACAAACAAAACAAAAACAAACAAAAACCCTAACCAAACAAACCAGACAAAAAAAATATTTTCAAAAGGCAGCACTTTTAATATGTTAAGAAAGTCATTTTCTAGCATTGATACAGAAAATCCATCAGGTCTAATATTATACTTCATTAAGCAGATAGAAGGAAGGCAAGTGAGGGTGTTTTTAACCATAGCTTGCAATTCCCTTACCCCAGCTCTCCATCTGTCATTGAAGTTCATCTCAAACACAGAAACACAGGTATGTGTATTGTAAAACTCAGTATTAAACCCTTTATTGAAAAGGACAGAGGGGTTTGTTTAGGAATCAGGAACAGATTACTGAAGACATGACAAGTGCCAGTCTAAACGAAGTGTTTAAAAGTCAACGCACAGAAAATAATTACATTTCTATTTCAGTGAAGCACTTGAGCACGTGCCTATCTTTAAGTGCTGACATAAAAGCTTTGCTGAATAGAGATGAGCCTTCTTGCATCCTGAGGATGAGGCACACGCTTAAGTCCTTGTCTGAATCAGCATCTACTTGAACAAATATAATCTCCTGGATTTTCTCTTATTGTTTGCACACAGAAAACCTGCAAGGACAAACACGCAAAACATACTGAGAGCTGATAAATCCACTATGCCCACTATATCAGTGGGGCTTTTGCCTTTGGGATTAACTTTGTTTCCTCTCTGAGCCCACGTTACTATGTACTACTCAAGAAATACAGATACGCACTTCAGGGAACTTCTTGAAAGAAAAGTAAGTGCCACAAGATGTTTCAGAAATTGCCCACAGTGGGACACTGTACTGATGATATGGCCTGAAAATAAGGAAATTACAGCTACACCGCCAGTGAGGACCCATTTACAGAAATGAGAGTTCCTCTTGGACATAGACCCAGACTAGTCAGCATTAAAAATCAGTGAATTAAAACTGGAATATCTTTTAAAAGTCATTATTTAAAGACAATCAGTAAGAATCAGCTGGGTAAAGAAAAATGGGGAGCACTGCTTCTCTCCAAGTCCATCACACCTCTGAAGGAAGAACTCCCAAACTTTTACAGATTAATGATCATCATCTAAGATACTAGGTGGCACCTGCTACAGACCACCACTACATACTGAAGTACAGCACAACCTTCTCCTGAGGGTTAATTATCTGTTGCAAAGAGAAAAACAAGCTGAACTGTTAACCTCAAATACGAGATGTCTCAGAATATTAGTAATAAAATATTCGGCAGTTTATACTTGTTTTACATAAAAAGTTTTGACTCACAAATATTCCACATCCAACACATGGTCATTCTACATCAGCCATCACCTGGACAGATGAAGCATTCCCAAAACAAGAGAATGAACCATTGCTTAGACACAGTCAGATATCACTATCCTGTTGCATACAGGCATAGAAGTGAAACCACTAATCTAAGTTTAATGGCTGTAAACATATCCATTTGCCAAGCTGAAAAACATCAGAGCCTAGTCATCTTAGAGAAGGAAAAAAAGGCAAATTATAGTTAAGTTAAAGTAGTTAAGAACCATTTAAAACAAGCAGGAGATGTCCCCAAAAGTCACAATCCATCTGTTATGAAAGTCATGTGGACTAAGAGAACTCTCTTTTAGAGGGACAAGAAAAATCTGTCAATAAATACATGCACTCACACAGAGAAGGTGACAGCATTATAACAGTGAATATGAATTAAATGCTAGAAAGACCAGAAATTTTATACAGGAAACAATAGACATAAAACTAACTCTCTGACTAGCACTCAAAGGTTTTTAAGCACAGCAAGAACACAAATGGATCTCAGTAATAGTACATAGAGATTACTAGCAAGTTATGCACGATAATATAAAAAAGGGCAGAGGTATTAAATACTTTTCTCCTGAATTTTGTGAAGGAAAAGTGGAAAGTATTTGCACCCTTTAAATATAACAAAATACTTCTGCATCATCTTCAGCTACTGTCAGAAGGTAAATACCAGTTTAACATTTCAAAAATAAAGTCCTCAGGAAAACAAAACAAAAAAGCCAAAAACCACCTGCCATCATACCAAAAGAGCTGGTTAAGAAGCAACCTGAACCACTAAAGTAGATTTTCAATAGCTTCTGGAGCCCTAAAATGATTCAGGGATACAAGAAAATAAAGTAGTGACAGAACAATATTTTACACAAAGGGAAATGGGCTGACTGGTTTAACTTCAGCAACCAGTAGACCTGGCACCAATCCCAACAAAATAATGAAATGACAAATTTATGGCACAGTTAGGCATTAAAAGGAATGCAATGTAATCAAAGACAATGAACGTGAACTTATGAAAACTAAACCTTGCTTTCAAACGAGCTTTTGCTGGTAGGAGAGTAAACTTGTTAATGTAATAGATTCCTGTAAAGTATTAGATTTGACCTTAATTAATGAATTATAATTATGCAAGATCAGCATGGCACGCATTACACAAATTCAAACCTCCCAAAGTAATAGACCTTAAAATGTTGTTTTAGATGTGGAGCCACTGTTGAAAAGCAACATTTCTGGAGACGTGTTCTGAGACCTAAGCTATTTCCTAGATATTAATTCAACAGCTCAGGTGAGGAGAGAAGCATCCCATATTACAGCCAATAAATTTGCAGATTATGCAACCCCAAAAAAGGAAGAGTGGACAGCAACCCCAAGCCATTTGGATCATCCTGGGCAGCTTTCAAACATTTCCCCCCAACATACCCCCCAAGCATTAGATTATGCATCTTCTAAGAATACAGACTTCTGGACCAGGTAATGGGCATAGCTACACACAACCTCTGTTCTCAGGTTAGTCATCCATCCTTTGCTGCAGTTCAAGAGATTGAGGTATCCCAGGAAAAGCTTCCATGAAACTTGCTATGAAAGAAGCCACTTTAGCTAATCAGCTCTGAAATACAGAGGAAAGAGCCAAGTCCTATGTGCCAGTGTGATAAGCACTACAGAAGGGTTCAGATCTGGCATCTATTTAGCAAAAAGAAAATGGCAAAATAAGTATATTTTAAAAATAGCTTGAAGAATGACTAAAGGCCTGGAAAACTTGCTTTATAATGAACAATCAAAGGAGCTCAGGCTGTTTAACTGTCAGAAAGAATACTAACATTTGTTTCAACTCTATACCAACATATACACAGAATAGAAATTTGATAGAAGAAGGGATTTCAATTTAGCAGACAAAGAAATTATGAGATCCACAGCACCTTGAAGCTTTATCTGGCTATGTTCAGACTAGAATGGAGAATGTATTCAGGGAACAATGAAGATAACTGAACAGTTAGTTTAATTAGCACAGAAACAAAAAAGCCAGAATATTACACTGCTCCTATTGCTATTCCTTTTCTTATTGACAGTTTATGCAGTGGGCGGGGAGCCAGACTGAATCTTTGACAATGTGGCATTCAGGCACATCAGCGCAAGTGTTATACTCGTAGTGCTTGGGTTGGGAACACATACAATAAAGTTTGCTGGTTTTTTGTTTTAATGCAAAATGCCAGTCAAATAAAGTTTTCTAATACAAGTTTTTCTAATACTTAACAAAATCCAAGTAACAGATTCAGGCCATCTAACAGCATCCTTTTACATTTGTATCATCCTGGTGTCACTGCTGTAAAACAGTGAAGTGATAAACTATTTCATACCTACAGTTCTCTGTGCAGTCCAGCATTAACCAAAATGCCCTGATCTCCCTGGAGCACTAAGATGTTGCTGACTGCCTTGTCCCACTACTGCAATCTTAGCGAGGTGGTAACTGCATGACAAATAATCACAACCTTTAGCTTTACCACTGACAGTACAGACATAACAATAGCACTTCCATAATATATATACTAATATAGTGGTATTATTTCATATGTTAAGATTTTGCTGTTTTCTTACTATAAAAATCTATACTCGATAATAATATAGGCAGTATAATACACTGTCATTTTGCTAGTATCTCTCAAGTCACTGTAATTGAATAACTATGTTAAAACTACTATGACTGTAAACTAAGAGTTAATTTGATGTTAATCTTCAGTAAAATCATAATAAATTATTGCTTACTTTGTATAAGCCTTAACATATTATGAAACATATTATTTAAGCTGTAAAAAAAAAAAAAAAATTAAAATCTAAAGACCTTTAACAAAAGTTTAAGCATTTGTTTTAACTCTGATTTACATCGCACTCCATAACTTGAGTGTAATGATGAGTCCAGCAGATTTGGGCTTTAATGAGGGCCCTGAGTAATGATGAACAGCTGGCCATCTTAAATCAGGATGTCTGCTGAGAGTGGGCAATTTGAAAAACCATAGGCTATCTATTGCTAACATTTCAGAAACAATGCCAAAAATCTAAGAAATTAGGGGAAAAAAATGCCTTTGCTAGGATTTAACCCCCAGGCTATCCCACATTCATTTAGTCAGCAAGGGAGTGACACAGCACAAGAGTGAAATTTGACTGTCCTTTCAGTCTGCAGACTGAGCTGCAGTCAGACAATTTTGGTGAGGGAGATGAAAACCCATAAGCATTCAATCTCTCTTCCTAGGAAAAGGACCGAAACCTTTTCATAGGTGTATTACACAGACCACTGAAAGCTACTACAAAACAGCAGCTGCCCACAGGTGAAAAGTGTTATCCTCTTGTTGCTCTCTCTTGAGAAAGTAAACTTCTGCAACACATTGTAGTTGTCAGTACTACATGTTATAACCTGCATTATAGAGCTAAGCAATGCATTAGAACAACTTAGTAAAGTCCATTAAATAAGTCTACTAGCTACAGTACATATTCTCTTAACAGCTGGGACAAAGACTAGAATCCAAAATCCAGAAGGATGTAACAATAGCAGACTTGCCATCATTTTTTTTTTAAATTGCCCCTTTTATATTTTACAATTTTCATGACCAATTACTATAAGATCCATCACAAATAGCCCAAGAACTTCCCAAACTATGATTAACTATCACAGTAAGCTGAGGGAGAACATAACCAAGTTACCCTGTACCTGAAAGATTATCACCTCCCTCTTCTCACCGTTTTCTTTCCTAAGCCATTACACATCCCATTAGTTTTGCTAACATTCATCTTCCATCCTGCTTTTATGCTGTCATCTCTTACAATAAATTCAACATTCTTTTCCTTAAATCAATACACCATCAGCTGCAAATCCACAGTGATTCAGCCTTGCTCTCTATTTACCCTAATAGACATTCTCACCAGAGCTCTTGTTAATCACCACGTGTAGGGTCCAAACAGCACACACATTATGTCAGAAGGAAACAGCGGCTCCCATCTGAAACCTCCTTGATCAAACATAAACAACCTCATGTGTGCTGGCTGCTTGTTCTAATAGCACTGTCTGCGTGCCAGGACAGCCAAGAAAGAGTGGGTGAAAGGGAAGACTTCATGATCACTGGATGAACTCCCTGTGTGGACTCTGACCATGCTAGACCCAAATCTCAGATCCCATGGGACTACCAAAGAGAGTCCACTGGCCATTGGACTCTCATCTTGTAGGCAAACTTCTGGCTCAATCTCACTCTAGCATATGTTAGGTTTAAGCCCTCAAACCAAGGCTGAGTTACTCAGTTTCTTTGTAGAAATAGCATGCTCTCTCCTTGATAAATATGTAATCTTTGACTTTCTAAGAGACAGTTAAAAGCAAGAGGCACACCAACACTGCAAAGGAATTTCCATCCCAGCCATTTTACAAGCAAGATACTCTTCCCTGAATCGTCAGCAGATCAAAGCACAGAAGATACCATTGGAGACTGAAAACACTGACCCAGTCGATCCACAGGATTAATAGAAAGACTTGCTGCTTGCACAGACAAATGAGAAGGCATGGGAGACTAGAAGGGAGCTTTCACACTCCTCACGTCTTTGGAGATACAAATCTGCCACTAAACTCACAGAGAAGTGCTGCTTGCAGCCCCCAAAAAGGAGAGGATTTAGAGTAAGCTGTGGTCATTTTCTTCAGTAAGGGTTTATAGAGCATAAACTAGAGTTGTCTGAAGTGATTGGTGGAAAATGGCTGTCAGGACTTATTGATTAGACTTCATCCTACCAAATGTTGATTACTAGCTATGCCTGACCCCATATGCCTGCATAAAGGAAACAGAGGCGCACCAAGGATGGTATTTGGCCTGAGGTGCCTCATGTGCAACTAGAACAGAAAAGCAACAGTGTGAACATTAATGTACTTCTCAATAAAATGTTTTATTCTCCACTTGCAGCTTTGGTTTTAATTTCTCACATTATGAGACCACACTTCATTTTTTCCTTATTCCCTCTCTTAGCAAAGGTACAGAACTCCATACAGTACTTAAATCAATTACACTTTTAAATGAAGAATATTGAGCTATTTGACAAAAAAATCGCATTGCTTTAAAACCACATATCTTAAGAATGTGAACAAGAGATTCTTGCAGTATTTCATAGGAAGAACTATACAATGCTTCTACTGAGTTGTTTGTGTTTTGTATCCTGCCAGTTGTATAGCTCATGTCCCCATTCACAGGCAGTTCTGCTGTGCTTGTTTTCTTTAAGTTACTGTCTCATGGTTAGGAATCAGAGTGACTGCATTACTTGTATGGCATTTCTTGGAAGGATACTGAACTGCTGCACCAGGGGAACATGCAGTTTGAGTGCATCTTCTGGAGAAGCAATATTTCTTCTAAAGTGACAGAGAGACAGATGAAAGAAAGAGTCAAAAATATGGGACACAGCTGCTACAGCGGTGAATAACTACCCATTTTCACCTCATAAGCATTTGCATGGGGAAAACTAGTTGCTGCAAGTACGGTGTCTTCAGTGTAATTTAGTCACCAGTTGGCACTTAATTTGATCCTCCATTTAATTTGATCAAGACCTCCTAAACTAAATCATCCAGTGCTTAAAAATACAACTTCCACTCCTAATTTTTTTTTCTGCTTTAGTCAGGATAAATTGTTGCTGGATAAATTGATTCTTGGCTGCAGACAGTTGCTATTTAATTAATGGTGGTGAGCATAAAGAAATGCTTATAAATAAATGAAGGACATAATCCAAAAAAGATAGAGGCTGATTGAGGAAAACTTGTGCAACAATTAAGGATAGCTACGAAGCTAAGAAAATATTTTTATAAGTACTGTCAAAATAGCACTCAGGCCTCATCATTTCTCTTCTCTTACTGATATACCTCAAGGTTGGCATTTACTTCCAAAGAGTTCTTGTTAAGTAATATTGTGTTCATTTCACAGGCAGGCAAACACAGACCAATTAAGACTTTGTACGTGATTACATGTGTGACACATCTGCACCACATCTGGGCATAGAAACACCTCCTTGAGAGTCTCTGTTCAGGAGACTTGACACAGGACCAGTCTATCTCCTCACAGACCAGACAAGCTACAGCACAGACCCCAACAGCCATATCAATAATACAAGAAACCACAGATTTCAATAAGAAGGGGGAAGGCTTACATTATACAGTCCAATGCAGGGAACACTTTACCTTTATCTTTCAACTCTGTTCCTACAGGGATTTTGCTTTTCATCCTCCAAGTTCAAATATTTGTCCCACACAGATCTGGCAGAGTTCCACCTTGACTTTCTGCCAAACAATATGGAAAACTGATTTGGCTAATGCAGAGAGCCCTTGGTGGACGACCAAAGAGATATATGTAGAGAACAATGGATAATGCCCTTGGTAGCCAAAGAAAACAGGTTAAACACTCTGTAGCATATCAAATTCCAGGGCTCAAATGTTTGTAGTATCACTTAGCATCCCAACTCACCATTTAGTAGAGCCAGATACATGATGTATGAGGCCCTGAATGATCCATCATGACTGCACAATATCTTTGTAAAGATGCCATAAATAAGAATACGAGCATGGCAGATGCTGATATGCATCAAGCATGGGGAATACTGATATCCAGCCTTCCCAGGGATCAAGAGCTTTTGGTTCTGCCCTGTTCCCCCACCACCACCATTCCCCCACCATGGGACATTATGTTTGAGGTTGTTCTTTTCTCCAGCTGCTTAAAGTCACTTGTATTCCTCTTCCATCTTGCACATGTTCTTCCTTGCTTAATTTTATTTTTCAGGTTGGTGGCTGTACTGTAAGTTGTCCAATAACATTATTTTCATTAATCCATCCCATGCTAATCTATTCTGAGGATAGCTTGTGTCAGCAGCACATTTCTGTAGCTCAGGTAATTTTCTTCCTTTTAAAATAAATCAGGGCACTGACAGCTCCTCTGTTTTGAAAGATGCAACGAGATACGACATCTGTTATTTTCCTCCCCCCCCCCAGGCAGAATCTTTCCAAAAAAGTTCACTACAGCATTTCTACACCATCTTCTATTCCCTTGCAATGCCTTCCCTCACTTCTGTATTTCAAGAAGCAAACATACAGGAGGAGAACGCTAATAAGCACTTGAGGCAGAGAGGGGGTTAATGAGACTTGTAGTCAAGGGTTCTCATTAGGTGCAAAGCCATTTTATTAGAGGATGGTGTGGATTATGAGAGTAAAGTGAAGCACTGCACAGCATCTCTGACTTTCAGAGAATCCCATTCCAGTCACCGTAAAAAAAAAAAGTAGACCTAATTAGTTACTACTGCACAAGAGGTATGCCCGTTGCAACCTGTTGTGGACAATTTCACAGTTAGGATTTGTGGTTCAAATACAACATGGTTTTAATTGTTCATGATGCAGAGCACTTTATATTGACTGCAACTCTGCTACAAATAACAACTACTTGACAGGGAAAGAAAGACAACCACAAAGCAAAGCCACACACTTAAACTGCTGAATATTTCCATTGTCAGCCACGGAAAGAGGATTGTCTCATTAAGGCACAAAACAGAGGGACAGAAACCTGAGACTGCCCTTTTGCCCCGGCCCAGCAGGCTGCATCATTGCAGATTATCAGAAAAGGGCTGGAGCAGACAGAACTAGGAGGGTGGCAGCACCCAAGATTGGCACCAGTAGAAGTAGCCCTCACTTGAATCAAACGGTGGAGGAACAGATTTTGTCCCTCCCCCATCATGGCTGCGTGCCTTGCCCCATCACCATATGCCTACATTCAATTTATTTCAACCTAAGCATTAAGTATTTTTGAATAATTATTATATGTCTGTTTTCCCACACAGACTTTGAGATGGAGGAATACCACAGCTGAATACAGTATTTCATGTGGCTCATGAGAAGGGGATATTCTAATTTTGAGGAGATTTTGTTATTATTTTTATGTTCCGTGCTTTATAATACATGCAGCATTTGCCATACTCTCAGCTACTGTATTTATTATAAAGCCACATATATTATAAGAAATGAAGTAAAATTCAGGCATCACCTTGGTACCTAAGAATAATTTAGGTGTGCACTAAGTGAAGCAACTCTCCTCTCTCTCTCTACCCAAGTCTCTCTTCCCCAAGAGAATTTTTTAAAAAATATTTTTCTACGTTTAATTAATGAAACAATACAAAAGTATACTTTCTGAAGCCGTGTGCATATTTGTACTTACATTAGCAAAGGCAGCACTCAGTTTGGAAGTTAACACTTTTCTATCATCTCAAAAGGGCTTTCTATCAGCACACCTACAAATACACACTTCCCGTAAATAATAAATCAAAGCACTCTTACCCTTGGTTGTTTCAAAGAAGATCATTTTAGATAGAAAGTTATGTCAGAGCATGAGCAACACCCTTGAACTGGTTAAAAATACACTGTTAAGCAGAGCCTGGGAAGGACTTTGGGAAGCAGCAGGGGAGAAGGAAAAGAGCACCAGCTACCTCAGGTGAAAGATGAAGATGAGTTCAGCAGCATAATAGAGAAGCAGAAAAAAATGCTCATCTTTGTCTGGGGGTCCCAGTGGGTGCTCAGTGCCTCACGTGCAGCTCTGTGACTGTCTGATTACAGCACAGCAGCCTTCCGCTGGTCGACATACAGGCAGTCTCACCTCACTGGCCTCCTGAAGGAGGGGAAGGGAAGCATATATCTGCATAAGTCTACCTAAAGAACGGACTACTAATCTCCCTTCATCCTAAATTAATTATGCCCCAAAAAGATTTTAGTGTGGGTTTTCAAAGAATTACATGACCGTAGAACAAGCTGAACATGAGATACACTAGTTGTTATATGCTAAGCAAACACCTATACTACTTTTTTTTTAATTTTTTTTTCAAGTGGAAAATCAAAGTCAAAGGGTGGACTCAAGGCCATACCAAGAGGATTACAGCAGTGTCAGGCGTCTGCATCCAGTTCTTCCATGTCCATGCTCCAACCACCAGTCTAAACTATTTCTCACATGGACAATTGGACCAAAGAATAAAGTAAAAAGGAGGAAAAAAACTGACTAGACACAGGAGATGTGGACAGAGAGCCTGTCACTTGCTGTATTACCATCACTTGTTATTACTGCTGCATTACATTCAGTTGTTTCAATAATTTAACAGCAGCTCAGAGTTGCCAGATCCAGACAAAACATGGCAGATTGAACAAGTAAATAGGAAACAAGTGTAGTCCGACAGACCAGCTGGTAGATATTATTTACAAATAACATCATCAGTAGGAAATATATTACTGTTATTGTTATTATTTTTACTACTATCAACAAAAAAAACCCAAACCGAAGTCCCAAAACATCACCACCATGCTATCCTGATGCAGTTTTGATAAGCCTTGGTTCACACAAAACAACTCATAAAACTGGTAGAGATATACTGCCACACACAGAACCAAAAATAAACACTGACAGCAACAAACTTAAGATCATAATAGATGAATAGAGCTATACAATCACTACCAAAATAACACGCTAAAAAAATAAATGCAAAAATGCAATTGCAATGATTTACCATTGTACAAGCTGCCCTTTATTCACAGAAGCAGAAATTATGTAAGATTTTAAGATTAATTTACCCACTTAATTCCAGACAAGTAAAACAGGGTAGGATGATTCTAGCAGGATTTGTTCACTATTCATAAGCAGCTTCTAATCTGAATTTAGAGTTTAGCATGTAGAAGTGCCACTTTTCACAGTAAACTGCAGATTTAACAGCATTACACTTTGTTAATTCTGCAGACAGAGCTTTAATAGGACTTTCCAGCTCACACATTTAAGTTAACTCCTTGCTCCCCAACTGAGCAGTAATGGCAAAGCAAAAACAAACAAACAAAGTGTTTTAAGAAGTAGATGCCCTTCCTGTCCAGCTTGAGGAAGATAACAGCGAATTTTCTACAGATTTCTTTTTCTACAGATTCTTTGTGTCAGAGTATTCTCTCCTCCTAACTGATAATACTTAGATTTCACATATCCCCACCCTGCCATTTAATTTATTTTTTTCTCCAAATTCTATTCTTCTACTGCCTTAGTTTAACTTTATTTAGAATCCTTCAGCCTTCAATTCAACCGTCAACTCACCACCACCACCACCACCCTTGCCCAAAAAAGCTAACTAAATTGAATGGAGGGGACCAAAAAATCATTGCTCTAGAGAGCTTTCTGGGGAACGGGGTAGGGAAGAAGTGTCAATACATTCCTTATTTCTCTCATTGAAATTCATTCCTGAAATCTCAGAGTATCCAGCTGAATGCTGCTTGATCCAAATGGAAAGAATCTCATCAGCTTAATGGACTTCAAACCTGTACACTGGATATCAGTGAAAAGGCAAAGGATAGCAATTTCTCTGAAATGCCAGTCTTGACAACAAATTTATGAGGACACAGAATACTTACCCTTGGTGGACAAGGATCAAGTTTGTGAATGTTTAAACAAGCTGGACATGCACATGTCCAAGGGACTTGATGGGATGTCCCCATGAGTGCTGAGGGAGCTGGCCAACATCATTCTGAGACTACCTCCAATTAGCTTTGAAAGGTCATGGGAAAGGGGGAAGGTTCCCCAGGAGTGGAGGAAAGCAAGTGTCACTCCTATGGGCAAGAAGGGAACTACAGGCCAGTCAGCTTCACCTCAGTCCTCAGAAAGTGATGGAGTAAGTCCTCCTGGAAACCATTTACAAACACGTGAAAGTGATGAGGAGTAATCAGCAAGAATTTACAAAGAGAAAAATCATGCTTAATCAACCCAACAACCTACAACAATGTGACTGGCTTAGTGGATAAGGAGGCAGGGGGGATGGGATGTAATGGGTGTTGCTTATATCGAATTTAGTAAGGTTTTGATACCATCTGTCTCCCATAACATCTTCATAGACAAACTGATGAATTAGGGGGTAGATAAATGGACAGAAAAGTAGACTGAAAACTGATTGAACTGCTGGGCTCACAGGATTGTCATCAGTGGCACCAAAGTTCAGTTGGAGGCAGTCGCTTGGTGTTCCCCAGAGATCGATACTGAGAACAAGAACATCTTCATGAAATGTCCCATTAATGATGGGAAGGAGTGCAACTTCAGCAAATTTTCAGATGATACAAAACTAGGAGGAGTGGTTGATACATCAGGCTGTTGTGCTGTCACACAGAGGGGTGTCAACAGACTGGAGAAGGGAGCCAACAGGAACCTCATGCAGTTTAACAAATGAAAATGCAAAGTCCTGCACCTAGGGAAGAACAACCCCATGCACCAGCACATGCTGGGGTCTGACTAGCCAAAAAACAGCTTTGCAGGTGGGAGCTAGGTGTAATGAAGAACAAGTTGGACACAAACCAAATGTGCCCTTGCAGTAAAGGCAGCCAACAGTACCCTGAGCTGCATTAGGGAAACATTACCAGCAGGCCGAAGATCCTTCCTCTCTACTCAGCACTGGTAAGACACGTTTGGAGTATTGAGTCTGATTCTGGGCTCCCCAGTACAAGAGAGACCTGGACATACTGCAAAAAGTCCATGAAAATGGTTAAAGGTTTGGAGAATCTGACGTATGAGTAGAGCCTGTGAGAGTTAGGACTGTTCAGCCTGGAGAAGAGAAGGCTCAGTGGATCTGATCAATGTATAATAAATACCTGATGGGGGAGTAAGAAGGCAGAGACAGACTCTTCTCAGCAGTTCCCAGTGACAGAAGAAGAGTCAATGGGCACAAATTGAAATACAGGAAATCCTGTTTAAATCTAAGAAAACACTTTTTTACTCTGAGGGTGATCAAAGACTGGAACAAGTTGTAGAAAGAGGTTGTGGGATGTCCATCCTTAGAGGTATTCAAAACCAGACTGGACACAGCCCTGAGCAATCCCCTGTAGTTAACCCCCCTCTGAGCCAGTGGGGGTGGGGGGTGTTGACTATGGACCAGAGGATTTCCAGAAGTGCTTTCCCACCTCAGTGATTCTCTAGTTCACCCTGGGAAGAAACACAAGATGGGCAGAGAGGGAATAGTCAGTCCACAGGCATCCAGTTGCTGAATATCAAAACAGAAGCTCAGTTCCTCTTAATCCTGCTCACCATTACAAAAGCTTTTGACCAAAAGTGAGCAGATTTGCAGCTTCTTGCAGCAGGCAGATCTTGAAGTTGTAGAAGCATCCAAAAATTTTGCTGACAAGATGAAGGCCCTCCAACTCAGCAGTCAATTCTGTGAAGTGTTCACAGCTGCTTCCAACCATGCTGAACAAAACAAATTTTCCGTCAGTCTCCTGTGACTGTAAACAGCACTCTAACATGGCTTTAAACTCAGCAGAGCTGCATGATCAAGCAACAACTTTTCATTGTGCTTCTAGCCTGCTTGATTGTTTATTCATTTGACTCAGAATTCATTGCACTTAGGTTAACATTAGGATTTTTTCAGATATGCCTTCCTCTTAGCTCTATGAACCATCAGCACATTAGCAAGGTTGCTTTGAAGATGATGCTTTTTCATGTTATATTTTAACAGATGCAAGCAGCCCATACAAACCCACTTCTGCTCTGGACCTCAGTTGTTTAACAGGCAACTCAAACATCACAATGCAGACTGACCCAAAGAGCTACAGAAAGGGTTGCCAACATGCTAATTTAGTATTATTCCATTATTTCTGTACTGTTGCGAGCACTAGCTAAGATCGCCTGTGTTGACTCGCTCTACAGAGTCTTGCTTTCAGCTCTGCTGTTTGAACATTTTCTTGCAAAGTAGTTAAAGACAAAAAGATGAATGGATTGGCACTCAAACATATAGCAAGGACACACATGAAAGAAAAGTTTTAAGAAATTGAGAGAATTCATGCTGGTTCAATTTCTGCCTGTGCAAAATAGGAAGAGTTCATTAGTAAATAAGGAGGTTTTAGACTGAATAAATTCCTAATATTTTTGTCTAATTGAGAAGTAAAACAATATTTCCTACAGATTTCCAGAAAATCCTGGTTTCTTTTTTTTCTACCAGACCAGGACCATAACTTTTAAGATTTGCTTACATCTCTCACTTCACCTCCACTTTTTAACTTTAAGATTTTTGCTATTTGAGAGTGAGTGAGCAGCAGGGATTGAAGAAAGCTTCTGAAGAAGCTGCTGCAGGGGAGGAAAAAAAACCAAACCAAAACACACCCAAGGAGCACTTTTCTTAATAGCAGTTCAGAATGGCAAGAGCCACGCATGGAGAAACATCGTGGGCTGGCAGCTTCAAGAGAGGCTTTTCTTTCAGTTGCCATGACACTTGTTTCCCGCTACCAAGGAACCCCCTGAAGGAACTAATATAGAAATGTCCAGCACACATTCTTTTTAATCCCAAAACTATGAAACTGGCTTTAAGATCTGGAAAAGAGTGGACCAATCTGTAGAAAACAAATTACTGCAAATCGATCATTTTGGAGGGCTTACCTGTAAAGTCAAAAACAGAGAGAGCTTCACATGAAAGCAGTCAACCATCACATTTGCCATTTTGGCTTTAACATTGGAATGTCAGAACTGCCAGTATTTTCCATTAACTAGAGTTAAAAATTCACTCTTAGCTTATCCTTCAGGAGGTAAGCTATTCCTACAGTATCTCTATAAAGAAAGATTTTATTGTAAATGTATAAAAGAGCTATTCTTATCTGAGGAAATGAAAAGTGGTGAAATATGCAGCTGATTAATGTAATCAGAATTAGTGGCGAGATCACTAAACTTCACAGCTCTTCTAGAGAAGAGGAAGGATATCCATCCACATATTATTCTTATGCAGGAGACAATAAATAGATTTCTCTACTCTTAATTTGTCATTCTGCAGAACTTGCCAAATACCAATACATATCTCCTTGGAGGCTTCTGACCATTAAGTCTTATCACCCACAATCAAGGGGATGCCAGCTGACTCTGCGTTACAGAGGTTCCGCAGAGTACGCATGTTAGGCAACTCCCTCATGAAAAAGACCTAGTCACAGATATTAGTGTAACAGATTATTCTTTCAGGTACTACTGTGTTTCCCCCATCTTACCCCTTGTGCAGCTTGGGATGCTCGGGGGAAAGGGAAAAACACAACCAAGGAAGTCTCCATATGAAAAATAATCCACATCCCAGCAGCACCGTCTGCTGATTTTGGCTGGGAGAGAGTTAATTTTCTTCATCCTAGCTAGTACGGGGCTGTGTTTTGTATTTGTGCTGGAAACAGTGTTGATAATACAGGGATGTTTTCGTTACTGCTGAGCAGTGCTTACACTCAAGACCTTTTCTGCTTCTCACACCACCCCACCAGCGAGGAAGCTGGGGGTGCACAAGAAGTTGGGAGGGGACACAGCTGGGACAGCTGACCCCAACTGACCAAAGGGATATTCCATGCCATATGACGTCAGGCTCAGTACATAAAGCTGGGGGAAGAAGAAGGAAGGGGGGGACGTTTGGAGTGATGGCGTTTGTCTTCCCAAGTAACCATTACGGCTGATGGAGCCCTGCTTTCCTGGAGATGGCTGAACACCTGCCTGCCGGTGGGAAGTAGTGAATGAATTCCTTGTTTTGCTTTGCTTGCATGTGCGGCTTTTGCTTTACCTCTTAAACTGTCTTTATCTCAACCCACGAGTTTTCTCACTTTTACTCTTCCGACTCACTCCCCCATCCCACCGGGGGCGGGGGGAGCGAGTGAGTGGCTGTGTGGGTCTTGGTTGCTGGCTGGGGTTAAGCCACAACACTATGCTATCCTCTTCAATAAAAAAACACATAACTTTTGCTACAACTACCACCAAAAACTAACCCACACCTGGACACAGAGCACTCAAGACAAGTCATGCACAAATACTTGACATATAATAACCAAATTCTCAGAGATACTGAGCACATTAAGGGTCCAGCCAAACTCAGCTTGGTGGTGTGTCTCCAAATCAGGGATTGAAAATTAGCAGAATGCACACCTCAGAGTGGAAGACATTTATCCCAGTGGTTCAGCTTTGTTCACTGTAACATTTTGCCAGGGGATGCTGCATGCTAAGAGGAAAATGACCTCTTCAGTGCTGAATGAAGCCAAGGAAAGCTGCCAAACCTTTACAACATGGTACCTGTCCTAGAAGCTCTTCATAGTACACAAGAAGCAGCAGCTCTGTGTTTATTTCACAGTAGCAGTGCAGAAGTGTGCAGGACCCGGCCTCATCAGTGACATTACCTGGATGAAAAACCCCTTTAGTTCACCAGATAGATGGAACATTTTAGGGTATATACATGCTACAAAAGTTAATGGATTAAGTCTGCCCTGGAGTGGAGAGGAAAGTAAAAAAAAAAAAAAAAAAAGAGACCTCCAGTCATGAAAGTAGGAATCATACCTTCCTAGCAAGTCATAATAAGTATTATCATCAGGTACCAGTCTCCGCCTCTTTTGTTGTCTATATTCCTTGAACATGGGAAGCCAAGACACCTAACTCCACATTGTTTATTCCTGTAGAAATTTAAGTTTCAGGTCCTCATTTCCTCATTATGTAGCATGACAGCATACACCGACACCCTTTCCAGGAGAAATCAGTCCTTCAGAGCTTGTTTCTGCTACAAATTGTGCTCCATCTCCCCCATCCCCAACAGCGCATATCACCGCATCAGCTCTGCGCAGCTGTTCAGCTGTTTCCCCACTGCATTTCAGTGCAGGAAATGTTCAGCTGTACGTGGGAGAAGGCTCTGAGACAGTAGGTGCTCCCACCACTGCAGGGCTCAGATAGTTTTCCGTTCTCCTGTGCAAGGCATAGAAATAAATGGGGATATCAGAATGTGTTAGAGCCAAGCCACTGGCTCAAAAAAAAAAAAAAAAAAAACCAGCAGAGAAGAAAGGAAATTAAAAGTGAGGGACTGAAGTACCCATAAAATTGCCCTTACAACTGGAGGCTGAATCATTAATCTTTTCCAAGCTCATTAAGAGCAGTTATACTCCTAAATGTTATCAGTAGACCTAATATTTTGAGGCTGTCTATCTGCAGGACACTTTTTTTGGCAACTGTTACAGTGCTGACTGGACTTGGCAACCTACAGTCCATGGGTGTCACTTTAAAAAAGTCAGTCCTCTGATGCATTGGAAATTTTCCGTCTCTTTGAACTTCTCTGGTCCAGAATTGTTGCTCTTTCCCCAGTGCCACATCTCCTATCAATTACTGGTGTGCTGTGGAATGCTGTTTAATAAACATCATTTTCTTGGCAGAGCATATCTTCTAAGTGATCGATCATAAGAGTCTAGGAAATGGAGTTCTAAGTACTATATCAGCTTCCTGCCTCTCCTTTGAATGGCATCCCATAGTCATTAAAAAAACCACCCTTGGCATTAAAATGATTTATTTTAATCTAAACAGAGATTACTTTAATTAAACACACTTTATTCCTCTTGAAAGTGACAGAGCACTCCCCTGAAGCCCTCTATCACTCTATTTATCAAATGATTTCAGTGGGAGCAGCAAGCTGCTCCTCCCAGACCCCTTTGCTATGGAGCTTCAGTTTTGCCTCAAAAACAGGGAGAGGAAAAATCCACAATAAGAAAATATAAACAGATCTAACTAATCTCAGATGACACTACGGCTATGTCACTACTACCGTTAATCAGCTCCTGAGTCTGTAACTGGATACTAAACAAAGCTGCAAAGTTTGCATTAAAAAAAAAAAATAAAATCTATGTTTCAACACTGACAAAATCTAAGAACATCTCTAGCTAGAGTTTTGTTCAGGCAAATGAAGGGTCTGGTCTATCTTTGTGGTTATTCTGGAGCCTTTGTAGTGACTAAAAGTCAGTAATGTCCAGGGTTTGCTGTACAGGGGCTGTAAACATGAAGCAACAGAGATGTCCTGCTCAGAGAATGCTGCATAACAAAACGTTGCTGGGGAAGGGTCAGACAAGCAGTTTAAGGAGGTGCTGGGAAGGTGTGACTAGCAATAGATGCACATGACTGCAAAGCCAGTTCGTGTTGAGCCAGAACCAATAACGAAGTACTTTAAATCAGCAATACGAACATTCAATCCTCTTCTCAGACATCCCAGAAGATATTGGGAGGATCGTTACTGGAGTCAGAGGAATTATATCTGCATAAGTCTGGAGCTGTATGTTGAAAGCCATTGGGACTGTTTGAAAAGAGAAGGGTGGAGGGAAATAGACACATATACAGCTTACACCTTTCTTTTGGCAACAAAATCTTTTTTTAAAAAGCAACAAAATCCATTTCAGAAAGATCAAAATATTCAGTGGATTCCCTTTTCTTGTCACTCCAGTATATTTGGAGTGGAGGGGAGGCATCATATTGTCACAAGAAAAGACTGATTTACAGTAGCATTAAACCAAAATATAACTAGAGGTACTCATAAACATCCAGAAATAATCCATTTCCCCTTCCTTCCAAATTCAATGTTTCCAGTCTAGTTTACAGACAAGTATCTGAAATGCATCCAAACTATTACCAAATCAGCAGGCTAGGTGACTGACATTCACCCTTCACTGAAAGTCTCTTGGAAAAGAGATTCATGAAAATTCTACCCCAGATGTCTGAGCTTTTTAATGACTAATAAAACAGTGTCTTTCCAGGCTCACCTTTCATTTGTTATTTACTCAGCAGTATTTACACACTGTTAAGGCAGGCTAAGCCATACAGGGGATAGACATGCACAAATATAAACAGAATTATAATGTCCTGGTTGCAAGATAGCTGTGATAGAAAAATATACTGGCTGTGCAGGAGAATCTAGAGATGAGTCACCACTCTGAAACATTCAGGCAGTTCTTAAAATGGCTGTAATTATCCTTCCTACTCAAGTATGGGATATGCCTTTTATTGTCTTTGAACCATTTACTGCCATGCACTTCACTTCCAAGGATTCGTACCAGAGGAGGCTGTCAGAAAAAGAGCATCAGTCCTGCAGTACGCATCTTGGAAGACTTAAGGCTACCCACTGATCCTGATCTTAAACTACAGGGGCAGGTTTTGTCCCCTAGGTGTTTTAAGGGACAAGAGTAGAGACAAAGCCCCACTCAAACAGAAAGAAAATTACTGGAAAAAAAAGCACAAAAAGGTGGGTATCTCCTAGTGGGCAGTATAAATACATGAGAACTCTGATGAAGCTGTTTATCCTGCAGGAAACAAGTCTCCTTTAGACATTTTCATTGATCAAATTATTTATTTGCACTTATCAGTATTCAGGTGTGCTTAATATTTTTTAAGCTTAAAGGGCTAATTAAACCTATACAAAGTCTCTAGTCACTCCATCTCAGGGCTATGTCTTCCTTCAGACAAAACGTGACAATTTAGCAAATAAAATTGTGTTAGCCTAAAGAGAAGTTCACATCTTTTTGCATGTAAAAGACTTATCTTTCCTGTACTTTATTCTCTGCTGAGGAAACAATCTAGCTTGGCAAGACCATGTCCTGTGCCCCAGATATCAGACAGTGGGAGGATTTAATGCACATGAGAAATTAATACTCCATTCCCCTAACTTCTACTTCTGTCTTTTTTTAGATGCCACCAGCTCCCTGATTAAGTGCTTCGCTGGCCTACAGGCAAAAATAACAAGCAAGTAACATGCTATAGGCAACAACATGTTTTTCCTACCTTCTTGGCCTGCAGAAACAGAGATCTCCTTACAGCAGGAAGAAATAACAGAGAGGGCTGCGGCTGAATCAGTTGTTAATCCTTATTGGACAAGTAAAGCAGCTTCATCCTTACTATGTTAGCACACTTGTTTGAATACTCAAAATATGCAACAAATTCCCTTCAGAAAGCTCTCAGAAATTAGTTTCCTAATGAGGTCAAAAGAACAGGCTACAAAATTTCCTCCCCTGGTTAGGATAAGCTCTTTGTTAGTTGAATGAAATACAGACGCCTTTCCTGCTTTAGACTTTCTTCTGCAACTTTTTTTAGCTCACCTATATTTTTTTAAAAGGAAATTTTAGTTATGAGCACCAACAAACTAGTTCCTCATAAATCTCTACATGGGGATATGTCTCAGGTCTTCTCCTTCCCATGAGAGGAAGCTCAACCACCTTCTCTTGCAAACGCAGGGTGACTGGCTGTGGCTTCCCCTGAGGCAATCCTAGGCTGTTCCGTAGATTAATTTTTGGATTGGGAAAGGTCTTTGTAGAGGTACAAAAGACACAACAAGGAGATTACCCTTGCAGTTTCACCAAGAAAACAACAGATACTAGGCCCTCCTCTGGAAACATATTAACAGAAGAAAGGAAGAGAGAGAAGGGAATTTGTGTGGGGAGGCGCAAAGGTTTTCTGATTCAAGGTATGGAGTGCAATGTGTTTTGGGGTTTGGACATGTTAGAAATACTGCTCTTTAGGGCCTGGCTATCTAAATAATGACGTTCCACTTTATTTTCAGTCACCCTCTACAGATTACTGTAGGTACCCCATGCAGACACATCTCTCCAGATATAAGATTACAAAAAACCAATAATAAGAAGTAATATCCCGTATTACTAGACATTGATACAGTTGTAGTTTTGCAAAATTTATTAATAATCTATAAGAAAAAGTGACCTGTTCTCTACAGAAAGAGGCAAGGAGGAAAGGGATGTGTGGAGAGATTTTTTCTATATACAGAATTCCGTCTACACATGTAAATCACTGATTTCATTTTACTATCTCATCATAGGAAGCTAACACAATGCTATAACTTCAGTCTATTGAAAACATTTACTCTGTTGTTTTTTTTTTTTCTTTTTCCACTTTAAATTAAATACTTCAACAGCCCTCACCACAAGCAAGATCTGTTGATACATCTCAGCACAAGTTAGTGACTTGGCAAACTAAACACTCAACCTTCTCCACCCAGTCAGTTCTTCAGGCTCTTTGCAACTACAAGAATTCAGTTAGGCAAGTTTCTAATTGGTGCAGATTGCTTTTCCTGCTAGCAATGACCCTTTACATCATCATTAGCAGTCTTCTATGATTAATTAGGTCAATGGCAGCAGACTAAACTTCTTATTTCCATAGACTTCCAAAACATAGCGCTCATTAGAGAGGCAGTGATGAAAAAACTTTCATTATGCAGTGTGTTTTGTACCTCAATTTACTATGGCTTTAGCTCTAACAGCTTTCTATAAAAGGCACTTCAGTTCTTCCCTTCCCGCAGTTCCAGAGGTGCAAGGCAGGTGGCCAAAGATAAAACTTGCTACTACCGAGCACTCTCGCCATAGACTAGGTTTTGCTTGCTAAAATTGAGGCTGAGAGACAAGGAAGGAAGAAAAGAAAAAAGTTGCCTAAAGAATAAAGCAACAAGATTTGCATTAAAACAATATGGGGAATGAGTATAGCTTCTGCCTGTTACGTTTGTAGTTTTTGCCATCTTCTGGAAACAAGGACTGATGACCTGAAAGAATCAGTTTAGAACCCAGTAAGCATGGAAACAGGAGACAGACCTTTAAATATTTTGAAGCAACCACAGTAAAAATTCAAGGTTTGGGCTAGAAATACTTTACAAATAAGTTCCCTTATAAATATCTACATATTAAAATTTCTTTTCATCAAGGTAGTGTTACCTGAAAGAATTTCCACATTGAGAAACAACTATACGAGAACATTAAGTTGGATGGAAAGAAGGCTATGATATACTGCACAGTAACGCTTCCACAAAACCCTACCTGGAAAACAGAGCTACAGCCAGTTTCACCCAAGGAGGAAAAATAATCTTCTTGTGTAGTGCTTCATGCACTACAAGTTTCCCCAAATGTAACAGAGCAAGTCTAAAAAGTTACAAGTGAACTTGCAGTTTCAAAAGCTCAAAGTCATACTGCTAACACAGGCCAAACAAGAGTTGTCCACATTTGCTAGATTCAAAGTCCCCTCATTTTAAATATCTCTTCATTTAAAAAATAAAAATAAATTTTAAAAAACAATTTTTCTGAATTCATTAATGGTTAAAAAAAAAATCCAGGCCTCTAAACACTTGAAACCAGAATTATGTTCAATAGTTTAATTGATATTACATGTCCAGTTTGTTTAAATTTCCTATAAACCATAATAAAATTCCTCCTGTTTAAGTCAATTTTTCAAAACAATTTTTAAAAAATCATGGAATGACATCAGCTTATAAACAAGACTTCAGTTTCACCAGTGGAAATGAAATGGACTACTTACTACATAAATGAGATTCCAGTGTTTCCTTGATCTGAACAGCACAACAGACAACTTCTATGCCAGGAACAGGAAATAAGACAGTTAATGGGTCTTAGCCATGGTAATCTGTAGAAATAATAATAAAAAAAACCACCACCAAACAATCAAAAAAAACCAAAACAACCACCAAACAACAAAACAGGGAAAAAAAAAAAACACAAACAAGTATTAAGATAGCTCCCAGAACTACTTTGATTGAGGTATGATAAATAATGGCTATCTGAGTTCAAAGACCTAAGAACCAAAGATCTTTTGGCCACAATTTATAGCTGGCTAGAGCTTCAAAACTTTACTTTTTCAAGTAGACTGTTCTACGGTCATTTAAGGAATGAATCAATATGTTAAGTGAAAGAGTGGTTCATAATATTACATCGTTTCTTGTGAATTTGCATTGAAAGTGTAAGAATAATTGTCAGGATAAAATACTGATTATTTTTTTGAAAATGTAGCCTTTTTACTGAAATGTACAAATAGTATTGGTCAAGCCTAAAAAACAACACACAAGGAAACTATCTCCTTCAGATATATACTTCTACAGCTGAGATACTTTTGGTCTGTGGCTTGCTGCTTTCTTTAAAAAAAGTATTAAAAAGTCATCAGTAATAGTTCTCTAGCTGACATGGAACAAAGGCCCCAATTTTGGTCCCCTAAAATATAGATGACAGGTGGGAAAATGCCAAATAAAACTGTAACAACTAGATCAGAGTCCAAGAAGGACCTGTTCTCAGATATATTTCACTGATTAAATGCTCTCAATCACTGGTCAACACTCTTTTCCCAGAGATCCAGAGGAAAACCAACCAAACAAAAAACTCTGCCTCTTTACATGATTCCTTTTGATTCAAAAATCCAATCCTTTATTACAGACTACTGCACAATCAGTGCAATAACCAGGGTTTTTTTCACTAATGTAAAAACTCTTTTGTGTAATACAGAGGTTAAAACACCTAGTTATCCTGTATTTGGAGGACAATGTCCTTAATGCCTGCTAGCACATGCCTTCTTACTGGTTCAAACTTTGCAAGAAATGGACACAAGCCCGAACTTGATAGCAGCTTTTGCGTCTGCCTGGAGGATTGGGAGAAAACTGGGAGATGCCGGTCTCCGTTTCAGACACAATGCACAGGGACAAGCAAAATTCTAGGAATAGTATTCATAGATTATCTCTTCAGCTTCTATCCTCTCCTCACTCCCCAAAGCACCCTTATAGAAATTCATCGACTTGTTGAAACTCAGAGATAGAATGGCCTCAGTCATCTACTTGACCCCCACCAGCTCCAGCCTATTGTCACGTTGACTCCCACTTATCTGCTTAACCTAGTTTGAATTTCAGATGGCTTCAGTCGTATTGCTGTAAAGCCAAATTCAACCTCACTAAAAATGCTAAAGCTCTGCTGTAATTCAGTTGCTCAGAATACTTAATAGTATTTTACTCTGTTTTTAAATATGATACACAGTACTGAAGAGACATACTAAACAGAAAGTCACTTAAAATCACTTAAAATATTGCAATTTGAAAGGACACTATAACGCTACAGTTAATATGCCTCTTTTATAACAAATTTCCTTATACATTAAAAGATTTAATAGGTGGCTATTTAAACAGGTTACCCTGTAACAATGAGTAGAACTACACATAGCTACAGCATCTAATAAATTTATAAACAAGCACATACAGACAGGAATCTGACACACTGGCAAGCCACATACAGCTCTATTAGCCAAACTTGAGTTAAAGAAAAGAACTATGCCAGCCAGCAGCTTTTTCCAAGGGAATATCAGAAAATATTGATTCACAGGATTTAAAAAGTTCTCAAGAAACATATCCAGTCTCAGAATCTATAATGAAACTTATCAAGACATTTTCCTTTAAAATACAAAAATATTTGAAATAATTTTGGAATCAGTCACAATGTCTTCTAAACAGACTAGTTCCATGAGACCAAAACTAAGTGTTGTGAAAGATAATCTTATTTCTACATTTATTTCCAGTACCTGATTGGGGACACTACTTTAAGATGTCCCAGGAGATGGAACTCATATTTTGAATTCATCTGTCCAGTAGCCTACATTGCTGAAAGATGGTCTCATGGAACAGAACAGTGATTTTTAAACAGAGGTATTTGGAATAGTAAGGGCAAGAAGGACAATCTGATCTGAGTTCTTTTAAAAGATCATCAGTGCTTTGAACGAGTTTCAGAGTGTATGGTACAAACAGTAAATTATAGTGTTCACATTCTGATATAGCATACCCTCAAGTTTCAAGATTTCAAGTCCACTTCCATCTTGTATTCATTGCAACAGACTTGTAGTACAGTTAAATACAAGCATGGGCTATTCTTCGTGATATTTAATTATAAAGCAGACATGAGATCTAGGTGATGTTCCCTGCCATGTAATAAACCGAAAAGAGAACCTGATGCACAACTCGCCCACAGCTAAAGTATCGGAAATCAAGTGGCCACTAAGATGTCAAAGTTTTCAGCACTATGATGCCTATTACTTGAATTCTATAAAGGGCTTTCTTTTGTTTTTGCAAACAAAATAATTTTGTTCTTGTTTATTTTTATCTTGCTCCTGTTGGAGTCACAGAAAATAGTAGTTAGAAAAATCTGGTTTTAAAGCCCTGTGCTTCTGGTGAAATAGAACAGGGACAGAAAACAACATAAGGCAAAAATAATCTGGAAGTTAGATATATACCACAGTTGCAGCAAGTCACAGAAGTTCAATTTCAATTATCACTAGAGATCATCATCCTCACTTACCAGATTTCCACAGATAATGTGCAACATTAAGGTAGTAAAAAATCTGGTATACGGATGCAGCAACTATGTAAACCATCTGCTGCTTAAAAAGTCAGCTGAGAGAATGACTAAGGACATATGGGGATACTAGCAGTGAATCACCCCTTTAAGGGTAAAGCAAGCTCTAGTCAAACCAAGCTCTGAAAACAAGGCAAGGATGGGGAAGGGGCTGCTGCTGGTTTGCGGTGTCCTCGGGGCTCATGCCAGAGCTACCACCACCTCTAGGGTCAGCCTGTCACCTGGGACATCACTTGCTCTAGTTCAGCATAATCTAAATACTGTCCATCAATGGAGGATCAGAGGGAAAAATACAGGCACTAGGGACAGCTGCAAAGGCACTTGAGCTCAGAGTTGCAATGGGAAATTATTTAAAAGCCCCAAAAATGGAATCAAGAGGGATTTGTATTGAGATTTTTAAAGTTCAGATTCTGTTTGCAAAGTGAACAGAGAGCTGGATCAACTCCTTTAACTTAAATTTGCCCTTTTGGCTTTATCTGACAATGCCCAGCAGAACTTCCACTGCTTTCTCTATTCTCACAGAAGGCACTGGAATGGAGTCAGCCAAACAAGCCACTTAGGCTGATATTTTGCCTCCGGGTGGCAAAAGTAGTTCTCAGGGAAGCACATGACAGTGCACACCTTTCCATATGGAGACAGAAATTATTTTTTGCTGCTCTTATTTAGCAACCAGATTGTGAACTTGTAAGTTGACACAACAACAGCACAACAGTTACAGGATCTGTGGCTGGGGAGGGGTTGCTGTTTGGTTTCGATAACAAAACAGAAGACACACAGAACAAACCAACCCAATTTTCATCTGTGCAAATAGAAACAAATGTTGAACAAGATATTGCCCTGAGACCATTTGATTGAGCTTAATTTTTTTTTTTTTTTTTTTTTTTTTACTTACAGGAGACAGGAATTTCTGATATCTTATTCTTTTTACAGGCATTTTGCCTAGCCCCAATATAGTAGGAAATATCTTACACTAACACAACCACGCACACCAAAAAACCCCCCAAACAAACCATCAAAACCCCTCACCCTCCCCATCCCTAAATGTCAGAACCTTAAAATTAAAGTACTCTGCAGAACTTCAATCTCCAAAGCATCCCACAGAAATATGTTCACTTGACATTTGTAGAGGAAACCATCTCCTTTCAACCATTTCATATTTTTCACCTTTTCATCAAGAGTCCTCATCCTTTGTACTAGAAAAAGCAAATACTGTTTGTGGAAAACGTAAATGTTACCCCCGCTACTTTTGATTTGCCTCTTTCATACCTTTACTTCCCCTTTTTTCCTTGTAAGAGGAAAGCCTCATTAGAGGAAAATTTTATGTTGGTAAGGGACCAGATGCAAACCAGCTAGCAGGAACTTCAGAGTTCAGGCCCGTCACTCCTAACCTGTGGTATGAAGAGAGATGCCTGGTGAGAATCTGCCACTTCCTGGCAAAGTAGTGCTTTTGCACTCGGTCAGAACAGCCCTGTTGAGTAGTAACTGGAAGAAAAGTTGTTTTTTCTACCTGACTTTGCTCTCCAAGGACATCTAAAATATGGTAAATACAGGAGAACCACAGAATCACAGGATGATTGAGAATGGAAGGGACCTCTGGAGGTCATCTGGTCCAACCCCCCTGCTCAAGCAGGGCCGCCTAAAGCCTGTTGCCCACGACTGTGTCTAGACAGTTTTTAATATCTTCAAGGATGGAGACTCCACAACATTTCTAGGCAACCTGTTCCAGTGCTCAGTCCCCCTCACAGTAAAAAAGGGTTTCCTGATGTTCAGAGACAGCCTCCTGTGTTTTAGTCAGTGCCCATTGCCTCTTGCCCTGTCACTAGGCATCACTGAAAAGAGCCTGGCTCCATCTTCTTTGACCCTCCCTTCAGGTATACTTTGATCAGATCCTTCTCACCCTTCTCTTCTCCAGGCTAAATATTCCCAGCTCTCTCAGCCTTTCCTCATAGGAGACGTGCTCCAGTCCCTTCATCATCTTCATGGCCCTACATTATGCAACAACATTTTTTGTTCATTACCATGTTTGAAGTTAGGAAAAAGAAGGATAATTAAAGCATATGTAATGACTATTTGTCCTATGGACAAAATAATTATTTTTAGCCACATGAAGGGCCAGTACACTACATTTTTAAGACAGTGGGTTGTTTTGTGTTGTTTTAAGGTTGCTAACACATTTTAACAGCACGTTACAACGTGGCACTCAAAATACTGGGGATGTTGCAAGGACTTTGGATAATCCACAACTACATGCAAAGACAGAAACAGAGGGCCTGGTCAAAAAAACCAATGCCCATGCCTCACATTAGCCACAAGAGTAATCTCAATGATGTCAGTGTGAGGTAGTTAATTATGCCCAAAATAAGGTCCAATATATGCTTTAGTACCTTGTGGATTGACCTAAACTTGAGGACAGAACTAAAGACACCTGGGGATTCCCAAACCTGATAGGAGCATCTCCAGTTCCTGGTGGAAATACAACTAGTGAGACACCTGTTTTTAGCAAGATTCTGGTAGAGCCAGGGAAAAAAAAAAGAATATAGAGAACCTTTGAGATTATTCTATGTTATGCTGTTCCAGTTTTCACCACCCAGGCTGTGGAGGCCAGACATGTAAGCACAAGTGAAAGTATCACTTGCAGGCAGCTTTTGTTTTGTCCAAGAGGAACTTTGCTCTTCTCAACACTTCTTTACAGAATATGAGTGCAAATGGTTATAGCAAGCAAGTATATAATTCAAACACCTATCTTGCCTTTCACCAGGGCCACAGAGCTCCACTATACTGCTGTGTATCCATCCCACATTTGCTGTTTGTCTGAAAAGAGGCTTTATTACAGAAGCAAGGATTTGTTCACAGTAGAGTATGTTTCCTCTTCTCCTTCCTCCTGCTATTTTAACTCTGCTCCAGATGTTTTTTTTTCCTTTATGCAAGGCAAATGGAGTTAAATGAGAAGATCAAACTGAGGCAAGGAAGATATGTCCGTCTGAGACACATTACTTTATGACGATCCAAATTTTGAATTTGAGTTAGATTCATTACCAGAACAGCTGTGCTGCCTCTTTATCACTGTATATAAGAATGGGCCGAGCTCTTCATATTTTAAGTTCTTGGTTTGCTTTCAGTTCTCATCCTTGTAGATTCCCTTTGCCCCTTTCCTTTTATCATGAGTTTTCTGGGAACCTCCTTTCAATTGCTCTATTTCAGTTTTACCTTCTTTCTGGCATGCAGGCCCTCAGTTTCCAGTGGCACAGGATCAGCAGCTCTGCACTGGTCTCTCTATCCACATTAATTATTCTGGCACTGAGACCCTCCCAGGGTATTGATGCTGAAGGCTGGCTCAGACCCAAGTCTTGGCCCCAGTCAGCTAAGGAGCCGCAAACCTCCAGGCTTCATTCAGGTTTTTTCTAAAGTTTGTTCTTAGCAACCCAAATATCAGTCCAAGGGTTTTGACAGACTGTGATCTTCTGGAAGTTACTCAGAAGATGGGAGTGCCCAAAGGGTCAGAAGGTTTGGAAACCTATGTTGAACACTGGGATACTGTTTGGGAGATCACTGTGGGTACCAGTCAGGTCACAGCATCTGATGAATGAGGTTAGTCAGCCTGTTATTTCCTCCATTGGTAAAGAGCTTGTTTTCTTCTCTCCCCGGCCTCCCACGAGAACAAAATTTGTACAACATAGATTACTGCAGCTTCTCAAAGGTGCCAGTAGAAAATCTTTTTTTTTTTTTATTAATTATCCTCATAATCACTGGTATTTTAACAGAACTCTAAGCAGAGTGGATTATTTATAATTCCCACTCAGTTTTAATTACAGTACTTTTTAAGAGATTATTTTGTAACAAAGATTGGTATCATTAGCTCTGAGACAGTACTAACAAGTTGTAGCCACAAGTTGTCTCTTCCTTCCAATGAACAAAAATCATCCTTATTCAGATTAACATATTTACATGGTGATTGTGCTTAAGAATCTTATCAGTCAGCAGTACTAGAAATAATGCAAAAGAGTACTCTGAGTCTTTGTCCCGAGGAAAAACTTCTTTTTTAAGCAGATAACATGAAAAATATACTCACAGATTAAAACCTTAAAATTTTCCACACAAAGATTCATGCAGGCACCCATTGTGCAGCTTTGTGCCTCCTAAAGGGCATATTCACAGTATTTGAGTTAAGGCACCTAAGTGAGGAAGCTAGCTTGACAGCAGCAGGTTTTGAACTGAAGTAATTAAAGTCCCCTTCAGGAGGCTAAATGGGGAATTGAGGTTCTGGATAGCCACAGTTAGACATGAGCACCCCCAGGTATTTGAAAAATCTGTCCACAGATTTAAGACTAAGCTTTTTGTCCACACTTCTGAGAGCAGGAAGGACATACTGTCATGCTCAAAATCTTGTTTATGGATAACAAGGAAACGCATCCTATGTTTAAGGCCAAGAATTTATTGTTAATGTAATTGAAATTTTAAGTCTGACTACTGTCAGTCCAGAACTAGTTGCTGCAGAAAAGGGAAGGATAATAATACCATTAGAATACAGAAAAAGCCTCAGCAATAGTTTTAACACTGTTTTACACAAAGTTCTTAGTCTGTACCCCATTTCCTGGTGTTATGCTAACCCTCCACAGCTCTTCTGAGTCTTAAAGTTGGTGTTTTCACCCTGGGGTTGGCAGAAGCAGGGAAAAAGGAGTTACGGCAACCTATGAGCATCTGGAGTCTTTCACCAGGAGGAAGGTAATGTTTGTGTCAGTGGTTTTCTTCTTCGTCACTCTAGGATCCACTTGGGGTCCTTTTTATATGCCTGCTAACACAGTTTTACTCCTTTGCTCCTTCTTCATAAGTCTGCAGCTCCATGTCACCTCTAAGTTTACTACATATGATGCCTTCTACATACATTAGATACTACTACTTTGTTCTCTTTGTTATCCCTAAAGCCAGTTTTGTCCAGCTCCAGGTCTGCATTTTTTTAAGCCAATGATTGGTGAGTTGTTAATATTTGCTGGGTCTCCCCACAAATCACAAGCCACATCTTTTATTACCCCATGCTGGTACTCCTCTACACCACATCCTGCATCTCCAATTGTCAAGACCTCTTCTTCACACTGCATCATTACATTAGAGCCATAAATTTCTGATTCTACTCAGAATAACTGCTTGTTAATGCTATTTATATAAAAGGTTGTACCATAGAAAGATAACAAAAGTTAAAAATAATTAGCCATAGACACCTGGTCAGTTAAAGAAACCACTGTCACACCTAAACCAAGTAAAACAAAGCTGCTGGCAAGTCAAGAAAGTCAAGCAAGCCTGAAAAAGGTCAGTCCTGAGGCCTTGCAAATTCAGTACAGAGCTTACGGCTTGTTACTAGCAATGGCAATGCTGTATCGCAGCACCGCATGACTACAACACACAAAAATCGAAGTGTCTCCCAATGTGCCACAAGACCTTTTATGAATTTAACAGGTAGTTTCTTTAATACAAACATGAAAAGGGAATGAATCTTATAGGTTGTTCCAGGACCTGAAGCATCCAACAATTCTGCAGCCATGCTACAGAATGTGCCATTCAAGGACGGAAGGCGAAGGTGTGTCTTGTATCCATGGTCCTGTAATTATTCCCCATAATGCCAGCAACCTCACAAGTAAAAGACTCCTTTATATCCAACACTTTCTCATAGTCCTCAAAACTCACAACTTTTCAGAAATTCAACTCTACACCCTGCCAGAAAAGGCTCCATAGACAAAAGCTTGAGCATTTTGCAGCTTGTACACTTGAAACATTAACAATTCCACCATCCAAACTTTACCTGAACTCCAGATCTCTTTATTCTCACTGGCTACTGCAAAGGGACAGTAATGGCTATATTTCCATCCTAAAGATATACGCTTGCTAAATTAACATGTTAATTTAAATCAAAAGGCAACCTCTGACCTGAGCTGGGCCAGCTGCAGCAACAGAGAAAGACAAGGATACACATCTGGGCAGAAATGCCCTTCCTACCAAAATCAGGTAGGCAGGATCCACAAGACTGAATTCACAGGCTCTTAATTCAGTCAAAAATGAACTGATACTGCCAGGACACATGAACAGCACACGTGGATTTCTGGAAAGCCTGATGGAGTGGAATACTGGTAATTGAACTGGCGTTATACAAATGAAAAGATTAATATCACTGCAGCCTTCCTATCTAAGGAGGCTTCAAATATTAATGCTTTTTTCAAAAGTGATTTGATCGATATGATTTGTGTTAATGAAAGAAGAAGTGAGTTAATCAAAACATTCACTTTTGGAAGAAAAGAAAGTTTTCTGAGTGTTCAGATACTGAAACCCAGCAAATATTCCCTCCCTTACCCCACCCCACAAAGACAAGACCTACAGCAAAGCAAGCCCTGCTAAGCACGCAGAGGAGAGACTACGGATTATGAGATATGCTGCAACTCTGATCAGTGCTACCATGGATTTCTTATCTGCGGAAGCCATATGACAAATCACCCTACAACAAAACCTCATTGTGCCTTACTCATTTTCTTCCGACCCAAATCATACATTGCTCTTTGACTGATATGCTAATGATACAGAGGGGGAAGGGAGGTGTGGCTGCAACCTCAGGATCACATTAACTAAGACAGGAGAAGGGACTCTGAAACCAGATCTTTTTGTGTCTGTGCACAATTTTTACCAAGGTCCCTAGAGGTCACACATGCAAAACCACCGAATTTGTCCACTCTGCCTCTAGCTCTCTTGAGACTTTGCATTAGTAAGACAAATGGGTAAGTCGCTACAGCCAAATGTTGCACATTTCATGATTAAACACAAGCCTCCTCAGACTTGGCTTCATTTATTTCCTCTGCAATGAAATATGTGCAGGTTTATATTTTTTCATTACTACAAAATACAAGCAGTTTATAAAATGCTGGAGGAATTATCAAAGCTGAATCTTTCTTTCTAACATGAAAATATGTTTTGGTCATTACTTTTTCCTAGTGTCTGCTGCCATATAGCTATTTAATGGCATTATTTAATTGTGTTTAAATAATTTTAATAATTGCCAGTGCTCCTTCCCTTAGGAATTCAACTAAATCTAACCCCAGATCTGTAGACTGTAGATAGGAAGAGTGAAATCTTGCTGTTCTAACTATCTATTGTTATTAAGATTTATATAGTGTTAATTATCAGTAATCCCTTATTATTCAGTAATGTACTCTCAACATGAGCATAGCTTACAAGAAGCACCTTGTAGTATAGTATGTCATGACCATAAATGTTTGCTTAATGCCCAATGACACTAAATGCTTGGGGTTAGTTGGTGTTGGTTTTGTTTTGTTTTGGGGTTGGGGGGATGGAGGTGTTGTGGTTTGGTTTTGTTTCTTTTAAAGAAGAGTCCACACTATAAACACCTTCTGTATCAGGTGATCTCCATCAAGTCTGATTCCTTATATGCCCAAGGCTGCACAAGAAGAACAGGCTTTCTTCATTCACCACCCCCACCTCAATCCCTGCTGTTACGCTGTTACGGCAGTCCAGAGGCATTGGCTGTGTTCAGCTTTTTCAATTAAGAGTTCCCCTGTAGAACAGGGTTCTGTTGATAGAGAAGCAAATCATCAATTTCTTGAGCTGAAACTCCACCATTTTACAAGCATGCACCTACACGGTGGTCCTCCCTCTTCACTGTCCACGATGACCTCTGCCCACCTGCTCTATTGCCATCCAGCCTTACCAGACATGCACACACTCAGCTTGCTCTCACTTCAGCCAAGAAAGGCAAGGAGAGCACCAAATTTACCCTCCGCAGATCTTACTGTCCCTACTGTAAATGAAACTAAATACACATTACTGAAATTGCTAATCCATGTGCATAGCTTAGGAAGAAAATGTGTTTCTGATTTAAACCTCCCCAGCCACGCAGAGCACCTAACCCAAGTCAAACTCAGAGAACTTGGCTGTAGCATCTCAGACTACCAAGAAGCAAGATTCTACGTTCTGAAGCAGGTAAGACCAACATAGGGAACAGACTAATAGGTTAAAATTATTCTTTCAGTTTTCTAAATCAGCCTAATGTCTGAATGACTGTGGCTGTTGGGGTCCTAGCATCTTTTGCCATCACAGGCAGGAGAGAGAGGTATAAAGCTGCCAGATGAATGAGTGCAACATCTTCCTTTTCAGTTTTCACCAACAACTCCAAAAAGCATAGGAGCAAGGAGATGCCTAATCTTACCCTGGCTTTGTACCCCATTTTCATTTCCCCAGCTTCACCACACACTCCACTCTCTTCCCTTCTGTACCCAGAAGTGTCCAAGGGCCAAGGAAAGGGCCTATACCTATCTGGGGCTTGTGTCACCCGCTTGTGGTCTGCTACACCTATAGCAGGTGCACAGTGCAAAGACACAGCCTAGACATAGAATTATTATTTATGAAGAACTACAAGAGATATTTTTGGTCTATTTAAGACTAACACAGTCTGACTTTATCTTTTGTTTGTATTATATCAATACCTACAAAATTTTACGTTTTATTAAAATTGTTGATTTTTTTGGATGTCACTCTTGTGGGGACTAATAACAAGAAATAACCATGGCAACAAAGTAATAAATGGTACCTTTTGAATATCTTTAAATAATTTTTGAATAACTTCTTGACAGTTACTATAGGCAAAACATGTGTGTATTTTTCACAAAATACATGTTATATTATTGTCGCTGTAAGAAACAGAGATAAATTACAGGTAATTTCCACTTTTTAAGTCCTGTTTCTATGGTAATATGAGCAACTGCCATTACTTCAGAGCTTGTTACCATGGTTATTTCAGGTAATTCCAGGGTTTTAATACCCTTAAACCTGAAGTGATACTTTTTCCTCCATATTTTGCTGTTGAGAAAAATCACAGCTCAACTTCAGGAGGAACACAACTCTTCCAGTTAAAATAAATACAGCATATAGCGCACACGTGTAAGGAGACAAGTCAAAGAGAATTACTTACCACACAACCCCTAGCTGACTTTCTTCTCCTAAAAGAATACTAGCCCTTCCCACACATATTTCTACATTGAAAGGAAGGTGTTTCCTCCAGGGTGTAAATCCTCTAACTACCCTCAGCTGCGCAGACCATTTCTCCTGGCCATCAAGCTCTCTAGTGAAGCTGCAGAAGCGGGATATAGCGGGCTAGTGATCTGCTCCTCCAAATCCCAGCTTTGAGAGCTGACTGATGAGATGTCAGCTATCCCCCATCTCCCTAACAGGGAGGGTCGCTGGGGAGCCTGGGTCCGCTCACTGGCAAGTCACCCAGCACTTATGCCTGGATTGTACCCTGGAGAGTACACGGGCTTAATAGAGACTTCTGGGGTAGTGGGGCAACCTTCACCACTCCTGTTCTGACACAAACGGCACCAGCGTCTTCACCAAAGCCCTGCAGGCACCTCTGGGGGTTTGAAAATGGCCAGGATAATTCTGCCTGAACCTTTGTGTAGGAAAGAGGCAGCAGGAGGTTTCATGTTCAGCAGCTGGGTGGTAATAGAAATTATTCTAAATTAAAACTAATTCCTCATCCTGAGAAATCTTCACATTCTAGCTGTGTGACTGCAGCCTGCCTTTCCAATAGGTCTTCTTGCTCATGCCTACTGGAAGCGCTGCTCTTGACTTCAGTTCGTGCAGACTGCTCCTGCACAGAGAAGTTTTCCAGTCTTTACCTAGAGACGACAATTTACACAATCTACCCCTTTTCCTTCACAAGTAGCCAGCGGGAGTCACTTGCTTGAACAAACTGTTACTTGCACTGGAGAGGGGTTTTTCCTTACTGTAACTTGCTATAGCTGGGATATGAGGTCAGGGCACTGGTCCAGTCTGAGTCACTGGGAGACCATATGATGCTGCTGAGTTGGCTCCAGTGTTGTCAGGATTTTGGCATTTTCATTAGCATTTCTTTTGAAAACACAAATGAGAGATTTTTTTTTTTTTTTAAAAAAAGGAAAACAGTAATTTTAAGCCACATAACTGTAGAGAAAAGCCAGTAACTATGAAGTAAGTGGACCTTAATGATTTGGAAGCAGGAAAGCAAATATCAAGATCCCAAGATGTTTCACTCTTTTCAGTTAATTTTATATTTTAACATACCTAAAAAACCTTGTACTTCAGGTTGGCAGTGTTATGTCTGTTATATGGTTGTGACTTTTTTTTTCTGATACTAATTAACAAGATTCATCATAGTGAGCTACAGTACTCTGTTCAGATGTCTGTTCACGAAAAAGGTGTTGTCAGTCCTTTTGCAAGGTTTACTCACCAACACTCAAAAGTCCACTTCAGTTATACAGGCATGTCCTCAAATTCAACCATTAATAACATCAAGACAGTCTCTTAGTACAAGGGAAAGGAGTATGTGACCTCAGAAATCTGTTTTCCTGCCAATGGGTGATTTGTGGAACCTAATATTGATGTTCCATATGAACTGCACTGATCAGTTCTGGCTATGTCTACATATATTATCAAATAACTTGGTCTAATAGGACAGATCCAAAAATCAAAGTAATTGGTGTTAAGGCCCCTCATTAAAATCAGTTTGGGGGTTTTACCTCATACTAACTTTAGTCTGGTCCCGTGGACAAAACATCCCCACCGTGCATGTGGTTTAATACATATGCTCAGTATGCATCTGATTTGTATTTCCTCATCAGGGTTTATAGTGCATTTGCCACGCACCTGGAGCTCCTGGGGAACGGGGACAAAGAGAGCATGTACATTGTTGCTCTAAACCAAAAAGCCTTTCTATCCCCTTGGATATGAATATCATTTTAGACAGAAAGCAAGCAGTGGAGGGTTGATTTAAGTTACACAAGTATGGTGGGCTGTTGTTAGAGATAGGGAACAGTAAGTCAGGAAATTACTTCTTTTCTTTCTCAGTTGCTTCAAGGACAATGATGAGTATGTAATGGCTGCAACTCTTCTACATCCATTTGGGAGTTCACAAAGAGCATTTCTAACTCTGAGAGGAGGGACAAGTCCAGCTGTTGTGCCCACATTACACTCAGAAACCTGAGTATGGGGAGCAGGTACATCTCAAACTCCTCTGAGACCAAAAGTGTTATCACTGTCTACAAAGCTATTTTATTTCCTAGTAACACTGCAAATGTTGTGTGGTGTGGACTGACTGGCCCAGTTCTGCTACCAGTGAGTTCTCCATCACTGTGGTGGCATGCCCATGTCCCTCATTTGGGAAGTATGGTCATTCCAAAAAGTTTTAGATTTCCTTCAGATTCCTTTACGGCCAGACACTATGCATACATGTTACACATTTTCTAAGCTGATGCATTGATGCCACCTAAGGTGTTGACATCTGTAGAAAACAGTCCTGCAAGTGCATGGCAAGCTGTTCCACAAAATTCTGTATCTTGCCAGGCCAGCTGGCAGAAAGGCGGAAAGGCACTAGTCAAACCAATTAAATTACTCAGGCATTTTCAAACCTTATTTGAAGGCTTGCAACATAAAAAATTTAACAAGGCTTTCTGGAGCTCTTTGCCCTTTCTTTTTCGAGACAGTCATGACTTATAAGATCCTGATAAGTTGAAGGGCTTGTTTTTGCTCCCCTAAAATGTGGGGGCTCTCCTGTTCTGAGATTTATCTATCACTATTTACAGGATCAACTTGAACTGTAGTTACAATGAATATCCTTTTATAGTAGTGGCACATTTCTCATTTGGCTATTCTGTTTCATTTTCTTTTTTAAAGGCAACCTTGGACTTATTATGACAAACTCCTGGCATTTACCTACAGCTCAATCAGGGTGGGCCTAAGCATGAAGCTTAGAAAAAAGCCCAGGACACCTCTTTCCCTCCAGTGCACACCAGCTGTGCTTTTTCCATGATTACTTCTCCTAAGGATTGTGATATTTTTAATTATTTGTCTCCTTTATCCTGATAACACTATCTATGTATTTCCTAATCTACCCACCAAAATAGTCTCTGACCTAGCCGGATCATGCAATAATAAACTGGGAAAAAGCACTGATAAGTGGTTTTATATAGGATCCAAATCTCTGATCCTGTTTTTTTAGGAAAGCATAAATGTTCCTCCTTTTCCTGTTTCCTCTTCCTGCATTTCAGCATTGTCAAATTCAGCTTCCAGAGAGGAGACTGGAAGAGACTAAACCATTCCATGCTTAAAAAGCTAACTACAGCGTCAGTTCATTTGCGTTGCAGAAATTACCCATTTCTATTTGGAAACACTCTCTCTCTAACAAAAAATATTTTCATATCTTTCTCCAGCTTGGAAGGATTTTTCCCAACTTAGTGTCAGAGAACTCGAGGAACTAGCTCCATGACAAATACAAACTTATTGTCTAAATTGGAGCTACTTTTTTTCTTGCCGGAGAAACATGGGTTGGAGGTGGAGAGGAGAAGCAGGGGAGGTAGGAGGTGCATGTTCAAAGCAGCCTTAGGATTTAAAAGCAAGTCTTCCATTGAAGTTAACCGGTGACCAGCACACAAGAGAGTTGAAATTTCTCAGGACTTGCTTTGGAAAGCTCAGCCAAGGAATTCTTTTCAGAAAATCATCTTTTATAGAAGCTTCCTTAGTGAAATGGAATTAATTCAAACTGTTAAAAAGTCATCAGGAGATTCATGTCATTTTACATACAATACATCTATTGCTCCAGAAAATACTGCAGAAGAAACTGATTCCTGCTACAATGGATCTTCACTAGGACCTCTAGAAAGTAGGAACAAAATACCACCAGTTGCAAACGATACAGTTGTAATGCCCCACTTGCAAAACTAAGGAACAGGCTCATGGGATGGACATGCCTCCCTGAGAAACACGGCACAGGCTGTGCTTCTTGAGACAATGGTCTTCTAAAAGGATCTCAGGGTCCTTTGAAAAGGAAAGAGCCAGTCATAACTAACAGCAGAGACACAGGCTACCCAATTTCCCAATAGCATATAATACACTTTAACTGGCATTTCAGGGAATATTTGGCTCAGGTGGTGAGGTTCTGCAAGAACAACTCATTAAGCAGAGCAAGAGCAACTTGTTGTTTTAAGAAGTAGCTCAATCCATTTGTTATAGCCAATCTAACATAGTACTTTTGGTGTCAGGAGAACAGCTTTGATGGTTCAAGATGTCCCTTTGAGTCCCGTGTTCTTATTGTTACCACAGGGTTAAGATATGAAGGCATATCCTACCTGTAAGTCCCTTTCTTCCCTCACACTGACCTTGAAGGACATCATCCCAGCACAGCCTTGAGCAGTGCCACTTCTGAGCTGCTCCATGGAGTGGGATGTGAAGCATGTAGGTGATGTGTTGCTACATCGGCTAAGCAGAGATGTGAGCAGGGCCAGAGACTCACAGACAGCCTTGGGCGATTGCAATTATGAGCCCTACAACTGTGACCTTGGCAGTCTGGCAACTTCTACAGCACATCAGTAGGGGTTTGCCTCCCTGCCTTCGATCAGCAGCAAGTGGAGCCCATTCACCATGGGCCAGCATTTCAGAGGGGAAGAGAAGGAACTGAGATTTAAAACAATCTCTGCTTATCCTGGAGCCTAGAAGACCTAACACCAACATGGGGAAAACGTGGGGTTTAACACTTCAGAAACCTGTGGAATGGGAATTGGGATGGGAAATCTCAGATCACTGATTCTGTCATTGAATGCTCTGGACCCAGGCTTGATCCTTCTCTCCATCTCCCTCCTCCTCCCTGGAGTTTTCTCATCAACTGCTTGTCTTCAAAATCTTAATTCTCAGGCAAAAAGTGTACTGACTCCAAACGGAGGAGGAAGGTCACAGTGGGTATTTCCCATACAACCTTTTCATCCATAATTCCCTCCCACCTAAAGGACAAAGCCACATTTTTATTATAAATCAACCCCAGAGAATAACCACTATCTGAAAAAATGTTAACAATTAAACAATAATACAGGGATTTTGAAATTAAATACCCTGTGTGTGAACAGATTAAGAGAATATTGTCTATGTAATTCTGGAGAAAACCAATTAAGCTTACCATCTAATGAGCAATGATGCTCTCTCACATCTGCCAGCAAAAGGAATCAACATAATCTATTGCAGGTGGTTGTGCTTTCTATTCACTATGTTACAAAAATGATTCAGCACCATAAATTATGGAAACCATAATCAGCAATTGGTTATATGGGGGAGCTTACCCTTTTCTTAGTCTATAGGCTCATAGCTACTATTACATCAAAAAGAAGCGCTCAGATTTGTGCCCACAATTAACATCTACTGACAAAACATCAACATTATTTTTTTCACTAGCTCTTAGATTATCACATGGCTTTTCAAGACCCCAGCCAAACCATAAATAATGGCAAAAGTTCAAGAATCATCACTTTCTGCCACAGGTTTGCCTTTCCCGTAGATGATCAGGAAGTCATCGAATCAGGAGAAACATTTCCTACTTGCATTGCAAGGGGGATAACACTCTTCCTATTCTGTTTCTATCATATTTGGCAGAATCTTGTTATTCAATAATGTATCTTTTTTTCTTTGGTTGCTTTGATAACAATCTTGCATGATCTTCTGCCAACTTCTAAAAATTTTTGTCTTCAGTAAGGAAATGTTTTGGTATATACTTGTGCATATAAAAACTCTAGCCCTTAATATAATGTTATATAACCATAAGCAAAAGGACTCCATATTTTCCTAAGATTTGGCAAAATTACTACTTTCTGGAACAACGGACCCTTCTAATATGAGTCACATAAATGTGCAGAGTCCCACAGTAAATCCATGAACACCTGATATAAAGTCATTGAACTGGGGGGAACTAAATCAGAGAGAAATGTGGGCCATAATCATTATCCATAGCTGCAACTAAAACCAGCATAAATGTAGCCCACCCTGCAGTCATTCCAAAGTTGATATATGGCTCAAGTAACTGGTGCTGGAGTTTCCTCCATAAGAAAGAATGACTCCAATAAAATAGAAATAATACCTTTATTGCATTATATCCTTCAACCTATTATGCTACTGCACAAAGGAAACTAATTTTTGTTTGATAAAAGAAATCAAACATTTCCAGGGGCTTTCGGGAAATAAACTTCCAATTCTAACAGTCCAAATCGGAGTTTGACACAGAATCCATGACATAGTAGGTCTCTGACATCTAAAAGTTTAGAAACCTAAAATAGCAAGTGACACTTCAGACATTAAATTCTTTTTCAGTTCATGTTAGAGAAAGTTTCGAATTAAAATAACAGAAAACGGATTTCCCTTATCCCTATGGTATTCTTAACATTATTTTCAAATTTACTCCAAAAAAAAGAAAGTCATTTATTTATTTGAAATCCTTAAATAAACTAAACATTTTGAGGATATTTTCCATTTATATTTTTGAGTGTTTGTTTGGTTTTTCTTGGGGGGGGGTGTTACTTTTGTTCATTTTTCTTTGCTTGGGGAGGCCATTTGTTTGCTTAACAAAAAAAAAACATTTGCTAACTTTAATTTGAAGGCAGACTGTCCCTTCAGTTTGGCTCTTGCATTTTCTTTTAAGGCAGTGTACCTTAACTTCACAAAGCATCTCGAGGTCACTAGATGCCTTCACAGCCATTCAGCAGAGGGCAACGAAGAAAATTCAGAAGATAACTGTGTGCTCTTCACCCCTTCTACACACACTTTAACAGAACATTTTGCTGGAAGAATAAAGGAAGAATGTCCCTCTTCCCAGCTCACAGGTTTCCCTGTAATGTTTTGACAGAGATCCTGACCAAGCTGGAGATGCTCAGAGTTCTGAGGAGCAAAGCGAATATTTCAGCGTTCAGCATGGCTTGTGCCGAGAGACTAACTTGAACCTCTTGCAACACATGAACAAAGTTAGACAGGAAGAAGCAACTTTCTGATACAATAGAGCCACAATAGAGTGAAAAAAACCCACTGAATCACAAAGGCTTAGAAGGAAAACTGTTTTGTGATCTTAACTAAAGTAGACTGTGACTGATATGGGTATAATACAGATAGTTAAAATGTCATAGAGTGCTTTATTGCTTACTATTTCACTGTTTTCATTCATGAGGAAACCTTGCCAAAAAAAAAAGAATTCTTGTGCAATAATGTTATTACCTGGCATCTGAAATAAATCCTCCTTCTTCCTTTACATAGGAGTCTATTCCTTGTGAAAAAGACACTCAGGCAGTGCTTATTACTGAATATAACCTGGAAATGATCAATAGAGCCTGAAAAACACACTATAAAGATCTGCAGGTTTACCAGGACACAGACAAGGTCTTACTGAATCTGTAAAAATGCCCACCTATTATAAGAAACCTTGCAATAGGGTCTATTTTAGCACTAATCACCCTCAGTGATGAACCAGTGATTCTATAAAAATAAAGAAACAAGAAAGCACACTGATGTGTGACCTGTACACTTACTGCGGTTAAAGTGCTCTAATGTTATCTTTCTTAACAGATTGTACAGCATATCTATTTTTAGTATTTCTAATAGATCTACAAACTGAACTCCCTGAGGAGCGGGGGAGTGATGTCCTTTTTCCCCCTTCAGCAGTTTTCTCCCCTCAGCTGTAATAGTTTCTTCCTCTCGCACATGGGAAGCCTCACACAAATGACAGGAAACTCAAGAATCACATTGTTTCTCGTTATTTGACTGGAGATGAAGGTTTAAAACCCTCATAAGAGTATATATACACTCTTCACATTTCCATTTCCCCAAATCCACAGGAGAGCGGAGAACTAAACCCTCTGAATTCACATATGCTTGTGGTCTGCTTAAAACGAGACACTACTAAGTCACAGTACCTCCCTGACGTGGCCCTGCTGGTCCTCTGTTCTTAGCTATTATTTCCTCTTAACTCAGTTCCTAGGAATATTATACATGATAACTTCTCACCTAACTAAATAGGGAATGAGACTATGAACCAGTGCAGAGTGAAAAAAGATAACTTCTGCCTTGACCTAGGACCGTAAAGAGAGCATCAAGAGCAAAGCCCAACCATAGATACACTGAAGAAGAATGGGTCATTTCACTATACGTTGTCATTTGATATAATCACCACTACAACTTAGAATCATAAAGTCATAGAATCATAGAATCATTTAGGTTGGAAAACACCTTTAAGATCATCGAGTCCAACCGTAAACTTGACAAGCTCTTGGATATCAGCTAGAGGTTGGTAGGACATTATACACCATGCCGTATATCTTTAAGTTCAGCTTTAGTGAACAGTTGGCAGCATGGTGTATTTGTGTACTTCTGGTATTACTTCAGTGTTTCCCAAATTTGGCATCATCTCCCCTTTTTCGTCTACCTTTTTTACCCCATAGGAAACTTAAACTTGCTTCTAAGGTCTTGCAGATGGATGAAGCCACAAGAACTTCATGATATGCATTTTCTGAATGAACATCTCTGCTCTCACCTACCTTAAGAACCCTATCAAAAAGGGATTTATGGCACTCACTCTGGCACACAGTTCTTCCTTGCTCCTATTATATGCTTTTCATTATTATATAGTGCTACAATTTTGCTATAGCCATCCCTTTGATTGTGCAGAAGCTTTACCACAAAAGTGCTATTAAAGATAGTGTGATAACTTTCATATAACCTTTACAGAGCCTCTGCTTTTGAAGAATTTTTATTAATATTGTACATGTGCTGCAACTCTACCTATAATCCTTCCTATATAAAGCTGTCCCTCTCCATTCCACAGATGCACGCTTCTAGTAATCTGTAATAATGATGAGCATTTGTAATTACATATATAATGTGTTTTTATTTTAAATGCAACTGCAAAGCCAGCTGTGGAAGGCCAACTCTATTTAACCTGCAGTATTAACAACACAACACAGAAAAGACATTGCAGTGACACCATTAGAGTCAACTGTAAAGGCATCAGTAAGTTAAAGGTGAAGTTTTTCCATGTAGACTATATTACAGTAATGAATGAAAAAAATGAAAGGTTTACCTGATGCTCCACTATGCTTTTCCTAGTCACTGTACTTGTGTTAGGATCGTACAAAACATTCAAGTGTCCACAATGCAAATGTATATCTAAGATCTGGTCTTTTTCTAAATGATGTCTAAATTAGCAGACATTACACGTCTCCATAGCTGTGTCCTTATGACAAGGAGGCAGAAAAGGATCCAAATGGACTGAGAAATTCACAGGTCAGAAAACTGCTTTTTACCCCTTGCTTGGATGCTCTGCTAGTCTCAAAATATTCAGTCTCGTATTTACGTCTAACCAGGCACATATATGTTCTGCCAAGCCATTCATTTGTAAGCCCTGTCCTGAACTTGTTGCAGCAAGAACACAGCGCAAAACCTTTTGTTCCCTGAAAAAAAAGGAGCTCTTTTTGATGAGGAAACACACCAAACAAACAAACCCTTGGCAGCCCTGAGGTCAAGTTATCTCAATGAGTAACAGTAAAGAGTAGAGACTGTTTGTGTATCTTCTTTCCCAGATTGTCCATCTTACGAACAGTCCCACGAAAGCAGCAGCTTTGGGACAGAGTTACGTGCATCTATATGGGAACATCAATTATTTTCAATACCATTTTCTGAAAGATGTGCCATGGGGGGAAGCAAAGTGTATGTGTATTACTCCAAAATGTAACATTTCTTTTAAGACTCAGGGAGCTGCAACAATGGGCTCTGTGTGGAGTACTTAGCGTATCAAATAGCAGATTAATTGTCAGCTGCACCACACAATTTACTTTAAGTGAATGCATCACTATGTAATTGTATGAATGCATATTGACAAATGACTGATTCTTTGTAGTCCCGCTGAATAGCAAAGGCTGTTGTAACAAATTGCTGCTGTTCAGTAACAGGTATCTAGAAAAAGCTGACACAGAGAACACTTGTGACTGTTGCCCAGTACTTTACACAATAGGAGCAAAGGACTATTGTTTCCTTAATATTCATAGTTCTGCCATCCATCACTAGGAATTCTTTTGCCATTCACATAGACATAATGAGCCTTTCCATAGGAATTTCAGTAGTATTTAAAACCAACATCCATTAGTGTCTGCTTATTGTAAAACATTTGTTTATGCACAGTTGTACTACTGAGATATAGCTGTGCTGCCCAGGTACCATGTCACATTGCAACCTTATAACTCCACAGTAGCTGTGATCTTTCTGGAGGAAAAGTGATCTCTAAAGGGTCACATTAAAATTCCTTGATTTTGCTAAGGAAAAATGTGACCTAATCTTCATTACTTCCAAACAAATGTAATATTTCAGTTGAGGGAACATTGGTGCTAGTCTGTACCTTTTATGAAATTGAACAAGGATGATATTTCATTCCCCTCTACCCAGAAGAATGATGAGCTGGGTTTGACTTAAATTGGTTAAAAAGGTCATATCTTTGTTTCCTCAACACAATACAAATAGATAGTTATAAAAAAATGTAACATTTATCCCCCTTCTTGTCAGTCATAACTACCAATTAAATAATGCAATGGGTTACCAAAGAAATAACAGAAAGCCAGCTCATTCACTGAGTTCCTATAACAGCAGCTTTAATTACATTAAAGATCAATTCCAATATTGAGAAGTGCGCTGTGTAATTTCATACTGGCACTGCAGGCTTCACGGCGTCATAGACTTAATACTGATTTTAGATTAGCCGTTATACCTGTGTACATTAGCATCAGCCAGAGTATTCAGTCTTCTGCCTTCAATTTTGCTGAAGAACTGTTCTACTTCCAAAACATACCCGCTTTAAAAAGATGAAAGCCTCCTCCGTGCCAACTATTGTGGTGATAGGTTAAAATGCAGTAGATGACAATGGGTCTGATTCTGACAGAATACATGGGTGTCTGGGCAGTATTGGCATCCTTTCGGACACAAAAGGATGAGACAAAGCCTGGTGAGACCAAACCGTGTGGTCTGTGCACAAGCACCCCATGTGGAAGCTTTGGCCTGCTGAGAACTGTGAGTCTCCAGTAAGGACAGTGCTTTTTTAAAAACAATACCTTAAATGTGCACATGTACTCACATATAATCTTAACTGCACTCCTTATTTGAAGAAGATAAGCCACTTCTTGGGGCATTTTCCCAATGAAAAATAGAGAAATTAAATCAGCCTGCTGCCCTTTTCTCTTGTCATGTCAGGCACATAGACAGATCCTTCATGCCATGTAAAACGTTGCCGATAGCCCAGTTTAAGTACAACCCCTGAAAGCATACCTTATCTTAGTACCGGTTCCTATCAACAGCTACAGGAGTCTTACTCTCTCAGGTCTCCCTATTGCTCTTCTCGAGCCTATTGGCAACACTCATATCAGGCCTCCCCTTCCTCTGCCCCCTGAGTCTTCCTTCAGTAGCCCCACGGGTAGCTATGATGGATGCATTTGCAAGGCTTCTGTATAAACTAGCTCCCATGCGTGCTTGGTTAATGACTTCCCAGTTTATTACTAGAATTAAAAGCCCAATTTCTTTCACCTAAAAGTGCCCTCTTCACATTCTCAGGTGAAGGAAATCTTTTTCCTCTGCAGATTCCTTCCTAATCAGAGTTCAGGCTTTTCTCCTAAGTCTTCAGTCTTGTTTTCCTGGACTCCAGCTTTCCATCAGACTTTATCTAACCTCATGAGTCTTTCACTTCCCCCAAAATCACCTCTAATTGGCAATTTTCTGTTTTTCTGTCCAGTGTCTCCTCAAGCACAGGCACATGCTTAAAAGTTTGAGGACAGTGTCTCTGATAAATGGAACTATTGCAAGTCCCAAGATGTTAACTCACATTTTATGTCCAACAGTAAACAGTACTTCCTCAGAAATATAGATGCGTTCCCCCTCCCACTAAAATAAATTCTCTAAATTACATACTATTTTCTTGCAGAACTTAAAAGTAGCATATCAAATCTTTCTTGAACTGTTCTTCATAAGTGTAAAGATGTTTTGAGAGATTTCTCCTAACTGTCCTTAAAATAAAAATTACATACTCACTGACTTCAACAAATACCTTGTACAACTGATGCATTCACAGGAACAGAAGTTTTGCACAGTTGCAATAAATATTTGCTTACGAAAAGGTATATGCCAAACGCACGGAAGGGTCACAGTGAAATCTGATTTGCCTTCTCTTTTTGAGCTCTCCTGTCATTTAATCATGAAGGAAAAAGAATAGGATACAATTTTAAAAGGTCAATTACTCATGAGCAAATGGTTGATGACAGTCCATAGAAATAGCCTGGAAACACCCCATAGGCTGAAATGTGCTTTATTAAGTTTCTGAGTGCTTCCAAGCAAAAACTGTGTTCAAAATACATATTCTGATGATTCACAAGCAGCAGGAGTTAAATTGGACAATTACATATTCACTACAAATTAACTCACTTGTTAATTGGTGTGTATTTGCTATTCCATATTCTTCAGACATGTGCTAATGTGTGCATATGGCAAGGTTGTGACATCATGAAACAAGCATGAATATAATTGTGACAATTAAGTGCTTAAGACCCAGATAAGAGAAAAATTATGTTTTAAAGACACTGTTTCACTTTTTCTCCAGCTCAGTTTATGATCTTTTTCCTTCCCTTGCCAACATGCACACAATCTTCCTTTGTAGCATCATTAAAGCTATTTGAGTACTCCACCTTCACACATTTCAATTTCTTTTTAAGGTTAGTCTCATTCTTAAAAATGTCTTGAATTTGGAATGCTTGATTTGAGAATAATTAGAGTGTCTCTGTAATATATGCTTATTTGAAATAATTCATACATTCTCCTTAAACACTATTTTAACACAGCTTTTGTCTAACAATGTGCATGCTTGTAAGACTAAATATTTCCTGCAGTAAGACAGACCACACCACAACCTACTATTTCTACTATTTTCATATCAAAGTAGCAGGAATAAGCCATTTTTCATTTAAATGCAATTTTTCTAGACAAATCAGAAAAAATGTTTTGACTCTCTTTGGCCCCTCTGGAGCAGTGTAATGCAGCCACAGAGTATGTGCCAGCTGGGTTTCCACCAATTCTGCTTCACGTGATTAGTTCATTCAACAGGTCTTCATTTCCTCCTTCCCGTCCCACCACAGCCACACATCTGCCTGAACATTCTTCCTATAACTACCACCCATCACACTTCTCCCAGCTTCTATCTATCCAGATGCAAATTTGTATATTCATGTGCAATTTAATTTCCCTTTCCAGCCAGCCCTCACTTCTGAGTACACTGTTGCTGCAATATCATATCGAAGTTGGTTTATCATTATAAACTGCTACATGGTTGTCTTTTTTCCCAGAAAAACTAAAGTCAGACATTTCAAAACCTTGTTTCTAGTAAGCATGAGGCCACAGGCCAATGTTGTATTTCAGACATCATCAGCCCCCTATATTGTTCTAGTTAAAAAGGAAGGCAGGAGTAATTCCCCCATCTCTCTGACACTGGGGAATATTTGGCCCCTATTTGAAATACCAAGCTGGAAGCTGCTCTCCAAATGTCATTGTCTCATCAAGATGAATGTAAGCCATCAGGCATTTGGAAAGAAGGTATTTATACAGAGGTGTGGGGTATATTTCCTCTGGGTACTGAAATTCCTAGTGACAATGCGCTGGTCAGTCAGTAGTCACCCCCATCCTCTGGGTCCTTAACCCAACCAGCATTGCCACTGACCTCAGGAACACCTCCAGTTATACTCACAGGAAAAGAGTTCGACATCTTCAAAAAAACATTAGCATTTTCATTTTAATGTTGGCAAAACACTGAAGCCTCTGAAATGATTTTGAGGAGGTTGGTTTCTTCTGTGAAGAACTGGAAAGAAACCATCCAAAATGTCTTAGCGACATGAGAGACCTTGAAACCTGGGTTTCCCCAGTTCCATTTGAGGGCCAACTGGCTGGTTCTCTCCAACCAGAAAGCCTAGCAAATCCAGGATTAATTCTTTCCCAGCACAGTCGTCACCAAAACTAGTAACTTTCTGAAAATAAATTCAGTTTTAATACAATACATCTTTATTTTCTGGCTAGAAGGATTTTTCAAAAAAAGTTTCCCCACCCAATTCTGTTATTAACCTCATTCCATTGCTGGCAGTGGTCGTTTGCTGGTCCCCTTGCTCTGATACCCACCAGATAACTTTATTCAAAAGCATTCGAAAACCTAAGTGCATCATATTTGTGAGTTGGATTTAATTATTTAACCCTATCGCATAAGCAGTGATTGCTAGCATTTAAATATTTTCTAAATTCAGGATACTGTCTGCAGGCTTATTTCTCACAAGCAATGCTAACCCTAGAAAATAAATAAATAAATAAATCCTACAATATTAAGGGAGAGAGAAGAAATATTTAAAGATTTATTCCAAAAAGCTTGAAATGATTTGGCCTGCAGGATCTGTTTTAATATGAAAAACATTTCTGCACAGATATATGCATACTTTTTCCTGTATGCAGAAAAGTAGCACAATCTTCAAGAGGCATACAGCAGCTGACTTTCAATACCTACAGCCTCTTTTGCTTAAAAATAAAATAAAAACAACTCAAAGCCCTGGATCACATCTTCAGTTAGCCATTTCACATGCAACCTTTGAGGAAAAAAAAGAATTGCATGGGCCTAATCCAAACACTTTGTAGTAAATTTTTTGAGTTGTAATAGACCTTAAATCAGGTTTTTGCTTGTTTAGAGTACTTTTCTCCTCTTTTTTTTTTTTTTTTTTTTTAAATAAACCTCTTTAATGCCACTTCACAATATTGGAATTATTCTGAACAGGTAAGGAACATCTTTTTGTTATCAAAATCTACTTTTTTTCCACTATTCTATAAGATATTTATATTTTGCATGAAATACTAAAGATGAAATAGAACTGAAAAGAAACTGCTGAAGATTTTTGAATTCTAAAACCCAGGTTGGTTGACTTATGCTTTCCATGACTAATGTTGTTCTAAAGCCCCAATGTCTGGAGGTCCAACATATTGAAGGAAAAAGTTGGAAAAATTATAATAAGCATGAGATATTCAAAAGTTAGAGCAAACAACTTTGCTTCAGGACTCATGAAGACTTTATTGCGATCGGTGATTCACTGTATGACAGGGAGCAATTAACGTCTTTGCTGCAGCCTACTTCATCTGTAAAACAAACTGTAATATGTTACCTGTGCTGGGAGTTTGAGAAGGTGGGAGTTGCAGCTTAATTGTTTTTACAATTTATAACAATACACCTGGTCTCTAAGCATACAGTTCTTTTTCCTCCTCCCACAAATTAATGCATATCTAGAATAAAAAAAAAATTTAAAAGTGTCACCAGCCCTGCAAAAACCCTCACGCTTAGACTTCAAGACGCTTAAGAAAGACATAAAGAAGCCAGAGATCTTCATTGCAGTGCTCTGAAGATCAGGACGGTTGATCTAAGAAAATGCTTATGGGGATGCTGTCATACCCACTGCGCAGCCTCGGACAGAGGAGGCTGAGGCTGCCAGCATGACAACCACAACTCAGGTTTGATCCAGGTTTGTGCAGTACTTTAAGATCCACACTTGGAAAGGGGATCTGTGTATCCACAACACTTGCACTAAAAGTACCTGAGGTATCTCAGCTGTCTTGTCTTGGTAAATCCAGATCCCCTTAGCTTTAGAATTATGTAGTGCGGCAGTTGCTATGGAAACTAGTTTTGGGGGGTTTTTTTTAAATACTTTTGTCAATAAGCACACACAGTATATTGCATGTCTCAGCTGCCAGAATGACTTATGCCCTCTTTGCTTCAACATGAATACCTGTATTTATGCAGAAATGGAAAGGCTGGTTATTTCTTATATGACTGACTGTGCTCCTTTTGGCATAATATGCTCTTATGAATAGTCAGGTGAAAACAACCCACTTACCTTCACAATAATAAATTAGCCTGTGTGACTCAGAGAGGAAGTAAGGGGGGGGAAAGGGGAGCGAGAATTAAAGTTTTGTGTGGTTCTGCTGAAATTCAAGCCACATAAACCCCACACACCCATGCATATAAAAAGGAGGCTCTGGAGAGGTAGAGGTTCTATAGAAAAGAAAATTTTAAGACCTGACTGGCCTTTGGTTGTGTAAAGAAATGAAGATTGAGCAGCTACACTGACGTTTCGTTTCTGGATAGCAGAGGATGGTAGTGACTCATTCCTCATTGCTATGCCAGCATACCTTTTCTACACAAGTTTTCATTAAGGTTAAAAACAAATGAGAAGGCAATGCATTTCGGCTTGCATCAACGTGTTACTGACAAGTAGCATGAGTAAGTGACCTGCCACAGCGGCCCAAGCCAAAGTATTCTCATTTGGATAGCTCAGGAGCAAGTATTTCTCATGTGAAATTCAGAAAGGGCATGCTCTATAGAAATGAAATTAGGTTTTACTCTTGCGCTGCAAAAGTCCATAGAGCCTACATTCACAGCTATTCATGTTATATAAAAGAAAGCCTGAATTACCACGCACAATGGAATATAAATGGCAAATATAAGAAACTAATACAGTATATGATGAATTAAGTGTGGAGATAAAAACAGACGCAGCATAATCAGTACCTGCCTCTGGTAATGATAAAATTTGATCAAGAAAGAATAGATCTGTATGCAGAATATTAGTCAGAGCTCAAAGGGGAATATTACTCAGAAACTAAAACTTCCTTAGCAAAGTATTTATGTACAGCACAGAAAAGCTATGCAGGGCTAGCCAGGACATTTTGTGCTAAGCTCCGAGTCCTGCAGTTAGCAGCTTCTCAGGTAACACCTCATGTTAATTCTTGCTCAGGAAAGACATCAGTGCCCTCAGACACACAGGTAACACTGATCCTTCTAAGACCTGTTTTGGGTTTCTTTCAAACTCCTGTCCATGCCCTGCTTCAGAGTGAGCAGGCAGACACAAACCCTCTCCCAGACCTCACCCAACACCTAAGGAAAGCTCAGCTAAACACCATCCCTGCAGTCAGCGCTCTTCCACACGCCTTCGACACTACCCCAGAAGTTGCTTCCCTGAGCTTCACACCTATCTTATCCTGAGCCCTGGCCTCTTGTCTGGGAGAAGCCAGGGATATCCCATTCTCAGTGAAACTCACCCCAGACAAGCCACATCTGATAAGTGCAAGAACAGCTCACCCAAAGGGAAAGACACCTTCCTGCACACAGTCTCACTTAAATGAATGTAGCATCTGTGAGACTCAGATCACTGACCAAGCAGGAAAACACAGGTAGTGACAGCACCAATTCCTTTCCGTGGAGTAATTCCGCGTCCGTCAGCCAGGGAACATTAGCGTTTGACCTTCTAGTTGGTGGGGCTGGAGAGTTTTTGTACAGGCTGTTCCAGAAGTGGGATATTGCTTCTGTTTCACTCCTTAGCAGCAGCAAAATCACACAACAGCAGAATTCAGAGCACTGTTGGTGTTTTATCTTTTTTCTAACAATAAAAAACACTGCCCCTTTCATTGCTTTTCATATGCTCCTAAGTCCTGATCTAGAAGGTTATCTCCAGCCACAGGACTTTCTATGCTTATTAAACCTGGCCCTGTCTTCTGAATGCACTTGTAATGCACTGTAATGTCTGAATGCACTTATAATGCTGGGCCTTACAACACAGGCATCTGTCCTTGAAAGGAAGAGACAGAGATCAACATTTTTATTTTTTTGTTTCCCACATAGCCCTCTGAACAGTTTTTATCTAGTAACAACCTACAGTAAAACACTTTGTAGTTAACAAGAACTAGATTTGACCTAGTTATGTATGAAAGCCAAAGGTGTCATTCTTGTGTTACTAATCTTGTGAGCCATATAACTCAAAAATGCAATATGAACAGAAACTCTTAACGAAAGAACAGCTCTTCACTGGTAGGTAAAACCTGTATTGTAAAATCACTCTACTTCAGAAAGGTTCAACTTAGTTAACTAATTGGTCCTAGTAAAAGCTCAAATTCTATTCTCAGCTATGCAGAGATAAGTAAGCATCCAGTGATTTCTGTGGTGGACTATAGCAGAATTTGGCCAATCATAAAAACTTCACTCTTCTGCATGTATAGTATACATTGAGGAAGCAAATGAGAGCAAGCTGAAAAATGGGTAGGATTTGCTTTCCTGTCCCAGAATCAGCTTGTTGGCTGCAGTCTGCACAATGGGATGACATGGAACAAATGGAGTAGGGCTGAAAATCCATTGCACTTAAGTGCGCAGAAACAGACATCTTTCACTGGAGTGCCAGTTCTCTAAAGAGTGGGGTTATTTATTTTCATTCCTGTACATCAACTTTAATGCATTTTGTTTTGTGTTAGGTTAGCCTAACACACCTCAAGCTTGAATCTCAGACATCTGAGGAAACGGAGTTGGAAGGTTCTTAACCGTGCAGCTCTTTGTGCACAAATCCACAATTAGTGCATCCACAGTGGTAACTAATTGCCCGTAACCATATCCTCAAATCACCATGTTGTCCATCTGTTTCCTTTCTACCTTGTTACAGAAATGATAGACTTACAGATGGAGGAGAAAAAAGTAACGGTGCCTCATCTTCTTCCCAAACACTTCAGCACAGTGCAGAGCAGAGATATAATACTGTTCTCCACAAGCAACTGAGTCTGCATTTTTCCTGTTCAAAAGTGACTCAAAACATGTGCCTTCTATGGGCATTGCTGTTCAAGGTGCAGTTTCCATTTCACTGTACTGGCAGCACTTCTCTTTACATACTTCATAAAGATAACAGCCAAGGAGCCACAGTGAGGAAACACTGTTATATGTGGGGCAGAGGGAGGGAGGCAGGAAGGTGAAGGCAAGGATGAAGAGGAAAATTCAAAGAAAACAAGTTTCCCACTACTGGAAGGGCCAAGGACAGAGGAAATGACTGTTTTTCTCTCACATGTTGTGTGAGGAATATGGACCCTGTGGCAGTTGGTGGTCTGTCACGAACGAGTGGTTTAGAGGCCGCTTAAAGAATCACTGTTAAAGGTATTAGCAGAAAGTGATTTTAATAGAAATTTATAAAAGCACAACTTAACAGAGTTCAGTGGCAAGGTTCGCTCCATCACTTACTACGCGGATGAAGCATACAAAGGAAAAGAGCATGGGAAGCTGAAAGGTCCTTGGCTGGTGTAAGCACTACTTAACAACAACTAAAACATCAGCGTGTTATCAACCTTATTCTCATATTAAATCCAAAACACAGCACTATACCAGCTACTAGGAAGAAAATTAACTCTACCCCAGCCGAAACCAGGACATCATATTAGAATTGAGTTGGAATGATTTATAGAAAGGCCGAGGACGAAAAGGTTAAGGGAGATCCTCCCATTGAGTCACGAGGTTCAGAGTAGACCTGGCTGGATCCAATCTCAGTCTCAGACTTGGATAACGGTTTATGTCAAATACAAAAAGGGTAAGGAGACCCCCCCCATTAATTCATGAGGTTCAGAGTAGACCCAGCTAGATCTACTCCTAGTCCCAGACTTGGTCAGTGGTATATGTCTAAGGGATTACATGTGTTTAGCAGCAGTCTAAGGCTCATTCACAATCTTAAGATAGATCATAAGATTTTAGCAGACTATATTTGCTAGGTACTTCCATCAATTCACACACACATGCACATGGATACAAAGATAGATAAATATACAAAGATATACCTGTTAAAAATCCCCGTCGAGTGCAGTGAAATACTCACGTAAAATGTCTTGGCATTTCTCAACGGGCGAAGGGTTGAACCTCGAGGAGTGTTGCAGCCCAGTTCCCGTGCCAGTTGGCGACGGGCCTCTGAATATCGCAAACTCGAGAGTTTGCAAACTCTGAGGAGCGTTCCACTCAGAGGGAGATTCTAGGCACAGCCCGCTGCAGTCCAGGAGAGCTCAAAGGGTCTCCCTTGGGACCGCTGTTTATAGGGTCGCAAGATGATTGACTTTAGTCATCTGTCAAAACTCCCAGTAACAGTTTCAGTAACAATGGTATCGTTCTACTTGAGCTACAACTCAGATAAAGGTGTCAGGGGATGACAATTATCCCCACTCTCATCCCCCACTTGGGCCAGGCAGTGGAAGTTTCTGGTACGATCAGTACATTCCCCAACCTCAGCTACGCAAGAGTTCCTGATACGGTAAAGGGACGCTTCACCGCCTGACTCATTACACCAAGGCCAAGGTTTAATGGGAGTTTCTGAGATCATGGAGTGGCCCAGGAAGCGGCAGAGGGAATGCACCACCACATGGTCTTCTGAAGTTTTTAAGTGTGTTACAGAAAACTCTGATCACTGGTATAAGGCAGAATGACTGTTTCACAGCTGTTACGTGATTACAGTGGACTGCAATCAGTGAGTCCCTTCCAGTCCTCAGTGCTGCAATCCACACATGCTCAGCTCACCTTGAACTCTTCTCTGATGGATATCTAACTCATATTTCACCTCTCTCAGGGGGAGTGTTTCTCCTCTTGTTCTTATCAGAGCTAGCATTTAAGGTTCCCTACTAAAACCCATAAAAGAAAATTCTCTGTCCAAAGGTTCTCTCCCAGCCAGCAGGAGAGCCACACAGCTGAAAAAAACTGAAAAAATTGTGCACAGACTGCAGACATGAGTGGGTACATACACACACACATATATAGACCTGCACACTCTGTAAAATCCATATTTATATATGCACAGTCTTTCTCAATCTCCTCTGATGGCATTTACCTTGTCCTGTCAGAAAGCACCTCCTAGGCCTGCTGGCTCAGGAGCAGTCACAGGATGCTCATCAGTGGGTGCTCCATGTGATACACCGGATGCCTGTCCTCAGACCTGACCCAACCATTTAGTCAGTCAAGATGACAGGCACTACAAATATGTGTAACCCAGTCAATCAGCATGTATCCTAGCAGTCTGCATACTGTAATCAAGTTTCTTTATCCGAAAGCATTTCCCATAAACAAGCAGAGAGGTGCCTAACTGGAGAAATTCTTACTAGGAAATAAAACATCCTCTTTGCTACATGGATCCCCTGTGCTCTGCTCCCAACACAGACTCTTTCACCACTCCTTTTTCTTCCCTTCACCCCAGACCCATCTCTACCACCAGCCAACTCACCCATGTCTCAGCCTGGCTTATGTGTGTGCCCTCCTCCATAAAACATCCTCTTTCCAAGAAGGCCAGGGCAGATAAGGTCACACCGTCTGGCCATAGAGGGAGTTTCTGATTGACACCTGCTGTGTCTTTATAGTGTCATGCAGGAAATGATGGCCAAAGCAAGGAAAAGGAGTCTCAATAGAGGGCTCATGATGAGAAAGTCTGGTTGTCCACTCTGCTGTCATCACAGGCTAGGGTCAGACTAAGGTCCAGCAGGTCCCTAACTCAGGGCTCTCTGGCTTTATGGTGCTCTTAAGATGGTGGGATGAACTTGCCACTTTCGTGCAAGGCAGGCCCTTCATGGCCTCTTCTGTTTAATCACAGTAGTGTGCAGTGGGGCAAAATGTTAGAGACATGCAGAGCCCCACTTGAGCCAGTATTGGAGCAGGATACTCTTCATATCAAGTTCACAATAAACTTGACGTTGTCTTCATCCCTTTTATTGGATGCCAGACACTGGTTCCTGTCCAGTGTTTCAATAATTTCTGGATGAGGATAAATTCTTAGGGACAGAGAAGGAGAAGAGCTGAAAAGGAAAAGAAGAGAGCATTATTAGTGTTGCTGGTACCCGTTCCAAGACCTCTCTCTCCCTCCACCTTTGTTTGTCCCAAACCCTATTCTTTCTTCCTTTCCTTCATCTTGCTTTTTTCAAGAGTAAACCAAGCCATCTTTGGGTCCTATGGTGTGCTTGGATCCAGAAACCCAGAAAAAGGACAAAAGGAGGCACACTATACCCCATAAAGTCATTCAGGAGGCTAAAGCTGTGCATATGAGCTTCCCAGCCCTGTGTGGGCTGCCAGGTACGGGTGAATCTGGGAGATAAACAAGAGCTGGTGAGCCTACAGTTACGAGCACAAGTGTCCCCTGTGATAATTAGGACAGCCTTAGCTCAGGTGTTCAGGAAGTGCCTAAAAGGTTTCCCTGAAGCGGGTGCTTGAAGCATTGTCACCACAGTAGTCCCCAGGGGTGACCCAACAGAGAAATATAAACACATTGAAAGTCAACGGTTAGCTTGAGGCAAACCTAATAGTATGAACCAACTTTGCTGGCATGTTATAATGTTCTTTTCATTCTTACACTCTTTCCAAGAGCCTTTTCTCAATCCATGCTTACAACATGTCAGGCTGCTGACAGATGCTGTGTTCTCTTCCCCATGAGATGCCTTAGAAAACTGAGCAACAGATCTCCACAGGCAATCTAATTTGTCCTGTATCAAAACTGAGTTGCTTAACCCAGGCTAAGGGTCCTTTTTTTAACTCTCGGGAAAGAAGAGGAACTTAGTGACTCAAAACAGAGGCAACACTTTATGCAGTGCCAGGTGGAAAAAGCTGCTTGAAGAGAAAGAGCTCTGAGAGTTTTGCAGAAAGAAGTTACAACAACTCTAACACTGAATTCCCCAGCTGGAAGTGATACTGCTGTGAGACATTACTTTAATGTGCATTCTTTGTCTCTGCTACATTGCCTGCTTCATGTTTATAAATTAATAAGTAAGCTGGCACAGAACACGGTTCACCTATGGGCTAGAAACAGGTAAAATCCAGAAACTAAAATTTAAATTACAGTAAAATTAGGGACTATAAATTCTTTAGAAGAATTTAAGTCTGAAGGCTTTCCTACGGACATTTTTGTTCACTTTTGTTCACTTAGAAAAATAAATGTAGTCAATACAAACAAAGAATTTATTAATAATCTAAATTTGCAACTTGCATTATGACAAATCAATAAAATATAAGCTATGCATGAGATAACCACACAATTTATGATTTTAGATCAGTAACTTCATGATCATTTGGAAAACAGACAAAGATATACTCTAACCTTAATAAATCTTATTCTCAGCAGCTGAGCAACCTTTACTTTTGTGAGGCTTTGCTCTTGGGGAAAGTCCCAAGGAACTTAAATGTTTAAGGAAGAGGTGTTTAGCTAGCACCACTGTTTCCCAAAACTGAGTGTTTTGACATTAATCAGATAAAGTAGGATTAATCTCCTCTACTTTTAGAACCCCAGTGTTCACAACTAAGGTAGTCATGAAGAGAAATAGATGCTTTTAAGACCAGCTCACCTGATGAAATAATAGACTTTTGCTTTAAGAGAGAGGAATCAAGTACTAGAAGTACCTATTTGTCTCCGCTGACCAGAGTGAGCCTAGGATGTCTGATTTGAATGCAAATATCTCCAATATAGAAATCTGCATGGGGTCATATTAATCATATCTCCACTGATCAGCAATTAATATAATTGTAGAGAAATAACTATCTCAGATCTTTGCTTTCTTTTTTTTCCAGTTTCATATGAGAAACTACACTTCCTCTCCTGTTTAGTCCCTCTGTTTTCTTTTGCCTTCTGTGTTGTGAAATTTCTTGTGGTCCTCTCAACTGCACGTCTTCTTGTTCTTTTCAAATCGGCTATTATCGTATAAAAGATATTTATTATTTTTAGGGCAAACTATAGAAAGCAAGAGCACATCTATTAGTTCTTTTATCAAGAAACAGAAAGATTACCTGGAAGCATTCAACTTAATTCATAGATATTGTAAGATTATCAAATGCTCTGAATCAAACTATCTAGTCATCTTGATGAAAAGACAGAACATGGGAATGTTTGTACTTGACTGTACTTGTATTGTGCTATCAAATTTGAAATGAAAACAGACGCCTCATCAGTGTCATCATATTGAGAAAAATGACATGTTCATTCAAAGGTAAGGAGGACTAGAAGCTGGAAATTTGTTGGCATCTGTCCAATTACACATATTGTTAGGAAAGTTGTCCAAGTCTTGGAAAAGAGGTGATAAAGAGAGAGGCTCAAGTGATCTTCTCTGAGATATTTCTAGTCATAAGAGTGAAAAAAGGTAGAAAATGCTTGAGAAGATTGTTAGGTGCACAGGAAGTATGAAGCAAACAGTCTGGATTTCGTGGAGTAACAGGATCCATTCCCCTGGAAGAAAAAGCCATACTAAGGAAATAGCCTGTACCACATAGGTAAGGTAAATAACTTGCTTGTTAGACACTATCTGGAAGATTCAAAAAGGTCTGAAAAATAGACAAGGAAAGATGTTCAGAAAATAATTCATATAACTTAAATCCAGTATATTCCAAACATTTTGAAATAATGTGGAAAAGAAAATGAAAATAAATAAAAATTTCTCTTACTTTTATACTATCACTAGAAATCCAGATAGTAAGAAAAATAATTGAAAATTGTTGATGAGAAGAAATTCAATACAATTGACATTACTGAAACCTGGTGGGACTATTTTCATGTCTAGAATGCCAGAATCACAGCCTATAACCTGTTTAGGAAAGGCTATGTAAGAAAAAGAGGTTGGAAGGGTGCTCATTTTCAAAGGCGATTACTTGCTTTAGAGTTATTGATAACTCAGAATAGCAGGACCTTGACCATACATGGGTCAATGCGTTCACTAACAAAACCCCAGAGGGGATTCTGATGAGGGGTTGTTGCAGACCACCAAATCAAACTACAGAATAGGATGAACTAATCCTTAAATACTTGTCAGTGATGTGGGGAACGTGATATCTTTTTGGAGGCTTCATCTTGGCAGATGCATACTGCAGATTTCAATGAGCTAACAGTAAATCATCGTTAGAGCTTCTGATATAACGCTTATCTCTATTCTAAAACCAAAGCATGCTCTACCCAACATGAGGCAACTATTTAATAACAAAGCAGATGACTGAATCATTAGATTGGAAGTTGGCAGTTATCTAAAGATCAATGGTAGCAACCCAATTACGTGCAACATGGGCAAAAAGAGGACAGTCTCAAAGGGCTTTGTAGATAGGCAGACAGATAGACAGGCAGTACTTCCAAAGTTAATTTCTAAAAGCCACAGAAAGGTATAAACAAAATTAACAGGAACCTCCAATAACACAAGTGAAAAACTAAGCTCCTGAAAAATAATTAGTCAAAAGTTTCACTTCCACAGTAAAGAAGACTTGACCAAAAACTTGGGTCGCTACATGTATGAAAAGATACCTAGCAAATAGACAGCAAATGACAACACACATGTAAATAAATACCAGCTGGTATAAATCAAGCTAGCAATTCCAGAAAGTAGATAAGGAAGAATAAAAAGGCAGTATTGAAACCATATCTATCAGCACTAATGCAATCAGAAGTGTTTTGTGCTAGGTTATGGGATTAAGGCTCAGCTCTAAAAGGACAGAGGAGCAATGGCTGGGGGGCCCCAATACCAAACGAGAGCCCCCTGCCATGTCTCCTCCTAAGACTGTCCCAGGAGAGGCGCCAGCCCACCGCCCGCCAGATGAACCATCAGGAGAGGCTCTCCCCGGCTCACTTCAGGGACCTACAGAGGCATGGGCTCATGGTAGGATGCTGGGGAGGACCATTTGGGGAGTGCATAAGTCCTGTTTTGGAATGTTTAGTGCAAGGACCTAAAAGGGGAAAAGGGAAGGGTCATGATGGTTTGGCGGAACAAGTGTGGGGAAAAAGGGATAAAAGGGGCTGGTTGTGTGTGAACAGGCTACTGGTCAGCAGCTTGTCCAGCCGTGCCCGCCCCTGACCAGCACCGTCTGTCCTACCTCCTCCCTGAGCACTCTTTCCAACTCTTCTCCTGGGAGAGGGAGCTTTTCTGTGCATGTGGATGGGGTCTGAGTGCAACAACCAGAGTGGGACCAGGGGCCAGAGGGTCCTGAGTGACTGGGCCCAGCAGCTGGAGAGACCAAAGGGCACAGGCGCTCCAACTGTGCCAGTGCACCATCACTGCCGACCTCCAGCTGGGCCAGCCAGTCAGCAGGACGGGAGGTGGTCGTAAGCCTGGGCTGGACGTGGGAGAGACCACTGGGTCTGCACGTTGGTTGCTGGAGGGGCCAGGAGGTCCAAGCCAGCTGCTGGAGAGACCCCTCTGTACGCGTGTGGCAAGGGGAAACCAGGGGATGGTGTGAACTGTTACTGGACTGGCTGCTGGAGGGATCCACCTTGTACTCATGTCTGCATACATGTGTAGGTTTTTTTTCCAGTAAGAGGCTTTCATCCCAAACAGCCAGAGGGGAACAGGATGTGTGCATGTGCCCATCAGGAACTCAGATTCTGGATGGAATGAGTTTGGACGCTCATTCAAATGAACTCATGAACTCGGATGCTCAGCATCCTCCCAGCTGGCCCTGGGGACCTGGGTCTACGGCAGCATTGCCTCTGTCAGCAGCTCCCCACAGTCTGTGCTTGTTGAAAACAAAGAGAAGCACCACAAATAGGTGGTACTATTTCCTAGGTGAAAATGGTACCATTGGTTATTAGAAATCTGGAGTATTCAAAACATTCCTGTTCTGTATTTGCAAAGAAGGGGTCTGAAGCAGTACTCTGCAAGATACTGGTCACCAAGAGGAGTGTTAAACATACTAAAAAAATTGTACATACGAAAAAAATTGAATCAAAAAGAAAACAATAACTAAATTTTCTTTGTATTACTTTCAGCCTGATGAAATATGCACAAGACTCATCAAAAGAGCCTTCTATTCCCCGTTTTTTTGTTTTATTTTGTTTTGTTTGTGGAGGAGGTTGTAGGGATTTTGTTCTTTGCTAAAACAATATAATTTCTGAATGCTTCCAATACCACGAAGTTGGAAGAACATTGTTTATCAATGTTCAAAAAGAAAACCATTCAGCAGTGGTGGGTTGGGTAGACTGGCTAGCCAGACATCAACCCCAAGTAAAATTACAGAAAAAATGAAATAGGATTCAACTGATACAGAATTAGGATAGAAAACTAGAGACTTAATGACAATAAAAATCACTTTATAGAAAATCACACCAAGGAAACCTGATTTCCTCCTTTGAGGGGATTTTGTTTCATCAATAAAGGTAGCTTCAGAGACCAAAATTCTTCAATTTTTTGGTAGCATTTGTTGTAGCACTATATAACATTCAGATTAAAATTGACACTGTAGAATATGACACACATTAGATGAGGTAAGTGGTAGGTTGGGCCAAGAAGTATTTGTCAGATGGTGAATATTTGCTGATGGGAGTTTTTTCAAAGGAGTTTTGTTATGTCTAGCAATAGGTCTGATCCTATTCCACATTTTCATTAATGATCTGGAATAAAAATAAAATCAGTGACACTCAATTAAATCTTTGTCTAAGGTGAAATGGTTAATAGCAATCACAAGTGGACTTGGAATTACTCAAACAAAATGTGCTTAAATATATCCAAGCACAAAATACTGTGGCTAAAAGGAATAGTGCATGCGCCACTCAGAGAGTGGTCGGGATCAGCATCAGGGAAAGATGTCACTCCAAAATGGCTTTTACAGGGATAGCCAATAAGCAATTCAATACATGCTCCTTGGGCAATGTTGTAGGAAAATGGGCTATTATAATCTCTGGACATGTAAGCAGCAGAAGTAGTACTGGTATTGGTATGCTGCCAACAGTTTTAGTGGCCAAATTTTGAGAAGGACATTAGAAAACAGAAGAAGGTGAAGAAAAAGGTCATAAAAAATTGACTTTGAGAGCTGAAGAAAATGTGTTAAAGTGAAAAACTTTAACAGCTCAAGCTGTGTAGCTTTTGAGAGGGCAGGCTCAGAATGACTTGATTGCAGTGTCTAAATACTTTCAAAGGGAGAAAATAGGAAGCACTAAAGGGTTCTTTAATCTAACAAAGACAGATATAACAAGAACCAAAACTAGAAGTGAAGCCAAATATTAAATCATGCACCAATTTGTAATTGCAAAAACAATTAGACACTGGGAAAAAATACAAAGGAAAGTCCATCTTCATCTCTTGATGTCTTCAGACCATCAGTAGATGCCTTTGTGGAACACATTGCTCTGACAGAGAAGTTTTTTTTAAAATGAATGTGTTCAGCTAATAGCCAGCCTGGGAATTAGATCCATAGGAAATTTCTATTTGGCCTGCAGCACTTTTCTTAAAAAAGACCGGCTCTCTGGCTTGGGCAGCAGCCTTCTCATCCTCACTCTTATTCCCCTGCTTCTCCAACAGCAGATGCCCAGCTCTGCTTTGTTTCTGCAGGAGCGAGAGGTTTTGCCATCTGCTGCTGCCAGTGGAGGGTGCCAGTTGATCAGCCACTGTGTGGGGGGAGCAGAGATCCTGTGCTGCTGTCAGGAGGAAGAGGAGGCTTGAAACCTGCTCTAGCCCCACGGCTACTAAGATCAGACCTCCTTGCTTTACCTCTAGTAAATTATCGAACTTTGAATGATAAGAAGTACAGAAAGCTGCTCATTTCATCAAGGTACAAAGCAGTTCATCTAGCGTAAGTATTTTAGATCATGCCTAAATTTGTGTATAAAATCAAGTCTGATAAAGTCTTTCCTAACATAGGAAAGGTGGACACATCTTTTATCAAAGAAAAAAAAACCACTAACTGTCTTTGAAAGGCTCTTGAAAAGGGGTTGTCGACCTAACTCAGATGCCTACAGCTAGGCAGAGGGGACCCACCTCTGGAGAGAAGTCTCCATTGCTCTCTATTGACTAGGCAGAGTGCTTAGACTTGAATGTTAGAATGGTGATTAATCAGGCACTCTAAAATGTGTAGGCACAAGTTAGATCCAGATCAGGTACATGAAATCTCCTTTGTAGGTTGGATCATCTAACAAGTTCTTCTGCCCTTAAAACCTAAGACTCTGAATACCATTCAAGTGAGGCAAGGCTTATAGGGAGAAATATTGTGTTTTACTAGACCAAGTGTTGTATCACAGATATATATCATCACTACTACTACTACTGAAAGGACTAAGAGCAGAGGGACAGCTGGGACTTGGAAGCAGTAGAGTGTTTGGTCACTGACAGCCTACGGGAAGGGAAAAAACCCTCAGACTTCAGAAAATTTAGAAGAGCAGTTGAAGGTTTTCAGGCAATTTGGCATATTTCTTTGATCTTTCACAAACGAGAGAACAGAAATTGGGAAGTCAGCTATCAGTGTCTGGCCCCCAGTCACTCACCCAGGATGAGCTGCAGCCATGAGGGCAGAGCATGGGCATATGCTCCCCTCCAAAATCCCAGCATGACTCCTCCTTCCCCAGAACATCACCAGCAATGCGGGCAAAGAGTGCTGTGGCCTGGATGGTGCGTATATTACAATCCCAGATTTACCTATGAAATAAATTGTTTCCCTTGAGGTGCACCTGATACTTATTAAGATGTTGAGCATTTTTCATTGATGAAACCACCATTGTCTTGAGATTTGTCTAAAAGTAATTTTTTTTCTAGAGACATCAGTTTGGACCTTTGATTTATAACCTGTACTGGCTTCTGTTTGCTTTGGTTTTGTTTGGTTGGTTTTGGTTTAGGTTTTTTCTGGCATGTGGATGTGGGTAGAGGGAGGAAGAAAAAGACTTATTTTGCCAAATTTGGGGGTTTGCTTTCAGGAAAGACATTGCAGATACACATTTTTTGGTTTTTTAAGTATTCTTTTTTATATTGGAACACTGTCAAGTTCAGGTATGTTTATACTTCTGTCACTAGCAGTTGTTTGCAACTTTGTGGACAACTTTTTTCACAAACATTTTTGAGGAAGAAGAGTTTTTTAACTAAACACCCATAACATCATGAAAGCCAGGGCTTCCATGCATGAACAACAAGATTTGCTACCTACTAGTTACCTTCCACGATTAGACATGCCATCAAAAACCACGTGACACAAAACAATCTAGCTAGTGATTAGCTCAATGGATCACAGACAATCTGTAGTCTGACTATTTTTTAATCCAAACTATCCAGTAAGTATTTATGAATAATGTACAGGCTTCTGTGCTGAGAAATTGTTCACAAATGATTTGTGAACAGAAAAAAGAGCTAAATCTGCAATGCACATTCTTTGTCATAAGCTATTCAATCAGAATTACTTCAGGAAAGATTGTTCAGCATTAGCTAGTCATCATACTGTGTACTTTTAGGGAACATATTAGATCTGTAAGTGGTCCATCAGAAAAATGATAATTTGGCACTGTAAAGTAATTTGAGGACATGCTTTTAAATATATGGTATTTAGGAGGATATCTAAACACCCTCACAATTCTAAAACGTGCTTCATTGTCCAAAGAGTGCTGAGATTTAAGCTGTCTCATAAGTGTTAAGCAATCAATTCTTATAGACACAGCTTCAAAAATGCTTCCATTTTTTCTGGTTGCATTACAAATTAGTTATTTCATTAGCAGAATTATTATTTTGGGATGAACTCCAGAACATTAAAGCTTTACATTTAACCTCCATTACAGTCCAGAATTGAATTAACCTCTCTTCCCCATATAAAAGTAGCTAATGCACTTTCCTTGTAAAATGCAAATGTCGTTATACTATGTTTTGCAGAAAGCACTTAGAAAAATTCAGTGGAATTACGGTTCGTAATATCTTGCTGCATTCAATTAAACGCTACATTTTAAGAAAATTAGTTTATTTTCTTTCCTACCATTGAATATTGACATTTGGAGTAACAAATACTGCTGAGTTACGTGCTAAAATATCAAATCAGTATCTCAGGGCAGAAACTCAACATTGCTGTAACACACACGATGTGCAAATACAAAGGCATATGTGGAAGTTCTGTATTCAATGTGGTTTGGAGAATCAATCAGGACTTTACTTTTCCTAAAATCTTAAGAATCTTTTTGAAGCCCCTCTGGGCTTATTTTTTTCCTGTTCCCCATTCAGAATTAGAAGAGAAATAAGAGAAATAAAGTATAAATTTGCATTCAGCAGCTGGAAGCAGGCTGAACTGAAACAGCAGATTTTGTGAGTGGCTCTACCTCTGATGCCTATTACCTTCAAATCATGACTGAAAATTCCAAAATACATGGATTGTGTCTCTAGTCACATTTCACTACATTTTTCTAATGTTATATAACAGCTACAATTTGAAAGTAGATTCTTGTGATTGCAAGATTTGGCTTTGTTCTGAAGGAGAATGGAAAATTTCTACATGTGCTGCAAAGAAAATATCTGGAAAAAAACACACGTCAATTAGTCATTTCATTGAACACTGTAGTATTAGCTATTAGCTATTTTTTAAAAATACAAAACAAAAATATTCAGGATAAAGTGAAAAAAACGTTAATCTTGAAACAGGGTATTTCAGCAGGAAATCTGTAAAATTTTTTTTTTCAGTTTACTGGAAACACACCTGATTTTGCAGTGTGACAGTTTGGATAAACTGTACGCATGGACTTAACAATTCTAAGTTCAAATGGCAACAGTGAACTTGACATTGTTCAAAACATGATGAACTCGGCTATGAGACCTTCTCAGCTGAAAAGATCAAGCAGTTGAGGAAACACGAGGAGAAGAGGCTGGAACCTAACTGGTGATGATCATAGATATAAATGGATACAGTGGCTTTTATTGATGCAACATAGTCATATCATAGTCATAGTCGCTGTTACTGCTATGGTAAATACTGAATAACATGGTTCATTTTTATATTGTGTCAGAAGTATACTCACCTGAAAAAAATAAAGGAGGCGGTTTTATAGGACTCAAAATCCACCATATTTTCAAACAAATTTTCTAAATGTTGATGGTACTTCCCAGATAAAGAGAATTTTGTTTTCTGACCAGCTGTATTTTCTTGCATTCAGAAAGCACTGCAAGAAAGTCATGCCCCAGGAGCTGAATGAAGAAGCTCTCAGAGACTGCCAGCTTACATTGTCCGACAAGGATCTCAGAAAGGCCACATCCACAAAAAGCCCTGGTTTTAGCTGAAGATTTTCCTTCTCTTTTCAGTACATTTTCTGAAAACAGCCAAATTGGGAAAAACAGCCAATATGGAAAGTGAAAATTTGTGTGTTAGAATAAAGAAGAAAGCATCACTGAAGTGTGTTAAAAAGTAGCTAAGGAAGGTTGGAGTACTATTCAAAAGTAGTTCGTGGTCAGTTGTCTAGACTGTCACTAATATCAGAAAGAAAATGGATAAGGATGAAGAGTACAGGTAAAGCCATCATAAAAGAACAAGGCAATTTATCAAATATATTGATTTATTTTAAGGATATGATCTCAGAGACTGGCATATTCTTCCACCTGTCCAGCAGATAATTAAAGGAATATTTTCACATTTTCTTTTGTCCCTTTCAAGTTTATCCCCCACATTAAAATGCAGCTTTTACAGTTTTGACAAGACATATAAGAGGAGTCAGTTTGTAAAGTTGAATTGTTTGTTTTCTCCTGGGGGTCTTTTGCACTTGTTTTGAACCATTCATTGGAGGTGACTTGCAATTATGAGCCAAGATTCAGATCCTTGTATAGACAGACCCTACACTGGCTATAAATCCTGGAATTTCACAACCATCAGACAGACTCTCTAAAAGCTTTTATGAGAAAATATGGTTTAGGATGGAGACAGCTGGTATTTAAATTATCCATGTGAGAGAAATTACTTTTATTCATTCACCAGATGCTTTATTCATATATAGATTTTTAAATTAATAATTCCATAATACTTACAGCTATATAATCCTAAAATCCACACAGTTTTGCTCAATGACCTTAACAAGCTTTGACATCTTTTTTTATTTCTTGCAAATAGTGCAGCAGATTTTGCCAACTGCCACTTTGATGAAACATTACAACAGATGAAGGAAAAAAAAAGGCAGTGTCCACTGACAAGATCAGTAGAGTTCATCAAACTGTTATTTCTGCCTGTACTCTAGGCGCAGGCACCAGAGTCATTCAACTAGGAAAAATATATTGGCTAGTCCCATGCAACATCTACCCTTACTTCTCACAAACTGTTCTGTGATATATTTTAAAACCTAATAAATAGGAGGCAGAGATACCTGAAGAGATGGGGAAACACTTCTTATCTACTAACATAAATTGGACAACAAGAAGTTTGGGGAAGAAAAACAGGAATAACAGGGAACTAAAAAAAAAAGTTTTGCTGGAACATTCTGGGAGATTATTTGAGTTGACATGGTTGGCATTTATGATAAGTATTAAAGAGGCAGAAATGCAGCTGGGCTCTCTTGAGCATGAACTCCATGCAAAATAAACCTGTAATATCAGAGCACATCATTGTTCAGAAAAGGTTTATTCAGTCAAATGTTGTTGTTCTTCCTTGCAACCCTGAAAATACTTTTTCCTGTTCTCTTCTTTCCCCTGGAATATTTCTTCATTTGTAATTCTCTCATCTGGATCATTACAGCTTCCTTCTTCCAGGCCTCACTTCTTCTCCTCTTGGATAGTGCTACCACTTCTTCCTCACTTTGAATCCCTGCACTGGTTAAATTCCACCTTACACAGAGTCCAGAAGCCTTGTCTCAACTCTGGAGGCACCACACACCACTTCTTACTGCTTCAGCATTCCTCTTATGTCTTGTTGTTTCATGTAAAGGCCATTCCCTAAACATTACCCGTGCTGCTCAAAACTCACAGTGACTTCATCTATATCCTTCTTTAATGTACTTGTCTGTGAGAGGTTTACCAGAAATCATTATAATATTTTAAAAAAAAATCACCACATTAAAATGCTACTCCAACTCAGGACTTCACATGTATGTTATAAATACTAAATGTCCTTTGCATCTCTAAATGGTAAGCTGCTCAGCAGTTTGTTTTCTTCTGACAATGCTAAAACCAATAAGAATGCATAAGTGAGCCCCATTTCTCTTCAAATTCCTTAACACATAAAGATTTCTCCCTGGGCGAGGTTTTCAGAAGGACTGGCTCTTGAGACGCAAGGCTCCACCTACAGGCTTCCCAACTTGAAAGGCTTAGAAATACATACCTGTCTACAATACAAGTCTTTTACTGCTCTTCCAAGGTGTTCCGCAGACAAAAGTGGTAATAACAGGTTTTTCATTGAGAATTCAAAAATGGCAGCTATGATATGAGTATGATCCATGTTTGCGAAGTGCCAGCATTCAGTCGGAAAATACATAAGAACCTTCAAGCCCATGAGCCTCTGTGATTCTTGCCCAAGCTAACTGAATACCTATCTTCCTCCAAAGGCCTTTCAAATATTTGCAGCTAGGAATCAACCTCAGCACATTATCTAATTTCCAACTCTGCAGCAAGACTTTAAGGATGGAAAGTAACCCCAGTTTCGTTCTTCATTTTTATAAAGGAGTTGTCTAAGCTTCAAAGACATACCAAAAACATCTCATGCCTGATCTTTCACAGTTGACCCAGACTCTACCCAAGCAAAGGATATGGTCACACTCAGCAGAAGAGCGGGGCCCAACTGTAACCTGAGGGTTTCAGGGCCCCGTCTGTTGCAGTGGTCGCTTCTGAACAGAGACCACGTCCACTGCATGCAGATCCTGCAGCCTCTGACTGGTGCTGGCCCTACTGGGGGAAATGCAACAAGTTGGTTTTTAAGTGGGTTCTCCCTCCTCACTCTGCTTTTTCAACCAATTTTCTTGATTTCTAATTCAGCATAGACCCAAAGTACACTTTAATTGCATCAATCAATTTAAACCCAAGTAACTTTGATAAGTAAGAAGTGAAAAAAATATTTAGTAAGTATTTCTACTTCGTAATCCTTTCCATACATGCCAGGATACTAAAGGTTGTAGTGACAGCCAGAAGTCCACACTAGAACAGCTTGTGGTTACGTGTGACACCAGCAAAAACACAATCTGAGCAGTTACACATTGGAATATCACCACACAACTCACCCAACACTACCTGAGCTTTTATAGCAGCTTGAAAAACCTGCCTTTGTCAAGGTGACTTTCCCATATACAGTCTGAATGCCAGAACACCGTGAACATACATACTCCACAGCTGTAGGCAGCATGATCCAGAACAGACGAAGGGTTAGTAACAGAAAAACTTCACATCCCACCCTCTGCTCCAATCTGGAAAAAACCTCTGGTTTCTGCTCCAGTTTCCCCATCTCCAACAGATGTAATTTTTACCCACCAAATGCATAGTCGTGTTATGAGGATTAGTTAGTATCTAACTACTTGAATATTCGAAGCGCTAAGAATAGCACTAAAGTCCTAATATTATTACCAGTACATTTGCATAAGATTTTATTTATGCTTCTGACATTTGCTTTCCAGATTTTATTAGAACTTATAAACAATAAAAAACTACTGCTGCAAGGCCCTATTACACAATTCCATGAGATGACTCAGGCACTCTCAGACCCTTCAGGTTTGTTGAAGTCATAGCCACTTAACAAATTTACTGAACTACTTTGGATCAGACCTTTCCATAAAAGGAGAAATGACATTTTTATCTTACTTAGTGTTTTTTCTGTAGAAAAAAATTAGTTCGATGTCACTATAACAATAGCAACTTTAGTTCTTTGAATGAAGAAAGAAGGAAGTCCCAGATCTCTGCAGTGATCACTGCCCTGTTACTTTAGTTAAATGTATGCCTCCGGAGTACTACAACAGCTTCAGCAGCTGGGTGCAAAAAAGGTGATCTCTGATCTGATGCTCCTGAGTCAGGCTATTTTATGTGCAGTGGAAATTGTCTGCAGATAATAAAAAGGAGAAATAATAGCTCTGCAGAGATGGTTCTCTTAGATGTTTTGGCAGACTGGTTTATTCCATTCATATGCTTTGGAAAAACTTTGATTTTTGACATAAAATAGCCAAGTTTCATTATTTCCCTCTGTGCAACTTAAAGCCTACTAGTTACAGTCATGGTCTCGGTCTTCAGGCTTTCCTTTGATGTGTGTGCACACATCTATGCATACGAGTGTGTGTATTGGGAGTGACGGGGAGTTGACTGAACGTCTGTCCATGTTACTTTCCATTAGCTGTCTATTGAAGATAATGTTTTAATAATAATATATCTTCCCATTTTAAATAAAGTATATTAACTTTGTCACACATCAGATGTTCTCTAATACTGGTTAAAACCTCCTTGGTCTTCGAATTCAAAGCTGTCTCTTTTGCACTGTGGACACAACAAATTCATTCTTTCTGACCTTCTCATTTACATGCATGCACTCACATGCACAAACATGCACACACCTTTGCTTTCAAATAGCTTCCATCCCAGGAAATCCTATGCTCTAAACTTGGACAATCACACTAAAACAGTCACAGTACATTTAGAGTTTAGGAGGAGGCATTTGGTCCAACAGTTGATCTTTGCAATGACAAAGCTATTGGAGCTGTGATATTTTCTCTTGCATAAAGCAAAAAAAACTTTCCTACTTTTCCAGAATGGAGAGGAATTGGGGACCAGGAAAAATGTTGATTTGTACCAACTGAGGATCTGATTCCTTGTTTTCAACTTTCTACTTAAATTGGATTAATTTCACTGAATCATAAAGTAATGGGCTGCAGGAGGTTGTCTAGTCCACACACACACACACCCCGCCCCGCTCAACTGTTGTGCATAAATCTATGTCCACAGGTTTTCCTGATTGTACTTTACATACGTATAAAAAAAGAGGACAGAAAGCCTGCCAAGATCATGACCTGGAATACAGGATTTAGGATTAATATGGAGTACTTAACAGAATTTTTGAATAGTGCTCAAACATATAACCTATTAAAAGGCTAACCAATAAATGAGGGCACATACACAATATATCTAAATCCAAATGGGTCCTATAGGATCTGTCAAAAGATCTCAAGTCCTGAGACTCTGAGGTATCTGCATAATTTTCTAGTTTTGATGCTTCTTGCTTACATACACATAGTTCGGGTACATACTGAGCCTCTAAAAAGAAAATGTCTGACATAAACTTTGTCTATATAAAGGGAAGCAAACCTTCCATTTTCCATAAGGGATATAAATTATAAATTATGTCTTCAACAACTACATGGGTGATTATTTGTTTCTCTGGAGCTTATCAACAAATTAAGACTCTTCTCCTATATTAACTACTCTCCATATCACCAACTGTGCTGCTCTGGCAGTCTTGTTAAGAAATATTCTCATATCACAAAAAGGATTGAGAAGCAAAGAATAAATCTATCTATATAACTAAGCAACCTGTTTTATATTGATGGTTTGTTACAGGACAAGACTTAAAAAATGCCAGTAGAAATACAAACGTTGACATACTCCAGAATATACTTGGTATTCATTCTTCCTATTATAAAAAGCCAAAACATGTGGATTAAGAGCTACCCATTTATCTTGAAAGTTTGACAGGTGGAAAGCCTTTATTAGTCCCTCAGAGATGGCCAAACACTATATATTGGTGTTTGGATTAGGATGTCACAACTAGTATCATAAAGGAGCTAACATAGTAAACACAGGCAATCGTACGTATGCAGATGCCTATGGGAAGAAGAGCATCCACTAGCTATACTTCTATGGTAACCACAACCCACCATGCTGCAAACTCATTTAAAGAAGCTTTGATGAGGAACACTCAGTTACCTTCTAGATATTGACCCAGATGGTCACAAGTGCTATATTAAAGAGGTTGAAAGGCCTGCTCTGCCTTGGCTTCAAACATTGCCAAAGGACTTTGCTACGATGCGCTGTCCTACTGAGAGGCACGCAAGCTTTCAAAGCATTAGCTACTTCACAGCTTTATTATGCCTGCCATCAAGATCACTAACAGATTATTTCATCTAAGTTATGGTTCTTTTGCATTCAATGACTCCAAAAATAAGCTTGCTGACAGTAGTTTTCTAAAAAACAGCAAACAAAAAAAAAAATTCAAGTTATAAAAAGTGCTGAAGTAGTTTGCAATGAGTCAGCCTGGAAGCATCATTTTAGGACATCTACACATTGAGTTGGCAATTATATGTCGATGAGTCCAATCAGAACAGCTGGAACGTTAAATATCAAACCTCACAACAAACTGCTGCAGACCAATAATTATTCAGTGAATCATTCTGAGTGGAAGTACCTCCGAGAAGTCATGATCCCTTGTGGATAATTCATGAACAGAAAAAGGCCAAATTCATAAAATTATTCATTATAAATTATTCACCCTCCTTTTTGGAGGTATGAAGTGTAAAATTAAGTGTTTAGTTTTGATTAAGTGAGGAACTGAACATCATAAATACAGCATTTGACTCAATAGATCCTAGGAAATTAACTGCTTTTGGAGGAAGGAGAATAAACTTTTCTTTCCATCACTCTTGAAACTTGATTAGCTGTTTGCACAGTGAATGTGTACACAGAGCCAGATCCCAAAAGATGCTGAGCTTGTACAACTCCCACCACCTTCAGCTGTGGTTACTCGGCACATTTCAAGTTCATCTGCAAAACACCATGCTCAAAGTGCTAAATTTTGGTATTTTTTCTTGGAAAAGTTCATCAAATTAAAGAAAGCACTGATGAATGATAGTAAAATTGTATCAGAAATTTCACTAGCAACCCCTTACCTTTCCAATCTTCCCTTCTCAGGGCATCTTTGCCACTGATCAAGCTGGAAATACCAGGTTGGCAACTCTTCTTACTGGTGTTTGTTTCTGCATGTGAAGAAACTTTTCCTTTTGAAGAGTTGTGTTTTTTCTCAACTCAGAAATATTTCATTCCTCTTCCACCCATGGCCCCATACACAAAGACAAATACAAAACATGCAAATTCAGTTAGACTAAAAAAGAACACCCAGGTTAGAGGACTCCTTGAGCTGCTTTTTTTTTTTAATAACGTTTTTGAAATTGCATTTCCCAATAGGGCAGTTTCTGAATATTTTTCTTTTATCTTTTAAAGTGCACTGAATAGTTTCCTCTCCCCTGTTATTAATTACATAGTATTTGCTTTTTGTCTATTTGGGGTGTTTTTTGGTCAGGCCCCGAAGTGGCATGATCAGGCAGAATCTCCCATCACTTCCTTTGCTCCTTCCTGCCTGCTGCTGCATTAGCTTCAGCTTTGTTACCACTGTTACCAATAAATACTCTCTCATAGTGCTAAGATACTAATGAGAGCACTGAAACTGCACAAATTAATTACTGACAAGATTTTCCTTTTTAATCTCATTCAGATGTGGCAGGACTTGCAGCCATCTTACTTTTAAGACATTTCAACAGTGAAACACATGTACAGTTTTCTCATATTAACATGTTTTTCTAGGTGCTGCCTATATAAAGTCATGGAAAAGCAAGGAAGAAAGTGAAAGCTGATGTGAAGGCACAGAACACACCACCCTATTCTGAATAAAACTCAACACAGCGAAAATCAATGAGATGTAAGGTCAAATGATGGCCATACCTTAGAAGCTGTGCCACATGTGGTTGCCTCTTCCAAACCACACATGAATTCTGGCGGATCTAAACATACAGAGCACAGAAACAGATGCAGAGATATATAGCTGAATTTGCGAAAAGCCACATGGCTAGGACACCACCAAGGTCAAAGGAAGATTTGGTACCGTTCATATTTAAACTGAACCAGTTTCCTCATCCTTTTGTGAAGTTGAATCACTTCTTTTCACACACCAGTTCTCCTAGGGACTCAGACGATGGTCAGCAATGAACAGGGCAGCCCCCAGGGATGAAATCTTACCAACAGCCGTCATCAGTGAACGTTGCACCTTTCATGAAAAGGAGAAACTTGCCATCCTTCCCAGCCTCTAAGAGATTTTTGCACCCCCTTAAGGTGCTTTTACAGTTCTCCTCAACTCTCTCAAGCTAAAAGGAAACTTTTCCAAGGTTATGATAGTTAGAGTTGAGATTGATGTGTCTTATCACCCTGGGCTCAGGAATATTAAAATATGACAAAAATGAAGCATTTTCTTTCAAAATTACTTAAAAATATTACATCTCCTAAAAGTGAGGTTGTGGACCCTCATTTGTTTCACTTATTCGTCAATCTACAGCTTTTCCCCAGGAGGGAAGAGTCATCTTTTCTTTAGTCTTTTGAGGAGGAAAAAGCTGTAACTAGTTCATTGCCAAGTGTTCCACTCCACTGACAGGGCACTCTTTTGTAGACTGGTTGTTTTTCCAACATCACACACACAATTTTAGCAATAAAAATTAATTCCTGTCTGCTAGCTTTGCAGAACTCCATTTCATAACCCATCAGCTTAGGAAGTAAATTTAAAGCCTATCTCCTGTCAAAAGCATGCAAGTTTTTACCCTTACCCTGCGAGTCTGGCATCTCTCCAGCCTAGATCCACATTTAGGAGCAATATTAATTTCTGTTTCTCTCAGTCGCAGCTGTGCTGGGATAAAAAAGTCATTTTTCTATCCTGGCAGGATAGAACACGCTTTTTAATTTGTCACTAGATTAAGTTAATGACCAAGTACTGAAATCATTCCTTGGAATGACCTAGAGTCCAACTGAGGGTGGGAGGTGCATGGTCTCCTTGTGCTGGAGCTCCTCTCCTCATTTTTAGTAGAGCAACAGTCATACCTTTCAGGTATTCCAGAGAGAGCCTTACCTAGCCCTGTGCTTTGCAGGTGTCAGCAGCCAAAACCACATTTCCATGTTGCTTAAGGATAACTTAAATTGGTAAAATGTAAGCCTTTCTGAGGATAGGGAAAAAAAGGATTTTTGCTCAGCTGAAGAATGCTGGTAAGAGCACATTACCTTTCGCCCAGCCCTACCAACATAATCTACGTTTTATTTGTGAAGCATGTTGCTGTAGGCATATGCAAACTGCACAGAAATATACCCCATGCACCAAGGCATCCCAAACAGCATAGCTGTAGGGGAGTGGTAGGACCACTGAGTGTTAGTGCAGATGGCACTACACATGGTAATGCAAAACCAGTCCTGAAACGATGCATGTATACAACACCAACTGCACCTTCAGTCTGTCGCAAGGTAGGTAGCAAGGGTAATTGAACATCTGCTAGAGTTTGGTCCCATAGTTATTTCTAATTGGGTTCTTTCTCTCTCTACACCTGAATTGATAGTGGGTGTTTGGTCTAAGCACTGTTTTAAACATTTCTGATGGTTCTGGCACATCCCTTTATGAGGCACCAGATGTGCAGGTACTGAAATAGCTGCTGCCAACTTCTACTTGTAGGGAAATGGGAAGGCACGTAATTAAAAAATAAAATAAAATAAAAACTTGTTTGCCTCGTGATCATTTAAAAAAATGAAACATTGACAAGTGGGTTAACCAGGGGGAAGGGGGAGATTTCTATTCTGAAATGCAGTTTTGAATTTCTCCAAGCTTGACAGTCCATCTGGACATTGCTAGATGCCTAGTTACATCAACACATCATATTTCATTTCAGTCCCTATATTTTTTTGCTTTTAAAGTGTCTCCCATAGTCTCCCCCCACCACAGCATTTCCCAAAAACTCCATATTATGTTGCGTGTCAGAAGAGCATCAGTGAAGAGCAGCACATGGGTTGCTTAGTGCAGTGCTAAGGCCACCAGGAAGGCAATGACTGTCTGCTCCCATCTTCTGCCTGTTATTTTCTTGGCTCCCTTATCAGCATCTTCCCTAGATAGCTCCGCACAACTCTAATTATAGGACTGAGGATAACAACCATCAGGAAAGCAATACTTTATTTTTATACCTACTGCCAGTAGTTTGCTACTCACGTTGCTCTAGGAAAAGAGAAAAAAAATTGTTTACAAATGTATCATTATACAGCAGATCTTAAATTGCACAACTATTAGCTGTAAGTATTGACTATTGTCAGAGCTCTGCTGCTGCCCATGAAAAGGTCAGGCCTTTTCATTTGTGTTCTTTTTATGTGAGGAATACCAAATAATAAAACACACAATTTATTGGGCTGCTGAGATTTTTTTCCCCCAGACCTGCAAAACAGTCACCAGGTTTGAATCTTCTTTCCCATTATTATAGGAACAAGGTGATTTCACTTTCTTTTCTTTCTTGAGGAAAAGAATTTCATTTCCCATAGTAGCACCCAAAATGAATAGTCTTTATTTTCCAGGTAAGTATTATACAAACAGTTATATCTTTATGAGCTGCCTGTGCTCCTATCCCTAGGATGTCAATAGAGAGTGGGGTGCTTTTGCTCAGAGGACATGATAGAAATAACAACTCCTTACTGGTCTATCAAGCCAGTTAACAACATTTTCAAAGCACCAGCTTTTTCAAAGCACCAACATTTTCAAAGCACTGAGTGCCTGATTTTAAGGAATCATATCCAAATGTAGATGTCTGAATGAAAACAATTTCACCTTAGGATTCTTCAACTTCTAATAGTGCCCCACATTCAGCACTTTAATAAACCATCCATTTTACTTAAATTTCCTAATTAACTACATGAAATTTTAATCTTAAGCCATATAAGTCATATAAATGGAGCTGCCTAGATCCATTTGTACAGCCCCACAATTTCGCAATAGATGTCATGTGTTTTTCTGAAGCTTAATTCTGTGTTGTTACACCAAGCACATCATTTTCTAAATAGCCAGAGAAGTTCGTAGTGCTTTAGGGAGAACTATAAAGCACACAAGACAAAGCCAGCAAGAGACTTGCAGTTCATTATTTTTAATTCTTCTGCCACTTAGAAGGAAATATCATGGCAAGGTAAAACTACACGGAAATATCTTCAACCTTTGCAGTTAAACATATGGTGACAGAGAAATGTACAATTTATTTGGCAGCGATGGCACTATTTACTTATCCTAAGCCAGAGTTCACCCAAGCTCCACGGAAACAAACTCCAACTACTGCTGCAGGAAGGAAGCAAGGCGAGTATGTGCCTTACTTGGCCGGGGCAAGACTCCCAAAGTAACCTGGGAGGTTGCAAAATCCCATCAAATACACTTGCACTGTTCCACCTAAATACAGAGGGAAACGGATAACTTGCAATAACGAGTTTGGCCATCAAGGTCTATGCAGAACCTTTCTTCAAAGATAATAGTAAAAAGAGAGGTTATTGGGAAAAGATAGCTAGGGACTTGTTGAAGAACTTCAGGGACTGGTTTAGCTGGGCAAACTGTATGAAGTGACAAACAGGTGTTTTGCCTGTCAACACTTTTGAACATTTTATTTTGAAGACTCCAGCGAAAGGTTACACCTAGCCTGTGGCTCCTTGTGTCTTCAGGCCCTGTGCGATGCTTCTCTCCCCACTAGTGGGCTCTCTCCTTTTTTCCCCCACTCTCTTCAGGCTGCAAACGTTTGTTAGCACCTCTCCCCTCACCTGGCGCTGGCAACCTGCACAGCTTCTGCCAATCCATTCAAACACAGGAATCTCCATGAAAAATATGCCAAACACTTTACATGATGGTTCTGAGGAAGGATGAACTTAGAGATCATAATACCCCAAACACATGTACCTTATTAACCACTGAAGACAATACTCCAGACTGCAACATACCTCCAAGGTGCAACTCGCATTCCTTTCCACTATCCCTGTACTAGGGCAGGAGCACCAAGCAAAGGGCAGGGGACACCACCTCAACACCACCATTTTCAATGGCTGCAGTCACTTTACTAAGGAGCAACCATTAACAGCTTTGCTCCCCTATCTGCTATACTGCTCCTCTATGCCACACTAGAGGACACAAGACTGCTGGTGAAAGGAGGAGCAATCTGGTGTGCATGTAGAAAATAAACAAATAAATAAAATCATACCCACAATACCATGCCACCAGCCCTGCTGTTTATTTCATGGCTGTCTCTAAGTGTCAAATATTCCCATTTTATTATTATATCATCATCACCTAGGGACTGTTGAGCTAGTAAAGCACCAAAATAAAGTTTGACCTTAGAGGCTGCAGAGTGTACATCTTTGCTTACCTTGTTTCCAGGAACCTCCGGACCTCTGTGAGGAATGGCACAGGACTTAGCTGATCCACCTGGGGGTGGAAAGGATGACTTGTAGCACCTCTCAACTCCCCCAGCCTTATTTTCTGTGATCCTGTGGAAATGATACATCTGTATGGCAAATAAGATCATTCATATTTCTAAGAGTTAATTCATGAACAGAGTTTTGAATAAGACATAAGACTGTGCTTCAGGGTTTACATTAATATTAAGGATGTGTATTTTTTCAAAATGTTGTGGATAGAGTTTCATCCACCTCTGTCTGAAGCAACCCATATTGGCCAGGCCTGGGAAGGAGGATCAGGCACACTGCACTTATGACAACTCCAGTGTTGCATATCTGTACAGAAAAGCGTGGGCATTGAATACCTGCTCACACACAGAAGAGCACTTAACATTTCTCCCATTTTGAAAGATTTCACTATCTTGAGTCACATTTTACATATTACATACACAGAATGGCAATAAAATTAGTCTTTCCCAACATGCATACATACATGCACATATATACCTATAATACACATACACACACCTATAACTATATGTATACTTACAATTAAATCTGTGTTTGAAATACAAACTAACATTGTTTCTGAATTAACTGAATTGAACTTCAAAGGCCTTGAACACAGATTTAATCATTATAGCTGGGGTTTGATGACAACAGCATCAAACATGTCTCCCTTGAAAGTTCAAACAATACTCTGCTCTTCTGCTTCAGTTGGCAAAGTTTCATTCAATGGCATTTTCAATCTCAAAGAATGTGAAGAAACTGATATTCTGCACTTTAAGATGACCAGGAACCTTTTTTTCTCTTTCTTTTAACAGCTCTTGCAAATATTTACATTTTACCCTGGAATAATTGTCAGTTTTAACTCCTTCAGCCCACTTAATCCCTTGTTTCTTTACCAATCCCTTCAAAGTTAGGCACCTGGAATCAAATAAATTCATATACTGATGTCTGGCAACCACCAAACACTGATCATCATTTGCAGTTCTGATCAACAGCTTCTGCATTTGCTGCAGTTAGAACAAGAAACAGCCACCTAGTGAAGTCCATATTGAAAACCGAAGAGGAAAGAGCTAGCCAGGTTTTTACTGGTTTGTATCATGCGTTATAGCTGTTTGCAGAAAAACAAGAGAGAATTTAGGAGGCCTCAGACACACCCCAGTACATGACAAAGCTGGCATCTTTAGCCACTTCGTTCTTCAACACCGAAAAACTGTTGAGCCCACCAGGGCTCATTTACCCAGGAAGACACCACATTTTCATTTTCCTCTAAGCTTCTGGGTAGCTGCTGCATGTTCCCTTTTTTATATGTTCTCTTCTGAGAAACTGGTATTTTTCAAGTTTTTAATCATAGAATAAAATTCAAGCTATTTTTTTTAATAAACTAAAAAAAAATGGAAAATATTTTATATACAGCTTCTTCACATAGATTTTTCAGAATTACACAGATTAAAACCAAGCAAAAATATCAGAAGTTGTCTTGGGACAGCTTGAGTAAGAATAAAAAAAACATCTGCTCTGAGGTACAAGGATATATTTTTCCCCAGTGCTTCAGCAGAAGTAGTCAAGGGAGGACAGAGGCAAGGCAGAATAGAAGGGATAAAGAAGAGATCTTCTTCAGGCTTGCCTGCTACACATACAGCTCTGTATGCATCAGAAACCCAAGCATTACACTGAACACAGATCTATTCCCTGGAGAAACAATGGCAGCTGTTAGTTACATTGTCTAAAAGGGTACTGGAAGGCTCCCAAATATTACACCGATGAGACTGATAAGTATAAAAATCAATATAGAACAGCCACAGCACACGCATGAATGGAGTCGAAGCTCATGTGATGAAAGTAGAAGAGGCTCGATTTTAGTTATATATAAACCAGTTTCCTCATTGCTGGAAACGCATATCCTACACTTCCAGAAACCATTGACAGAGAGCAAATATTGCCCCCTGCCCATCCATGCAATAGAAAAAGCAATTGAGGCAGTCACAACTAGAGACGACATTAATGTCTACATCATCACAGACTCTTCCTCATCTCAAATAAACATTCACCTTTCCTGATTATTCACGGACTCACTTTATAACATACACACCTAATTCCTCGTAGGAATTTCCATGGACAAAACTTTAACTAGTCCTTGAATTTTCTGCTTCGATTCAAATATCTTCATTTTGCTGGGATCAGAGTAGAGTTTGTACCTTTGGCTGATTGTCAGGAATTGCAGGTACATTAATAACTGTAGATTAAGAATAAAAAGGAGCTTATCTAAGAGCAGTAAGTGCCAGAAATTTGGTGAGATAGTATTTAGAAAATAAAACATATCAATTGTGATTTACTTATTGTCTCAACTGGAGTTTTATGGAGTTCCTGTGCAATTATATTGAGAAGAGTTTCACAGAAAACCTTAATTTTGAATTAAAATGTCTAGGGAAGAAAATGCATTAGGGCTTGTATTTTATTTTTCTTTAGCAGTCTGAAAAATCCATATTACGGCATTTATTACATACTGAGAGATATTTTATTGCAGCTCTGCAGAAAATAGCTGTTTATCCTACTATGTCTCTGAACTCAGTAAGGCAGTCCTTAAAAATGGAATACACAAAAGGCTAGGGACTCCCACTCCTCTCTTGCAGAAAGTGTATGTCCCTCATGGCATCAGGAGTGGTGAAGGGCTCCCATTTACCACTAATTTCTGGAGCAAAGGGTCATGAGAAATTGTGTACAGATAGCAGTTTCTGCTGTTGGAAATGTTTTTTTTTTCTTTTTTTCTTTTTCTTTTTTTTTTTTTAAATAATTGCTGTTCCCACGTCTGCACATGGGACCCTATCACCTGACTTTTTGACAGAGAATTGTTATCTTCAGTGTGCAGAATGCCCCCACTGAAGTTACACATGTGCACAAACATTCACTGTGCACACACACAACAACGAGCAAAAACCTCAGAACCACAAGAAAGGAACTGCTTTTCTCTTTGGGAATCCTGCATAAATCTTTTCTCTTTTCTTGTCTTGTCAGTAAATGTAATGAAAACACTGGCTCAATACAGCATAACTCATTAATACTACAACCTAATGTGTTAAGCACTGTTAGAACATCTAGCCCATTATACAAGAATGAAAGCTAATCTAAATATGGAGTCTGAAACAAAAATCTATGACCTTTTTATTTTTTATTTGGTAGGTTTCTTGCTGACTTCATTTTGCTGCTCTGCTTTCCCTACATTTTGTAGAAGCCAAAAAAATGTAAGAAACCATTACAAAAGGCAAGACACAATACAGCGATTACATAGTACCATCTAGAGCCTGCGACTGTTATAACACCTCTGAAAAGAAAGCCTTTTCTGGACTCTCACTAGGGTCTGTGTGCAGAGGTAAAAAGAAATCCTGTATTTTTTCCAGAGCCACAGAGGGGATATTCCAGTATGATGGAAACCGACCTAGAACTGAGCACTTTGCACTTTCCTTTATGCAGGCATGCTGGTTTTAATACTTTGCTTTCATAGATGCCATTTTCAGGATGCTTTATTATCCTGCAGCTGATCCTTCAGAGGAAAAATGGATCAAGAGATAAAATGGTATATTTGAGTTAATCATTTTGGCATGTTGGCTTCTTTGGTCTGTCCGTGTCTCCTGAAAGCATATTTTTCACCAGTCGCTGCAGACAGGCTCACAGCATGTAGTTCACATCTCAACAGCACTTTCAACATGACTAACTGTTGACAATATTTGAACTTTTGAGCCCTCCTATCCTTGGGCACAGCCACAAGAAGAGCAGGCAAAAATACGTCAGTCTTCAAGGACACTAGGTCCCTCCCCCTCTTCACAAACTAAAGCATTCAGCCTCCCCTTTTAAATCCCGTCTCAAAAACACACTGTGAATCCCATTTAATTAGAAATGCTCTCACACATTCATTATACCAGCTGGTTTCGACTCAGAAAGCATATTCTTCTGGCTCATTTCTATACGCAGCACCTCTGTTCAAATACAAGACTCCATAAGCAGGACCTGTGTTTTCTCTGTGCTTTCTTATGCCAGCGATTGAGCACTCTGGAAATTTTAAATATTAGTAATGGTAACAGGCCACTTAGACTTCCAGGGACACATGAAAGAGGAGTGGAAAGACAGACAAATCCATGCCCACACATCTCTTTGCTCTCACTTCCCCTTCTCCCCACCCCTTTCTACCCAGCAAGTCTCTTTCCTCTTGTCTCTTTACCATTTTATGAATATTTCTTTTCTACAGAGGCTTGCCTACAGCTATCGGTGGTCCACAGTACAGCAGAATTAATGGAGCTGATATGCAATAGAAAGGCAAAATGTTGGCAATATATGATTACAGATTAAATGATGCAATTTCAGGGTCAGCACTACAGAAGGCACTTATGAAGAGGCTGACAAGTAAAGATGAATGGCAAATGAATGAGGGCAGTTACAGTATTTAATGTACATTTGCCTTCTCTGAGATGTGTAGACTCTGCTACCATCTGCTGGTTTATGAAAAAAAGCCAGGGAATCTATTTTAGTGGCTCTATATACATAATCTTTCAGCTGTCTCTCATTACGAGAACAGTCCTCATTTCAGGTCACGGCCTACCTTCAGCCTCCACAGAGCTGTCAGTTAGGCTCACTTTTGTTTCCTGATGCATTTCCGACAGCAGGCGTGAGGAAGAATGGCAAACAGACAGTGCAAAATTTATACTAAACCCAAATAATATATCCCAGAGTAAGGCACATTTTCAGTATTTTGCAAAAAAGAAAAAAATGAATCAATGCAATTAGTTCCAGTTTATTCTAGAGGGCAGAGTGTGAGGACAGATTGAAAGGTATTCAATTCCGGTTTTGAATGAACGTACCCTTCATTATGCTTCCCAATACAACTGATGTATAAATTGTCATACTCCACTGAAATCAATGGAGCAATGCAGCCTGCTCTCTCTTGAGAATGTGATACATGCCAAACCTAAATGTAACTTAACAGAAAGTTATGGCCAAGTTACATTAAATAGAGGAAGAGAGAAAACATGAACGTATTTCCAAATACAGTATCTTTATTCTAAACATTCTTCCGTTAGGCACATGTAATAATACATAGACACTTACAGAACTCACAAAATAAACCGGTTTTAAAATTGCCACCTCTTGTTCATCCATTTAACCTGTCAGGACTATCAGGAAAGGGTTGGCAGCGGTGGCAACCTTTACAGAAGGGTGGCCTTGTAAGTTGGATGTACACAATCAACCTAATTCTGTAGAATTTAAGGCCAAAAGAGATCATGGTGGCCACTTCCATACTTACCACAGTCTACAGATTTTTACCTAGTGACTCCTCATTCGAGTCATCACTTCTAGCTGATTTGGGGTTTCAAAGTGGAGAAAAGCACATGTATGTTCCTCAATTCAGAAGATTAACTACATGCTCAGGTCATTTATGCTCACTCCACCTTATTTCTGGTGCACAGTAAGGTCTACCTTGGTACTAGAACAAAGTTGTAGCACTCCATAGGAAGCTCAAGGAGCAGCAGCAAGCCAAAGAGGCCAGAGCCCTCCAACAGCTACCTGGCTTCACGAAAAAGTCCATGCTATCTCAGCCCTTTGAATAGCACAGTTTCCCCTCCTGGGACTAGCCAAGACTCCCCTAACCCAGCTGGAGGATGCTATGCCTCACTGATGTCAATGGCCATCCCCATTTCATGGCCATGTCTAAAGGCTGAGGATTCCTAGATTTGGAGGTATTGGAGCAAGGAGCTTTTGGAAGCAGTTTTGAGAAAAGCCCATGATTAATGGCCTGTAGCGAACCTTCTGCATTTTCCCTCGCAAAATTGGACTCACCACCAGCACCATAAAGTAACAGCAAGCAGCTTCCTTTAGGACCTTAATACTAATATGAACAAGGAAAAGGGATGTGCACATGCTGTTTTTGCAAGGGTAAACACCACAGGCAGCCTGTGTTCACTACTTGCCATCTAGCAAAAAGGAAACTGAGGTTACTGGAGTCAATGAGAAAACATTGGCTGTATCTTTTAACACAGGTTACACCAGAACTCCTTTTAAAATAAAACTGGACAAAACTCCAGTAGTACATAGTCTCTGGAGAAACAGAATTAAGGTGGCTGACATATGCTGCTTGGTTCAGAGGTGAGATGACGCAAGAGATGCCTCGCAGATGAATCACAGTAAAGCCCTGGTGTAGCCCCAAGAGACTTGGAGCAGTCTGTCTGGAGATTAACATTTCTTGGTATATTTCAGCCAGACCTTTTCTATTACTACAGCATTTTTAATAACTCTGTACTTCTATAAACAACTCTGTGATGAGCACAGAAAAAACGAAATATTTAAAACCACATCTGTTAATAAATTTAAATCTTTAACACTCCTTAATGACACGTCATCCTAATATTTGCTTTTGGCAGGGAAAGAGAGCAAGTATCCCATGAGGACAAGTCAACATGAAGTATAGACCATGCACTGCTTGTCATTAACAGGAGTGGAAGAATATGGGAGAAGATCTGATCTGACTGAAAAAAAATCACCAAACACGGCATCATAGAATGAATTATTGATACAATAAACTTGCTGAGCTGCTTCATACACTCAAGAAGCCATGGAACAAATGAAAGAATCAGGCTCCAGTCACATGGTTACCCATCCTATTAGATTAATTCAGTCATCTACAGGATTTGCTATTTATATCAAAGAAACTGGAACAAAATGTTTACAATATGTTTGGTTATATTTATTAGAAAGCAGCAAAAGCACAAAGAAGCTTTACAACGAGAGTTCCCTTTTTTACCATATAGTTGAGAAGAGAATTTCGCTCTTATTTTTGAGACCCCAGAAGGGGGTAATCTGCAACACTGGAGAAGACCACTTTTTTCAGTTTCCAGAGAACTACAAACTGCTGCAAGGGAGGATAAGAAAGAGCCACAAGTGTAACCATTAACATAGTCTTCGGACAGACATAGTAGGACTTCTGCACACAATCAGCTGGCAGCCCAAGGGGTACAATGATGGTCTCTGCTTCTTGCAGGTCCCAGCTCCATCTCGACCTCCTTTCTATTGAATCAGCATTGCTCAGGGGCGTCTGATTTGTATGTGCTCTAGGTCTAGAAGACTTACATCTATTTACAACACTATGTTTGTGTCCTGGTTTTGGCTGGGATGGAGTTGATTTTCTTCCTATTAACTGGTATAGTGCTGTGTTTTGGATGTAGTGTGAGAATAATGTTGATGACACGCTGATGTTTTGGTTGTTGCTAGGTATTGTTTACGCTAGTCAAGGACTTTTCATCTTCCCATGCCCTGCCAGATGTGCAGGGGGCTGGGAGGGAGTGTGGCCAGGGCGGCTGGCCCAGCTGGCCAATAGGCTATTCCATACCATATGACGTCATGCTCAGCATATAAGGCTGGGTGAAGAAGAAGGAGGGGGGGCGTTCGGAGTGATGGCGTGTGTCTTCCCAAGTAACCGTTACGCGTGATGGAGCCCTGCTTTCCTGGCGATGGCTGAACACCTGCCTGCTGATGGGAAGTGGTGAATGAATTCCTTGTTTTGCTTTGCTTGCATGCGCGGCTTTTGCTTTCCCTATTAAACTGTCTTTATCTCAACCCACGAGTTTTTCTCACTTTTACCCTTCTGATTCTCTCCCCCATCCCACCCGGCGGGGGGGGTGAGCGAGCGGCTGCGTGGTATTTGGCTGCTGCCAGGTTAAACCACGACAGTTTGAAAAGGAGATGGCTTTGTGCAGGTATTGGGGAGCTGCTACCTACAATACGGGTTTGTAGAGGAATATACCATGTAACAGGGTATGCTGCACTTACTTGCCTTACTCTTAATAGTTTGTTTACATTAACAACTCCTAAAACACTCCCTATAAGGGAGGGATTTTTTTAGCATTGATCAATCTAATTTGGAAATAAGACAGCAGAGGGAAATAAAATCCAGCTCCTAAGATGTTTTACCAGTGAGATCAGAACAAAAATATTGCTTCATGATTCACACACAGCTAAGTGTTATACAGAGATTAATTGTCCCACTTGTTGATGTCAGAGTCCCTGCAAGATAACTATGCTTTTCATCAGAGAACCATTACAATAAGCTAAAACTTATACAAATTTATAGCAAGAATATCAATAAATTTCCTTTATTTTCAAACTAAAGAAAATTTAGGAGCCAGATCATTCAGCTTTTGCCCATCGCAATTCTGTGATTAAAAAATATAGAGTTAGAGTACAGAAAACATTTCATTTTTTCATTAATCTGTTATTTAGCCAGTCAGTCATTTTACTTAGGCAAACCACCACAGTAGAAATGAGAGGTCTGAATCACAGTTTATATATAGTTTAATTCTTCATGTATCCATCCTTCCCAAAGGAATCAGGTAAAATAAATCATAATTTCGTCATGGGAATACACAGATGCCTATGGCACTCCTAGAACAAATAATTAGATAGGCACCTCAAAGAAAGATTTTGTCATTTTGTGCCCCTTAAAATTTCACTGGTCTACAAAGTCTTGCTTTCATATGCGTTATTCTAATGTAATTACTATTTTTCACACACTTGGAGTGTGTATGATAAGAATGAAATTTAACAGGAAAAGGTAATGATAGTGCTCTCACTCTTATTCTTTTTCTCATTTTGTTCCTGCTGTAAATTAACCAAATGTTCCTTAAATCACCTGAGAAATCCAGGAATCAACAAAAATGTTTCCATGAAATTACCATGAGACAATTTTCATTTGCCATAAATCTCTGAATATCTGTTAGCAGAAAGAGGTTTTGTCTTCAAAGCTGATCTTTTTCCCCAATAGGAGTGCTCTGAGTGGCACCGCACCTATCAAAATAGCCACTTGGTTAAGCTACTTTTCAGAAACAGAGGCTCTGTCTGTTCTCTGCACAAGGCAGATGATGATTTTGTACATAAATCTGATACATTCCAGACACATTTCCCTTTAACTGAGTTACTCATGTTTCATTTCATAAAGAATTACACTGCTTCACAATTCTGAATAAAGAGCTAAATTTTGAGATTTAACTTTTTTTTTTTTTAAATGGGGAAACAGATCTTTTTCCCAACTCCGATAATAATCTCAATTAGTACCTTCTTCTGAAGTCCTTCTTCTAGGCGTAGAACCACCATTTACCACTAAAAACTCCATGTTTACTGTTTTGGGGAAAGAGGGCTAAAAAGACTAATTCTTTAATTGCAAATATGGGCAACAGCTTTGCCTTCTCAGTAAAACCAGTAGGCAAATCTGGACCCAACTAAGTCAGCAGAAATCTTTCCCCTGACTTAATGAGGGCTAGGATTTCACCCTAAGACTTTAAAGGAAGTAAAAGAAAAGAGCAAAGCTTACCTCCATAGAAAGAAAAGAGAGCAAAGAAAGAGGAAAATGGATTTTTTTTTTTAAGAGTTAAAAGGTCATTCATCTTTACAAAAGCTAACGAAACAAATGTCATTAGATGTACGAGATATAAAAGGTCAAATAAATATCCTGAACATGGAGCTAAAATGTTACAGAAAGACTAAAGGAAGAGGAGAGGCACATATCTTCCTTTGAGGATAAAATGATTAAAGAATAAAAATAATTTTGGAAAAAACAATCTCAAGCAAAAAAAAAAGTCCACATGGCAAACATTTGAAGTAACAAGACTGCATTAGAAAAGAAATAATATCCCTTTATTAAATATCTAAGGAGCAAGCAGTAACAAGAAGCTATAGTGATCGCACTGTCTAGAACATCATTGAACTTGGTTTTTGAAACTTGAAATTTCATAGGAATCATGCCCAACAGAAAAAAGAACATTCCATGATAGAATGATATCTGTTATATTCAGTCTGAATAATCATATCTGATCAACTAATGAAAAGCAAAAGAAAAAAAGAAGCAAGTCCAAAAAGAAAAAAAAGCAACAACAAGAGGAGAAATGTTAATTATCAATGGATCGTTTTACCAAAGAAAGCGTTAGACTACATTGATCCTTTGACTCAGGGTTAGATAACTCTTTTCACAATTGTCCTTGAAAAGAAGGTATTCACCTTTAGGGAATTTTCTTTAAAGATTACAATTTTTTGGAAGTGTAAATGGAACACCTGCCCAGTGCAAAAGGCCAAACCAAAACAAGAGAGACACTGACATTGCCACTAACTTCGAACAAGATCAGAGCTATCATCCAAGAAGACTTATTCAGGACAGCATTTATGTCTAAGTGCTGTAGGTTTGGGGTCTTACACACACTAAAATTCTTGGCAAAACTTTATTTATTTATTCTTCTGTATTTACTAAATTTTCATCACTAGAAATTGTCTACAATTTTGGCTCATTTATGATAAAATATACACATTACACTATTTTTCTTATGACTTGAGTTACTGTCAGTGTTCTCATTCCTTCCATTTGTTGGTTGTGACAAGTACACTGAATAATAAGTTAATTATCATAATGCCAAATACACTGTTTTTAGAGAAACATATGTTCCGGTGAATTCATAGCATATTTTGTATATTTTCTAGTTTGATTATATGAATTCAGCTGTGATGTGATCCAAGTCCCGGATGCACTTTCTCCTAATTTAATGCCCTGTTTTAAAAGTATGACCCTTCTCCTCTGACTTGAAAAATATCAGCTGCTCTCCAACAGGATAAACACGAGTAAACTGAAAAATGTCATATTTCTACATTCAGTCACAGAGTACATGCACCTGTTTCCAGAAGCTAAGTATTCCACACTGTTATATAGTAAGCATGCTTTTCTAAGGTATATCTATGAAGGAGCAAAATGCAACTGTGTGCTGCTCTTAAATCTTGCGATGTCAAAGAATTCCACGTAGAAAAGTTAAGCTTCATCAGCTGTACTGTATGTATGGGACAATTAAGCATAGAAATAGGAAGTAAACTACCCAACATCTATTGTTGTCTCATGCTTAGGACAGACATAGTTTCTATAAGCCAGTCTTAAGTGTTCCTGATCTTCCTGTTTCTGCCCTTGTAAGGGATAGGACTGGACTGGATTAATGTGTCATAGTCTGCCAAAAGTGAACAGAATTACAGCCAGACAGCAGGAAAGATGAGAAGGGAGTCTCACATAAAATACACCTCAATGTGCAGGCAGAGTAACTGTGGGGTAAGCTAAGATAGGAATTTACAGTCTGTCCACAGTCCTTCAGTAAACGCTCAGCCATTGGTGTACAGCAGGTAGGTCAACCAGCCCTCTTCCACTGATGGTAAGACTGCTATAAGTTATTTCTTTTTCACTGCAAGACATGTGCGTGCAAGCAGTTCATGGAAAATTACTGATAGGTCGTAAACACACACCTTTGATTATTCAGGAATAACTAGTTGTTTGTCCATATCTCCATGAAGGCCAGAGGGATGGGAGCACATGCAGAAAGGAGTTCCCTTTTGCCAGATCCCAAATTACACGAGCAGTATGCAACGTTGTCGCACACCTTTAAATCTGCTGTAGTTACTCACACAGCCCTCCAGTTAGTTTCATAGACCAAAGTTCAACTTTGATTTCCTTCATGCTTTCCTCTAGGACTGTAGAGAGGACTTGGTTTCCCTGGCTTTGGGTCCCCACCCTGCCTTAGACTGCATCTCTTCATGTTCCCTTTGCATTTACCAGCTCCAGCCTAGCTCCAACTGCGCCGTGAAGACATTTAGCTCCAGGAGCTACGCCTCAGAAATACACCACTCTGGAACGCAATGAAATCCAAGAGAAAACACAAACCAGTCTCCTATTTAAAGTTTTCCAGGTACGATCCTGTCTTTGCAGCTATTTTGGACTAAGGTGTGACAGCCCTACAATTGACTACTTTTCCACTTGTCTACAGATTTGACTTACACCATCTCAGCACAAGTAAATAGGGGAACCTTGTTTGCACCTCCTACTTTGTGGATTAAAACATTTCTGCATCATACTTTGTGCTCTCCTGAATAGTGAAAAGCCATTCCTGTATCTCCTAACAGGTCTCATAATCAAATTGCCTACGATCTACAATGGTGATCTCCATTAGGTGCTCAATGCTATATACACTTAAATCAGCTCTACCACGTAATTTCCTTGTCGCATAGCTCTGGTATGTCCTTCCCTCCATCCAGCAAGGATAAACTTGGCACAGCTGGAAAACTCCCATCTCCCCTGCATGTCCAAAAGCAGCAGTGCACACAATTCAAATACCTTCTGAATTCAGTGGTAGTTTCCTTAGTTAGTCCTTTCCCAGATTGCTCTATCTTGGAAAGCTTCTGCAAAAATCACAGTTGTTACTCCAGAGAAAACTCTGTGTTTAAAAAAACAAAAACAAAACCAAAAACAAAACAAAAAACCCCACAACCAAAAAACTACAACCCATATTTTTTGTTCATATCAACAAATTCAGCTTTATGTGGAGCAGAAGTCTGAAATGTACTGGGAGCCCAAAGAAAGGCTCTCTTTGATCCCAAGCAAATCTATAAAGGTCAAAACTCCTTCTTGGCTGCCTTCTCTGTCCAAACTAATATTATATCCTCTTTTGCAATTAAAACATGTACAATATTCTCTACTGGGGTATAGCTGTCACCTCTAGCATATTGCTTCCCTAACCATCCACGGAGTTAATACACTCATCCTTCCTGTCTCTGGCCTTGGCTAATACAGGCTTGCCCTGCCTACTTCCATGCAGAATGATAATTTTCCTAAATCATTGGTTTTGCCATGTCATTACTCTCTTTTAATCCCATTATGGGGTCTGACTTCTCTATAGGATAAGACAAAACTACTTACCTCTATTGCACAGTTCTACAAAGGACTCACCTCAGCTATCATCTCTAATTAAGTGGTTGAGTGACCTGTTCACCCACACTTGCATCTCTTTCCAGCCTTTCCGACTTCATCAGCTAGGTGATCTTCATAAAACACCCATGAGTCATGTTCACTCTCTTTCTTCATACCCCACCACAAAATTCCCGTTGCAAAGCCTATTAAAAGCTTTATAATAATTAGGCTGTTAAAATACCAGAAGTCCCACTTACCACTTTGACCAGTATTTTCTCACCGCTTCATTTTTGCCCCTTCTGCATTCATCACTTGTCTTTAATCCTTTTTTGTAGCGCACTTTTATGCTCGATTTTTGGTAGAACACTAAGCACAATGAGACTTTGGTCCACAGCTTGTGTCTAATTACTACAGTAATGCTACTTCTAATATTAAATTGAGCTAAACTATAAATTATACAAAATTGCCATTTTCACATGCCGATTAGCATGCTGAGATACATTCTGAGGCCACTGTACACATTTGCATTTCCTCTCAAGACTGCTGTTTGATATGTAGTTTACAAACACAGCTAAAGCTACAGATAGGACCGGTAACTCTTTCCCAAAGGAAAATAAATATACTCTCTCCATGGCTGCTGCTCCTTCTCTCAGAATACCATTTAGTTAAAGTATGATAAATGGATAAGAATGAGACTAAATTTCAATTTTTCAATTAAAATTTTTCAATTACTGCAGAGTGTACACTGTGTACCTCACAATTCTTGTTGGAAAAAGCAAAACCAAAAAAACCTAATTGTGCCAACACAGGAGGCACACAGGATCATTCCTATCTGATTTCCCTACACTGTGGATGCCACATTCCCCTCTGGCAAACTGGAAACAAAGTTCAGGCTCCTCAGAACAGCAAAGTTTAATCCAGTAGACCAATAATTTCACAAAATTAATTTTCCATTTACTACTTTTCATTTCTATAAAAGAGGATATTCCTACATATTTAGATTCAAGAACCTCTGAAAATTTTTTAAATGGACATGTTTGTAACATTCTTTCTAAAACTGTTCCAGGGTGCTGCCTGCATAGGTCTTAGCAGCCTAGTACTGCTATAGTGAGTGCTTCAAACTCTGCTAGTGATCTAGAATCATAGAATCATTAAGGTTGGAAAAGACCTCTAAGATCATCGAGTCCAACCATCAACTCAACACCACCATGCCCCCTAAACCACGTCCCTAAGCACCTCATCTACACGTCTTTTAAATACTTCCAGGGATGGTGACTCCACCACTTCCCTGGGCAGCCTGTTCCAAGGCCTGACCACTCTTTCAGTAAAGAAATTTTTCCTAATGTCTAAACCTCCCTTGGCGCAACTTGAGGACATTTCTTCTCGTCTTATCACTAGTTACGTGGGAGAAGAGACCAACACCCACCTCGCTACAACCTCCTTTCAGGGAGTTGTAGAGCGTGATGAGGTCTCCCCTCAGCCTCCTCTTCTCCAGGCTAAACCGTCCCAGGTCCCTCAGCCACTCCTCATAAGACTTGTGCTCCAGGCCCTTCACCAGCTTCGTTGCCCTTCTCTGGACACGCTCCAGCACCTCCATGTCCTTCTTGTAGTGAGGGGCCCAGAACTGAAAAGAGTATTCGAGGTGCGGCCTCACCAGTGCCGAGTACAGGGGCACGATCATCTCCCTACTCCTGCTGGCCACACTCTTTCTGACACAGGCCAGGATGCCATTGGCCTTCTGGTGTGCCCAGGTGGCACACTGTCGGCTCATGTTCAGCCGGCTGTCAATCAGCACCCCCAGGTCCTTTTCCTCTGGGCAGCTTTCCAGCCACTCTTCCCCAAGCCTGTAGCGTTGCCTGGGGTTGTTGTGGCCAAAGTGCAGGACCCGGCACTTGGCCTTGTTGAATCTCATACAATTGGCCTCAGCCCATGGATCCAGCCTGCCCAGGTCCCTCTGCAGAGCCTTCCTACCCTCCAGCAGATCAACACTCCCGCCCAGCTTGGTGTCGTCTGCAAACTTACTGAGGGAGCACTCGATCCCCTCATACAGATTGTTGATAAAGATACTGAACAGGACCGGTCCCAAAACTGAGCCCTGGGGAACACCGCTCGTGACCGGCCGCCAACTGGATTTAACTCCGTTGACCACAACTCTCTGGGCTCGGCCGTCCAGCCAGTTTTTTACCCAGCAAAGAGTGCACCTGTCTAGGCCGTGAGCCGCCAGCTTCTCTAGGAGAATGCCATGGGAGACAGTGTCAAAGGCTTTACTGAAGTCCAGGTAGACCACATCCACAGCCTTTCCCTCATCCACTAGGCGGGTCACCTGGTCATAGAAGGAGATCAGGTTGGTCAAGCAGGACCTGCCTTCCATGAACCCGTGCTGGCTGGGCCTGATCCCCTGGTTGTCCCGGACATGGCTCGTGAGCGCCCTCAAAACAAACCGCTCCATGATCTTCCCCGGTACCGAGGTCAGGCTGACCGGCCTGTAGTTCCCCGGATCCTCCTTCCAGCCCTTCTTATAGATGGGCGTCACATTGGCGAGCCTCCAGTCATCCGGGACTTCCCCAGTTAACCAGGACTGCTGGTAAATGATGGAGAGTGGCTTGGCAAGCTCCTCCGCCAGCTCCCTCAGTACCCTCAGGTGGATCCCATCCGGCCCCATAGACTTGTGAATGTCCAAGTGGCATAGCAGGTCATTAACTTCTTCCTCTTGAATTATGGGGGGTTTATCCTGCTCGTCGTCCCTGTCTTCCAGCTCAGGGGTCTGAGTACCCTGAGGATAACTGCTCTGACTATTAAAGGCTGAGGCAAAGAAGGCATTAAGTACCTCAGCCTTATCCTCGTCCTCAGTGGCAACATTTCCCCCCGCATCCAGCAAAGGATGGAGATTCTAGGTGTACAATGATGGTGTACACAATATATATGGTATTTTTTGGTTCATCTGAGAAACAAACATTTTGGAGAATGTTTGTTCGAAAAGCTAAGTCCTCAAAAAAAAACCAAATCAAGGTTTTTCAGGTTACAGGACAAGAAAGACTGCCAGATTTCCAAGTGTAGTTCTTAAAATATTCACAGTACACCATTTCATTCCTACAAAGAACGGGAACACAGGAAACTGGAGATCTGTTTTCTGAGCATTCAATGTCTGCAGTGTATTTGAGACGGAATTTTAGTTTAGAGTTCTTTTAGACAACAGCAACAACACAAAAGAAAGAAAGAAAGGAAGAAAGAAAGAAAGAAAGAAAGAAAGAAAGAAAGAAAGAAAGAACGAACCACAACCAAAAAAAACAAGCCCACCAGAACACCCACAAAAAAAAATTCATCAAATTCCAATTATCACTTGTCTAGGAGTATGTAAAAATATTTGTTCAGATATCAAGCTTGACAAATTTTGAAGACATTTTACTCACTCTAGAAAAGATTGCACTAAACTGCTTGGCATTTTCAAATGAAGATATTTCCCCCATAACACCATACATAACAGTGAACAAATATTCTAACACATCATAGAAAATAGACTGGAAGTCCATTCTGAATCAGAGGGATCAACTCATAAAAATAAAAGAAAACGGAAAAGAAAAAGAAAAAAGGAAAACAAAACCCACATTTACCAAAAGTGATTTAGTGATTTGGGTTTTTTGTTTGGTTGGGTTTGGGGGTTTTTTTGTTTGGTTGGTTTGGTTCTGGTTTTTTGTTGGTTGTTTTCTTTCTTTTACCAGCATAAACTAATAATCAACAATTTATGGAAATGAAGGAAACAAGGAAGGAAGAATTATGAAAATGAACAAACTAATGAGTAATGCTTTTTATTTTGAAATTCTTCAACATGAAAACCTTCGATTTGGGAAGCTGTTATTTATCTAGCAAGAATATTGTCAACAGCACAACATTTAAAGAAAATTAGAAAGATCAAATTGAAACTCAAATTTAGAAATAACCAGTAAAACAATGATCCCTGAGTTTTGGAACCATGAATAAAATGTTTGCAGTCTTTAGCATTAAACCTGCATAAATCCTGTTATTTTTAGCAATAAACAAGTTTGAGTTATTCTTTTCTAAAATTACATTATCAAAAGGCTAAGTAACAGATAAAAACAGCCTCTAGCAGAATATTACACCAGATAAGATAAAACAGGGATTAAAAACCAGTAGCTTCCCTGGGAGAAGTGAAATATCTGCAGCACCATGTAGTATACTAAAGAAAATACTAGTCCATACTTCAAGAACCGGTCTTTTGGCTCGTGTAAAGCAATATAGCTCCACTGACTTTAACTATACAGATTTACACCTACTAAGGATCTCAATCATAAAATCTTCATACTGAAATGAAGTGGCTCTTGCCATGAATTGGACAATAGTTTCAATAGCATCCATAAATTTAACATCTGGTAAAGACCCAACAAAACTCAGCAGATATCATCAGATATCACTGCTACGTATTGGCTATAAAATATTAACTAATATCCTAGACACAGCACTAAATAAAAGAATTGTTAGTATTTTAAATCCAGGTCAAGTTAGCTTTGTAACAGGAGACAAGAGCTGATAAGCACCACTATACATAATGATTTTGACAAACCAAAGTATATTGTAATGCGAACAAGATGCTTAAAGTGAATTTTGCCTTTCTGAAGAGCTGCAGCGAAAGTCCTGTAAAACTCTCAAACTCAGTTAGGAAATGGCACAGAATCTGGCACTAGGGTAAAATTTACATTCAAGCAGATGATCCTTAGTCCGCACATTTTACAGTTATAACCAATGTGTATGCCTATCTACCAGAATAATTTCTGATCAATCTCTCTTCTGTGTCTCAGAACAGGATTAAATAAAAACAAAATAAACAAAATTAAACTGTACTTCAAAAAGCAAAGATTCACCAGATACCTCTTCAACCTAAAATTTATTTGCAGTGCAGAGGAATATCTGTTGCCTAAGTTTACAGCTGGAAGATGGAGATTCTGCCACTCAGGAAAGGCGTGCCTGGACAACAACATAGTGTAGATTGAGTGCTTCTTTAACAGGGGAGTCACTTGCTAATTTGCTGTTATTTGAGGGGGAAAAAACTTTTAAAATAATTATGAGTTTAGAGTGTCACCACCTCCAGATTTGCTTGTCTGAAAAATGGGACCAGCAAGTTTGGACAAAAAAAGAAACAAACTCAGAATAATGAATTCTATCCAGAGCAGATGAACCATCACAAGAAGTTAATTTTGCAGTACCTCAAATGCCAATCTGTAATAACCATCAGCAGATGGTGAATATTGGATCCTTTGGCCCCCAGCAAAAGCAGAACAATTCTTCCCCAAAGAAGGGGAAGTCTTTGGAGAACCAGCACTCCAGCAGCATCCCTAAATTTCAATTTAACAACCCAATTAATCAAAAATCTTGGAGATTTTAAAACTCAAAAGCAGCTTAATGATACATGAGGACTTCTGAAAGAAGGAAACAAAGTTTCTGCTACAACCCATTAATTTAAACTTTCACCCCTGCCATCTTGTTGAAAGAACTATAGATAAGTACCTGAATGTGACCTGCTTCGCCCCCTCAAATACTTGCAGAGACATTCACATCAATATTTGTAAATTTCCCACTCTCAGCTCTTCATACCACATGGGTTTTTTGCAAGTATTTTGACATAACATAACATCCAGAACAGAACTGTGTAGTCAATACGATAAAAATAGGCTTCCTGTTTCAGTGATGCAGGTGGAGCGCTGCTACAGAAGTGCCATTGACAGCTGAGACGACTCTATATTATGGTCACCTCTAAGAGTACACACCAGTTTAGCCCAATTTAAATGAGGCAACACCAGCATAAAACCTGACTGCTTCTGGAAATCTGTCTCCCCTCTCTGTAGAAGCTGGATGCCAGCTGCTGGAGAGGTGCCCAGGAAAGTGTGCCTTTGCATTGGCAACCACAAAGCACCAGGAGAAAGTCATGACACCTGTTGGCACTGGTTCTGAAGGGAGCCCAGAATCACATCAGTAGGGATGCAGTCGGGAGGGAACAAGTCACCTGTGGGCTCCATCAATGTGCAATATCCTAAATTGGAGAAGAAAATCTGCTGCCAGTTTCTGTGGGCATTGATGGAGAAACAGAGAATTCACCAGAAAGTCACTGAAAAGCTGACATTTCTGGTAACGTGGGCCTAGCACTCCTCCACTGCTCAGGGTTATCCTTTTTTTCTGAGAGAGCAGGCTAAGGACCTCAGGGCCTGCAATATCCTGATGCATACCTGTTAACGCCACACCTATGCCCTTCTCAACCTTTACTTTGAAAGCCTACACAGCATGGAAGTAGAGAAGATCCATTGCTTCCCATACCTACCCCAAGTTAAAGTTAACATATGGATTAAAATAATTAGAACGTTCCAGTATGTCACAAGCAAGGACATCCAGGCTACTGCCCAAAATTTGTTACCGTATTTGCAGCTAGATGCTGCATGCCACGGTTGTCTCCAATATTTATGTGTATTTATGTGGTCACCTTGCTTCTAGAAGAGATTGAATCTTTTAGAGAATTACACAACACTTTGCACAATACTAGCAATGCTTGTAAATGTAGAGGATTACACAGGGTGAAATGCTCACAGAGGATGTTAACTCAAATGACCTCATGTTTCCTTCTGACCTCAAAAGCTGTTAATCTAAAACTTGATGAGTAAAGGAGCTTCTGCTATTGCTAGAAAGGTTAAAATGCTGGTTAGCTAGAAGCAAAGAAAACAGCACTAATTTTCCTCAGAAGAAATACCTTGGATTCGAGAAATAGTCTTCTAACAACTAGATGACAGTTCTGCCCTTTTCCGGAAAGTTTTAGAATTAGTTCTTAAAACAGTTACATGCATACATGTATACATAGGTACACATCTATGTGATTGAAGAGTTTATTAGCTTAAAATCTATTCTACCAGGTTATTCACAGGAGATTGCTCCAGGACTCTAGTCCTTACCACTAGCATCCCCAAGATGCTACTACAGAAAACTGTTTTCAAATAAATAATCCAAGATAATGTTGTCAGTGTTCTGATTATGTATAGCTATATTATGTTTATCTTGTGTTATTGCCTATATTCTCTTGTATGTCCAGACAGAAACAAGGACTGGGCCTCTGCAGGAAGGGAGAGAAGAAAAAAGAAACAAACCACCAACACAGTCATATATTTAAGAAAATGTGCTGCTGTAGGGTGGTGCTCTTAAAACATTACTCCTTGATAATTTTATTGGTTAAATATTTATGAAGAATGTCTGCTTGAGGGGGACAAACATGTGTCCACCTCTCAGATGTCAATCTGTCTTCTTGCAGGATGTTAATTCATAAAAGGGAGCTAAATGACACATTTATTCTAATTCAATGAAAAACAAATCACCACCAAAAAAAAAAAAGGAAAAAAGGTAATAATTCAATTAGTACAACAGAGTGGTGAAGAAATGAGAAAATAAAAAAGTACAGTTTGAAATGACACCCAAAGCTATGCTGCTTCAAAATCATATGGTCAATATGAACAGAATGGTTTTACTCTTAAAGAAACACAACCATGCCCACTACCCACAACACAAACAAAGTTCTAGTTCTGCAATATACATATTACATATGTATATATGTATATACATATATAATTTTAAACTTAAAATATTTGTAAATAAATGCAGTTTTCCTATTAAAACTGTAAAATATTATCTTCAGTTAAGTAATTAACACAACTTTAATGGGTGAAATCTACACCATCACTACTTAATTGCCCAAAGCTAGTTTCAGACACATTCAAATCATATTACCTGTAAGCAAGGAAGCATGCTAAAATAATTTACAGTTTGTAGAGTAGGAGATGTCAATCAGGTTTGACTTACTTAAAGCTCTTTGAAGAACTGGGGCCCAAAAATGAAAGAGGTAAGTGGAAGTCTTTCTGTTTGGTAAAAAAGCACTGATATAGTTGTGGTTGTTTGATTGTTTTTCCACAATGCAGCCATGCCTTGGATATAACACCCCTGGTCATCAGATGGTGATTATGGGGAAAAAAAAAAAAAAATCCCCAAAACCAAAATCTTGATCCTCACTGGCAGCTAACACCTTTTGTTGAAAATTTTTCTCAAGCTATATTTGAAAAATAGTCAAATTCCATATTTCCAAGATATTTTTGCTCTTAAATGGCAGAGTTGGTATGGGAATTGCAGTTAGAAGCTTATACGTAGTGCTTAATGAAACTCCTGCAGTATTACAAGATTTGCACTATTTGAACCGCTTACAGGGAAGTTATAGAATATAAATAAATACAACTAAATAAATATAAATTTTTTAAAAAATCCTTACATCTATGTGGATGAAGTAGTAAATCTCATATGGAAACAAGAACTGATGCTACATGTGGGCTTGAGATAGGACCCTCAAGTACAACTGCAGCAAAAGGTGAACATACTGACTGCCATCAGTAGATCAGAATTGTAGCTCTTCTCATCAGTACATTGTTGTTTATAACATTCAGTTTGAGTTGCTGCAGTGAAAGGTGCGTGAAACTTTATAGCAGGCTGAGGTAGGATAATCTTCTCCCTTTAACTTATCCCTGACACTTCAGAAAGAGATGCAAGGAAATTAGAAGTGGATGACATGGAAACCATTGTAAAGAATCTTTCTGATGGACAGGATGTGCAAGAAGCTGGCTGGATTATACATACCTCAGTAATGATGGCTTTGACATCTTTTATGGTATAAGATTAGCAGCTTGGTTAAGTAAACATGAAAAGATCCTGCTACCTCTGTGTAACGTACACAATTACAACAGCTAAAAAGCTAATGACAGTACTCAAAAACCATTCTCTTTATCCAGGTCCTAGCACACTCTCAGTTTCACATCTCTTCATTTCCAGTTTGTTTTATCTGACTTGTCATCTCTAAACCCTTGTGTGTGTTGAGATATATATCACACAATGCACAAGGCAAGGCAACACTACTATGCAGCAAATCCCTTCACTCAAACAGGAGAAAATTCAATCCTTTCTTGCCAGTGCTAGATGGGGTTTATTTACCCCATCACAGTGACTTCAGTGGTCATAGAGTTGGCTCATTATATAAATGACTACAAAACATACATACCCAGCAATCCTCAGAGGAAACCAGAAATCATCAGTAACTGATGCACAGCTGAAAAAAGAGCTGAATTTGTCCCCACGGGCACTATTTGTGCATTCACGCACTTAATATTTCACGTCACATCTGACTGTTTGAGTAAATAAAGTGACATTTTGATTATGGAACATATTAGATACTGACAGTAGTTTTATTGATCTATCAAAACGTTTGAAGGATTGATTACTACAGTTTCAAAGTCATTCATTTCAACAGAGGTGCTGGCACCAGACTGCCATAGTCCACAGTAGGCAAGCACAAAGCCTGAATAATCTCAATTAGAAATGTAAGTCTAAGACTCGTAAGTGAAGAAAACTTTATAATTTAAGGAGCCATTCCACAATGTTTGCTTACTGCAGTGATACAGCTCTCTTTTTATAGGGCCCTAGTCGTGGTTTAACCCTAGCCAGCAACTAAATACCACACAGCTGCTCACTCACTCCTCCCACCTCCGGTGGGATAGGGGAGAGAATCGAGAGAGTAAAAGTAAGACGACTGGTGGGTTGAGATAAGAACAGTTTAATAATTGAAATAAAGTAAAATAGTAGTAATGATAATAATAAAAGTATAGAATATACAAAGCAAGTGATGCACGATGCAATTGCTCACCACCTGCTGACCGATGCCCAGCCAGTCCCCAAGCAGCGATCACTGCCCCCCGGCCAACTCCCCCCAGCTTATATACACTGAGCATGACACCATATGGTATAGAATACCCCTTTGGCCAGTTTGAGTCAGCTGTCCTGGCTATGCTTCCTCCCAGCTTATTGTGCACCTGGCAGAGCATGGGAAGCTGAAAAGTCCTTGACTTATGTAAACACTACTTAGCAACAACTAAAACGTCAGGGTGTAATCAACGTTATTCTCATACTAAATCCAAAACACAGCACCATAACAGCTACTAGGAAGAAAATTAACTTTATCCCAGCCAAAACCAAGACACTTCATACTCTGCCCTTGGTAATCTCAAGGAAAAAACAATGTGGTTACACTGAAAATCCCCTAGAATGCAATAATATATGTCCAGTAAGGAAACTAAACCAATCTCATTACCATCAGGTGCATAACAATAATTATGCAATTTAGATAAGTCACTTCAGGTTGGCTTCACCAGTAATCCTCTCTCTCACATTCCTGAGTGTGAGCAATGCACAGCACTCCCCTACCCCTTAACTGCTAGTCCAACAAATGAGCCTTCCAGATTTCACAGTAAAATGACAGCCATTTGCTTTCCAAATTGTGCTGCTATCCATGCCTAGTAATTTAAAACCTCCTAAGGTTCCCTAAAGACCCAAGAAGAGTGGGAGGCAGAAACAACACACACATCTTCAGCAGTGCAATTTTATCACTGTGATGCCTTCAAATTGTAGTCTCACCATTATCAGACCCCTTAGCATAATTACCTGCAGAACCAAGGGTGGGGAGAGAGTACAGAACGGAAGGTAACAAAGAGCAAAATGCTTTGAGAGGTGTCACGGCCTTCGTGTAGCACAGAGATGAAGTTTTATAAGAACTGAAAGGGGAGATTAAAAATAAAAGAAAGGGATCTCTTATGAGATGCATTAAGTAGTATCTCAGGGTAGAAAAAAGGAATGAGACATGATCAGCATGAAACAGACCCAAAAACAGAACCAGAAACACAGTGCTCATGTCACATGCTTCTACAAATATCTGCATCACACAAGGGGATCTTGAGTTTTACTGCAAGTTTTGGTTTTCAGTCAGCTTCCAGAAGACAACGATGAAGGAGCCACAAAAAAAAAAAAAAATCAAGCTTAGATGAAACTGTTGCAAGAACATAACTGTAGTGAGGACTACACTTTACAACAGGGAAATTAATGAAGTAGTAAGAGAGTGTAAAAGAGATTAATACCTTTCATATTGTGAGCTTCACTCTTCCTACAGGACAGGGGAGGAGAAAGGTTCCTCCAAGTTGCAGTCCCTACCTGGACTTCCTATTCCTAGGACAACACTGCTTTCTGTCATCCTTTTGGCCCCCAGAGGGCCAAAAATAAACCTTAAAGCTGACCACCTTGGTATAAGGGTCCCATTTTGTCTTGCTTTTCCTTACATCTATGGCAACACACTAAGACCTTCACATATAGACCTTGTTCCAAAATCCAAGTCCAACCTCTTTGTCAGGAGTTTGAGAGCTTTTGGGTGGTTTTAGTTCTGAAGCAAAAGAAAAGGGAGAAATCATGAATATAACACTTCTGGGGAAAAAAAAAAAAGGCAGAGGGGAATTTCTGTCAGCTGAAGACAGTTTTTCAGTGGGAATCAAAAATAAAACTTTAGAGACAGTTAAAGATACACTCCATTGTATTCCGAAGGGAAATAATAATTTTAAATGTGAAGATAAGATTATCAGTAAGTTACCACAAGCAGACTTGTTCTCCAGAAGTCCCTAAAGCAGAGAAAAACAGCTTATTATGATGTTGCCATTGCTCTGTGGCTCCTTCTGAACCAGGAGCAGGTAAGGTAGAAACACCCCCTGAATGTCCCACCACATTTATTTCTAGGGAGAAGAGCCATTCCCACAGAGAGTCATACTTATTGGGACCCTTCATATGCAAAATTTACTCATCAGCCCAGTATTCTAACTCAGTTAAAAAAAACGTAATTTACTTTAACAGACTACATGAATATTTCTTTTTAGAAAAACAGAAAATACACTGGCTTAATCCAGTACCAGAGGAAATAAAAGACCATAAGAAGGAAGGAAAAAAACAGTGTTCCAAGCACAAAGAGCTGAAAAGAGAGGTGAAGAAGCAGCCCATCTAGAGTTTCCTAATGAAGTTGATTTCTTTTTCTCTAGCTTCCTATAGTTAACTAGCTAGTGGTTTTTTTCATTATTATTATTATTATTATTATTATTATTATTATTATTTTATTTTTAATTGAACTTTTTTAAAAAGCAGAAGACAAAAACCACAATCCTAGATGCCAAACTCTCTCAGTTGAGGCATAAAATTGCCAAAAACAATGAAGAGTTTGGCTGGGTTTAGTCCTTTATTCAGCACATGATGTTTGAAGAGAAAATTCTATACTTTAATGAAAAGTTTTAAATATGCACCCAAAATTCATTATCAATATTTGAGCTACATAGTACCAGATGTTTCCAACACTTAGGAAAGGTAAAGAAGGAAGCAGAATGGCACATAAAGCAACTGAATGGAACATGTAAATTAGCTTCATTGTACCAAATGCATTAGCGTACAGAGTGCATGTGTTCCACCAGCAGTTCACTGGGCTAATTTGCTCATAGACTGCTGTAACATGCTTACAGAGAAACAAGTGGCAGGAAGAATGCTTTTTAATTAAAACTGCTTTGTGTAACATCCACTACAGAGTGACCATGTAAATCTACTAAACCTTTGGATCACAGGAGCAAAGAACTTCACCTTCATCAATGAATCCCAAGTAGGGTAGCCTCTTATATTCTACTGTAGATTTTCTTACTGTGGCTGAACATGAGAGCGCTGTATCCAACACTAAAAAAAAAAGATAGCTGTAATGAGTCAGTCTGGTCTTTCTGAAAAGAGGCACAACTTCTGATTGTGAAGACATAGATCCCAAGCAAAGTATTTCACTGGTTTCATGTTCTAACACCCATTAAGTTAGGCTGTAGGTACCTATTCTATATTGTAGAGATGAAGTAAGTAGATAAATGCATTAATTGTTATATTTGGTAAACAAGAATGATTAGTCCATTGTTTTGACTAAAGATATTTCCAAAGGAGAGTCATAAATGCCTCTCATGAATGCATGAAATTACCACCAAGAGAATAATCAAAGATGCCCATCCACACTGCAGGAGCAGTGTTATCACTCTAGTCATGAGGCTGGAAGAGAACGTTCAGATTAAAAATCCACTGCAAATTCAATGAACTGTCCCACAAACCCATTAGAACATTAATTGTAGTCCTTTCAGAAAGTCTACCTGTGTATCACGTCCAGGCCTATATGAACATTGCTAGCTACAATTTCAATTGACCTCACTTATTCTCCACCTTTTCTTCTAGAGAACCTTGTCGCATAATATTTTTTCCCCTCTGGCTGCTGTGCTTTTAACAAAATGTGTTCTTTGTGATTTCCAGCAAGACTTCATTTTCATTGGTTTTAATAAGCCACCCCATTCAAAATGTATTGACATTCATACCTCCACTGTCAGACACACCCCATGTGAATGGCCCCTTCAGATAGCCAAGGTGCAAAGACAATACTGCTGAATACTGAACCTATTACCTGGAAGTAGATATTTGGAGAATCTGCAAATTCACTGTACCAGCAATCCAAGCTTTTATTACAGTGTAAGTCTCAGTATTTTTTAACACATGCTTCAGCAAATCATTCTACCCAGTGTACAGGATAGTTTTCAATGACCCAGAGCTGGTTTATCAGTTGCAGCCACGAGGATAAGGATTGCAAATGGAAAAAAAATGTGTGGCCAAATTGTTGTCTTTACTGGCCACAAAAGCAGCGCTCTAAGAGCCATGAAAAAACACAATTAGGTCAGGACAGCCTAAAGGCTAATTTGCACTGAGTTTGGAAAGAATGGCAAGGTTTGAAGCATGCAGAAGGTGGTTTGTGCACGCTTCTCATCGCTTTGATCATCAGACTTCATCCAAATGAGGGAAATGGACCTTTTTGATCTCCAGAGCTCCATTCCTTATCCACAAGCCAAGCCGTAGCATCCTCAAGGTACTCCAAAGGCATTTATTTTAATTTTTGCAACTTTGTGTTCCCCAAGTTCAAGCCAAAACAGAACCAAAGATTCAAAGCAGAGTTTAAGCATTCAGAACTAAGAACTGGGCACTGAACCACTCTTTGGACCAGGCTTAGTAGTAAAATTTACCCTAAGCTGGTCATTAAATTAAGGAAACTCCTTATTCTGACACCTAATATCAAAAAGAGGAAGGCAGCCAACAAGACACCATCCAGGGCTTCTGTAAGAAAAGGAGCACACAGTTTTAAGTGTGCAGGTGGGGGTGCCTGGAAGAGAAGAAAAGTAGACCATTAACATTTGCTAAGCTAATTGAAATCCAAAAATGAGAACTATTTTTTCCTTCTATAAGACTTTAAAAACTGCTCTAAACAATAATAAAAATCTCCTAAATATAAGCTTCTTAAATGAGCTACATAATGTTCCATGCCATAATCACCACTGCAACAAGAAAATTGCTCAAATCGTTTTTGAGCCAGATTTGTCAGTCATGCTGCTCTGTGCTCTGAGTAACAATGTTCTGTGCAATTAGTATCAAACCTTCCAAGGCAGCTCTGAGTTCTGATGTTCTGTGTGTTTCTGTCATTGCAGAAACTGCTAAGCCATACTAGACTGTAATACAGGGCACCGATGGGAAGAAGAGAGAAAGAAATGGGGGTGGGGGGAATAGAAAAAAAAGGAAAAATCTTCTGCAGCCAAACAGGGGCCAGGAATAGTAAGATAATTAGGGTGTGTTTTTTTACAAGATTGCAGCAGCTTGAATTGTTCCCCCTGTTTTATGTTTAATTACAGTTTTTATTGCACTCGTAAGAAATTCAGCTGCTGAAATAATCCAAGGAGCCAAGAACAATTAATTTCTCCCCCTTTTTCAGAAACTTTCAGCTCAGCCGTTATACACTTTCTCTTTGTAATACAAAGATGGAACAAAATGCTATTGCACTCTTGTTTATGTTAGGGTCTTAGATGCTATCATTATTCTCAATCTGCATGAGAATCATAGGATAAGAAATGAATGAGGGAGACACAGGGGCATAAAGAGGATAGAATTCTTTTTCTCTGCATCTTGCTGTGCCTCTGCGTTGCAAAATTACCACTTACATCAATAAAACACACATCAGGCAATAATGAATGTATAGAGACCTCACAGAGGGAAAAATCACAGCTCCAATACATACAAAACATCAGCCTCCTACATATGCTTAAAATTGTTCGCCGTATGCCGAGACTTCTGAAGAGACATTCACTCAGTGGAAAAGCAGGGATGGGAGAGGAAGGAGTACATACAACGCTATTCCTAAAGAGCATTCCAATCTGCTAAATACCGATTACCGTCAAACTTATTAAAGCAAAATATTTAGCACAATACAAAACTGTACAAAACTTAATATCTGTGACCAGATCAAAAATTAATCCTATACACTGCCAAGCAGTATATGGGGACAAACAGGAGGCCATCAAACAGGCTGCATGCACCTGTCACATAGTATTTTCACGCTTTGCTCTACAACCCTGGCCCACGTGGATAGTCATACTGAAATCAATAAAATTTATATCAATAAGAGTTAGTGGATTGGGCCAGTCATGCATTTTTCATGGTAGGAAAACTGGTTACAAAAACAGTTGAACTTGTGTTCAGACTGTGCAAATGAGACTTTTCATTCAGAAATTCTGGGAATACAGTTGGAGAAGGGAAAAATGAACTCTCCTTTATATTGAAAGTTAAAATTCAGCTTGAAGAAAAAAAAAGACATACCAATGCACTAATGCTACTTACAGAGAATTTCATTTCTCATTGACTCGAGTCTTGTCTGCAGCTGTCTTCTTCACAACGTTCCCCCCTGGCCTCAGCTATCCCTCCAAAAATGAGTAACAAAGTTATTTTTCTTCAGAAGAGTGTCAATGAAACACTCATAGCAGCTGGAGAACCTGGCAGGAATTTCACCTATGATACCTTCACAAGCAACTGTCTTATCTGAAGAGACAACTATTCCATTTTAGTCTGATTTGGCAATAGCAAGCTTTTACTAGAATTAAGCTCAAGAGAAATGCCCCAAATGCCCCACCCTTAAAAAGAAAAAGAAAAAAGGAAAAAAAAAGCATGAAAGAAACAATAAGCCCAAACAAACAAACAAGGCAAACTAAAACTTTCCACGATGACTGAGAAAACTGGCACAGCAAAACCTGTAAGTGAAACAAAAAAAAAAGGAAGTTGAACAAAAAATCAGCGTTCACTATTAGTAAAGTGCAGAACAGAACATTAACGACAGAAAAGGAAAAGATTCTCTGTTCTTCCCTCAAGATCAGTCATTCAAAGAAGGAACTGGTCAAAGTTTTCTAGCAAAGAACAACCTTAGCATAGTCTAGGCAGTGTGAGAGTTAAGGAAAAAAATATTTAAAGGCCTTGTGATGACTTCACATGTCTTTGACCCTCAAAAATGGGTACACTTAAGGAGAAATAGCTCAGGAAGTAATATTTAGGTATGAAAATAAAAGTTCACTTTGATCAAACAGGCCTTTACAACAAGCATTCAGCAGAAATTAGTTTCAATTGTCCCCCTGAACATGAGTAGAAGCCTTCTGGTGGGACACAAGGTTAGCCATATGCCTGATACTTGACTTTTTACCTTGGAAAGGCCTAGGCAACTGACTGAATTTTCCAAAGGCTCAGATGATTAAGAAAGGAGCAAAAGACCTGCTGATCTTGGTGTTCTTATTCTTCAGAGAATTGTTTGCACACTGTTAATAATGGACAACTTTATCTTAAGACACTCCATCTCAAAGAGAGTTCTGCAGAATAAAAAAGAGGAAGAACAACTACTTCCTGCCCCTTATCTAATGGCATCAGCATTTCCAGCCCTTGGCATCTGTCTCTCTGCTTTTCTCACTTCCCTCTCAGCATCTGCACACCTTGCAATAATGGAGTTTACAAACCAGCAATCTCATCCCTAATCCCACCTGGCTGTGATATGGTTTGCAGAAGATCACATTTACAATAGCATTGTATTTTAAGGCCCTTATCTTTCAGAGGCTGTCAAAGCCAAATGGGGGAAAAACATTAAAGAGGAAGAAAACTCAAGTGGTGCTGAGAAAAGAAGTTCTGGATCTGAAGAAAAAAGCATAACTAATGGGTATATAAATTGGAGCCTTCACAGTAAGCCTAGTTCAGCCATTCAGCGAGCTGCATCGTCTGTGCTGCACAGTCTGGTGAGAAAATCGGACTGGTCCTCTGGGCATAAAATCTTCCATTGCCTCTGTGATAATACCTCTGATCTTCCTGTTTATCATTTCAGATTTTATCTCCTCTCAGTACGTTTTATTAATCTTGGATTCCTGGAGGAAATGTAGCAGGAGGCGGGATACAGCCTCAGACTGAGTGAGGCAATGGCACATTTACTCAGCTGCACAACAAAACACAGAAGCATCACTACTGCAGCCAGCTCCACCAGGGGGGTAAGCAAGCATCCCCTTCCATGTCCCAGGACACCTGTACACCTGGGGTATCGCATGAAACAGACATAAATCCGACCCAAGGGATTCTCATCAATGAACAGAAGAATACCAAGGTTCACTTCTTCAACATTATGTTTACTCTTGTCTGTGAAGATGTTAAGTTTGACATATCACTTTCAGCTTACACTGTTATACCTCCAAACTTAAAGCCCAGTTAAGTCTTCGTCACAATCACTTCTGTACGTAGGTCTCCTGGGCCCATTGATTACCAAGAACTAGCCATCCCTATCTATCTCAAGCCTTTTATCATTTATAATGGCTGCTTATTAAAACAATACATTTTTCAAAAGACACTTATCATAAAAGATTAAGTGATATTTTCTCCACCTTAGAATATTCACAAGTAAGCTAGCACGAAATGGCAAATTCTTTTCGACTCTATTCAGTCTTTGCATTTGACTTACAGTCAGAGACGTCTCTTGGTAACTTGCCATTCAATTTCATTTTCCCAGACACTACTAGAAACTGTAAGCTTGAACTCTTGCTCATGTACTTAAACTTCCTGCAGTGTCATAATATCCAAACTTTTCTCAGATGAAATATCATTACCTTCTATGTCCCATAAGAATTTTTAAAATCAATAATTGATACTATTAAGATGATGAGAAAAACCAAGCCTCCCAGTATTATTAACCTTGAACAGATCTAAATTCCTTTAATTGTTTTAAACTGGGAGGAAGATGGAATATCAACTCTATAAATATCTGGGAAGATTTTAGAACAGGCTTTCATTTATACTCACACAGAGCCACTGATTAATTTTTCAGCAGGGACACACAGTAGTTTCAGAAGGCCCAAGGAAAAGTTAATTCTCTCACAAATTCTAGGCTGTATTATACCTTAAGGAGTCACAGCTCTCCCCTTCTTTTAGGTTTTCAAAACAGGTCTGGAGCGAAATACCCTCCTTGCTCTACTGTGGAGGTCCTGCCCTTTACTTACCAGAAGTAGCTCTTAAATATCTCTAAACTCTGGGGAAAAAAAACATAGTTAAATTGACTGAATAATACATAGCTATAAAACAAGAGTGTTGCTTTCTCCCTCCCTGACACTCACCTCCAACAGGCCAATGATGGTAGCAGGGTGAAAGCTAATAAATCTCTTCCCAGCCACCCCTCTCTTTCCAGTCACCCATCACCAACAGCCATCCTTGTCTTCGTGCCATGGTGATGCTTGACTAGACACAGCAGTGAGCAGGGGAAAGGAGTTGTTCCGAGATTCAGTTGGTCCTGTCCCCTCCACTTTTCCTGGAGCTGAGATGATCGACTTTTCTCCCCTGCTAAAACCATATTCCATCAGGGCACGACACAAAGTTAGGGCAACTAAAACCGGGAACAGTCTCTCTGTAGGCATTTGCAGTAAGGATGGCACAAGGCTGTTGGAATGGGGAGTAGAAATTCATTTGCTACAAATTAATTTGCATTCAGTGCTTCCAGGATGAAGAGAAGAATAGGGGGAGCGTATCTTGGCAAATGGGTGGTAACAGCCTCCATTCCTACTGCTGTTGCTAACCAAGTCTCGTATGTGTCCCAGGAGTCTGCCCTAAAGAAGGAAATGTAACTCTGGGACAAAACTGGTGTTTGAATTTCCCCCTTCAGTATGAAAATTACATTTTTTAGACTTGATACACTCAAGAGAACATTCGAGTTGGTGAGAAAAAGCGGGGCATTTTGCACTGGTAGCACACTGAAAAACAAGAAAAACCAGATTGGGATTAATAGTCCATTACGCAACCCACATAACCTTGGGTATAACATAGTATTGTTGTTGTTTTTATGGTGATTTTTTCATGACAGAATATGATAAGTTGTCACATACCCTATGTGTCCTTGCAGCTGGGAGCAATAAAGAAGAGGCACTGAGCAGAAGTAGCACTTTCTTCTCCTTAGGAGGAGGGTGTTAACTTGTACCAGATGTCCTTGGCCATTTGGGGTATGTAGTTTAATAACAGAGGCCATTTTGCTACCCACTTTGTTGCTTATGATTGTAAAATCACTTGCTCTAATTTAGCCAAAGAGAATGTCTATATTAGAAAGTTGGAGATAGATAAATTGTTTGGCTTCTTATGGCATGAGACTTATGAATGAAGGGGGAGGATTTGGAGAGAAATGAAAAGAATAAAAAATACAGTCAGAGAAAAGGATTTTCTCCTCCTCAAAAAAAAATGGATATAACTAAACAAACAAACACAAGAACAACAACAACAAAAACAAAAAAACAAGGCTCTGTAACTGAATCCAGTTATGTTAGTTTTAAAGTTAATTTACTCACAAATGAGCAATCATGCCTAAAGCACAGTTGAAGTAGGTTTTCTAGGGGAATAATTTTTGTATGTTACATTAGCTTTTCCACTTCTTATTTAAAAATAAAAAGATATTTTTAATCAGCAGTCTTTTTTAATCAACACTCATATTACTCACTTCTGGGCACTTTGCAAGTACTGAAGGCCTTGTAAAAGATACTCCTAGGCTTCCACTCCTGAGAACAAAGGGAATTGTGATTGTTTCACTAGTCATCCATTTTTGAAATAGCAAGCCTCCTGCCTTCTCTCCTCCTTCAACATCCTGGCAGGATAATGGGCAATAGAAGGTCACAACCGCTCCCACTTTGACCATCCTTTCCTCAGCATCACCAGTTTCCTCTTTCCAGCTTACAATGGAAAGGACATGAGAAGTCTGTAAGCTGTAATTATTCTATCTAGACAACAGTTATTTTTGCTGATCTTCTGGGCAAGGCAATGCTGAAAAGAACAGCAAGGAGTCTTGAAGCAGCTCCTGTAGACTCTTTATGTTTCAATCATCTAGCAAAGAGGTTTGTTATCTCCTCTTTGACAAGATCCTACTCTATTGGAACAGTTTTTCAGCACTGAAGAACAACTTTTAAACACCTCAGCTTCAAACTTGGGAGAATTTGAATGATTTAATCCAAAATTAAGGATGTAAGTAAATGATCAGCACAGGACAAAACTGCTTTTCTCGTCAAACTCTGCCAGCTGTACATCCAGTCACGTCAGCCTGCTATGGGGGCAAAGTCTTTTCTTGCTAACCCTGCAGCATCAGATCAGCTAATAGAAAGGTTAGGCGTAGTCTGTCCTTTTGAACAACAGCACTGCTGTGCAAATTTCTGTTGGTTACACTTGAAGAAATGCAGCTAAGTCTGTGGGGGTTGCACAGGTGCCATGAAGACCAAAATGCAGTTAGACTAGGATTGTATTACTCTTGATTAAAATAACCCAGCTCGATATTCAAGTAAGGACTGCATTTAGACTGCTGGTGCATAAAAAATTTCAATGCACCTAGTTTTTATCCAATTTAGTGCCCACAACTTTTATAAGCGTAAGAGCAGTTAATGACAGAACATATCATCAGGGAACCTGGCTCTCTTCACATAGTCTAGGTTGGATTAGTCTTAAGATTTAAAGAAATACATAAATTCTTGGCAAAATCAATTCTTAATTTCTAATCTCATGTTGTACTGGTGATTGTCTAAGTCGGAAGAAACAGAAAGTAAAAGGCTCAAAGGATTAGTACTAGAAAGAAACAGCTCCTCTACTTTAGGTTATGTCCAGCCTGAATCAGTACTTAAAAATAACATAAACCTTCAGGTTGAGCCCAAGTGGGATGGGCTCAAGAGCAGAGTGAGAACTGCTTCTTTGCTTCTCCTCTCATCAGAGAAGTCAAAGCCATGATCATGAAAAGAGAAAGCTTCAGGTAGTCAGCTTTTCCTCTGAATGCTGCCTCATTGACCATAGATAGGCAATTATAGCCGTGCTCTCCCAGCTGTACAATGCTGACCATACACATATTACGGCACCACACGCAGCATGAGTTTGTATCTAACCCAGATACATAAACTTTTGGTGTTGATTCTCTGCAATCCGTAGGTCAAACCCAAAGAAAAGAGCTAAAAGACAAGGAGAAACTGACAATTATGGACTAGGCAAAGCAACTGAGAGAAGATGGAGAATATTTCCAGAAGGGAACCAATCTCCCCAAAGTATTTCTAAAACAGTCTCTCCAGAAGCGCTGGGATGGCTGCATTTTCCCTCCTATTCCCTGTCCCAGGCTTGTTCTCTAGCTGCGTGGAGGATATAAGGGAATCAGTCTGATGTTTTTCCACCAGTATAAAACTCACATTTAGAAAAGTAACAAAGTAAAAAGAAGTTTAATTTCTCTAATGCTGTTAAGGATTTGTTTCCAGGCAGGCTGTAGGTGCCAAGCAAAGGCAGATTTAGAAGAAGAACTTGTAGTATCTTCATGCGCCACATCTTCCCTCCAGACGGGAGGAAGTCTTCCCTCCAGACGACAGCATTACCACTCCAGTGTCACATGCCTCTTTCTGCTCGATCAAACCTAGTGACATTTACAGAACCAAAAAGAAATACCTGAACAGCTCAGGGAAAGATGCTTCCTTTATATTAGTAGAAGCCAATTAGATACTGTGGGAACTGCTGTCTGCGATAAATAACAGAGTACCAAAATATGCACTAAAAGAAGTAGTCTTGCACATTGAAGACACATCATCTGGATGCTCGTGGAGGCAGGAGCAATAGGGCAATAACTCATACAATTAAAATGAAGATTCAAGATACCAGAATAAAATGCAGATAACTAAATGGGAAAACAGAATAGGGTGCACAACAGCTGTAAGCTTCCCCTTCAACCTCTCTGGCTCTCTTTATTTACTCTGTACGTTTCTGGAGAAGCAAGAAAAGGTCTCCAAAAAGCAAAAGGCTACATCAATATGAACTGATGACTGTGAGTTGCCCTGTTAGGAGAAATAAGGAAACTTTTCTATATCTGCCAGGCTTGTTTTGACCTTCACAAATGCCATCTTCCAGAAATCTCTGATACAATAAACCAATAGTCACCTGTTAGAAGTGTCAGTTGATCAGGGCAAAGTTACCGCCTGACCAAAGACTCGTAAGAAAGTGTCTTTCACTTCACAAACAGGAGATTGTTAGGGTTTTAGTCAGTGTTCCACAAACCAGTCCTGCCCCTCTCTGGGGCTAGTTTGACTATTACAAAATGTAGCCCTACACACATACACAAAAATTATACCATTTCCACATACAGATTTAGCCTATTTGGAAGCTTCCTATTACACAGAATAATAAGGAGTCCACAGCTACTTGTCCTGGTTATGTGCACATTTTAAAGCTTGTCCATTTTTCCTTGTGTCATTTGGAAAATATCTGAGCCCCTTGCTCACACCTGGGTTTTCAGTCTTGGCAGGTATCTTCATGCTCTCTCTAGGCTCTAGCTCATTGCCTCTGTGCTGACAGTGTGCAATAGCTCTGCGCGGCTGTTTTTTCCCCACCGTTTGTCAGTACACGCGCTCTGGGCTTCCCGCTGCCATCTGGCAATCAGTGTGAGATCACAGCTCCTGATCCCATGAGGAAGGCACCACAAGACAAGGTCACAGATAAAACGATATCAGAATACACAAACCTTTGTGTAGCTGCCTCACACACTGTTTGGCATTCCTGTGACCCATTTTTTACCTTTTTGTGCAATTCAATCAGTGATTTTGCTACAGTAGATAAGCATGAAATGAATTTTTCACAGCTGTTTACCAATACCGCAAAACCATAAAGCTCAGGAATTCTTGTAGGTCCTAATGCTAGTCAGTTCATTTGTATTTAATCTTTGGCAGGTGATTTCATCTAGCATCAAAACTGAATTGCATAGAGTAATTTCCTTTATTCAGAAATCATATTGCTGATGTCTCCCTATTGCTTCTTCAGAGTCTAATAAGAACTTTTCTGCTCTGGTTTCTTCCACTACTTAGAGGACATTACATCTCTTTTAGCATTTGCACTAACCCATTTCTTATGTACCTCACACATTTTGCTCGGAATTACACGTTCATTGAGTTTGGACGGGATCCCTGGGCATTGTTTTGCATAGATAGATAGGGACAATCTATGAGTAACAACAAAACTGGCAAACTAATCTGCAAAGGAGAGATTACAGTATCCTTAACTTGCACCAATCTGACATAATCACGAGAGGGAAGGGACAGCTCAGTGTCATTTAGGCTGTCTGGACCTGATTAGGTCAAGAGGCAATTAAACCACCAGAAGGCTGGGCTGAGTATTTTAAGTTACCAAAGACATATGTGGACATTGATGTGTTTTAGAAACAAAATTTCTCATCCAGCTTCCCACATACTTCACCTTAAATTATCTTTAATCAAAACTAGAAAAACAAAAACCCACCAACACACAAATTAAGATTTTTCTCATTGGTTCCAGGCAGCTATTTTGTTGCTTTAAATGTGACTTTCTCATAAGCAACAACCCAATACACTCATGCGATTGCTACAGAATGGCAGAGAGCAAAGTCTTCCTTTGCCATGTGCAGTACATTCAGAATTTTTCACAAAATCCACAACTCTTGCCTAAGAAAAATTTTCCTCATAGTCATTTTCAACAAAGCTCTGTAAAGCTTATTCCATAAACAAAATTGGTCTGTCGACTTTTTATGTAGTGTAATGGAAAATTCAGATGAGAAAGCCAAGGCTTTTTAAACATGTCAAGCAACTTCTCTCCTAACTATTGAGTAGTCATGGAAGCTATTACTATACTGTATGACTGAAATATTTTCTTGGTTGAATAGAGCGTTCTTAATAGTTTGTGGTCACATTCAATTTCTAGTTCACTGTCCCTCCACGGATATCAGGCCCTTCATCAAGGTAAACATGTGCAGTTCAGACACTCTTTAGACTATACATCTTTCCCTGTATTCTTCATTAGTGCTTACCTGTAAAAGACTTTATAAATATGTTGAGTCTCTCTGTAATTTCATGAAGGCACATATTTGCTCTCAGAGCTGAGAACATTTCCTCTCTATTTATTTCTAGTTTTTTAAAAGGATTGACTCAAAACAAACTCAGTAAAGATTGTATAACCAAAGAGACACATCTGAAATAAAAGCAGAAATGGAGTTGAAACTGTAAGATGCAAACCTAAGTAACCCCTTTGAACTGTGAAGATGTTCAGAGTCCTAAATACGGTACTGATTTCTTCACTAGAAATTGCATATATGTCAAAACTTGAAAGAAACAAGCAAGCATCTGAGCTTGTTTCTCTGAATTATCTTCAGTACTGAGACTACCCTTTCTGTGTACATTTCATTCAAGTACTGCAACATTATTAGTGCAAACCATCATCCACACAGGCACATAGGATATCACCTGTGCAGTGAGAGTTATGGTTAAAAACAGAAGTCTGAGAAAGGGAGAGGCAGAATGTTTTTCCCAGCTAATGTTATTGTATGTTTTCATCACTACCACAGAGTTTGTCCTGTATATCATACAAGATGACGAAGCCAGAAGAACTCCCCGCAGCCAAGACCTGGCAAAGGGAATTTATGCAGAGCCTCAAGAGTAATGGGGTTCAATTTACTTTATAGTTCCCTGGGAAAATAACCAAGATTTGCCACATATATGTTTTATCATGTTTAACATATTTTACTGCAAAACGGAATCTTTGTAAATACATTTCCCCTCGTTGCAGTATTCTGCTAAATTTAAATTTGACCTTAATCAAACCTGAAACTGGAGTTGAAGAAGAGGCGTACCATTTTATCGCACAAGATCAAGTGTGTGTGCAATCGAGTTTGATGCTTAGCCACTAGGGACAGATGTCAGGAATACCTTAACATGGCTTTCATCACTGTGCTGAAGCAGGTAGAAGGATTCTCTTGGTGGGAAGGGCAGCTGTGAAAACTAGGTCAAAGGAGGAAAGTGAGATAAGTGAGAATAAATCAGAAAAGAAATATGTTTAAAGAGTGATGACAGTGTTCAGCCCTGTAGTAACATTAAGCAACAAATACACCCAAAACACCCTTTTAGTCAGCAGTGTTACTTTCCCTCAGGCTAAAAGGCAACAGTTCTCACACATGTAAAGGCATTTAGCTGTCTAAATTCATTTTCACACTCAAAGGCTGCTGAGAGCTCAGATAAGATAGATTGTGAGCCCTATAGTGAACCTCACAAGGTTACCTTTCATTGAACACCAGAACTTGCCACAACAGCACTGTACCTATGTTGCTAGTACTCAGATACCCTATTTAGGTAATAAAGAGTATTCAGCAGCCACTTCTATGGAAAACAAATTTGCAGTTTAGCTCACCCGAACTAGATTTACTTACTTACTTTTTGTAAGTGTCATCCCATCATGGGCAGTTTTTCACTTACCACAACTCCTGAGATATTTTATGCTGTTCTTGAGCAACCACTTGTTGGAACCAAGAGATTGTGCAAATGTCTCAGTTTTCGTGACCTGGAGGAACATAAAAGCACTCTTGCCACTGTAGTCACAGAGGAAGCCCTGAAAGTATTCATTGAGCACATCCTCCTCAGATGACTTCAACGTTTTCTTTTCCTTTTCTTTTTTTTTTTTTTTTAATAATCATGCAGTTTTGTAAACCTGATGCACTGCTTTTTCCAAGATTTGGCAGTACTCCTAGATTATTTTTTACAGGCCACATAATACAGCAGTAGAAGAGCTGAGTGCCTAGCTGACCATCCCACACATAACCTTCACCTGGACTTCTAAAGATATGTTTGCTATAGATGCAGAAACATGTGGGTTCTTCTCTCCCTACATCTGCAGTATAAAAATGTTGCAAACTAAATAAAAAAATTAATATGATTTAGTATAAGCAATATACTGCATGCCCAAATACAGCATATATGGATTGTCTTCTAGCAACTTTATATTATTTTTGTATTATGCTTAAATGAATCGGCAATGTTACTCAACCAATAGAAAATATAGCCTTGTATTAAACAGTTTCATTCCCTAAAAAAGCACCGAACATGTGGGTTTCCATTTAATTTCAGAATATAATCAAGCAATTAAGAAATTCAAAGGACAAGGCTAGGGAAGAGGGGAATGGAAAGCTTTACTTTCATTGGTCTTTTAAAAATTAAAAGGAATTAATATAAAATGCACAATAACAGCTGCACTATGTCAAATCCTGCTGAAGAAAAATGGAAGTTGCAGTTAGTCGTGTTCATTGTCAACACCGTTTAAAAGAAAAAAATTACAAGCAAGAACTAACATCTGCAAAAGTGTTTGTTCTCCACAGTGAGAAATTATCCATCAATCTCCTTGTGATGTTTTCTGCTATGGTGCCGACTTGTTATCCTCCCATATTTTACTCAATGCTTTGGGGAAAAAAAAAGAAAAAAAAAAATCAATGCATATGCATCCTTGAATAAATTTATCTCTAAAACAGAGAGGTTTCTGTATTAGTTATATCTTCTGTGAACACAGAAACTCACCTGTTAACTTCATGGATGGAAGTTTATATGACAGACCAAGAGCCATTCACTGTGGATCCCAGTGCCAATTAAAATTGCAGTGCTGGTAGCTACAAAACTACAGATGTAAGCATTAATTTGATCTGCTTACTGATATGAAACCCATTTTTACTTAACTGTGAGCATAGAAATATTGATTTGTTGTTCACGACTTGTGCTTTCACTGTGAAATCTGAAGTCACAGTTTTCAGCCTGGAACAAATTAAGATGTTAAATAGCAACAGCAGCTCTTCTGTGTCTAGAAAAATAAAAAAAAAAACAGGCTATTACAAGGAATGGTATCCCAATATTAATCCTTATACTTAGAGTATTTTTATACCATATATTTTCAATAAGTCTCCCAAACTACCAAATCTTCCTTATTATAAAAATTATTAAAGCCATTGCCAAAAATAGAGTTAAATATAAAGTATTTCATGTTAATAAACTTTTTCTGCTTTAATGATATGACCAGGGAGATAAGCACTAACATTAAGCTTTAATCCAAAAAATGAACAAAATGAACCAGAACTGAACAAGGAAAAAAATGTAATGGGCAAGAATCAAAATATTCTGTTGGGTTTAACATCACAAAGTTTGAATTTTCTACCATGTTTCTTTAAAAATTAGATTTAGAATATATGAAAAATTAATTGTTCATTATTCACTGATTTTATTCTGATCAGAAGCATGGGGTGCGGGGTGGAGAAATTAAAAATAGAACACATTTCTGTGAACACAATCAAAACAGAATTAGGATACAGAGACTATACCACTAGTGGTTCCAGACAACACAAAAAGTGACAGAGTAAGTGTGAGAACATAATCTCCAAATAAATTGCCAAATGAGAAGTCAGTCAGTAGCAACACCTATTTCCTTACTTCTATGCAATACATAAATGATCATTTCATTGCCACCCTGCTCAGATGTACAGCAGACTAAAGGCTGTGTGGACACAGAAGCTAGAACTGTGCTCTTACCCTAGAAGGAATCCCTTACATGCCGGGATTAAAACATGGTGCCAAGACAAAACTCCAGGTTTTATTGCTTCTGTCTGTTTTTAACTGGGAATTTTGTTGTTCCGGGGTTTTGGGTTTTGGGGTGGTGGTTTTTTGGATTGTTTGGTTTGGGTGGGGGATTTTTTTCAGAAGAAACAATCACATATCTGTCTTAAAAACTAAAGATGCTCTCTTTGTAGTAGTTAACAACGTTGTGCTTCAAATGCAAACCAAGGCAAAATAAATAAAGGAACTGAAAAATCTGTCTGTTCATACTCTGCTACACCTGAAACATCTTTCTTAGCATCCATTCATTTAGCATACTAATTTTTAGCAATTTCTGCCTTGACCTGATTTAACACCTACTTACTTTTTCCTCTTAGGAAACCATGGATTTGCTGTACTGGATGGAGGACAAAGGTAAATCAACAATCAAAATCAAAAGGTGAGCTTGCAACTTGTGCAGCTTTACTACAGTAGTTTTAATCCACCTAACTCAGGTGCAGGGAGCCACAGAGATGCAGAATCCAGCAGCAGCTTTCTTCACCAGATTACCTGCCAACCTGCCATTGCCTCATGTCACCAAAACTACATCACTGACAGCACCCACACCAATAATGCAAAGGTAGACCTAGTATCTCCATGTGAATATTAGTTTGCAGCACCTGAGAGTCCCCTAGAAGAGCTCAGCTCCACTTATGTCAGAGGACAAGCTCAAGATTTCTCCTGCAGACAGACAGGCACCACAGTACTGGTATGACTCCATCAGTAAAGGGGGTATCTGAGACCGTCATTATTCACAGAAAAGCTGCATTGCCTTCAGGTCAGTATGAATGGCGCTTCAGCAGCTGCAAAAGATGTTGTGTGGTCATTTGGACAGTACTGGTGACCAGTGAAAAATTCGCACTAGCCCTTCCATGTCTATTGCTGAAAGAACAAAGCTAAAAACAAAGTCATGTGCTAATATACTCCACTGATGGCCCAGAAGGGAGTATGCTCTGGACCACTGATATGCATAGACTGCACTTATGAAGGCACCCTGTAGAAAACTCCCTTTAGTGCCCCTGAAAGCCACTGAAAATATTCCTTCTTCTGGATAGTTCCCAAGAATTCAGCCCTTTCTTTCTCAACTCCTGGACTGTGTCATGGTGCAATATCATGACCAAAAGATTTGAATCCAATGTTATTTCAGGACAGATCCCCTCACTGATGGTATCACAACATCAAGTTCCTGTCCTCACTTTAGAAAAAAACAGCATCTCAGCTCAGTGTAGCACAATCCATCATTCAGTGAGGGATCAGAATTAGGCAACCCTTTCCCCCTTTTCAACAGAGGCAGAAACAATTAAGTATTAACATGTTTTGTTGCAGCAGTGCCCTTAGAAGTCAGCATCTAACCCCAATTACCACATTCTGCCCAAGCAAACAAAATAATAAACAGAAAACACTTTAAAAATCTGATAGTCACAGAAATTACGGAAAGTTAAAATGTTTGCGACTAAGCAGGAGTGTCAAGACATTTGCCTTTCTGATGGCCAGCAGCAAAGTAACCTTCAATTAATCTCTTTTAAATTAAAGTCATCTTCTTCCAAATATAATTTTCTTTCTGCATGACCCAAAACTTAGACCTGAAACAGTTGGTCCTCATCCAAACAAAACCAAGACAATAAAAAACATTCCTTAGTTAATTTTATCATTTGACTTTCACAAACATTCCTTTGGATAACAACCATTTAATCCTTCTCAATCCCTCTTCTGTTAAAGTCATTCTTCACAGACTATTGCCTTTTTCCTCTCTCTTTTTATGGTGTGTAAAATCATGCTGCCAGATCTAACGAGTTGACACCCCTGGCTGTAGCCACAAGCCAGAGCTTGATTTCCCTTCAGCTCTTCACCAGAAAAAGAGACAGACCATTCAATGTTAGAATAGAAGTGGGAAAGACTCTAGTGAGGCTATATAATAAAGGCTATATGAAATTTATACTCTACCAGTTTCCACAAGGAAACGCTATGACCTGGAAGTAAGTCACAAGCAGGGTAGCGCAGGGCACTGCAACAAAGTAAATAGCTATTTGCAGCCCAAACCTTTACCTGTTTAAAGCACATGCCCCCATTAAATGTCTTGCGTGGCTTCCTCTTTGCTTATCTGAAGTTATCTTGATCTTGCTGATCGCCAAGAGATGCACGCTATTAGCAGACAACAAGGTCTCCATTTCCATGCCCTGAAAATCATGGTGGTTTTAACAAGTCGTATAAAAAGAGCAGGGGTGGGGAAAAGAACAAGGTTGCTCTATTTGTTTGTGTTTTGGGTTTTTTTCCTGATCTTTCCCATGAATTATGGAAATAATGCCCTGAAATTGTAAGACAATAGGGGGAAAGAAATCTGTAATATTTATTTTTGGATTTCAGAACCAGAGATCACTTGAGCATCATTCACATTTCTGCAGTGAACCCACACTTGCAGAGCAGGAATTTCAGTTCTGTATGCTTGGCCAATCTTTAGCCAAACTTGCAGTTAGGAAGGAAAAATAGGAAAAGAGAAGAGGAAAATGAACAGAATAAAAGTGTTCATTCCCAGGATGGAAACCATCACATTTAATCTTCTTATCTGAATGCCATTTTAAAGTCTGCATAACAAAGTCTGTCCTGCTGAGAATATTTTGCTCCTCAAGGAATTGCAGAGGAATAAACACAAAAGACATAAACACATCAGGGCTTATTTTCACACTCCCCATGTTACAGCAGCTGGTACAGAAAGATAGATAATATTTTGATGGAGAAAGATGTCAAGAAAAAGCCCAGAAAGGTGTGTGAAGGAGTCAATAACATAGCAATAGCAACCCCTAGCTAGTATATGGTTCCTTAGAGATCATACAGAGCTGACAAAAGTTATACCAGCTTTATCTAATCTGAGCTAAGGCTGAGGTAGAATCTGAGGATCAGTTGTTGGCTTTTTGGATGGCCACTTTGTTGTTCCTAGCAAAAATCAGATGCATCAGAAAACATACCCTACCAGATGCAAAATCAAGAAAGAAATTATTTAAAAACAGCAACACTGAAATAAAGCATTGGAAGTTTTTGAAATTTGTTTCTGTTCATGCATCTTTTAGGCAAAAAAAACCCAAATGACCCAATACCTGCTTTCTGTCGATTAAAATACTGATGAAATAATCAGTAAAATCTAGTAATATAAGTGATCTATGCAGTCTTTTGCTGCACTACTATGTTAACGGGAATTGAAATATAGATATTTGTGATGCTAATGTAATTCCAAATTTTGGACTTTATTCTCTTCCAGAGAACAGTTAGAGCCTAGAGCATGTACTCAAGACTCTGGATGCAGTGTCCAGCATTTCCACCAACTTCCTGTGTGACATTGTGCAGATCGCTTTATTCTTCCAGGCTTTCTTTATCTATGAGAGTTATTATTCCTTTCTCTTGCCAATTATTTTTTATATATCACCCCTGTTTCACAAGGACTGATCATCACTTCAACAGGAAGCTTAACAATATGTCTGAAAAATTCTATTTTCAAAGTCTAGGGAATGCTACTTACTACATGGATATAGTATCTAAAACAGCCACACAAAGTCACTAAAGATATTCACAAGCTTGCTCTGATGTCACTCTGAACGAACAAAAGACAATGCAACTTTAACGTGTACAATAGGAACCCCAAGAAAAAATACCTTGATTCAAGGAAAAGGTATATTAGCTCAGACTTAGGACCATGCAAACGGTGTTGTAGTTAGCCTGAACTACATACCGTGCAGCAATCCTCTTGACATACCCCAGGCTGTCATCTGTCCCTGATCCTCATTTGTTGCATTCAGTCATACCAAATAGCGTATAGCCTACAGCAGGCAGGGCAAGATGTCTGCTGAGTTGTCCCAGTTTTCTGAATGATATTAGATCCTTGCCTCCATTGACATTTCTCGCCAGTAGTGAATACAACAGTCTTCATCACAAAGGAACAACTGGCAGAAAAACCCATTCTAGATTGACACATATTCAAAGTCATGTATGACCGAGAAAAAAGTCATTAAGCAAACACTGTGCTAAATCTCAAATAGCTCTAACCACAGACTGAAAGAATAATTTAGGCTGGGAGGGACCTTCAGTGGCCACCTAGTCCAATCCCCAGTTCAAAGCAGGTCTAATTAGATCAGATTTCTCAGGGCCTTGTCCAGGGTCATGAACACCTCCAAGGATGGAGATTCCCTCACCTCTTCTGGCAACTTGTGTTTGATCACCCTCACAATGAAAAAGTTTTTCCTAGCACCCAGTCAGAATTTCCCATGTTCCAGCTGATGCATACTGTCTCTCACCCTCTCACCCTTGGGCACCTCCAAGAAGAGTCTGATTCCATTTTATGAGTGTCCTGCAAGCAGGCAGTTAGTTGTAGACAGCAACAAGATCTCCCTCAGTCTTCTTTTCTCCAAGCAACAGTTCCTTCAGCCTTATTCATACGTCATATGTCAGCACCCTAACTATCTTGGCAGCCCTTCTGCCTTTACAAACTATCTGTGGCATGGTTCACTTTTCCTTGTGTATTCAGTCTTTCAGAGCTTTGTCAAGGGTGTCTGTACTGGGGCAACAACTAACATCTCTTGGAAGTGAAAAATTCTAACTCTCCTTACTCAAACGCCAAGCCCAGAGCTCCAACAGGAGACTGCTCCTAATGTCATAAGATGTTAAAATCAATTGCCAGTAACTTGAATATTTTCTCTTCTATTAAAAAAAAAAAGCAGCTCTCCCCAAACAAGATTATATTTTTTAGTGTCGACATTTGATTTTTTAAATGAAAACTAGCATGACAGAAATTTTCCTTTCCAGCATACAACAGAAATGAAATACTCACAAAAATGGCTGATTTTTTCCCCTTGATCAGTCCACCTTGAAAGATGTTCTACATTACTTACCATTGGCAATGAGTGCATGATGGCCTAGAATATTGGCACGTTTGTCACAGAGACTTCTCTGCACCCATGGACCCATGCCTAGTTTTAAATTGTCTAGCATCCCGATTACAAGGGTACCAAGTACTGCAATCAAGGAGATTCTACTATGCAATTTAATCATTTAAAGCTGGGCTTGCTTCCATGACTGTAGTTAGTTTCGGTAAGTCCTGTGACAGTGCCAGAAACATTTGTCATGGGATAAGGTCTGGATACGGAACCATTTTCTCAGGGACATTTCTTAAACCACTATTTCATATTTTATTGCTAATGCCACATACTAAGTCAGCCACAATTAACCCTATAAACCCCCTCTCCAAGCATGGACAGAAAGTAAGTTATCTGTTCTCATTAATTCATTAAGCATTAATGAATTATTTTATCTACATTTCCATCTGATCTCACCAAGGTGTTAAATGAGCAACTTTCCACCTGCTTAATTATCTTCTCATTTGCACTTTCCACAAACAAATCATTCGAAGATCTCCACTTCTTCCTTACAAACATGGAGTCTCCATATCCCACTCCATTCCCCTGCACTCTTTCAAGACCATTCCACAGCCCAAATCTGAACTAAGTCTCCAGCTAATAGAGGCAAGGGCAAAACCCAACAGCACAGTTTCTCCAAGCAGAGTCTCAAAGAAGGCTGGTTGGAGAAAACTGTCCTTTGACTAAGAGAGACCTATAGGGAGAAATGAGAAAGAAAAGTTGTAGCAGCATGCCATGGGAAAAGACCTTTTCTACTTTTCAGTACAGGATAATTTGGCAGCCTGGGATAAGGATTAGAAAATGCTATTAGGGTTGGCATAGGTGTTGTGTAACAAGGTAATAAAATAAAATTCACGCCTTGATTCTCATCCAGAACTACAGTGCATGGTCTAGTAGTCTAGCTGATCTAGAGATGCATTAACAATCTTATAAAGATCTTAAGGCCGACTGTATCTCCTCTTCTGAAAAGCTGCAGGGTTTACAGTCTCTGGGTGGGAAATCTTACACAAAACAACATATCTGCAAGGATCAGGTGAATCAAGTAACAGTTATTCTGCAGGCATTTGCCAGTCCACACCATGTCAAAGCATCTCTTGAGCTTGAACATAAATGACTGGCAACAACCTGGAGCCACAGCAATACAGAGTAAGGAGGGACACGTGCTCAAGTCCAGTCTGAATGAGGAGATAAAAACAGTTTCTTATCTACTTGTGCGGAGGCATTTGTATCTGTAGGTGCTACAGGATAGCCCTGAGTGGAACATTTATGCCAAGCAATGCAATATCAATAAACATCACAGGTACTGAGGCCAAACTATACCTGGAAGGAGGATGTCAACTTACTGCAGTTGGTGCAGCTGCCTCTTTGCAGCAGTGATGAATTCAAAAGAAAAAAATTCTGTAATATTTCCAGACATATTGCTGCTATGCATGGAGCTCAGACACTTCCAGGAGCATCACTTAGACCCTTGCTGCCCAGCAGCAGCTGCCTTGGTTCCTCACATCCTCTTGCCTTCTGTGCATTTTATTCCCCTGAGCAGACAAGAAGCAGAAGCAGGTGCACCAGTCAGTTCTGGTGCTAGGACCTAAGGCAGAAGTATCCAACAGGGTGTATTTGCTGTTCTCTCTTTGCTCAGGCAGGGCGATGGGGTCATGGCCTCCTGCACCAATGCCATGGCACTGCTGTGACTGCCGGGGGAAAACAGAGGACTGAAAGAGGGATCTTGCTTTTCAACTCTATTTCTCCTTTTGCACCATGTGACAATGATGAAGTGTGACACTGCAATGTCACTGTTTCCTGCATGTAATCTGGATGCTGATTTTTAAAGTAATATTTTTAAGGAAGGAGAAATCATGGACATTCCCCACAGTCCTGAGACAATATTCAGAAAAGGAAAAGCCAAGTCTTTTGTTTTCTCTAGACAGCTGATTCACAGTCTCTTGTACTATTTCTCTGCATTTTGGGGTAAGCTGCTAGGCTTAGCAGTACCTCATCTCTGCTTGCAGTTGCCCTTTCTCTTGCCATCTCTTTCATGCGCAATGACAACTTTTAATCCACCCACTATGGTCTTAGGAAAAGGGAAACAGTTTGTCTTGCACTTGGCATTTCCTGCAGGTAAAAGGAGTCTGAGTGAAGCTGTGAATGTGGGTCTTGAGTGACCAGCACTTGCACTAACTGCAGAGTGAAGAAAGAACCATTAACGGGGAGAAAAGGAAGGAGACCAGGAACAATTGTGGTCCCCGTTCCATTTCCTGAAATGCTCAGTGGTACTACCATCAGAAGTTGCATCAGAAGGGACATCAAAACACATCTCCCTAAGACATGCTCTTGGCAGCAGCACTAGTTTTGAGAGCAGCAGAACTTCCAAAGCCAAGTTTCTTATGGATGTGTGCCTCATGCCTGAATTTCCTTATGTGTAAAAGTGAAAGCCCCAGCCAATGCTTTCTCCATGGCTGGAACATTTTTAAATGTTGACTGCATGTGGCTTCTGCTCCTAAAATATTTAATTAGGGTCAAGAACACTCTTCTCTATTGGGTCTCTTCTCTACCCAAATACCTATCTATTGGTCTCTACTTCTACCCTACACAAATACATCTGGCTTCAAATTTTTACAACAGAATCAATAGATAGTAAGAGGAAGATGTATAACAAGCAAAGTATGTCTGCATAAGGTCCATTTCCTCAGGAAACCAATGTCAACAAATTAAAAGGAAAAAGCTCTCTGTGCAGACTACAGACACTCCCAACTTCAAATTAGTTAATGATCACTGAGTTCCACAAAATCCCTTTCAAGCATTCCTATGTATGATTTCCATTTTGCGGGTAGGAAACTGCGGCAGCAAATATCTTCCCAAGGCCACCATTTACTGTCATGTACCCTGACTTCCAGGAGGCCACATCTGCTGTTAGATCTAATGAGCAACAGAGGCCAGACAATAACTGAGTTTACTGAAGAAAATATTCTGAAACTGTTTTCAGAGGTGACATTCTACTCCTATAACAGGGTCATCTAAAAAGGTGCTTCCCAATACCAGAACATTATCTCAAGCTTTGAGTTTTCTCTAGACTTCACTGACTTCCTTAAAAAAAAAAATTAAAAATTTTAAGCTCTCTTCTCCACCACATCTGCCTCTTAGTTTCTCTTTCACTGTATTATTGATCTTACAATGTTCTCTGGCAACACATTGTATCATATATTCAACACCACTGCCTTCTGTAAGTTATACTATTTAGTATTATAAATTGCGTAGAGCTCACACCAAACAGAAATGCTCTGCAGAGTAATACAGCAGCATGCTCCTGGTCTCAGCAAGATTTCCTTGTGCTTGTCATCAGCCATGTAAATGAATACTGTCAGTGAGCAACAAGGAATTCAGCCTGCATTTGCAGACACATAAAAATTAGAATCTGTTTCATTAAGGATCTGAAATTATTTTGCTGTATTACAAAGCATTGCCTTTTGTTCCACATGTTGTTCCAGGCAGAATTTTTACTGAAGAAAATATCTTTTAAAACAGCTTAAAGCTTTGGACGTCTGCTTCCGAGCTCCCCATGGCTTCATGCATTTATTCACTCAAGTGCTGCAGGCCAAATGCCTTGTCCTCTTCCAAAGGAATTCAATGGGAGCTTTGGTTTACATGACATAGACAATCAGCTCATCACATAATTCACAGGCCTGCAGGCCTTCCCTGTGCCAGTGAACAATGCAGCCATCAAACCTGCTAATGGGGTGTCGTGGTTTAACCTGGCAGGCAGCCAAATACCACGCAGCCGCTCACTCACTCCCCCCGCCCCCCCAGTGGGACGGGGAGAGAATCGGAAGGGTAAGAGTGAGAAAAACTTGTGGGTTGAGATAAAGACAGTTTAATAGAACAGAAAAGGGAAAATAATAATAATAAATAATGATAGAATATACAAAATGAGTGATGCACAATGCAATTGCTCACCACCCGCGCTGACCGAAAACCAAGTAGCGATCGGTACTTCCTGGATCACGCCTACCCTTCATATACTGAGCATGACCTCATCATGCTCTACAACTACCCGAAAGGAGGTTGTAGTGAGGTGGGTGTGGGTCTCTTCTCCCAAGTAACTAGCGATAGGACGAGAGGAAATGGCCTCAAGTTGCGCCAAGGGAGGTTTAGACTGGACATTAGGAGAAATTTCTTTACTGAAAGAGTGGTCAGGCCTTGGAACAGGCTGCCCAGGGAAGTGGTGGAGTCACCATCCCTGGAAGTATTTAAAAGACGCGTAGATGAGGCGCTTAGGGACATGGTGTAGTGGGCATGGTGTGTTGGGTTTACGGTTGGACTCGATGATCTTAGAGGTCTTTTCCAACCTTAATGATTCTATGATTCTATGATTCTATGACGTCACATGGTATGGAATACCCCATTAGCCAGCTGGGCTGGCTGTCCTGATTATGTTCCCACCCATCTTGTGTACCTAGTTCAGTAGTAGGCATGGGAGCTGTCCTTGGACTAGGAGGGCACTTAGCAACAACTGAAAACATCAGTGTGTTATCAGCATTCTTCTCATACTAAATCCAAAACACAGCACTAGGAAGAAATTTAACCCTATCCCAACCGAAACCAGGACATGGGGCAAGGCTCCAACAGGCTTCAAACTGTAGAGAACCCTAAGAGCAGCAGCAGCAGTATCTGCGTTGTCAAATCCCTCCCTTATAACACACAGTGACTAGAAAGGAGCAGAATCCACACAGAAGGGCCACAGCCCGTAGGGTCTCTTGGCCTTTTTGACCCACCATTTTGCTGGCTATCAGTTACACAGCAAAGCCCTTCCACACCAAACCTATGAATCCCCTGGGACACCTTCATGACAAGCAAATAGGCAGGTATACCTACTCTAGCATTTCCACTTAAGTTGCAGGCATAAAGGAAGGAGAGGAGAGAGGCTAGTCAGATGCATTGCCAGTGTGCGAGGGGAAGAGGTCTGGTGGGGGACAAAAGAGCAACCTGACAGCACCGCGCCCACAATTCAATTCTCTATGTTCCTGCCTCCAGCACCGCTAATATCAGACAGGAAGGGAAAAACAGCTGTCCTAACCCGTCATTCCACCTTCAGCATCAGGTCAGACTACGCTCTGGGCTTCCTCCCTGCATGGTGCCTCGTTTCCTTGTGACCATTTGTCTCCTGACCCACACTCCCACAAGCTACCTCATCTTTCTTATCCTGTAGCTTTATATCTGTGCTGTGACATAGTGTGCACTGTCCTCACATGCAACAAAAAGACAATCTCTGCCAAGAGCAAGGGAGACTGAAAGTTTCCTTTAGGAAAAATCTGCATTACCACATGTTAATATTAGTTCAGGTGAGGTCAAAGGGAGATGTTTTACCTGTGGAGCAGAAGATCCGTGCGTGCTCTGTGGTGCTCTCCTCCTTGAGCGAGTACATTGCACAAGTTCAGACCAGCAGAACATCTGTCTGTTTTATTACTCCAACAGCATACTGTACCTGAGGAGAGATTTTACCAATGGTAGTGTCCACTGAGGAGCACGAGACAGAGCCAGATGGACAGAAGGAGGAAAAGGAAATAGGGATCTCTCACCTCTGGTGTCTTGCGTGCTTTCTACCATAGCGGTATCTACTTTGGGCTGCTTTTAAACATGAAGGCTCTGCCAGAGCTACTCTGTTTGCTTGCTGCATCATAGCTGCAGATATATACTATAGAGCCAGAAAGCGGAGGAGCAGTTAGCCTAAGAGGAACAGATACAACAAAAGGGAGAAGAGGGTGCTGTTGGTAAGCGGTAGGAAAAAAGGAACAAATTGTTCTAACCAAAATCATCAACTAAAAGAGAGAAAGGGTGCTAAACACAGTAGAAAGAGAAGATAGGCACTGAAAAAACTGTTCTCTAGCTAACGCAGCGGCATGTTCACATCAGGAAGGATGCTCTGAGGCCTAAGGCACTGAACTAAGAACCAATATATGTGGGTTCAGTTTCCAGCTCTGCCAGGTTTCCCGTCTGATCTGACTGGAGCTGCACATCTCCCTGCCTTCAGTTCTGCAGCTGCAGAAAATCGCCCCCTCCTTGGTACTGCTCTTTTAATGGAGACCATTTTGCAGAAGAACTGTCTCTGGACGTGCGAGGACTGACTCTCCCCAGTGGCAGCGGCTGTGCTGCCAGAGAGGAGCAGTGGCATGAGGCTGCAGGCCACTCTCACTGCTTGCCACCAGCACTCACGTGCAGGCACATCCTTCGGGCCAGCTGTGGGACAGCACAGCTGTGGCTCTCAAGTGGAAAACCTCAGGCCTATCACAAGCTCTGGGGTTAACTCCAGGGCCCATTTTCTTGCTGTTTGGAAGGGCTTTGAACTTCTTTTGTCTAACCAGCAGCCTCCAGCCACCCCATTGGACTGGGGCTGAGGTTGTATATCCACTGTGTGGCAGCTTAAGCAACCTAAAAGATGAGATAGATCCCAGGAAGGCCTTGTCCCTTGATTGATAGCTGTTTTCTGCAATCTGAGCTCAAGCTGTCTATGCACACAGTGTAGACACAAGAGCTTCATGTGCCTAAGCCTTTCACCATCTTTCAGGGCCTCTCAGCTAGCAGTCACCGCACATACAGGTGGTTTGTTATTTACAACTAACCGGTAGCCAGAAATGAAGGCAATACACTGATGCACTGCAAAGTGGCCAGCAAACGATGTGTGCTTTCTGATCAAAGCAATAAATTGGCATGTGGACATAGCTCAAAAGCTGACTTCTTATTCTGAAGCCTTTAGCACATGGGATTTTTCCCCCAGGTCATACTTATTAGTAAAAACTATGTAGACATCACCACAAAAAAGGTACCAAAGCCAAAATGTCATCTTGTTTCATCTTCGACAAGAAAAGGCATTTGCCAACAAACCAAAGCACAGTGCTTCTGCAAGGCACAGATCTGTTCAACAGCCACAGTCCGACCTGAACCAACCTAGCTAGCTCCCTCAGCCTGCCGTCATGCATCCACTAACCATCTTCCTGGCCATCTACCAGACTCTTTCCAATTTGTTAAAGTACCAGAGTGCCCAGCACTGGACATGCTATTCCAGATGCAGTCTAAAAGCACTAAACAGCAGAGAATAATTACTTCCTCTGACTTGCTGGCTGTGCTCTAAAAAGATGTTATCTGCCTTTACTTTCAACCCACAAGAAGTCTAAAATGGTGTTTCAAAACTGGCAAATCCACCAAATCTTGCACAAGTGGTAGCTGGGAGTAATACTACCGTCTATTAAGGCTGCCTCCTACTCTTCCATTACATCTTTTTTCTTTTTTTTCAGTTGGCTACTGTTTGGCAGCTCTTGGGCTAGTTTCCCCTGTCAATATCCACCTCAGGCTGAACCTTTGTGGAAAATTTCAGTCAAAACGATTCAGCCATTTCTGAGCACACAAGTAGAAATACATTATTCCAACCAATCTGAAAAATTTTGACAGGGTCTGCTTTGGGTCAAAAAAATACTTCTTCCTATCCTTGTGAAAGACTGCCAAAGTCTGGGTGAGTTACAAGACTTCAAAATGTCACAGTTCGTATATGCTCAGATAAAACCCAGCGAGCAAAATCTCTGAGGGTTCTGTCTGAACTGGACACGCTTCATTTTCTTGCAAAGCTTAGCACTCCCCAGACCGTACAAGTACATACCAGCTGGATACGGCTGCTATGGAGATCCACGTAGTAGCAGCTTCAGGTGAGGGTGGGTTTGAGGCATCGCTCTGGCAGAGACTGGATTTTGAGCAAATCACTTGTGGAAACCTCTCTTTGCAGGCTCAAAAAAAAAAAAAAGCGCCATGAACTCAACAGGAGGAGTTGTGTGAGACAAAGTTTGCAAGTTAGGGATGATAAGATGAAAGATAGTTAAGGAAAGTTAGATAATAGTTAAGAAAAGTTTATTTTTATTAGACAGACCTATGAAATTCCTTAGTCACATTCTGACAGATGTAGCTGATTGTCAGACTTGGCTGGTAGCAAATTCTGCTGTATCTTTTTGGTAAACAACTATCTGTTCAGACTGCTTATAGCAGCAAGAGACAAGCCTGGCTTCTATTGGAAACATAAAATGTTTATCCACCACCTGCTAGGAAGGCTTTTGTTACTTGAAATTTGTCTTTTGAGCTCTGTGGAAAGCAAGTATGTATTCTAAATGTATTTTCAAATAATGAAGCACTTTTGATGCCTTAAAACATGTTTTCTTCAAAATAAATAACAGGTTTTATCACTTGAATTGACTTTTAAATGCTTATAAAAAGGTTCAGAATGGAACACCCTAGACAGAATAAGTTTCTCAATTCCCAGAGAGCCAGACTGTAAATCCCTTACCGCCAATGGCAAACAGCTACTCTCGTGCGTAACCCTGTGAGCACTGGTGTGAGCAATTCTTCACTGACAGGAATTAAGCCTTCATACTTCTAGCTCAATATGGCACAAAATGGTCATCATCAGTGGATGTTTTCCCCATTACATTCTTCAAAATGTGCAAACGTCCATCTGGAAGGATCTCTCATAAAAAAAAAAAAAAAAAGAAATCACCAGAAGCCACCATTTACTGGAGCAAAAGTTAGGTGCCCTTTTGATGGAAATGCATTTTTTCAATACCAGGCTGCACTGGGAATTTTGTTTTACAGAAACCTGGAACCAAACACCTCGCGCTATACAGGCAACATAAAACAGTCAACAGCAAGAAGTGCTGGTCAATCTTGACTTGGGCTGAAGGTGAGCCAGGCAGCATGGGAACAGGGCACCCCGAGCCCTCTGTCACCAGACCCCAACAGCTATTGTCATTTATAATGGGAGCCTGGCAGTGGAGAATTTGAAAGATAAATAATAGCATAGCAGAAAGCATTTATCAACAACAGGATCATTAAAACACTGGAAAGGGACTGTTTTTAGAGATCCTCATCGGCTCTAGCAGAATTCTTCCCTGCATACTGGCAGCGCTATTAAAAAGAATAGATTTGTGGATTTTAGAGCCGGAGGAGAACATTGCTAGCAATTTTGTCTGACCTAAATATTCAAAATCACATCCAAATAAAATACTTTAAAAATAATGTCATTAAGGTCGCATAATCCAGCATTCAAAAGTCTCAAAATGGCAGTATTAAGGTTGCCTGCATGACCTTAATTCAGCAACCCTTAATTCAGCCTCCCTCTGCGTCGCATTATGTGACTGCAGAGAATGGACAAGGCTCCTTAAATAGGTAGCTAATCAGCTTCTACTTTTGCCCTTGCTCGACTTGTATCTCAGAGCAGCAGCTAACACATACCACATAAACCCAGCCCCAGAACTGCCTGTCATTTTACAGGTCGTTACAGTCCCAGAGCCGCGTGCTCGGTGACCCCGGGCTGCAGCACTCACAGGGGATTCAGAAACAATATTTCAAGGCTGAGACTGAAGGAATGGGAAAGACACAGGCCAGGTACTTAGAGCCCTTTTGAAACCTGACTGCCATTTTAAGAGCCTAAGTCCAAAACCTAGAACCTCTACATCATCACTTTTAACCTGTTGTGCCTGCAATCCTTTACTGGTAAAAAACCCACCTGCTTCCAGATGTACACAAAAGAGCTTGTGCCGGGGCAACACTACACTTCTCAGCAGTAATCTCATAACTCCACTCCAAAAGAAATCCCATACTTTCTCTTTTCTGACCCCTGTGGTCCACTGCGGTAATATACTCATAAACATGAGGGAGGTTTAGATTGGACATTAGGAAAAATTTCTTTACTGAAAGAGTGGTCTGGCCTTGGAACAGGCTGCCCAGGGAAGTGGTTGAGTCACCATCCCTGGAGGTATTTAAAAGACGCGTAGATGAGGCGCTTAGGGACATGATTTAGTGGGCATGGTGGTGTTGGATTGACGGTTGGACTCGATGACCTTAGAGGTCATTTCCAACCTAAATGATTCTATGATTCTATGATTCTAAATAAGTAGAAAGGCCAGAGGGAGAGGTGGTGTGCCTGCCCTCTCCTTTATCACACTCTTCAGCACACTGGCCAGAGCATTCGCATCAGGCTGAAGGACCCTGGGTTTCAACATATCCTTTCCCTTAATGGGTTTGTGCACATCTTTGGGGAACATTTCCACTCCATCAAATCAGCATTTTGTGAGCAGCCGCACACACCAACAACAGGACTGCCCACCACAATGGCTGGACACTTTGATATCACAGCGTTATGTGTCAGCACAATTACTTTTTGTTTCCACAGCATCCAACTCAACACAGACTGATATGTTCTTTCCAGAAGTACTTTCAGACACACATTTCAGATGGAACAAGGCAAATACTAAATCAGGTAAAGGGAGTCCACTTTTGGATCATCTGGCATCCCTCAGTATAACCTAATCTGGACCCAGGAAGCAGAGAAGGAGAAGGTCATGGCTCATAAGAAGGACATAAGAGAACTCACTTCCGTAGAACTAAGGCAAGTAGTGAACTTCTAGTCCTTTAAGTCAGCTTTGGGGATTCAAACATTTCACATATAAACTTAACTTGATACAGCCCTCCCAAAGAATACATCCCTACTGCACAGCACAGTGCCATGCAGAGACACTTAAGCTAGCAAGCCTGCAATTTCCAAATGGAAAAACAAACAGCAAACACACACAAGAAATGCCAATTGCTGTTCTGGATGCAGGTGCTGGTAAAGCCAGCAGATCAAAGACTCTAAGCTTGGAAGCTGTCAGAAAACAACATCCTTTCACTCCTTCCATTGCCCATGGACCTAGACAAGCCAGAACAATTTGTTCAACAACAGGGAGAACTACACCAGCATTCTCACAAAGCCATGAGAAGATTTCCTTCTCTGCTGCCTGGTTTCTGACTGTATATTCATGAAACCTAATCTTCCAGCTGCTGTGCTGAGGAGGACAGGATCTGTGAAGGCTTTACCCTGGGCAGGTAATTCCTGAGGTAGTTCTGAAAGCAAAACAAAGTGACAGTCTGCTTCCTGATCCGTTTTTCTAGGAAAATTACATTTTACAACCAATTTTGTCCTTACACACTGACTATAAAATTAACTTATTAGCTGACTCAACTCCATTTTGTGCGAAGGATTGAGAAGGATTGCCTCCAGCCCTTGTCCCTTTAACTCTAATTATCAAGTGTATACCAGATTAAATTCAGAATGAAGTAGCCGGGTCAGGCAATCTACTTAAAGTTTAATGGAAGTTAATGATTCATTGATCAAACTCATTTATGTCTAATTAAAGCTTTCCTGCATTATAAAAGTCAAGGGGGGAGTTTTATAATGCACCTCACTCCCCCTCTGCGCATGGCGGATTTGCTGCAGAACTGAATGGAAAATTCACAGCATCTGTCTTTCGTGAGAATATGGTTTGGCAACAGCGCTGTAAATTTAAAAGTATAATTATTTTAGATGACTTCACCAAATGGATGAGGTTTACACAATGCTGCCAAATACAATACCGATATCCACTTACACACAGCCAGATTGTAAACTAAGCTTGTATGCACCAGCACCAGCTCACAACGGTGAAGTTCAGGGACGATAATAATAACCAGACCTGCGCTGGATCTCAAGCATGAGCCTCACTGGAATAAGGCAGCAGTGACGTTAAGCCTGCACGGGGAGGAAAGCTTCCTATTGCATGTGGATTCACTTCACACGCTGCCCGCGCTTCAAAACTGGCAAAGCAGCTGAGTCGTCCAAAGCACAGCACAGATAGTGTTCAGCGTTCTAGCATAAACGAGAGTGACAGGCAACCCACTGCAAGACTCAGGATTTATTCCTTCCTCCACTGACTGCCCCCTCTTATTAAGCACTTTCTAGACGTTGTCTTGTATATAAATATGTGATCACACTACAATGCCCCTGTTGAGGGGCTATGCACCAGAACATTACTTTTGGCACATTTATTCAAGACACTATAATGAAACAGGAATACCATGGCCTACTTACATATTTATCATTCTGTTACACGGTTTTAAATTTTATACCATTCATGTGAAGAGAAAAAAAAAATACCTTTTTCAATCTCGGGCTGCTGGGGTAAAGAAAGAGCTTTTTTTTTTTCCCCCTCCATAATTTGAAATGATTGGTCCCTCACATGTTAGATAGCATTTTACAGTCTTTAAAATGATGTTTTTCAAACTTTTTTTGATGTATAGATCCATAAAATGGTGTAATGGTAAAAATTACTCTGGAGAAACAAAATCAAATGTACTGTCATACTTTGCCTTCTTTGGTAATCTACAGTCCTATCACTCCTCAGGTGTCTACCGAACACAAGATAAAACCACCTGGCCTTGCATGTTGATGGATAGTTTAAACAGTTGGAGCAAGTAACAGGCTTTCATGGGATGGAAGGATACTGCCTTTTTTTTTCCCCCCATGTTATTCTACTTGTATGGCATTTTGCAAATCTATATGGATGTCTAATGATAACTTGTTGACCTATACCTTCTGCTTCTTTCTCATTAAGTCCCAGTGGAGTGCATATTTCACTGTCTTCAAAATCACATTTCTACTTTGCATTCCTGATTGTCCAATATAATTGCCCTTTAAGTAACATGTATTTTCACCCACTGTGAAGTTAGTATGAATGGCTGCTTATACATTAAATGGATACCACTTCCCAACAGATACTTGACTTGTCCCCAAGAATCATTTTGAATCTGACCCGTCATAGTTCATGGAAGTTTAGTAGAAGCAGCAGCAAACTTTGGTCTTTCATACTTTTTTGGCTGTAACTCTTTCTACCATCCTTTCCAGCCCTAGAACACCAGAAAAACGTGGTATCCAGCATTCTGCTAAGCTGCAGATGAAACAGGCCTTCAGTAGCATCTCGTCTCACTTCCAGAATGGTTTGCCATATATTTCCTTTGCTTTTTGCAGTTTTCTTTTATAAAGCCTTAACAGTTTTAACTCACAGTTTAACAGTGGCAAGTGGCTGTTTTTGTATGGCAGTAAGATATGGCTTAATTTCAATTTTATGGTAAATTGTACAGACCCGCTGTGAATACACTGAGGTCCATTATCTTAAATTGTACTGTTTGATACTCCATTTCTGCCCAAATATTTTATTTCTTTATCTGCAACAGTTCCAAGTCCAAAAAGTCAGTCAGTTCCCAGAAGTCCACAAAGCAGCCTGTAATAATGAGGCTATTTGTATGATTTGCAGTGGAAAGGTCATTTCCTACTTTTTTCCAAGGTCTGGGAATGGTTTGTATTTTCATTGTTTCTTTTTGCTACTTGGCCTACATATAATTTAACTGCAATTAAATCGAATGGCAATTGTAATTTAATTTAATTGCAATTTAATTTAACTGCAATTGCAATTAATTCTAAGATCTCTGAAAGACTTGGTCAAGTTTAACTCATATATGGCCCCTCTGGGTTTCCAGAGACAGGCTTTGATTCCAGAATGGTCATACACATCCTCAGGGAAAAAAAGGAGTTCTCAGTGATCTAGGCATTACGACTCAACTATCTTTATATATGCCACCATATACACTCAAATCATCTTGATATTTCCAGTAACCTTGAAAGACAGGTGGGATTTATCCTAGCTGTCAGACTATTCAGGGAGACTGATGCACATGAATACTTGTAAATCTTTATTTTGTAGATTGTTTGCCAATTCTTTTCAGTCCCTGCCTTGCGACTCACACATAACTCTTTAATAACCTGAAAATCAGAGGGGAACCACACAAAAAGTGGAAACAAGGACACATGACTAAGAATGAACGAGGGAGAAACACAGCCCATAAGAATAAAATCAGAAAGAGGAAGACACAAAATGCATTACAACTAGCAAGGAACATAAAAGGCTCCGAGGAAAAGTTCACTGATTGCATCAGAAACACTTCTATCTTATTTATTGAATATAAGGGAAAGAATAGAAAAATTTAGGTGCATGGCTTACTGTGGAAGAATAACAAATCATGTATGACACAGGTAAGACTGAAATACTGACCTTTCCATCCTCTTTTTAGAACGATACAATTGATATTAAAGGGGAGAGGAGCATGGACCAGAATAAGGAAAGGACATCTTAAAAGTATGAAGGCAAGATAGATATTTTCAACACAGCTGGATTTGATGAAGTTCACCTTACAGCATTTCAGGAACCACCTAAAGCCATCCCTAATAATTCAGAGGACAAAAGTGTCTCTGAGAAACAGAGAAAAGCAAAACAGCACCAGCAGCACCTGTCTAAAATGACATTCCAATATACATTATTCAAATTAACTCCAGTGCTTGGAAAAATACCAATAAGGAATACTTACATTATTGGTTACTGGGACTAAGAAGATAATAAGCTAATAAAAAACAATGATAAAACAAAGATAAATTATATTATGCCAGTTTAATTTGGTATATTTGTTAGGATTATTGGCCTAGATGATAAGGAGAAAGGAACAGATACAATGTTTATGTTCTTTACTTAAACTTTTTCACACACCTGCATGATATTCTCATATCAGGAAAATATGATTCAAAGGAAATGTCAGTGCATGAATACCTGATTTTAAAACATACTCAAATACTAATTAGGAATTTTCAATCTCAAGCTGGGCTTTGGAGGGATCTGCAGTGAATCTAGTGCTAGTCAGTATTTTCACTAATGACTTAAAATGAAATAAAATTATATTTAAAGTACTTAGTGCAGTCCCCTGCTGAAAAGGATTGTACGCACCTAAGAAAGTAAGTCAGAACCCAGGATGACTTTGAGAATCAGAGAAACAATGATAGGAAAATTTAGATTAAAAGGGACCTCAAGAGACCTTTAGTCTAACTTCCTGCTCAAAGGATCAGACTAGGTTGCTCAGAAAGTTTTTGAAGACCTGACTGGCTAAAGCCAAGTATGGGAGACAGCAGAAACTACAGTCACAACCTGCCATAGGCAATCTGTTGCACTGTCCTCACTGTGAAAATGTTTTCCCTTATATTCAGTCTCAACTTTCTTATTTCCACTTACACCCGTTGTCTGTCATCTTCCTACCACTGTGAAGATTCTGGCTCTCGTCGTCTTGATGATCTCCTCGTTGGTGTTGGGGTGGAGCTGTCAGCTCCCCACAGTCCTTCTCTTCTCCCATTTAAATGTTGTTCTCCTTCCCCTCACTGTTCCCCCCAACCTTAATAAGAAAAAATGTAATAAAAAGATAAGTGTTTAGGTCCAGGAAGAAGTCACCAAATGCACAAATACAAAATGGGACACAACTAGCGAGGCAGCAGAGCTTCAAACACTGACAGGCTGCTGCACTATATCAATGTATGTGCCATATGAAAGACATTAATTTGCTGTGCTTGGCACTTGTGAAGCTTCAGTTGGACTCACCCCTGAGTCCAGTTCTGGGAAACCAAATAATAAGAGAGATGGAGATAGATTGGAGAGACTATAGTGGAAATAATATGATTCAGAAATTTGGAGGTACACTCTGAAGAGGGGCGTGGAAACAGTTTCCAGTAGCTCAGTAGGTAGAAGTCTTCCAGTATTAAAGAGAGGAAAAAAAGAGCAACGATCCTCTGTGCTCATTGTGATCAAGACAAATAGAAATATGCTCGCAGCCAAAAAATATTAGATCAGATAGTATGAAAGAACCTGTGACTACAAGAATAATCAAGTGGTAAATCAGGCTGCAAAGCAAGGCCATGGAATCTACGTCACTGCAGCCTTTCAACCAAGGGTAGACAAATATGTCAGGTTAGGTATTGTCAGCCCTGTGTCAGGGCAGGGAGGAGCAGCAGATGACATCTCGTAGTCCTTCCTATTCAAAGACCAAAAAGTTTTTAACAAGTTTGATTGATGCTTCAGACAGACCCCTATTCTAAATAAAATCTAAACAAGAACACTGTCTTATGAAACATTTGCAAGGTTTTGATGTCATTAAAGGCAGCTAAAGAAACACTGGCTGAAAGCAGTATCTCGTATGATGCTTATGCAATGTGAATTTTCAGCATGAATATTTTCCCTTAGAACTTCCTTGTAGTTCACAAAGTCCTAAGAGCATTGGTTTTTTGTTAACAGAACTTCAATTTGGCTTTGCTTGATTTTTCTTTTTGCCTTATCTTGTCTAATCTAGCTTATTCATTGATATTCTGCAGTTTATTCATCATTTATGTCCTTTTTTTGTAGAGTATTGCTATTTTTTTTTTTAACAGCTGATGCTACTCAAAGATTTAGAAAGCATTATGTTTTCTCATTTGTTCAGAGGGTTGGGTTTGTAGGGTTTTTTCTTAAGTGCACTTATGTAACATTCATACAAAAAAAAATCTTATTCTTTGCATCATATGCTTCAGTAAGAAAATTTTACTTTTCTTTCCAAGCCTGCAAGCTTTGGTAGATATTTTCTCTTGTCACAGTCGCTTCATATAACTACATACAAATTTGTATGCATTCTGCAGACATCTACAGCTTGGCACAGATGATGCTCGTTCTCAAAGCATTTCCACTTAAATTGTATATCTTCTGTCCCTGTGGACTGGGATCCCAAACTCTGCAACAAGGGCACTGAGACATTCTCCAGTTCCAAAACACCATACGTGTGGTAAAGGTCCTGACTGAAGACAAATTGGGGACTGAATAAATTGCCAAGTAGGAGCAAGGAATGGAGGAACATTTGGGACAAGAACGCCCTTGGCCTCACCAGCAGGTCCACTCAAACAATTGGCCAGTCAAGCTCCAGTGCCCAAGGTGCATTCTGCCAACCAGAACCACATTTACTACTTGGAAACCTCTTCCTATAGCTTACCTTGGCTTCCAAAGGATGATACCAGCAGGGAATTTCTTATACTTTATTTCTTAACAATCACAAATAAGTTCTACTTTTATAGATGGATTCTTATGTGATAACATTAATGATGTCATTTTAGATGCTTTGTCACATTATCTGAAAACTTATCTTTTGCATATCTTTTCCACTGCAATTCTGGCAATCAGAAAGTGTCCTGGAGTACAATTAAGATCCCACATGAGACCTCATCTGCTACCAGCACATGAGGTACTATAGGAGCATAAAACCCTCTCCGTCCATTAAAGCAAGATGCAATTGCTTTTATCAACCCTGTTAAAGTGAGCTCTTTCCCTACTGTGAGCTAAAGACTAATTCCTACACACGTAACACCCTTTCACATTTATCTGCTATATTCTTTTGGGGGAATGGTAGAAGAAAGGTAATCTTCATGTATTTTATTTGTTTTTGTAATAACCCCAGTTTCTGAGAAACTGTATCTGCAGAACACTGGAAACAGTGTTCAATGTTTGACTATAAAATGATACAGTAAAAAAACTGTGCATTTGGGGGTTTTATTCCTTGTCCGAAGTGTACCATTCCCTCTCATCAGACTGTTCCTGAAAGGATTTATCGGAATGCTGAAGTATTATCTCAGTACAGTAATAGTTTTCATTGTCTTTGGATGCCTTTTCTAAGGTCCTGTCCCCCACGCATGCTCATTTCAAGTGACAACGCTGTGCTTCCACTTTTCTTTGGAGAAGAGGGCCCTGTAATGTAACCATATTTATCAGCATGATGAGATTATCCCATTTGGATTAGCAGCCTTGATACCAAGCAGGCTTAACAGCCCCTCTTAGGGAGTCTTGCATAATAACAGTATGCAGCAACTTCCTCAAAACAAAGTATCCGTCAAAAAGTCCATGGCACTCAGACAAAGCTATTTAAAGACCAGATTTATGTGGACAGTGTCCTTCCTATTCTTGGCATGTCTCTTAACCCCATAGGAAGACAGGGCTTCAGGACAGTATGGCATTATGACTCACCTAGCCTTAGTGTGTCCACGTCACCTTGCTGCAGCTGGTAACTCTCCCACATCCATTCCCTCACTTTCCACACAATTTTCTGAGCTCTAACTCCTCAACATTGTAATTCAGCCAGGAGATGCCATTCAAGGGTAAGAGGGCTTTCAACATAGAAAAAAAATTCCAGTGCAGCTCTCCACCAGAAGAGTCCATAAAGGTATACGCAAAGCTGAGGATGACATCCTGTCACGCAGCTGCTGATGCACTTGGACCTTCCTCATGTTCTGGAAAATAAAACCATCCTTCAGTCATTAAGGGCAGCTGAAAAAAAAAAAAAAAAACCAAACCAAAACAGTGCTTATGAAGTTACAGTATTTGGAATGTAAAGTGTCTTTTCCTTTCATTTTTAAGGGGAGTTAGATGCATTACATTTGGAGAAGTTAGCATCTGGAAACCTATTCTGGGAGAAATAATCAGGGGACAGTGATCTTTGCAAGACCCTGTGAAAATGTTAGGATTGTCCAACCTGAACTTTCTCTGCCTAGTGGGTACTGTTTAGTTACTTAGGAGCACCATAAACATAATTAAAAGAATAAGCATCTTCTGGCTTAGTAAATAAAAAGACAGAAGTTTTCTGAAATAACTGAACTAGTAGAAAAAACAAAAACAAAAAAGCACCACTTTTGCATTGTAGAAGAGCCCAGCTGAAAAGCTCACATGGCCAGGAAGGAAAAAGCAAAAAGGCAGAAGCACTGGTTTATCACTCCTTAAGCCTGATGGCAACTCATTTCAATGATTCAGAGCAATCATGATGACTTAGCAAAACAGCGAGACTTCCTTGATTGGAACCCCACTATGTTAGGTGATGTGTAACAACAACATATCCTTTATCCTGCAGATGTTTACCACCAACTATAAGATGACAGAAAGACACAAGCACATTGATTGATTGACAGAAACATAGACTGACAAATGAGACAGGGAAAGAGATGCTCTTTTCTTAACTTCTCTGCTAAAAAGAAGTTAAGTATCTACGAGGTGCATATTTTCTAGTGGAACAATAGAAAAAAGCAAAACAAAACAAAACGAACCATAATCTGTAGCATAGGTTATCTTTGGAGTGTCGTGGTTTAACCCTAGCGGGCAACTAAACACCACACAGCCACTTGCTCACTCCCCCCTGGTGGGATGGAGGAGAGAATCAGAAGGGTAAAAGTGAGAAAACCCGTGGGTTGAGATAAAGACACTTTAACAAGTAAAGCAAAAGCCACACACACAAGCAAAGCAAAACAAGGAATTCATTCACTACTTCCCATCAGCAGGCAGGTGTTCAGTCATCTCCAGGAAAGCAGGGCTCCATCAGCCGTAACGGTTACTTGGGAAGACAAATGCCATCACTCCGAATGTCCCCCCCTTCCTTCTTCTCCCCCCAGCCTTATATGCTGAGCATGACATCATATGGTATGGAATACCCCATTGGCCAGTTGGGTCAGCTGTCCTGGCTATGCTCCCTCCCAGATTCTTGTGCACCTGACAGAGCATGGGAAGCTGAAAAGTTCTTGACTTGTGTAAACACTACTTAGCAACAACTAAAACATCAGTGTGTTATCAACATTATTCTCATTCTAAATCCAAAACAGCATTATACCAACTACTGGGAAGAAAATTAACTCTATCCCAGCTGAAACCAGGACAGGAGTATGACTGAATATAAGTCAAACTGAATAACTATCTTTTAATTAAGATTTAGAGCACAATTCACAGGCAATATTGAGCAAAAAATAGCACTGCTCTCAACAAGGCAGTATTGAAATACAAAAATAATAACTATCCTTAAAAATATTTTTTATTTTTCTTCTTGGAAGAAATTTAAGCAGCTATGAAAATTCATGAACTATCATATTTAATAGTAACCAGTATGTTATTTCATGAACAGTAGACCTAGTGAACTCTGCCTTCCTACAGATTGTATCTTTCCTACTCAGGCCATCCTTACCTCAATACCAAACCATACCCTCATGTCTCCCTACAAAAATTCCACTGTAGGTAGGAAGCTAGAGACTCCCATCCCTCTTTCAAAAAAGCTTTGTCAAAACTGGCTAAAAGGGTCCACTTATTTCTAGGGTCAGAAAAGCACCAAAATCACATAATATGATTTCCTAGAAGAAACAGGATATAATGAGAAGGCTCCTAAACTCTCACACTTTATATCTTTCTCCTCAAGTGTCTGCAGTAAATAAAAATATGTACCTTGACCAGTAAGGGAAGCAAACAAATGCATGGCATGGTTATCACTCCAAGCCTCAGCCTGGATCCTGTTGAACTTGGCAGAGCTGAAAGCCAGGAGCTGTTCTCTCACTTATTGCTCCTGCAACCTAGCAGTCCTTGCCAACGAGACTGCCTTTTTTTTTTTTTTTTTTAAAACCACTTCCCTCTTGGCACACACACTCATCATAGGGCTTCTTGGACTTTCAGGTTCTTACCACCATCAGATAAAAATTATGGTTTAAGTATATCACTATTTTGTTCCAGTGTGATAACTCCTGTGGCTTTAGTGCCCAAATTTGAAAGCAGCACTATTACACCTTTGTTAAAACCACCTACCTTTGAAAGATTTAGTGACACACAAGATTTTAAGAAAACTAGATTATTCTTTTGGAAGATCAATGCCATCTGCAGTTTCTAATGTTTCTGGAGTATTTTGGAATGATTCAATAGGCTTCAAGCAAAGGTGTTGCCACAACGAATAATCACCCATGTGTGTTACAATTTTGAGCCCATTAATATTGGCTACATGGCTGAAAAAATAGATACCGAGTAATTAATAACCAGTTGTAGTTTCTTATTACATTGTAAAACCAAAGACCATATTAATTTGAGATTAGATGATTAAAAAACACAGAAAAACCACCAAGTCTATATATTAATTACAATATGTCTGAGCTTGCCCTTTGCCTGTTGTGTCTACAGCCACATAAACACAGGCTAAAAGGTCCAATCTTCCTTCCCACAGTTTCTAGAATTGGCAATTTGCTTTCAGCAGATATGTGAGCAACAGGTACAGGAGGGTAGACACTTCCACCCACACATAAGATCATTGATGGTCACATAGCCTGCGAACTTCTTAATGTTGAGCACTTTTTGTAATTCCCTTTAAAGAGATGGTATTTGTCATTTTTACCATAGGAAAAGAAGAATAAAAGTTCTTGTGCAAATTTCCAGCAAAGCAAAATCACAAGGATGGTCCAGACCTGATTTTATTGCAGCCAAGCATCTGACATGACCAGAAACGTTGTAGTATTACAACCAAACCAAAAACTCTTTCAAGGGACTGCAGCATGATGGACTGTCACCATGAAGCTCTGGGAGTGGGAAGTAAAAAATGTGTGGCGTACCAAGATGGAAAGCATATGGATAGAAAACAGGTTTCATGGAAAAGATTTGCCAGGGGAGATTAAGTTAACTGTTTTTGACATTATAAAGTAGGATTTAAGTTGTAAGGCCCCGCATGAATTCAGAATATGTTTCTCCTTTCTATAACGCAACAGGGAGAAAACCTCCTTTCTTCTGCAGTCTTACAGTCGCACCCATCTTGGGAATGACATTCAGTCTTCCTAGATAAACATTATTGAACAATGTTGAATTTTTGTTAGCTTTATTTTGTTCAATAAAGATTTCCTGCAAAAGTCTGGAGGATTTTCAAATCTTCAAGACTAAGCATGAGCAATCTTGAAATTACCACTACATCTACAGAGAGTTTACACCAGCTGTTTTCAACTGGAGAGCAGATTGCAGTAAAATATCCTACAGTGCTCTGAATCTTGAAAGCGAGCACAAGATAATCATTCTCACCTGTCCTTCCTGTTCCCAGAGAAAAGACTGGAGACAAGGGGAAATAGGAAAAAAAGAACTGCAGTAAGGAGCGGAAACAATCTGCATGTAGCTATCAGAAGAAGAGGGGAGAAATCAAGACGTATTTGTCCAGTAAAAGAAAGGATTCCTATGTAACAAATACTGGACAAAGTGACAAACAGCTGTAGCTGGAGTGAAAAAAAGATATTTAGTTACTAGCTTTATTACAAGATTCAGTTTCCAATTTGAAGGAAATTCTTCAAGTAAATGCCTACACCGTACATGATGATTCAGTGAAGAAGTGCCCTACACCACTTATGTGTTCAAATGCACTTTAGAAATACTAATCTTTTAAGAAAGAATACCACTCCTGATAGTATGGATTCATTTACATACCCACATTTCTCAGATAGGTCCATACAGGGCTACAAGATCCTGAGCTACAGAATCACAGTATGCTGTGTTAGCAGGATGGTCAGTGCAGACATGTCAGGATAACTCACCCTGCCAGCAAAGCATTGTGCCCGCAATGTGGGATCTCAAAGGATAGCAAAAAAAAAAAATAGAAGAGTTCAACAAAACAAGCTCCCTCAGCTGCAGGAAGCACTTAGGATAGAATAACAGGAATGCGGCACACAGAGGGGAGGGGAGGAAGAAGTCTGAGGTAGTGGGGCAAACAGGTGCCAGAATACAGCTTTCTATATATCGCAAAATCACAGAGTAAGAAACAGTCAGTGTCACTGATTGTTTGGAGTTAACACAAAACTTAACTTACATCATGGAGAGTTCATTATGTTACCACGTTTCTATTCCACTAGGAAGGGTGAATCTGCATTATTAATCCTAAAATTATAACTGAAATTTTATTCTTGTCATTCTCTTAACATTATTCTTGTCAGTCTCTTCAGACCTGAAGCACTAATTTTCCACATCAAAACGTATTAATAGATGATGCATTGCTGGAAAGATGAAAGAATATAACTTGCATTAAAGAAAACAATATTTTAATAAGCTTTTAATGATAATTATTCAAAAGTAGTTTTAAACAACTGTCATATAAGATCTGTATCTGTTAATTCTCTGAGTAATTGGGTGGTGGTGGTGGTGTTGTTCTTAAAGAAACAGAAAAAATACCTATAATTCTCTTAGTGCAAGTAGCAAACTTTAGCAAACATACATGGGACACTCCCAACATCCAACCCCCAAATTTATAAGTATACCCTTAATCAAATGAACCAATCCTGTTCAGAATAACAACATACCTCAGAAATACTGTGGATTATAATCACAGACTGTTCTTGTTATTTGATGCCTTTTGACTATTGTAATAACCCAGAAAAACTGGTGTTAACTAAGAAACCTTGATTAAGGAGGAAAGGATAAGGGCAAAAAGCAAAATTATGGATGCTTTCCTTTGTTGTCTATCCATACACATCAATTCATGACTTAGTGGCCACATGGCATATACTCAGAATCAGTACAGCCTTAGTACTCTTCAGAAAGGACATGACCTGCAAATACTATAGACACAGTTGTTCTAGGCCTCATAGCATTAGCTAGAAATACTGAACTATAAAATGTGAAACTTTTATTGTACGTGTTCAAATAAAAATCAAAAAATCAATGTTAAAGAAATCCAATAAAATTGCTTTTAGATTATAACATCTTTCATAGCAGAATGAAAACAAAACAAAAACATACGGCCAGTTACCCTTGTGAATTACCACCTGCAGAAAATAGATGGTAAAGGGTTCCCATAATAGGAAAACTTGGCTAGATCTCTTTTTAAAGGTGTCAAAAGAGAACGACAGGAGCTTGCTTTGTTTTTACAGTTCTACCTCAATCCCCCAAGCTTTGCAGTCTCCCTCCAGGCCCCTATCAATGGATGTTGTTGAAATTAGTCTGTTTAAAAGATAGGTTGAGCCATTTTCACATTGACTTATATAAAGCCATTTTTCTGTTTTATTAGTCACATTAGCATTCTATTGCCCTTTAAATGTCACAAGTTCAAGAGCATAGCTGTACATATCCTGGAAATATTCCTGTTTGATGTAATAAAACAGAAAGGTACAATTTCCTGGGACAGATAAGGTGACAAAAAAGAGGGAAATGATCAGGGCATTACAGCACAGAATAAAACAACAGGTAGCAAAGCAAGATTGTTTCCAAGTGAAGGAGGAGCAGGAGTGTTACCGGGAGCAGAGATTTAGAAAGGCTTGTTTGTGTTGTCTCTATCAAAACATGTGAAACAGCTGATGAACCTGCCACTGGCTCTAGCTCACTGAAAGGAAGAAAAATGACACTGCAATCCCTTCAGGTGTATTCCCTAACCTGTTAGGTACCTTTGCAAAGCCACATTGTACATTGCGACTACTCTCATTTATTAGCGGTGATTTATTTCAAAGCAGAAACCTGCAAAATTCCCTGGCTGCATGTTATCTAACCTAAAACATTTGTCAGGGTTATCAAGGGCAATGTGAAAATCACAAACTGGTCAGAAAGAGTTCTTGGACATCAAATGAATTTTGAAGTCTGCAGGATCTGACCTACCACCATCTTCTGCCAAAGGCACTGGAGTGGATTTAAAAAAAAAAAATATAGCAGTGTGTTAAGGAGAACATACAAGACAGTGAAAAATAGTACAGTGAAATCAAAGTAGTTATCCTTATACTGTGAACTTCTCATTTTTGAACTCCACTATATGTTATTGGAACTGCATTATGAGTCCCCTGGTTTAAGCACTGTTTAAGACAGACAAGCCTGCAGCTAACAGCAGTTAAGTGCTTAGAACAGGGTACACGTGGCTTGAAGATATCACCTGAATCACCAAGTCCAGTTACCCACAAAGGAAAACAATGTACAACAAAAGTTTTTCCCAAAACTGCCATGAAAACTTCTGCCTTACATGTTACCACAGCCCACGCTACACTACCCACCACCTCCTGGCAAATACAAGGCTCATTATAATGGCTTTTGAATCTCTACTGCAATGGACCACAGGAAGACACAACTCTGTTTCTGTTGCCAAGTGTCATAGGTCCCCACAATTACAGCCAACTTGCTAGATAAAGTTCAGAAATTACCTTAAGAAGAAAGTATGTCCCATGGTACAAAGCGGGGCAAACTCTTCCTCCCCTCTTCTCTTCCCTCCACCCCAGAAATCCCTGCCAAGCTCATTACGGAGAAAGCCACGTACACCCATAAGGGTGCACATAGCATAAGGACTTACACATCTACATAGTCGCTCAGTAGGCACATTTTTAAACTTTATGTGTTACAACCATGTCACACCACCTGAACGGTGTCCACACCAACAAACTTATGGTGGCTTCAGTGCCCTCCATCTCCCATTGCGCAAATAAAAGTCTATTCACATTTTGTCAGGGTGCCACAGGGACCGGTAATTCCCTGGTGGCTGGGGCTCCCCATGGGGGTCCACTGGGGCAGGGCCCAGCCCTGTGACACAGCCCCTCGCCAAGCAGAGGTGGGTCTCCTGGTATCCTCCATCTTGCCAAGAGCTCTGCGAGCCAAAACCTCAAAGGCAGCACTGGTGCAGCCTCTGTGCCACCAGCACACAGCAGTTCCCCGCTAAGCCCCTTCAAGGATGGGGCATGATTTGACCCCCAAACAGGGCTGTACACACTGACCTTCTGCTGTGGGAACTTTACCTGGCAGCTCTCCCACAGGTGGGAGATAGAGGGGGACAGGGGGTGAGGAGAGCTGCTGCAATACAGGTGCTCAGAAATCCTACACCTGAGGGTGTAGCTGCCTTCTCCAGTGCCACCAGTGCCAGTGTGACCTCTGCTGTCAGGTTCAGGGTGAAACAAATAAGTGACTGACGGTCTGAAGATCCAGTTACGGCTCTGGCAGCACAGGGATGCCAGCAAAAGAGAAAGCAGTACGTCACGCTCCCTGCAACAAGGGTGTCTACTCAAATGCAAGTAGGATCTTGCAGTGCTTCCTACCTGGTCTTCCAGCTGGCAGGTTGTCACCACACTTGTGAGGGTACAGCAGGGCTCCAGCAAGGAAGAGCCAGGGACCTTGTCTGGAGGCACTGCCTAGCTGCTGCGAGATGCCACACTGCGAGGACTTTGCACGCGGCAAAGTTCCACATATGGCAACAGGCAAAGGAGAAACTCATCTGCCACTGCTGCTGAAGGGCAGCCAACGCCAGCTGCCCTTGTAGAAGGGACCTTGGTGCAGAAGACACAACATGAGTGCTGCCTAAGCAGAAGGCTGTTGGTAAGAAAGTAAAGGCTACAGATGGCTGCATAAGAACGCCATGGCACCGATATCTCTCTGCGCCTGGCAAAGCCCATGTAGCAGTCCCCAGGAGGATGAGTAAGAGAAGTCCTCAGAGAAAGGGGTTTCTCTGACCCAGCAGGAGCTCAATCAATCACGCCAAAATTTGGCCCTGGGAATATCAGCCTCAACACTGTATTTAGGCAGTGCAAGTCAGCAGACCATCTGGAAGCTATTGTGTATCATCTTGTCACAGTGAATGATGGAGTAGTTCATGGCTGAGAAACACAACTTCCAGTCACGTCTTCTGATTTAGACTCTCTTGATCTATTCCTGGTTTACATACAGCACAGAGCACATTAATGAGTCCAGTACGATCCTGAACAAAGACCTGGGCTCAGTTCTTTTGCACATGCTTTCTTCCCATGTATGCTTCAATTCCAACTCACCAAAAAATTTCATGCAAGTATCTTCTAAGAAATGGTATAAATATTTTCATGCATGGTGCCCTTGGAAAGTTCGTTTTCTTTCCTTGAGGCTGTGACGGCTCTTCCCTTGCAGTCTGTCAGGTCTGCAACTAGACTACTAAAAATGTGCTCCCAGGAACTGTTAAATCTACTCGTCAGATACAGTACAGCAATTCTGGTCAAAGCTGCCTGTGCTTCTGGAACTGACAGCCCACACAATTCATCCTCTGTGATAGACACAGATTGCTTTCTTTGTGAGAGCAGCTCTTCACTCTGAACTAACGCACAAATCCCACACCTTTCATTCAAATTGCTCCAGAAACTACATCCTAGAGTGTCTTCCTGCAAGTTCTGTTGACATTTCTTCCCTCCCTCTGTTGTTTCAAAATCCAGGGAGAATAATTTAGACAGAACTACATTCAAGTATTTTTCCAAGCTATTGAAGTCATGCATCGCTTATGCTATACGTTAAATCAACGTGCTAGACAATGTCCACCATCTTGTTTCAGAAAACTCTTGTTCCACTTATCCATTTCTGCATTCTCATGGGAATAGGACTAAACATTTCTGACAAAGACTTTTATATCTCCCTCATTTACAGTAGACGTGTTTCTTCTTTATCTTGTTTAAAGAGTTATTTTAAGCTCATCCATACTGAAGTACACTGGGAAGGCAAAAACACAGGATATACTTTATTTTCCTGCATTTTCAAAAAGTGTCAAAAAGTTGTGTTTTATATAACACTAAGATTGCTCATGATGTTTTAGTTCAGTCACATTTTCATGACTTTTTGGTTTTGTTGGTCTGTCCTTATGAAGAAAAAGGTCCAAACTGTGGAAGCCTGGTATTTGTATTCCATTGCAATAAATGCAGAAGTGGCCCTACCAACTCAGGGTAGACATCATCTGGTCCACAGTTTTGCCTCTACTATGGCTAGGGAAGAAGGGAAAAACAGAGAAAGCATGGTGTGCTGGTTTTGGCTGGGATAGTTAATTCTGTTCGTAGTAGCTAGTATGGGGCTATGTTTTGGATTTGTGTTGAAAACAGTGTTGATAACGTAGAGATATTTTCATTATTGCTGAGAAGTGCTTACACAGAGTCAAGGCCTTTTCAGCTTCTCATGCCCTACAAACTGAGAAGGTTGGAGATAGATACACAAGAAGCTGGGAGGAGGCACAGCCAGGACAGCTGACCCAAACTGGCCAAAGGCATATTCCATACCATATGACATCATGCTCAGCGTATAAACTAAGGGAAAGCTGGCTGGGGGACCACTGCTCCGGGACTGGCTGGGCATCAGTCGGTTGTTGGTGAGCAATTGTTTTTCATTTGCATCACTTGTCTTTCTTGGGTTTTATTTCTCCCTCTCTTTTTGTTATCTTCCTTTTCATTACTTCTTCTTCTTCTTCTTATTATTATTATTATTATTATTATTATTATTATTATATTTTATTTCAACTATTAAACTGTTTTTATCTCAACCCATAAGTGTTCTCATTTTTACTCTTCTGATTCTCTCCCCCATCCCACTGCGGGGGGAGTGAGCGAGCAGCTGTGTGGTGTATAGCTGCCTGCCGTGTTAAACCACAACACATGGCTAGATGTTCTTAGAGCATCTTCCCAGATCGCAACAATTAGAAAAGAGGGAAACAGGAAAGAATACCCTCTCTGGGGTGGGGTGAACTTTTTCAGCTCTCAATTTGTGTACTGGCAGCATACCCAAACATAAATTGTGTGGTTACTATGCCTGCTTATCTTCTTTCATAAATTTAATCAGGCGTCTGTATTTCCTACTCTACATAATGTGGACTTTCACCACTCATTATCCTCTTCCTAGGTGCAAGGAAGTTAAGGTCGTTTTTAATCCTCTTTGTGCAATACCTGTCCTGAGCTGTTCCCAAAAAACAGAGAGCTTTCTCAGAGACCTCTAGGTTCCTGTGTGAATACCCTTCCCCAAAATCAGTCTCCTAACCCGCTTCCTCTTATGGGCCAGAATGTTACCTGGAATAATTTCAGTGATTCAGGTCTGTCCCTCAATGCGTCTCTTACCCCCCCATTCTTCTCCAGCCCTCCACCCTGCATTAGCTCCCTATGCAAGGAGATCCTTGGAAAGCAGATTAAATTAGAGGAAAAGCTTTCTCTGGTCCTCACCTCTCTTACACAGCAAGCAAAGGCTGAAAGAAAGGCTAATGCTCTAACATAAGTCCCTGACTACCTATCAGAGTGAAGAGTACCAAAGAGCCTGGTAGAAACATAGTAATTCAACATGAACACAAGGAGTGTATTAGTTTACATTGTCCAGGCTTACGCAATTGAAAGTCATCCCCCGCATAGAAGATCATCTTTAAAACCTTCCTTACTCCTCAACTCAACAGAAAATTTGAAAAGCAAGTCAAATTGCTTCTATCTACTTGGTATTTGCTGTTCAGAGGTGTAACAAAAAATGCTTGCTGTTACTTGAGACATTAGAAGGTCCCAACATCTCTGCTTCCACACCACCACTACCAGGATCTGCAGCAGTGACGGCATCCTCAGCTTCTGAAAAATAAAAGCATAATCCCTGAATTGCACATGCTCTTTGACTTTTGTGGTTCCCAAGGAAGTTGGAGGGTTTTAAGTGCCTATGGCCCATGATACAGCCTGAGGCTGGGATACAGCATTAGAAGCAGCAAACCAACACCCTCTGACAGCAAAACTGGGGCAGGCTGCTGTGAGGAGAAGCCAGCATTTTCATTGCCTCTCCTTTACCCTACAACAACCACATTCAGTCTTCCAAAAAAAGAAGATGGAAGAGCTTACATATGACCAAGAGAGGCCGATTAAAAAAAAAAAAAAAAAAGTCTGCTATTATCATCCCTAAAATTTTCCAGCTGGCCATGACGCTGAATAGAAATGTCATAACAAAATCTACTTTTCCTGTAGCTAAGCAGTAAAGACACTTGTGCATCACAACCCAGCGCTGAAGATATGATTTTCCTGGAATGGGATATTTTGCCGATCTGACTCTCTCCTCTGGGATCAACAACATTTCTGTTAATAAGAGACAGCCCCAGAGTGAGGCTTGTGACAGCATTGAGTAGACTGGGAGATGAGGGAAAAGGCAGGGGAAAAATTCTCAGCTATTAAAAGACAGGCTTTAATCTGATTGTTCTGTGTTTATGAAAAGAGCAAGTGAAAGCTGATGCATCCCCTAAGAAGGCAAGCACTGTCATCACTGACCTTAGAGGGTGATTTGTGCGTGTCCGTTGCAACACAGCCTCCTATGCTGCTCTCTGGCAGGAGAAAGACCATTCATCATCATCTGGTGGCTTTAGTGGAACAAGACGAAGCTCCCCTCTCCTTCCCCCACCTTGCTCAGAAGCCAGGAGGTGCAGCCTCGGGAGCTGTCTCTGATGGTACTGTGATGTGCTGGATATAACTAGGTCCTGTGTGCATCTCTGACCTTGAATGGATGTAATGTCAGCTGTGATCATGTGCCTATTACGCCAAACATATCGAGCTGACCTGCAAAACAGACTTTTTGCTTTACTGACACCACGTGGAGAGACTGCTGCTTCTTCGATAACAACGGCCTGCAACGGTGGACCTGCAGTCCTCAGCCAGAGCCAGGGCCCTGTCTCCTCATTTGCACTGACCTGACATTGCAAAGTAACTGGGGAGCCGGATAATGAAGACCTCTCTGCCCCCTCCCACCGCCTGCAAAAAAAGTGCCCATACTTAAGCGGGAGTCCTACAACACGGAGTGAGCAGCACACAAGCAGGGCTGCGGTGACTTTACAGCCAGCAATTCTTCCCTTACATGATGACTTGGGGGTTGGGGCCTGGGGGGTGGTGTCTATCATCCAAACTATAAGTTGCACAAATCCATCCTGCAACAGCCAGGTCCTTAGTTGATTGTCAAGGTTGAGGGCATAAAAAGGACAAAGCTTACATCTACTGTGCCCTGAGCATAGAGTAATGAAGAACCAAGTCTATAGGATCACATATGCCTGTTGTTGCTGCAGTTATAAGCTCTCCATAGTATTTCCATACGTTTGTCTCTTTGCAGAGACCACTTGGTAGGTTTCTCATAGCTCAGAAAATGTTTAATGTCAGAAGCCTTGGGCATGTGTGAGAATTCCTTTAATGCCTTGTATGAAAGAATATAGAAGGTGACAAAATAGGTTTACTTTTGAAAACTGTTTTCTGCCTCTTTTTTTTTTTTAAAGAAAAAGAAAATAGGAAAATATTTTCTCATGGGCTTTACTAAACACAATATTGACTAAGAATCATGCCATGTGCATATGTATAAATGTGAGGCAGGGTATGACAGAGCAGGCAGAAAATGTTTACATTATTGTATAGAAGTTGTTCATTTTCATCACTGGCATACAAAGGGTACAGATAATGAAGAAGGGTAGCTGAGAACTTGATGTAAAATAGCTATTATTTTTTGAGTATTTGGGCTCTCTAATAAAAGAGATTTCAACATGCACACTTGATGAGAGAGCTGTATAAAATTAATAGCAAGCGAAAATCCTCTGCATTTTGCTAATGGCACCAGACTGCTGGAAATATACAGGTCAGTTGTAACTGATGGGCTCTTATTTCTTTTAATACAGCAAAATAAATCCCACACATTTGTAAAATCTACATTTCATAAAGTCCAAACAAATCAAAATGAACCCTTGCTGTCCTCCATCAGCTTTTTCCAATCCCATATTTCTTTATCCTCCCTTCTTTCACAGATACGCTTTTTTTTTCTCCCTAAGAAATCTAAATTGAGAGCTTAAAATATCCCATATATTCGATTTTTTAAAAAAGTAATTGAAGTTTCAGGCAGTGAAGCCAAGGATATAAACACATCTGAAACTCATGACCAGTCTATTCTTTCAATATTAAAACCATATTTTTAAAGTCTTTCACATGACTAAGCTGCGAATCCAAAATCTTGTTATACATGGCCCTACACTTCAAGTAGCAGAAGGATGCTGAGTGACAGTTTCCGTACAAGAATTCCACAAGTTGCACTGTTAAACACAGTTACTATTCTTAGACAAAGAGCAGGGCTTTTATAATAAAATACTTTAAAATGTATTGCAGTAAAGAAGACAGAAGCTCCTGGTCCTCGTTATACCTTATTACTCATTCAACTGATATAGAAATACACTTTCACAAATACTGGTGCTAAGTTTATTCAGAGGAATATTTTCTCTGAAAATAGAGAGTAGTAACACAAGCATTTTTCTCTTTCCACTCCCTCTATATCTGGTTGTGATCTTATCAGAAACTTCAGGGCAAACAGAAACATGACCAGCCTCAGCTCCAAATAAACCGTAGAATTTAAATATCAATAGATCCCTCTCCAGAACCTGATTAATCCTCTCCAGAACCTGGTTAATAGGCAGTACATGTCAATTCACTGAATTCAGTGGAAATAATGTTTTAGACGAGAACAGCCCTTCCAACTACTAGGGCAGAGATGTAAGCTGGTTCAAAGACAGAGCTCCTAAACCATTTCTTCCAATATGACATTGAATGGGATTACACTCCTAAACCTGCACTTACGCTACATTGCACCTCATGTAAAAGCTGTAGTAATTTACTGTTGCATAAAAGGAATGTAAAACGCTCATCAAACAGCTCCGCAAGGGAGGTTCAAGACAATAAGGTTTTGAATAAAAGGATGACATCCAGACCTAAATAACATTCATCAATTAAAACAGGTGCAGATTGTCCAGATATAGGGAAGACCAGAATACACAGTTATAGCATGCATAGCACTGCTATAAATAAGATAATCAAAACAGAACCTTCAAAGGCAATCCTCTCCAGAAACAATTGTCTCCCTGGAGAAAGGGTGAGATTAAAAAAGCAAACAGAAAATGCAACTCATGTGACACAAATCATGTTGCTTAATGAACTCAGATATTCTGAATAATACAGTTGTCCAAGAGCCTACCTAAATCACAGCCAAATCACTAGCTGAAGATCCGGCCAAAAAAAAATAGAAGATTGTATTTCGAACTACTAGCATGTGAATATTTGCCACCAGCATGACACACCAGCTTTTCATTTGTATTAATTACAGCATTGTTTGGGTCTCAGGCATGATGGAGTACATTTTATTCTGCAAGTGGAGCAGCAGACCCAATATGAAATATTTCATCCTGATTTTCTCTGAGAGAAAAGTCAAGACTTTTTGTTAGATCAGAATCTCTTACACTGAAAATTCTACTACCATGATAAGTGCTATTTGGAAAAACAAAAAGAACAAGAAACAAAAAAAGCCAAACATACAATAACAACCACCAAAAAATCCCAAACCTGACCAGTGCTACAGTTAAACAAAGTACAGTCACTGAAGAGGCTTTTTGTAGATTGAGCCTTAACTTAAATCTGACCTCGGATTTTGATCACCTGAAGGTAAGCTTAATATCTTATCACAGTAAAATGCACTCAACTTCTACTTTAAATCCTCTTATTTTGTTTGGACTGTAATTCTGCAGAAAGTCCCTAAACCCAAGAAAAGAAAAAGCAAAAGTGTACATGTGAAAGGTGTTAAGAAAGTAGATGTTCCAAGGGCAGGTTGAAAGCTCAGCCTAAGAAGAAGTAAATAACAACACTTTAACTTAAGTAGCTTCACCCAGGTAGCCCTATATTTAGAGAATGTTCCAAATTTTCAGGAAGGATGCATTATATTGTGAAATGCTGTTCATTGTTCAATAAAGATGATACCACATAAAGATGGGGCCTGAGGGACTAATTTGCAAAGATGTCAGACACTGGAGGTTTGGATCACCAGCTGGTAAGCTGAACCTCATTAGTATCCCTCTCTCCACAACTCCCAATTCTGAGAAACTGGTCAAAATGCATGTTCCAGAAATTGCATGAAGCCTTTGTGTCCTCAGGGACAATGCTTTATCCACCTGCAGCTGATTTAGGACCTATTTATAGACAGATATTATAATACATCTACCTCCACCAGAAGAGAAAGCACAACTTCTTGAGGTAGCTAATCAGATTAAGGAGTGGTAAAGCTGAAAAAGGTTACTTTTCCTGACCTTTTGCGCAGGTCTAACTGTCTTAGTGCTTCACAGGCTGTGGCAGATTGGCTATAAACACTTAATCGCAGATTCCCTTAGAGTCACAAGGAGAAACGTCTTCCCAGACTTACTGAAGAATTTACTAATGGTAGAAAGGGGGAGGGAAAAAAAAGAAAAAAAAAAAAGAGGAAAAGAAAATCATGCAATAGAGTGGTAACCCAAACAACTAAGTGATAAGGAGATGTCTGGCTGGTTAAATGATAAGCAGCTATAAAAGCAGCTGAGGGGGGGGAGTTATCTGCAGGAGTCTGAGGGAGGGACAGAAGAAGTATACAAAAAGGAAGAGGGATGGAACTTTAAAAAAAAAAAAAAAAGCTGGAATACAGAATAGTGAATTTCCATAAGAACTTACTAGGTGCAATTCTGGCTTCCCTGAGGTTGTTTATGGGAGCACCTAAGGATCAAGTTCATCATTACCTACAAAATTATGTTAATTTTAACAATCTTATACCTGAAACAGAGCTACAGCCCCTCACCCTTCTCTGTAATGGGCACCTGAGAAATAAATACCTCTTTCTGTCCAGAAATAGCTCTCACACAATTAACCTTGTAGTCCCACCCTCCTCATCCAGCTTTTTGACACCCAGCCACCACTCAGTCCAAAGGTTGCCCATCTAGCAGTCTGAAGGAGGACTGTAGGTACTTTTCTGTAGGAAAACATACTGTTCAAGATTAAAGGTTTGGGGGATTCTTTGGGAAGGGAGAAAATTGAATAAAACAGTGATTTAGAAAGTTAGAATTCTGGCATCGAGTCAGAGTTAATACTATGGCCTTAAATAGTGTATATTACTGTAAAGAAAAGGAAATAAAATGTAAGGGTGTATATTGCATTAGTGGTTTAACTATTTCATTTCACTAATTACATTGCCTCATGTCTAGTATGTTTTGTACATGGTTATAATTGTCAAGTGAAATTAATTCACAGATTTCTTTCATCTCCAGGGTTTACTCCATGTCTGTGCTGATGCAACTACCTTCATAGTGTGCTCCTTTTCTTACATGGCTATTTTTACATATCTCCCTTGAAAGCCACAGACAGTACCATCCTCTAGACATAAAAAAAAAAGTGTAACAAAAAAACCTAAACATCCTAGCATTGTTGACAAAATGTCCACATTCAGCTTAATGCCCATAAGCTTTCTTGCAGCAGTAAAATATTTCTGAGCCCTGGCAGGGGTGATTTTTAATACAGAGCCAATTGTTAGCAAGAGTTCAATAAAACAGTCAAGCTTTCAATTTCCAAGGCAGGATCATAAAATATGCCAACACCGAATAAGTAGAGACACAGAGCAGATCAAGGGCTAGGTTTCTCAGAGGGTACCATACAGCTTGCAGGAGGTGTCAGCTAACCTTGGCTGAAGATATGGTCTAGAATTTAAAGATGACAATTATCTAACTTGGCAAATTTGCAGGCACTGATCAGCAATGCTAACCGAAAGCCGTCAGCTGGTGATATGAAAGACAACGTTCAGTGTTGTACTTGTCAAAAGCATGCCTTTGGCTAAATCCTTGAGAAATTCTGCTACTAGTAATAATGCCATACAACTCTCTAGCTCTGTCTTATATACCAGGGAGAATGATCTGTCTGAGTATCTACAAGGACTTGACAAGCATATGGCTATAGCAATTGCTGAATTAGGAGCTTCCTGAACATATCAAATAGCTATGCAGACCTCTACTTACTTCTGTGTTCACCCTAAAGCTGTGCAACAACAATAGCAAAATGGACAAAACTTCTTTTCTGTCAACATATCTCCTGAACTTTCCCTTCCCATTACCAATACCACAGCAGCATAGCACTAAATGATTTATCTGCACCTGGCAAGACAACAACCACACCTGACCCTCTGACTGAAAAACAGATTGCTCGTTATGGCAGCTTTATGAGAAGAGATTTATTGTTCCAGGGTGACAGACCTGAACGTCCCACAGCAACAACAGCTTTCTGTTTTGCAACAGCGATTATCAGTGCATACAGGCTAGTGTCTGAAAGAGTAAGCTCAAAAGCAGAGACCTCAAATGGCAATGAGATTTACTGATTTTTTCACGCTTCTGTCCGAAGCAATCCATTTTATCTGCAGCCAAGGATGAAGCTATAAACCCATGAAGATTACTTAGAACATCCCACATACGAAGTCTAGTTTGGTTAGAGAGTCACATGCAATAATTTTAGTAACAAGTGTATCTACCCTTGCTGAATCAAAGGTTATTCAATCAAACACAGATGCAGCATCATTTTGGCAAAGTCATGGATTCAGAGCATTAGATGCATGTTTTAATAATAAAAAAAAAATGTAACCACCCACACAGGGTTGTCTCTTTTTATGTTTGTCTCTTTTTATTCCTGTACTCAGTCCAGCTAGGATGGAGTTAACTTTCTTCATAGTAGCCCATATAGTGCTGTGCTTTGCACTTGTGAGTGAAACAGTGTTGGTAACACGTGAATGCTTTGGCTACTGCTGCTCAGTGCTCCCACAGCATTCAAGGCTGTCTCTCCAACCCCACACACGCCTGCAAAGGCAATAGGCTGGGGGTGGGCAAGAGGTCGGGAGAGGACACAGTCGGGACAGCTGACCCAAACTGACCAAAGGGATATTTCACACCATATGATGTCATGCTAAGCAATAAAAACTATGAGAAAGGGGGGGGAGGAGGGGTACGGGGGAAGCATTTGTTATTAAGGCTTTTGTCTTCCCAAGCAGCTGCTACACATACTGAGGCCTTGCTTCCCAGAGAGTGGCTGGACATCGCCTGCTGATGGGAAGTAGAGAACAAATCTCCTTTTTTTTTTTTTGCTTTGCTTTCACACACAGCCTTTGCCTTTTTCTTTTTCATTAAACTGCCTTTATCTCAACCCACAGTTTTTTTCATCTTATTTTCTCTCCCTGTCCTGCTGAGGAGGGGGAATGAGAGAGTGGCTTGGTGGGCATCTGGCAGCCAGCCAAGGTTAACCCACCACAGTCCTTTTTGGCATCCAGTGTGGGTGCCCAATTCAAGAGAGACAAAAGGTCATAGTTTCATGCAATCTGGACACAAAATGTATGTAGGTTGACTATTCAGAAAAGCATGACTGCATAACACTTGTATTTTTATTTACAAAAATATTTCAATTCTCCCATTCTTGACTTTTAGCACTTTCCTTCTCTTTCTTAACAGCAGCAAGAGCAGTTCTGGTCTATACAGGCAAGACTCAGGAACAAATTATTTTGTCAGGAAGAAACAGTAAGTTGTACAGAATTTAAATACAGTTGCATCCTGGAAAGTGACTTTAAAGTAACATTATGGAGCTCTGTGTATAATGTGCCCTGTGTATTGCGTACCAGATTTCCTCAGCTGTTCACTCTGTCAGACCTGAAATGCACTTTGGGCTTTCCTCTGCCAGACCCCCACCCATTCTGTAAGGGATGTTCTGCCCCAGCCCTCGGCTACACTGCGCAGCCCCATGGCTTCCTCTGGGAAGTTGTATTTCAACCTTGACTTTTGGTGTGGGTGCAGGTCATTCTTTTGGGGTTACGTTGGCTTTGCATAATTAGCTGTTAAACCAATATACTTTTTGTATGAACTGTGGCTCCAGACAATTTCTACATATTTTAGATCTGCATGCTTTGTTGTGTTTTTATTTTTTTTAATTAAGTAGATAATTAACATGCTTCACTGTTTCAATAACACAATGCAGTATCCATTGCTTTCAAGACCTACACATCTCTGCTGGCAGCACAACTTGACCCTAAAACTTATTCTGCAGTGGTGCTTGAGAATTAGAGGGCAATACCTAAGATATTGCCTACCTAAGATAGCAATACCAAGATATTGCTACCTAAATACCTTATTTAAGTAGCTCTGATTAATTCTGCCACCTGTGTTGGACAGTTATGCTTTTAGCTCACAAACATGAAACCTCACTCAAGAACATTCAGTTCAGCATAACTTTAAGCATAAATCGCTAGAATCAGTGGACCTAAATGCTCCTCCACACTATGGATGTTTTTCCACATTGATGTCCGCACATTTAAACACTAGCTGCAGTGCTGTTGAATATAAGGGATACCATAAATAAAGACAGTAGTATGGAAGGAAATTGAGACAAATGCAGAGATACAAGATTAACGTTCTTCATGGAAGACACACTTTTTGCTTCACACTGAAAGCTCATAGAAAGAAGAACCAACAACTATGCTATATTTCTTAAGTATCATGCGGTAGTCTGCACTGAAAGTTAATCTGAGATGAACAACTTTCTACTCGAAGACATTAAAACAATTTTCTTTCATACGTTCATTGTGCTCCTCAAGCTTATCCTGACTGCCTTTACTAAGCTACAAAAAGAACTGTAGTAGCTCTTTCACAAACATATCACTTATTCTTTACACTTACTCCTCTCAGACTTGCATGACTTGCTGTAGATTTTATAAAAAGGCAAAAGGCTGCAAAGCCTGGAAGAGCAGCTTTAAAAACAAACAAACTGATAATTGCACAAAGCAATTCAAAATGGCATTTTGTGAGAGAAGAAAAAAGGGAGTCTCTTGTCTCGACAAAGGCTAATATTGGAGCATTACCTTTTCCGCTTAGAATCATAGAATGATACAGGTTGGAAAAGACCTCTAAGATCATCAAGTCCAACCGTCAACCCAACACCACCATGCCCACTAAACCATGTCCCTAAGCGCCTCATCTACACGTCTTTTAAATACCTCCAGGGATGGTGACTCCACCACTTCCCTGGGCAGCCTGTTCCAAGGCCTGATCACTCTTTCAGTAAAGAAATTTCTCTTAATGTCCAATCTAAACCTCCCTTGGCGCAACTTGAGGCCATTTCCTCTCGTCCTATCACTAGTTACTTGGCAGAAGAGACCAACACCCACCTCACTACAACCTCCTTTCAGGTAGTTGTAGAGCGCGATGAGGTCTCCCCTCAGCCTCCTCTTCTCCAGACTAAACAGTCCCAGTTCCCTCAGCCACTCCTCATAAGACTTGTGCTCCAGGCCCTTCACCAGCTTCGTTGCCCTCCTCTGGACATGCTCCAGCACCTCCATGTCCTTCTTGTAGTGAGGGGCCCAGAACTGAAAAGAGTATTCGAGGTGCGGCCTCACTAGTGCCGAGTACAGAGGCACGATCACCTCCCTGCTCCTGCTGGCCACACTATTCCTAATACAGGCCAGGATGCCATTGGCCTTCTTGGCCACCTGGGCACACTGCCGGCTCATGTTCAGCTGGCTGTCAATCAGCACCCCCAGGTCCTTTTCCTCCGGACAGCTTTCCAGCCACTCTTCCCCAAGCCTGTAGCGTTGCCTGGGGTTGTTGTGGCCAAAGTGCAGGACCCGGCACTTGGCCTTGTTGAACCTCATACAGTTGGCCTCAGCCCATGGATCCAGCCTGTCCAGGTCCCTCTGCAGAGCCTTCCTACCCTCCAGCAGATCAACACTCCCGCCCAGCTTGGTGTTGTCTGCAAACTTACTGAGGGAGCACTCGATCCCCTCGTCCAGATCGTTGATAAAGATATTGAACAAGACTGGCCCCAGTACTGAGCCCTGGGGAACACCTCTCGTGACCGGCCACCAACTGGATTTAACTCCGTTGACCACAACTCTCTGGGCTCGGCCGTCCAGCCAGTTTTTTACCCAGCAAAGAGTGCACCTGTCTAGGCCGTGAGCCGCCAGCTTCTCTAGGAGAATGCCATGGGAGACAGTGTCAAAGGCTTTACTGAAGTCCAAGTAGACCACATGCACAGCCTTTCCCTCATCCACTAGGCGGGTCACCTGGTCATAGAAGGAGATCAGGTTGGTCAAGCAGGACCTGCCTTCCATGAACCCGTGCTGGCTGGGCCTGATCCCCTGGTTGTCCCGGACATGGCTCGTGAGCGCCCTCAAAACAAACCGCTCCATGATCTTCCCCGGTACCGAGGTCAGGCTGACCGGCCTGTAGTTCCCCGGATCCTCCTTCCAGCCCTTCTTATAGATGGGCGTCACATTGGCGAGCCTCCAGTCATCCGGGACTTCCCCAGTTAACCAGGACTGCTGGTAAATGATGGAGAGTGGCTTGGCAAGCTCCTCCGCCAGCTCCCTCAGTACCCTCGGGTGGATCCCATCCGGCTCCATAGACTTGTGAACGTCCAGGTGGCATAGCAGGTCATTAACTTCTTCCTCTTGGATTATGGGGGGTTTATCCTGCTCGTCATCCTTGCCTTCTAGCTCAGGGGGCTGAGTACCCTGAGGATAACCACTCTGACTACTAAAGACTGAGGCAAAGAAGGCATTGAGTACCTCAGCCTTATCCTCATCCTTGGTGGCAACGTACCCCCCCGCATCCAATAGAGGATGGAGATTCTCCTTGGCTCTCCTTTTGTCATTAATATACTGGTAAAAGCATTTTTTGTTGTCTCTCACGACAGTGGCCAGGTTGAGTTCTAGCCGGACTTTTGCCTTTCTAATTTCCTCTCTGCATGACCTAACGAGATCCCTGTACTCCTCTTGAGTTCCCTGTCCCTTCTTCCACAAGTGATAAACTCTCCTTGGCTCAGTCTAAGCATGCAATCAAAATATTTTGTTTTTTTCTATAGTTACTAGGTGGTGTCAGAAAAGAATCTTCAATTACAGTCGTTTGGACTCAAGATATTATAACACTGATAAAAGCAAATAGTTTGAACACCATAACACTATTCTCAAAATAGGAAAAAGAAAATTCTAGATATACAAAGCATTCAACAACCAGTCATTAAATGGGGAAGTGGTATTTTGAGGAAATGATGTCTGCAAAGCATTTGATTGTGCAGCACTATTCATTCAAGTCCTAATGTAACAAATCAGGAAGAATGAAACATGATTTCAACTGAATACCCTCCTTGTTCCGCACTTCAGGGATTGTGTCAGTATCTTTTCCTCTTGCAACCTCTGTTGCCTACACAGATTTAAGCACATGTAGTATAGTATATTACCATGCAGAACATCTGATTTTAAGGGCTAGGATTTTTAAGCCAAGGAACTTAATGGAATTTAAAACAACAAAGTTTCTATCTCACATCCACAGTTTATGCTGTTCAGTTGGTAATGAAACATCAACATGAATTCACTCAGCCATAGAGCAATCAAAGAAGCCTTATAAATGAGAGGCAAAGCCCTTTCTAGAGAGGTGAACTACAAATGAACTTAGGACTGACTCAATTTCATTAGCAGCGAAGCATACAGATGAGATACTCAAGGTTCAAGAGTAAACTCACCATGCTACCAAAAGCTCACTAATTATATTTTTTATTTCACATTTCCGCAATGTAGACACCTGCTCTGTGAAGGTGGATCCAGTTTGGCTACAACCAACATCTGTGCTCACACAATGCTAATAGCCCTCTAAATCTTGCTTAGTAACACCAAGGATCTGCAGGTTCTCAATATGGAGCAGAACATCTTCCAAACCTCTGCGTATGCACAGAGGCGGTTCTCCCAGTACTAGAGCCCATTACTGGAGACTAGCAGATGAAGTAGGCACCTAGAAGCAAGGTATTGAAATTCCTGCTTTTGGGAGAACACTGGGTTTCCAGAGTGAAAGCAGGAAGTTGCAATCGGCACCCAATCTATGCTAATATGTCAGTTTAGAAGACCAAGCCAAATAAATGAATGAATAAGCTTATTCCCTTTGTAGCAAACCAGTAGGAAATCGATACGTCTGAACTTTTAATCACTTTCTAGAGTTTAGGTACTGAAGTCGGGCCTAGATGAATCCTTTTCTTCAGTCAGGCACCTACAAGTCTCCAGAACAAACCAAAACAACACAGAACTAACTTTTTAAACCCCAGGTACTGGAATAATGGGCAACTGCTGTTGCCCATCATTCATATAACAGCTTTTCCCAGATGTTTTGGATCAAAAGACCACAGTCAACCTTCAAAAACGATCTCAGATAAAGGCAAGTTATTTGGCCAATAAGTAAGTGAGATGCTGTTAACACTTACCTAGTTCCCACTTCAAGGATTCTTCCTCTTCAGTATCCCGCAATTTTTTTTGATGGAAATTACAGAAACAATCCTGAGCTACAAACCAGAAATGAGGCCTTCCCAATCCCAAGCCTTACTTTAAGCATTTTCTTCTTTCTTCAGTACTGCACAAAAGACCCTCTGCAGAATGCAGCTTGTATCTCTCATGTCTCATGAATATCTAGACACGCCATGACAGAGCCACAGCTCTGCTCCACAGCCCCCTCCTTCTGAGCAATTCGGTCCAGTTTCTTGCAGGAGAGGGAAAGACCCCCAAGGTTTCCAGAGATAGGTTTTTAATGTGGGCTGTGAAGAGGCAGAGCTGAACTCTTAGTATTGAGCAATTGCCTAGTGATTGTTAAAAGCACGATCAGTTGAGAATCAGCTTTAAAACACATTACAGAATTAACAGGTGAGATGCCAAACCTTGGGCATATCTTATGTCACCAAGCGTGCCATCTCTGCATCAGACTGATGAACACAGGGTATGGCCTGGCCCAGCATATCAGGAGGGTGGAGCGAACGCTGGCTGGGACCCAGTGGCACAGGGCTGCCCTTTCTGCCTCAGCTGCAGCCACCACAGGCTTTCCCTCTAAGGCTACACCTACTCCCACAGGGTCACGCATGGAAATGAAAAGGTCAGAACCAGGCAGGCATCAAGACTGAAGCAGGAGGAACAGTGGTTTTCTTCCCAGGGTCACACAGCCAAAGTGCCAAGTTAGAGGTCAATTTAATCTGTTTCAATGTAGCTGAGCCCTGTAATCAACAAGGTAATCCTCAATCTTTTGTCTCTTCCTTTGTAAAGCCTTTTGATGTCTCTTGAATGTAATGCTGAGCATGACCTTTAATCGCAACTCTTTTAAACTCATTTCTACTGAAACCCCAAACAGAATCTAAAGTGAGTTTGTTACAAACAATCTCCCTTTGAAGAATGTTCAAGACAATGTTGATTATTATACAATTGTATGAGTCTGCTACTGATTTGTAAATGGAAAACTCTTCACTGGAGAGCTGCTACTAAGCTTTTACAGGGAGGGCACAGAGATAAAGTTTAAGAGTAATGGATAATACTATACCTTGACTGGCAAAATACTGTATAGATCTTGTCACCTTTCTGGGCTTTTGGGGGGTTTGACATTTTTTTTCCAAATGTATTTGTATTTAAAAGTCTTCTTTTCTTGATGAGAACAGTTTTTTGAGATGATTACCAGGTAAATAATTGGAATAATCAGCTACATACTTAATCCAATTTAAAATGTTATACTTGATTTTGAAAAAAGGCAGAAAGCAAGCAAAAATGTGAGAAGGCAACTAGACTAACCTGTGAGGGCCAGTCTTTTCAAAGGTCCCTTGACCTCAAGAGGACTGGTTTCATGGGATACATACAAACCTAAGCATTTTTTAAAAAATTAAGATCAAAACAACCATTTTAGAGACAAACTCAGAAGGTTCAGGTAAGCATCAAAAAGGCAAACAACAGAAATGCTTTTCATTAACAAAATGGTGAATATGTGGTAACCACACTGAGTTCAGCAGTTATTTTTGCTTTAGCATGAATGTGATAGAGCAGATGTCAATGCTTTTCCAGACATCTCCTGCAGATGGCCCTTGAAATAGCCTTAAAACATTTGGAGGTAGATGATAGCCTTCCCTACAAAAGTTTCATTCTACATTAACCATGAGACCAAGGGTTCCCATTCAGCAGCACCAGTTAAAGTTATTCTGAAGGTTAGTTTGGGGAGGGAGGGAGGGTATGAAACCCCATGGAGATGGTATAATACTTGCCCTGACAGCTGGTACTCTAAAGCTCTGACTGGTGGAGGAACAAGGAAACAGCAATTAAGCATAGAAACAGCCAGAACTCCCTGAGATGAGGCCTTTTGGGAAAAAGACAAAGCTGTACAGAGAGCAAGAATTGGTTGGCTGAAGTAAGATTACAGGGCCTGAACAGGAGTAGCAAAGCGGAGAACAATGTGGACAAGTGACCTCCACGAATCTGAGCTATTCTGCACATGAAAATGAGCCAGAGCCTCAGAGAAGACTTCCCCTCTGCCCCCATTAGGTGACCCAAGAGGACAGGGTCGATGCCCAGTACCCACCACAACACCAAGCAGTGCGGGACCCCCAGGTAGCTGCAGCTGCTAGAATGAAAGCAGAGATGAGTTCTCCTTGAACCCCCAGACAAGAAGTTTACGCAGGAGCTAGGCTGTGAAGCCACTGAGAGTCAGCAGCGATGTCTCGACCCACACTGAGACTACAGAAATACACAAACACAAGATAACAAAGTGGACACAACAAGTGTCCAGCAAATAGCAAATGGGGCTGGAGAGGCTTGGACTGGTCTGTTTTTACTCATAAAGGTATCAGCAGAGTCTCTTCCCTGAAAGAAAGAAATCTGGGAACAGCAGGTATTCAAATGGCTCTGGTTTTGTCACTTTGGAATATGTCCTGTGCTAACCAAAGCTTAGCCAGGCCACCTACTTGAAGCTGTTATCTCATCACATTGTGTCATTTCTACTTCTAGTTGTGGCCAGAATGAGGATGTGCAGAGAAACGTGACAGAGAAAATCAAACCAACAAGCACAATTATCCTTCAGTTCCTCCACAGATGTAGGGTGAGTCACTTCATAGGATCAGAGAGTCCAGTCAGGCTTGCTCTGTCTGTACTTCTGTTCCAGGCACTTCTTTCTCAGCATAAAGGTATAAATTCCTGAGCAGTTTCTAACAAATTATGAAAGACAGGATTTCTAGAGGATTAACCTAATAGCAAAAATGTGGACTAACAGTACGCATGCACAAACAAGTATTGTGTTAATCACAAGCATCTTGATTGCTATGAAGTACCAGAAAGAGGCAATAAGGGGGGCAAAAAAAGAATCCATAACATGAAGCTGTACTATGCCTGCTGTGATAAAAAACTGCCTCAGAGCACATAATGGACTCTAAGGAAGCAGTGAACATTACTGTATATTTTGGAAATAAAAGGATTGACACTTTTTCATAGAGCCCAACCAGCCATTTATCCTGCGAGTCCACTGCAACACTGAACATGATGCTGCGCCAAACTGCAACGTTATTAATATCATGAATGGCTCCCAGATAGATAACACAAAGCAGTAAAATCGCTTCAGTGGAGCCAGTCTGAACGATCACATTAAAACCTCTATTCATGCAAATCTGCAACTTGTGGATCAACAAGACACTTTGCCTTTTAGAACCACTTAGCAGCATCTCCATACAACTGATTGACATCATGTACCGGGGCAAAATCCACTCTGAGGTCTCAGGTATCTCTGTGTAGGTTGTTTTGCAGCTTCATGAGGCTCTGTGTGTCACTAAGTAATAAGCAACATGGAAGCAGGAGGAGGGAAGCCACATTGACGGAGATCTGTGAACCCGTGGTGAAATGGTGGTTACATGTCATTTACCAAAGACATTGGCCCATCTTGCTAGCCTTGCTCTATCCAGCACTGTTATATTAAATTTCATAGAGATACATGCAGTGCAATAAAGACATAAGTGTCAACACACAATCTTTGAACAATCCAAACTCCACAGCAACATCAGCAGAAGTTTTAATAATTGTGAACTCTTTCAGTATATATTTAGACTCTAGCTTGGAAATGAGTGTTATGTCAGATAACAGTTCTGGTAAATGCAGTATAAAAACTGGCATATCTGTAAATAAATATCATACCTGATACTTGCATTTGCCTCAGAATACCAAGCAGCACTCTTCCTCCCTACTCGCTCTTAAAGTTTTATGTCCTAGGAACAGATTATTTACTTCCATTTCTATTCCCTTCCTTCCCATGCAGCAAACTGTGCTCTGAAGGAAAGTCTGGGTGCATTTGTAATCCTCCATGTGTAAACTCTTGGATCACAATTTTTCTGACAACAGCTCCACAACATGGCATGCCAGTCCATTTGCAGTCCTATTGTTTAGATTTGTCTGGACAAGCTGGAACTTGCCATGTTCACATTTTGACCCAAAATCTTTTTCCACTGTGCTACAGCAAGCCATCAGTAGAAGCTCTGCTTGTGGCAAGCCTGACACCAAAAGTATACACAAAAAGCTATTGCCACACTGCAAGAGGAATCACAAAGAGAAAAAGAAAAAAATTAAAGAGAAAGCTTTGATGGTCCAAGCTAGCATGGGAAAGGAATAACGAGGAATGAAAAACACCATCCTCTCAGTTCTCCTTCTTAAAGATAGGAATACTTCTCATAGAACAATAAAAATTAGTCATTGCATTGCTTAGGGTTGAAGAATGAGACTGAGGTGAGAAGAAGCAGAAGAAACAGACAAGAAAGAGAAGTGAGTGTGAGAAATAAAGCAGACAAAATACCTGTAAGTATTAAGCATTGTAATTCCAAGTCAGGCAGTAGAAATACCCCAAGATACAACAACTTTCCCCCTGGAAAAGCTCTGGAAACAATGTTTGTGTCTATTTTATTTGGGCACAAATTCCAGGGACAGGAGTGCCTAGAAAAGAGAAGGAAACACTTTTTCATCTTGCACTTGCATGGGGGCAAAAATGCAACATCTGTACACATAACAGTACTCAATTTTTTATCTACCTGGGTATCATATTTCTGATATCAACAAGGAAAGTTGATCTTAACTGTTAAACAGCTGTAGATCTCTATATTGCTTCCACCCATTTCAACAGTCATTTTATCATTGCCATAAGTCTTCTTTGATGAATGATGGCATGCTGGCCACTGCAGTGTGGAAGGCAGCATGGAAGGAACAGATCAATGCATGGAGCATGGAGCTCTTTATTTGCCAGCTGTATCCATTGTGCTGAAGAGGTTTCACAAGTTGATATATTAAACCCAGACTACTTTCAAAAAATGAAGATAGTTTCAAGAGACACTGAAAAATTCTTAAATATCTAGGAGACACCAACGGTTGATCAAAAATAAATTTAGTTTTCATGTAAAAAAAAAATCTTTATATCTCAACTTCTGATTATCATACAGCAGCAAAAATGAAGCACAAAGCTAGTGAAACAGCTTAGCCATTATAAAAGGGAGGAGATAGAAAAATAAGGTTGGCCATTGAGATAATATTTTAAAATCAAAGTTCTGATTGCCAAGCTATTAAAGGAAAGCTGACCTCTTTCTGCTTAGCAACCTAAAAGCAGTCACTTTTCAGCAGGTACCATCATTGTCGTATACTTAATTTTTTTTTTTTAAACAGGTTTGATCTGTGCAATCTGTGAAGTTGTGATGCAGGAAATGAAAGTGCTTTTTGCACTGAAAGGTATTCAGTATTCGCCACTATCAATTCCACCCTTTCAGAGCATGAATGACGGCGCCAGAAGTTTATACATCTTACTCAGAAGTGAAATCTATGTTGATTGTCAGTAAAAACTACTCTTTATGCCCAAAAAGGTCTGGAGAAAACTTAGTACAGCAAGGGAAAAGCACAGCAAAGGAGCACTTCCACCTTGGCTCCTCCCTACATGAGGGGTCGGGAAGGGTCCAGTAAGACTCTCTGGCCAAATTAACCCAGCAGAAAGTACTAAAAAAAAGTCACTACATGCCATGTGTACTTGAGCAGAGCAATGGGCTATGAACTCAGAAAACAGTCCTTCAGAATATAACCTTCATAGTGTATTTACAGCATAAATGATATTTATCTTGGCTGAATTGTGTACCTTTAGTGGCCTTTTTCTAATGTGTCTGATGATTGTCATAGAATTATACCAGTGAGCTGAATCATATAACAAATATATAATATTTTTTAAATTGCATATTGAACTCCAGATGGAAAAAATTTTTTTTTTTTTTTCCCCCATGCTTGAAATAATTCAGAGTTGCTTTCCTGGACAGGAATGCCCACTGTCTGTCTATTTCTCGAGTGACTCCAAAACATCCTGAAAGTTTCCCTTAAAATAGTTTAAATTACTGTAATTTTTAAAAAAAGACATTTGCTCAAAACATATTCTTATTTTGCTCCCCAGATTCGAAGTAGAGATGCCTTGAAATAAACCATATGATGAAGATTTCAGCTCAGCTCACGCCACCCTGCACACTTAACTCAGGTATTCACCTCATTTTTTAGGACTGGGCGCTATGAAGGGAGAAATCAAGATAGATTGTGGTAAAAGAGAAGCTAGTTATCCTGATGAAATATCTGAGGAAATCACAGCTGTAAGCAACTGTGACCCTTGACATTTTCTGTGTAGAGATAGTATTCAGAAAATAAAGGCAGATTATACACAGATCCTTCTTGAATCTGACACTGACAACTCTGCTGCTGTAAGCAAAAGCTTACAGGTTCATAACATCTTGGATCTATAGAGGCAATATTGTGGATTTTAATTGTAAGGAGGAGACAGCATTCAGGAGAAGTTCACTTTGTGATGTGGGCAGCTAGATTTTGACAGCACTTTCTGCACCTATAAACTTTGTCATAATTTGTCACTTGCATAATTCATCCAGGTTTGGAGAACAGAATCAGTGGATGATGACAAGAGTGTGAATGAACTTATTTTCTCATGATTTCCTGATGATTTCTCCAGAAATGAATAAATACTAGCAGACTTGAAAGATGATGTGGTTTCCATCAGGCCATGTTGCTGACACATTTTAGAAGGGGGGGATAGAAGGCCCAGGAAACTGGTAGTGGATTACAGGTCTTCTGCTTTGTCTGAATAGCGCCTGAAGGCTATGCAAAGCTGGGAAGTTCCTGTCAATTCACTATTTTCTACCTATTTTCCATTTGTGTGAAACAAACAGATAGCCCAAATCAGCTTTGTGGCAAACGAGTACGAATCAGTGAAGCTACCATTACAAGCCACATTAATTGGCAGTTTAGCAATCCCATTGGCCCTTACCCAAATGGGCATACTTACATGCTCTTTTAAACTTTAGTAGCAGGCCCCTTTGGGTACAATATGTAAGGCAGCCTGAAGAACTTCCCATTGCAGTGCATTATGCTATGTCTACTCAGAGAGTTCATAGCCAAACTTTTAAAATCTGGTATTTTTATTAACACAAAAACAGAGATTACTCTCTCTACTACTGCCCTATACTGTAGGAATCATAAATGCCTAAAAGCCATCAATGGAAGATTTTTTCAGAGCAAGCCTCAAAGCAGTGTACAGTATGTGTTGGAGTTTGGAAGACCTTCTGCATAGATGGAACGTTCTTGGAGAAACTGTTGTAAATTTAATCTAATCTACTCCCAAATCTGCTCGGGGATATCATGGAACCCTAGGAATTACTTAAAAGGCCCTAAATATCATCTTTCCCTACAAACTGTGTGTTTCCTCCTTGCAACTTGATCTCTAAGAAGAGGAAAAGTATTCTTTCCCTGTTGGTGATCTTTATTTTTCTCTTCAATTAAAGAGCATGGAAAGAACAGTGAAAGAATTATTCTCACGGTAAAGATGTTTGATACGTGGAGTGTAGTTCAGAGATTGAAATTTATTTCCTAGCCCTAGCAATCAGAGCAACAAAGGCTGCAAGAGTCAATAAAAACCAAGACCCAGCTCTAATTTCACCTGCTCTGCTTTAACTAAGGTATAACTCTGTCTCCCTTTCTCCCAATTTACTTCACCGTTGAAGTAAAAATATTGACTGCAGGAAAAAAATTATAGAGAGAGACTATAAACAATTTCCCCTATTGTAAGGGAAAACAAATGGTTGAGAAATTATTTCTGATGTCATTTTAAATGAGTGAGAAAGTCAGAGCTCTGACTGAAGTCAACTAGATAGTCAGATAATCCATAGCACAGAAGACCCTAAGCATATGTGTTTGGCTAAGGATGGGGTAGTAAGTTTGTGTGATGCTTGTGGCTAAACAGAATACAAATAAGCTTTACTGTTCCTTTTTCAGTCTTTGAGAGGCAACAACTCAGTTTCAAAAGATGCAGACAGCTTCGTACACTATTTCACACTGACACACTTTCAAAAGACCTCATGGAATAACTCCACTGCTGGCTCCACTGCAAAAGGACAATGGCAAACTGTACAAAATCTCCCCTAAAAAGTTATCCAGCAAAAATTTGGCTGGCTTGAGAGGACTAGTTTAGGAGATAGGCATTTCTATTGATATGTGAAGTCTACTGCAATGCTCATTACCTGCTAGGTCTGTGGAGGGAAATACATTGGCTTTCAAAGTTTTTGTATTCCAAAGCAAAACCAACATAATTTCAGCTCAGGTAGAATCTCTGCTTTCAAAAGGCTTATTGCTTCACTGTTTCTGAGTCACGTTATTATGAAATGTCTTTCCACATATAAAATGTTCAAAGCATTCATCAAATGCACAATAAGTGTCAGATTTAGTATCCGAGTGAATTAGTTATTCATCAGTGGAGAAGGCTTTTCCAATCAAAACCCTTTGTCCATCTCTTTCTATAATGAGCATAATGGGCTACTTTTCCTTCCAGCTCATCCCACTCCCACTTCCTCCTAACCCTTGGCAGAGCTGCCTGCAACGCTAGCACGGAGAGCTCTGAAGATGATGACATCTGGGAAAACCTGAAAAGCAGAGGGAGATGGAAATATTTAACAACAGCAGCTGCATCCCATTCAGCTGACTTGTCAAAGTACATCCTGATTGGAATAAATTACATCTCAGCCTCTGAACACTGGAGGGGAAACAAGGTGTTTACAACATAACACCTAGTTGGATCAATTCCAAACTGTGACATATGTCACACGACGTTGCCTTGATGGAGCTAAGCATAGGTTTCTTTCCAAAGTTGAAATCAGCGCATTAGCATTAAAATGTTGATCTTCGTTTTGAATGACAGCATCATCACATTAGCACATAATCAACATAACCTTGTAGAGAAATGCAAGATTGTATTGATGCAAGAGGGAGATATATCTTGAGGAAACATGTTAATACTTTAAAACTGAATAAAGCCTACAGAAAATTATCAAATTCCCTAGATAAGATACCAGTTACATTTTCCTCAGCTTCTATAAAATGGTCGCTCTTTTGGGGAATGGCTTTTGGAAAACAAACAAACAAAAAGTTAAAATATAAATTCTGCCATTGGTAGTAAGAGCAGTTCAAAGCCAGATTCTGGATCCAAGTAGCTTCAGTGAAATCCAGCTGCAAGCTTTCAACGCAAGTTTCTCTTCCCCTCCCCAAAGTGACAAGTGAATTTTGTGAATTGTCAAACCAAGTCTAAGAGTAGACTGGAAGTTAAGGCCAGAGGCTGCCATGCTACGTGAATTCACTATAATATAGCTCAATGCAGACTTCTTGCATCTTTGTTAGCCATATTTTGGGCATCTGCTGATCAGAAAAAAGGTAGAGCCCTTCTGAATGTACAACGTACAACTATGCCACGTGAACAGAAGGACAGATAGGACCCCGCAACAAACAGAGTATTAATCATAACAACCTTAGCAATTGTCAAGGATAACAATCTCTGCACAAGTTGCCTCTGCTTTGCACACAGATCTCAATTATGATCAGAAAAAAAAATTCTTATGTTACAGCATTACAAACATACAAGCTTTTTTTGTTTGGTATAATAAGGATTTAGACAGTACATACTTCAGGTATTTTACAGTCACACTGAATAGCTGCATCTGCTCCAAGAGAAAAATACCATTTCCAGTGACAGAGAATTTAAAAGTTGGAAAGGAGAGAGAGGAATGTCATGGAGTCTTCATTTCACTAGATTTATAGTACAACAGCACTAAGATTATAGCATTAACCAAAGATGATGTAACAAAACGGAGGATCAGGTCCTAACCCTGAGTTATGGGAACTTATATACATTCAACAAACAACATGAGGCAACACTGAAAAAATCATGTTCCTTCTTCCCTATGCCTTCATGAGACATTTATCTGATAATTTCTGGGCCCAAATCAAATTTGCTGGAGCATGTGTACAAAGGTGACATTAAACAAATGCAAATTAGTAGCACAAAAAAAAAAAAATTAAGGAGGTTTTTTCTTTTAAGTTATTTATCACTTAGCTTTCTAATTGCAGAATTTTAATACTAATGATTATTTGTTCCAAGATGACAGCCTGCACACAGTCCAACTTCTTGAGTGTTGAAGGGCAGCTCATGGCTGAGACTGCCATCTTCCAACAGCGCACACCCCAGCTGGCTGCTTTCCCCAAATCCCTTCCCAACAGGTACTTAAGATTATGTAATAATGAGTGGTTTTGTGCTTACTCAGTGTCCAGGAGGCAGCCCCTGCTAAGCAGGGATAGTTTTGTCACCAGTCCTTTCAATCCCTAGCTCAATTATTGCAGAAAGGAAAATTCTTCTCACTTTACCACATCAAATGGCAGGTTATGGCAATTACTCTCCTGTCTCCCTCCCTCCCAGTCTCACTCAGACCAGCTTAATAGTCAACCTCCCACCCTCTTTCTGGACCCCAAGCATTATCAAGTGTACAAATAGACCCCCTGACCTAACTCTTTTGCTTCACCTTCATCATTGGGTTGCTTGCTTCATTTACAGATAGGCAGCTGAATAAATGTATTGAGCTGTCTGCATTTAAGCAGAAAATGACACTGATTGTCACTAAATATAATGAGTGCTGTATGTATGTTTCATTGGAACCACAAGCTCAAATTAGCCTGTCAGAATTTGACTGTACCCTGTCAAGTGACACAATTAGCTCAAGAGAATAAAGAAAAGGCTTGTCAAAGCCATCAAGGCTTTCCACTTGCTCAAGTCCCATCCCTTTGCTCACTGCCTTTATTAAATCTAAATGCATTTTGTATTTGCAGATAGGTAGATGCTGTCTCCTTGATCCCTTTTCCTCAACTCCCTCATCACCACCACTTTCTTACTGAAAACCCATCAAATCTGTGGAAAGGAAAAGGAAGTAATTTCTTTACAGGTCCCTAAAGTCTAGTTTTCTTACAGTGAAAGGAAATGTTTACCTGTAGATAAAACCTTATCAGTGGCTCAACTTTGCTTTTCTTGCAGAGCACTAAAAAGCATTAGAATAATATTGGATTTAGAGATGAACTGAAGAGCACAGACTTCAAGCAGAAGAGCTGTCTTCCTTATAATTCTTTCTTTCTCCATACAGAGGCGCAGCATTTCTTGTCACAGACGTCTTGGAGACCAGCAGAAAAAAAAGTGAAATCAAGCTCAGAATTGCTATCTGTTGCCTCAAGGGCACAGCTGTGCCTAACGCAAACTGCAAACTCACTAATCCCAAGCATGTCCAAAACTGACTCAGAGGCTGGCAACTCCCAGCTGCAGTTGGATCTACAAAGCAGACAGCCTGTTCAGACCGCTCCTTAGCAACAGCACTTGCGTCTTTTCCCAAGGACCCCCTCTCAGCTCCTTCCCAGCTCTCAGCCCCATTCAGCCCTGACTCCACACCACCTCTTCGTAATGCCAAAGACTCTCCCTGTAACTATACCAGCTCATCAGCAAAGAAAAAGGAAAAAAAAATTTAAAAGAAGTGATGGAATGAGATATATATCCCCTTAATCAGTATTTTAGTGGGTTTCCTCCTCTGACCATGAGAATAGTCGTATTTGTATAAATGTTTAGAAAAAAATTTAAAAGTGATACATGATCTCTTCCACAGACTGGACTCAGCCATGCTGCTGGTGGTTCACAAGATGAGGAACCACACTCACTGCCAATTGTGGAGCCAAGGGCACCTTGTGAAGTGCTTTGGAAGCTGCCTGGTGTCTCCAAGGGCGTAAGGAGTGGATACCTGGGTTCTGCTCTTTCTGTGCTAGTGGGATCACAATCCAGCAATGCTAGTTCCTGTACTGGCCTTGTAGCTTGGCAGAAGAGGCTTTCCAGCCCATTACACACCTCACAGAACAGTTTTCCCAAGGATTATGCTCTTATCACTGTATTTGGAGTGGTTTCCTTTAAAGAAAGAAACACCCCAAATTTGTCAGCTCCCCTTGAGGCCACCTCCAGCAGAATCTAAGCATTAAAAACTAAATTGATTTCATTAAGGAAATAAAATCAAACTTCTAGCTCCAAGACTGAAAAACAGGTTAGAAATAAAACATAGCACCTCACACCAAGATCCGAGATTGTGCTTACAAGAAGATACCTTGCCAGGTCTTAACTCTCATGTCTGAGTTCCTGCGATGCCAGAGTAGGGGTCTTTGCAAAATAATCTAACAGTTGTTTTGAGAACTGCTTATAGAATCATAGAATCATAGAATCATACAGGTTGGAAAAGACCTCTAAGATCATCGTGTCCAACCGTCAACCCAACACCACCATGCCCACTACACCATGTCCCTAAGGGCCTCATCTACACGTCTTTTAAATACCTCCAGGGATGGTGACTCCACCACTTCCCTGGGCAGCCTGTTCCAAGGCCTGACCACTCTTTCAGTAAAGAAATTTTTCCTAATGTTCAATCTAAACCTCCCTTGGCGCAACTTGAGGCCATTTCCTCTTGTCCTATCGCTAGTTACTTGGGAGAAGAGACCAACACCCACCTCACTACAACCTCCCTTCAGGTAGTTGTAGAGCGTGATGAGGTCTCCCCTCAGCCTCCTCTTCTCCAGGCTAAACAACCCCAGTTCCCTCAGCCGCTCCTCATAAGACTTGTGCTCCAGGCCCTTCACCAGCTTCGTTGCCCTCCTCTGGACGCGCTCCAGCACCTCCATGTCCTTCTTGTAGTGAGGGGCCCAAAACTGAACACAGTATTCGAGGTGCGGCCTCACCAGTGCCGAGTACAGGGGCACGATCACCTCCCTGCTCCTGCTGGCCACACTATTTCTGATACAGGCCAGGATGCCGTTGGCCTTCTTGGCCATCTGAGCACACTGCCGGCCCATGTTCAGCCGGCTGTCAACCAGCACACCCAGGTCCTTTTCCTCTGGGCAGCTTTCCAGCCACTCTTCCCCAAGCCTGTAGCGTTGCCTGGGGTTGTTGTGGCCGAAGTGCAGGACCCGGCACTTGGCCTTGTTGAATCTCATACAGTTGGCCTCGGCCCATCGATCCAGCCTGTCCAGGTCCCTCTGCAGAGCCTTCCTACCCTCCAGCAGATCAACACTCCCGCCCAACTTGGTGTCGTCTGCAAACTTACTGAGGGAGCACTCGATCCCCTCGTCCAGATCATTGATGAAGATATTGAACAGGACCGGCCCCAGTACTGAGCCCTGGGGAACACTGCTCGTGACCGGCCGCCAACTGGATTTAACTCCGTTCACCACAACTCTCTGGGCTCGGCCGTCCAGCCAGTTTTTTACCCAGCGAAGAGTGCACCTGTCTAGGCCGTGAGCCGCCAGCTTCTCTAGGAGAATGCCGTGGGAGACAGTGTCAAAGGCTTTACTGAAGTCCAAGTAGACCACATCCACTGCCTTTCCCTCATCCACTAGGCGGGTCACCTGGTCATAGAAGGAGATCAGGTTGGTCAAGCAGGACCTGCCTTCCATGAATCTGTGCTGGCTGGGCCTGATCCCCTGGTTGTCCCGGACATGGCTCGTGAGCGCCCTCAAAATGAACCGCTCCATGATCTTCCCCGGCACCGAGGTTAGGCTGACCGGTGTGTAGTTCCCCGGATCCTCCCTCCGGCCCTTCTTGTAGATGGGAGTCACATTGGCAAGCCTCCAGTCGTCCGAGACCTCCCCAGTTAACCAGGACTGCTGGTAAATGATGGAGAGCGGCTCGGCAAGCTCTTCCGCCAGCTCCCTCAGTACCCTCGGGTGGATCCCATCCGGCCCCATAGACTTGTGAACGTCCAGGTGGCATAGCAGGTCATGAACTTCATCCTCTTGAATTATGGGGGGTTTATCCTGCTCGTCGTCCCTGTCTTCCAGCTCAGGGGGCTGAGTACCCTGAGGATAACCTCATAAAGAGGTCGCACTAACTTACGCACTATATGAAGTGCTGGTGCAGGACACTACCTGCCAGCAGAGACCAACCTTCCACTTCAATGGCACAGCAACAGGTGGGGTAACAGCGGCTCATCTAAGCTGATACCCCAAACCTTTAGCCAGTGCTCTTGGCCTCACCCCTTGCGGCTTGGCTTCACCAGGGAGAAGTGGAACGAAAACTCTGGCGAGACTGGGATGAGTGGCTACCCCAGCTTCCCGATGGCCCCTTTGTTGAATCACTGGCTCCACAGCAGCAGAGCGGGGCATGCAGCAGTGCTTCTGCTGCCCCAGTTTGGCAGCTCAGCATGCCAGCACCGGCCCATGGTCCTCAGCAAGTCCTCGCTGGCCTGGCAAGGGTAGGTAGCACAATGAAAGGTACTACAGATCCGCATATAGAACATAGACAGCTTTGGGCAACCAGGAAGAAAGCTGAGAAAGAACCAAGTCACCTCCTCAGCTATCCTCTGGTTCTGTGACCAGAAGGAGGTGGGAAAGCTGGCACTGAACTGCTCACTTTGCATTTTAAAGCACCATGTGATCACACACACAAGCTTTCCTCAGGGTCTAGCGAGTTTTCACCTGCTCCATGTTCTGCCACAGAATACTGCCAAGAGCAACCAAACGCACATATGGTAAAGAAGAGCTGGCCTCCTATTGATGGCCTTTCTTGAGATATCTTGTGTGCTAACCTTTCAAATTAGACAGTTTTCCTTCTTATACTTTTTTTTTTTTTCCCAGACAAGCCTTCAATACTAGTCTAATACAAGTGAAGTCTACTCTTGCGGCTGTTGCCATTAAGCTCAGCTCTCTTTACAGGGGATGCTCACACCTCATACCCTTTACACAACTCTCACTTAAATTCCATGCAATGAAATCAGGCTATTTACTTATTTATTATACAATTTAGCAAGTTGTTGTCTGGGGTGCTGACAGGCATTGCCTTTGGAATTTCAGTTATGTGAAGCTGCCATTTTGCAGCTATCACACAAGAAGCTTTTATTCATATTCCTCTACCCAATAAATATTTTTCATAAATGTGATGCCTCAGGGGAGAATCCACCCCATCTAGCATGTGTGGATTATTTAATCAAAGGCTTCCCCTGAAGGAAGGGAACAAATGAATTGGTGAGGAAGAATCTAGGATTCTTCCAACACGTCCAAGGTGTCTGCAGGGCAGAAAAAGATAAACAGTGAAGAAACAGAGAAGGAAAGAGAAAGTTGTGCAATAGTTTCAGAAAGGAATAAAATAGGGTTTCCAATATCTTCACACAACTTTGGGATACTTAGGCTCCTTGATGGTATCACTACTTGACATCAGTGTCTGTCAATGAAAGAATGCCCCAGTGTGTGCATGCCACCGAGGGAGAAAGGTAAATTAACTGATAAAGCAGCAGTCATCCCCTGGCAGGACTTCTGTTCTATTCAGGTGTCATTGTTTTGCAATTGAAATATCTCTTCACCCAAATATATATCAGGTCTCATTTTGGTAAGGACAAGACTCATAGAGAAGACTATGGGAACAAGTCATCTAGCTCAATCTATATTTTGGCTACACATTGCCTAGCTTAGGACCAATATTCCTGCACTTTGACATATAACAATTGCTCAGCTTAAAGGCTTCCCCGTCAGCTTGAATAGCTTAATACGTTGTCAAGTGCAGCATGTCTTTCAGGAACTAAAATTCAAGAGGGCATCAGAAAACTTGCTCCAGTGCACACTTTTAAACGCTAGTCAAGCCAAAACAATCTTCGCTGCTTCTCTACTTAGGCATGAAAATGCAGGTCTGAGGGATGCAACCTTCTTTAACCCACATAATATCTCCCAAACCCTCTTCTGTATAGTTTTTTGGTGATACACAATAGCTCATGTTCATCTGCAACAGAAAACACTTCTCATGACCATTCCTCATGAACCTTACTTCTGAGGTATCTCAGGATCCGCAAGTCTACACCAGGCAGCCTGTTTACTCCATTGTATGGTTTGTTGAAGCTTCAACCAAGGTCTGCTAAATAAAAAACTTCAGTTGCGCAGAGTAAGAAACAAAAGAGCATAACTAGTGCACTAACACTTAATTATTAATTAGACAGGACTGGAACATGGAAACATTTAAAATAAATGTTCTTGGTGGTATTATTAAATGTTAGATTTTATGCATACTAAATCATTTTGTAGCCTGATAAAATAGCTTCTTTCTGTGGCCTAGGAGATGCATAATTAATATATTTTTTCTAGCCATCCGTGTTTAATTATTAAAGACTTGACTAACATTTAGATGGCAAAAGTATAAAAGTCCTTTGAAAAAGCCTAACATTTTGTGAAGAACATGACTGAGATAAGTCATTTTTATTAGAGATTTTTTATTATAATTTATTTTAAAATAGCACATACCAGTCTCTTTAGGCCCTTCTGAAACCTGGGGTAAGGAGAGGGCTTTTTTTTTTCCTTCTGTAGTTCTTGAATATATAACACAAGTATTTTCTTGTTGCACTGACAAACTAGTGCAAGGAAGAGCTAAATAAATATGAGAAACTAACTTACAAAATAACTGGAATTTTTATGTTTAGGTTGTCTTTGTATTTTATATCAGCCAAAATCAAGACTTTTAATAATAGTTAACAATTTTCACTACAGATTTCGGTTTATAGCTCTATATTCTGTATATTTGATAAATATATCCCATATAAAAGAAATCAAACATAAGAGAATAGACAATTAAGAGAATAGACAAAGACCACACAAACTTGCAAGGCCAGGAAGGGAACCCAGAGCACTGCTGCCTGTTTTGACAGGAGGCATGGGAGCATCCTGGACACTCAGCATGCAAGGGCAGAAGAAATCTCTGTAGGGCAAGTACTAAACACACAGTTGAGTGATGCTACTGCTTGCATCACATACCAAAAAGAAACCTTCCATCTCTATAGCATCTTGGCACACATCTATTTTAAACACCTATCATGGAATCATAGAATCATTTAGGTTGGAAAAGACCTTTAAAATCATCGAGTCCAGCCATTAACCTAACACTGCCAAGTCCACCACTTAAACCATGTCCCTAAGCACCACATCTACACGCCTTTTAAATACCTCCAGGGATGGCGACTCCACCACTTCCCTGGGCAGCCTGTTCCAATGCTTGACAACCCTTTTGGTGAAGAAATTTTTCCTAATATCCAATCTAAACCTCCCCTGGTGCAACTTGAGGCCATTTCCTCTCGTCCTATCACTTGTTACTTGGAAGAAGAGACCAACCCCTACCTTACTACAACCTCCTTTCACGTAGCTGCAGAGAGCAATAGGGTCTCCCCTCAGCCTCCTTTTCACGAGACTATATGAGACTATGTACTCATATAACGAATTTTATCACTGCTGTATCATTGCCTTTTCTGGTTCTTAATATATACTGAAAACATTGAACAAAATGAAATTGCTAGATACATAGCAACAAGGCAGTGGATGGATGTTCCCCAATAGCTGTGGTACATATTTCTCGTCTTGTCTTCGCACACCAGCCTGCTGGTCACAGATAACAGCCCATAGCATGGGCAGTTGACCAAACAGAGTATCATCCTCCAAGCTTTAGGGTTTGAACCCAAGTGAAGGGGTATATGGGCAAGGGTCTGAAAGCAAGGAGAAACCAGTGCTCAGCATCGCAGCTGATGCCAGCCCATTGGCAGCCCAACCCATGGCAGCCCAGCTCTCATCAAGTTTCTGATAGGTATTAGGGGAGTTTTAAGGAGAATTACAAGCAGGCATTTGAAAGAGAGCAATGAGGTCACTTCACAGTGGTGGAGGAGAGCTCCTGAATTGCTCACAAGCACCTGTGCTAGTGGGAGACAGCACAAAAGTACTTGCCTGAGAACTTGTAAAAATTAGGGTGAAAGCATCTGGCCCTTGTGGTTTCAGATGGTTACTGCAGGTGGGAGTCGAGCTTTCAGTGCTGGGATGAAGGATAGTTACGCCTTAAGAGAAAACTATGGCTTATGTTTGACGTGAAACAGAGAAGAGCACAGTAGTGAAAAATTACCTGTAATACAAATGATGATTGCAGCAGCAGTACATAGTTGTATCCTAAATGGAAGGGGAAAAAACTGGATTCTTGGAAATAGTTTGAAATGGAAAAGGGAGAGCAATTCAGGGGAAAAAAAAGCAGTATTTTTTCTGGGGAAAGAAGGCTTAAGTTAAATGACTCTATACCCAGGAGTGCAGATTTCAGCATAAAAAGAGACAGAGAAACAAAACATAACTCTGCAGTAACTTTCTTATCCCAGGCTAAAAGCTGATTCCTCATTTTCCTTGCTCTTTGAATTATCTCAGCACCACCATTTCATAGGAGTCCAGTAAGAACTAGCCTGAGCTTGAATAAATGCAGCAGGAGCACTGTTGCTTTACAATAGGCTTTTCTGGAGCTTTTTCCCCATACCTCTGAAGGAATAAAACAAGCTGATAGCCGAATAACGTAATCAACAGCAATTCACTGCCCTGAAGTTTGGTAAATAAGCAGAAAATATGGACTATGGGGTAATGTACTTTAGAAAAAAATGATTGTACAGAAGCAGACTGGAATTTCTTGTGTTAATGAAAATTTTACATACATTGTACTTTATGGATACACAGTTCAAATGCTATACTTCAGGGGATATATCATGATAGGTATGGAGTTCAAAAACATTAATGAGGCTTCTGGTCAAAGCATATGGATTTTCTTAAACAATTTTTTGAATAAATGTGAAATTGTTAACCAGGCAAGTTTAACTCCCATCCAGAAATCAATTAAGTGCCACGTTAACTACAAGCAACTTGTTTCACTGAAAGCAGTGTATGTTCTAAGCGGGTAAAAGATCCCACTGCCTTTGCTCTCCTGAAAACCACCAGTGATGACAACTCATAACAGGAATTATTTCTTCTTTTTTCAGTGCCACAGCTCTTTTCTTACCACCCTGCTCTACCCTACCTAGCAGTATGCTGCTAGCGGAGGGTGGCTTTGATGCCCTCCCACCCAGGTTTCCCACTGCAGAACCTTCCCAGGAGTGGCCTGCCCTGTCCCGCAGCTCCCTGTGCCAGCACACCCACCTAAGGGAAGTTCTGCGGATGAAAAAGTAAAATTTCCCCAAAAGGATGGTGAGGAGAAAAAGCCCAACAACTTCTAAGCAAAATGAAATGTATTTGGTATGAATGGTCATACAGGCTGTCCCATTGTTTGGCTGACACCAGAAGTACTTCTGCCTAATAACAATTAGTGGACTAATAAATGCAGCCTATTTAGAAAAAGCCGAGGATAGTAAACACATGAAAAAAAGAAGTCTACATGCTTTTAGTATAAGCAGCAAAACTATTTTATCCACAGAACTGTAAGGCATTAGTTACCAAATACAAGCGAATAGACATAAAGGGAGTTTCACCTGAAATATAGTTTATAAATACCATTTCACCACTGATGATATGTCTTACACTTCCATAACCACAACCCACACAAATCTCTGATAATAGACATTTGCAAATCAACTCCCTCAACCTCTTAACTGAAAAGTGTAACATAGCAAGAAGATCTCTTTTAAAAAAGAAGCCGAAAGCATTCCTTGTCATAAGCAATAATGAGAAGGAACAACAGAAAAAAAAAACCCACAACAACAGAACTGCCAGAAAGTCTTGGAGAGAACTCATTGGGTTGTGTGACTCCAGGACAAAATTCACCTGCCATCCCAGCAGGTTACACACACAGGAAGACCACTGAAAATACAAAAACAACATCATTAACAAAAAAAAAAGAAAAAAAAGTAGTGTTTAAGTTTCTCCCCAGTACCCGTATTCTTCAGATGTAGAAGCAAGCAGTCAGCCGTAAAATCTGAAAGCAGAAGACGACACTGTGTCGTGAACGAGTGGTTTAGAGGCCGCTTAAAGAATCACTGTCGAAGGTATTAGCAGAAAGTGATTTTAACAGAAAATCATAAAAGCACGACTTAACAGAGTTGGATGGCAAGGTTCGCTCCATCACTTACTACGCGGATGAAGCATACAAAGGAAAAGAGCATGGGAAGCTGAAAAGTCGCTGGCTGGTGTAAACACTACTTGGCAACAACTAAAACATCAGTGTGTTATCAACATACTAAATCCAAAACACAGTACTATACCAACTATTAGGAAGAAAATTAACTCTATCCCAGCCGAAACCAGGGTATCGTGTTAGAATTGAGTTGGAATGATTTATACAGAGGCCAAGGATGAAAAGGTTAAGGGAGATCCTCCCGTTGAGTCATGAGGTTCAGAGAAGACCCAGCTGGATCCAATTGTAGTCTCAGACTTGGACAATGGTTTATGTCTGATACAACAGGGTAAGGAGACCCTTCCATTGAGTCACGAGGTTCAGAGTAGACCCGGCTAGATCTACCCCTAGTCCCAGACTTGGTCAATGGTATATGTCTAAGGGATTACATGTGTTTAGCAGCAGTCTAAGGCTCATTCACAATCTTAAGATAGATCATAAGATTTTAGCAGACTATATTTGCTAGTAGGTTCTTCCATCAATTCACATACACACGCACACGGATACAAAGATGGATAAATATACAAAGATATACCTGTTAAAAATCCCCCTCGAGTTCAGTGAAATACTCACGTAAAATGTCTTGGCATCTCTCAACAGGCGAAGGATTGAGCCTCAAGGTGTATTGCAGCCCAGGTCCCGTGCCAGCCAGTGACAGTCCTCCAAATATCACAAATTTGAGAGTTTGCAAACTCTGAGGAGCATTCATCTCAGAGACAGATGCTGGGCGCAGCCCGCTGCAGTCCAGGAGAGCTCAAAGGGTCTCTCCCTTGGGACCGCTGTTTATAGGGTTCCAAGATGATTGGCGAGGTGGTAGTGAGTAAAATTCTGAAGGTTTCAGTGTTGTTACAATTGAGCTACAACTCAGAGAAGATGATGCCTGGGCCAGGCAGTGGGATTACGTTCCCAACTCAGCTATGCAGAGTTTCTGTTACAGTCAAGGAGTGCTCAACCATCAGACTCAGTGCACCAAGGCCGAGGTTTCACGGGAATTTCTGAGATCAACGAGCAGCCCAGGAAAAAGGGATGGGGCGGAATGCACCACCCCACACCGCTACATTGGAAAAGAGGAAAAAATGAGAGAAATTATCTTAACCTGGGAAAAAAAAGTACCCATTCAGAAGGATTTACAATGGAATTTCCCACAGTAAAGCCAGAATCTAACTCTGAACCTCATGACTCAATGGGAGGGTCTCCTTACCCTTTTTTAATTCTTAGTTAGGCCCACCAAAGTAAGAAAACAGAAGAAATCTGAAGTAAAACTGCAGAGTTAGGGGTTTTTTTGCATTTATTCTTCATGAGCACCCAATAGTGAATAAAATTCAGACTCTCTGTATAAAAGAAAAAACACAGCATTTAAAAATTAACATGTTACCTTTAGAAATGCAGAGTTCAGGTCTGATGAGCTGAAGTACTCCTTTTTTTCTGAAAGGCTCTTTGTATCACATCTGGATATCGCAAGCTAACTACTGTCAGGTCTGAAGTATAAAAAAGATGACAAGGGAAATCACAGAAGTGAGTTTTCCAGTGCAAGAGGAAGATTTTGAACTTGTTGAACATGAAATAGAAGTTTCATACCTCATGTCAATATGAGTCTGCTCAGAGCATTGATACAATTCATTACAAATGCTATCCCATAAAAGAAGTCCCTCAAATATGTTATTTCACCCTGAGCCTTGTCTTTGAGAAGTTGGTCTCTGTAACCTGTCAGCTTATAACACTGCAAAAAAGGTATGCAGCCACCTTCTCAGTGTGGGGAGTAGAGGTAACAGACTCAGAATTCTTATTTTGTGAGAAATGCTGATGTTCCAGAGTAGGTTTCACCACAACTCAAAGCAAAATAAGTATTTCCTATTCTCAGCAATAAAACACGTTTTGAATTTTCAATATTTAATATTGCAAAACATTCTAAACAAATTATACATTTCATGATAAGTCAGCAGTAATACACTACAGAATTTACTACAGCTATCAATGACTTAGGTTGATTTAATACAAAAGTTAAAATATTTTCCCTGCTAGTTAATACAGATTGAAACATCTGCTTCTTCTTGATCAACATCTCCTGCTTCCATTCTTGTGAAATATTTTGACAGAAGCATTTGATTGTTTCATTACCAATAGGAGGAAACATGAAAAGGATGATATTCCATTCATTTCTATGGAGTGGCCTCCTTGATTGTTCAAGCTAGTATTTTAACATCTGAATTACATCTTCTGAGTTTTAGCTTTCAATAAAGTCTTAAAATACAATTAAACCCAAATATAATATTACTGAAATATCACTAACCAGACAAACTTCCGAGGATAGGAACATGAAATTTCTAGGACTTCACAGACTAGCCCAGACCTAATCCGTACCCTCAAATAGGTGCAATATTGTTTTACATTGACTCCAAAGGCAAAGACCTACAAATCTTAGCAGGGAAGCTTCCCATGAAACCAGGCCAGGAGTTCTCTTTCCAGTCGTGACTATGAGGTAAGTCCCCTGATAAGACAGGGTCAACAGCAAACCTAATTTCTGCTTATGCAAACACCAGCCTCTGCAGAATATTAAAGTGATTCTAGAGTAAAACTAAATAATATCTTTAGATATAAAAGAGTGAGTAGTGTCCTCTTCACTACATTCCTCAGATCTCTTAAAGGTTTTACCTACACACCCTGTGCGGAAATATCCAAGCCAGATCAGAGCCTTCTAGCAAGACAGTTATATCTGCTTGATATTCAGCCTACGCTTGTCTTCACTTGCAAGAAAACAGCTATCTTGCTTAGGCAGGATATAATTTAAAAGAGCTATCAAAGGTCCGCATCCAAACTAAGCTTTAGCACCTCTAAGAGCATGAAAATGGTCATTGGTTAAATCAGAGGTCCACCTAGTCCAGTACCTTCTCACTGACAGTGGCCATAAGCAGATGCCTTGGAAGTAGTACAAGAAAAGAGCAACACATACGACTCACAGCATCTCTCGTGCCTTCTCACTGCTCATGGTGGGGGAGTTTCCCAGCCACATGTGGTGTCCATGTCACTGACATCCCCCAATTGATTTCTCTTCCAAGAACCTGCCCTTTCTCCTGATCTCCAGGACATTCCATCATTTAGCTTACCCATACCCTTTTGTTTCCTAAGGATTCAGTGCTACAACTGGTTCCGCAGCCCAGATTCTTACTAATTTGCCTTGCATTGAAAAGACAGCATTACTACCTCTAGTAATTGGAACTCATTCAATTAAAACTAAATAACTTGTTAATAAACAGGCTACTGCAAAATACAAGTGAATAAAGGCAGCTACTTAATTAAACAGATGGTAAGCCATAACATTGACATTTCTTTGACACACACCACCCACCCCAGTACCTGCAGTTTTGGACATGAAGACATTTCTGCACTTACGAAAATATATGTGTTAATAAATTTCAAGTTATAAAAGAAACTGTTGATAAAAAGTGTTGCTTTGATTTCTTTTTTATTTTCTTTTTTTTTTTCCTAAGAGGCAAAGATAAATTTTTTAAAAAGAGAAAAAATGGAAGGGCTGTTGTGGGGACAATTTTGACACTTGGAAAAAAAATAAATCATCTTTTGTTCAATATACAAAAAACAAACGTCAAGAGTTCTCCAATCCTCAATATACTGGTTGACAGAAAGGTCTGTAGCTCATAACACAACAAACCAAGCCAACAGTTTTTGTATACTATTCCCTTTTTCTCAGCAGCCATGTTGACACCAATATCTTCTCCGCTAAAATCCACATACAACCCATCCAGAGAGAAAGAGAAGATCTTGGCTGCAGCTGCTAGTACAGTAGAGGCAGGAGTTGTAAGATGTGCTGGGAAACTTTTTCCCACAGATAAAATTATTTTCTGATATTATATCATTTTAAGGGTTTAATGCTACTGAAGATGTGATTAAGATTAAAGCAACGTCCTTCTGAACTCATGCAGTCATTCATATAATTGTTTCCGAAGAGGAAAACAATACTGCCTTGAACATCCACTTGTACAAAAAAGCAATTAAATTACACCAGGGGCGCAGGGGCAGGCTATGCCTATGAAGCATCTTGGCAAATAAACAGGTCTTTCAGCATGCATTATAATGAAATATCACCTTCTTGTTCTTACACTTAACTTGGTTTTCCAGATACAGGCACACAGGTATTGGAAGGGGAATTTTCTGCCTCAGTTTTTCACTAATACAAAGCCTGGCTCCACAAGTTTCAGCCGTGTGGATAGCTCTTATAAAAAACATTCATGTGAGGACAGAGGTAAAGTATCAGCCCTGCTTAGTGCTTTACTTATTTAATTATACTCTATAAGTATCTGCAGTATGGGTGCTAGTCACCTATTGAACTCAGCAGAGCCATGTTTTTACCAGCAAAAAGAATAGACCAAAGAAATAAGTCTGTAAGCTAACACATTTTTCAAATACACTGACTATTCCTAGCACTGGGCATGCAGATCCTCAGTGAATATTCAGGATTTTCTCAGGTTTTACATGTCCAACAGCATGGTCCTTCCCTTTAATTCAGCTTCTCTGGCCCTTACAAAACTGTTTGTAGGTGGTTTTCATACTTTCTGTCAGGATCTCCTGCCATTGTTAATGTTTTGGTTTTTTACTGATTAAAAATGTTTTCAACCATACCCATTTCTGGTCAAGTATGTCCATGCAGTAGTAAGAAGCCTTCCCAAGTGAGGTCAATGCCTACCAATGCATTTTCCCTTTGAGGCTTTTACGTTTCCCTCCTTAAGTGACCTCACTTATCTCTCTTTCTCCTTCATCGCTATATGAGTGTGATTTATTGCAATCAGTACGAAAACTGTGCTTTGGGACCTCTAATAGCAGGCTATGCCACCTGTGACATGAAATAGAGACACTTTGAAATCATTACTGCTACTTGAATTAGTCTTTCCTTTCATTTTGATCTTCATTTTCAGCAAATGTAATCATCCCCACCCCAGGCTTTAGAACATTAACTTCTCTGACTTGCATTTTCTATATTAAAAATCCCCATCAAGTTTAAAGATGAGTATGGGAAAGAACTGAAAAAAATATTTTAATTGGGCTCACTCCCAGGTCAATAATAAGGACTGCTAAGGGCAGGGATACCAGAAGAGAACAGGAAAAATGGCCATGGCTTGTGAATGGTACCTTAGACCAGCAGTCTAGAGTGTAATAGTCCAAATACTATTTAGTAATTGCTCTGCCTGTGGAGCTTCATTTCTTTTTCAGTTTTTTTTTGCCCCCATAATACCTTTAAACTAGCAACCGAATAAACATCATGAAGTATTGCCGCTCAGGAGCTAGGCCAATTCTACTACATGCTACTTATTTCAATGACATAGAAAGGCATAAGCTATTTGCCCTTAAGCTGCTAAAGCGCGCATCCATACACAAGCGATCGCCATTACAGTTCTGACACTTCTCTTTATGCTAGACATGGTGAGAACACTGCAGTGACATTATTTAGAAAGGAAATTTGCAAGTTTTTAATGGAATACATGGGGTCTGTTTACTTATACACTAGAGAATAGACTTTTACCAAGGGGTGAGTGGGGGGGGATAAAATCCATCCGAAAGCTGAAATTTCCAGTCTGCAACAAAAATGAAGTTGTTTCCATGCAGATGTTGCCTGCTGGGAGTTTTAATTAAGTGCCTTAGGGGGTATCCTCAGCAGATAACTGTGCTCCGTGGCCAGGCTGCCTCAGTTCCCAGCATGCCCTGCCATTTCCACACTTAACAAGTATATGACCTTCATGAAATGTGGGATCCTACTCCTGTTGGGAATGTCCATACTGGAGAAAAGTGAATAAGAAACAAAATTATAGCTTCCCAGCACATTGCTGGATAGCCAAATAGAAACATTCTAACTGACAACATGCATTTTGAGGAGTATTTTTCTTTTTTCCAGAGAAAGTTTGAAGTTTTCTCCTGAGAGCAGACACTTTTCACACACGAACAAGTAACTGAGTCAAAAACAATTTTTCAAAAAAAGAATTTACTGAGGTCTAGTACACAGACAAAATAAAATTTGTCTCTCCTTAAAAGCATCCCTAGGTTTTGTAACAACATAGGTGGGCTGGGGAAGGAGTGGAAGGAAATCAATCAGCTAGTTGTCAGGTCTCAAGAAAAAAGAAAAAACAAGATTACCCCAGTGCAGACTGCTAGCATAATGCTTGGACACCACTGAAGTCCTACTTAAAACAGCAGCATCAGTTTTGAGTGTATAGTGGTCCTCTTCAGATGGATGAAGATTACCCTCAATTGAGATAATAATATAAATCAAAATATCCGCGCTTTTATTATCTCTCATGGTTATAGCACTATCACTTTTCTTTCCCCCAACACTCTGTGGCCTCATCGTACAATTTAGTATCAGGTGGTAAAGATGTTTGTTGCAATTAACTACATTGGAGGTCTACTTTCAGAAGTGTTAGAAACAGTATTTTGCCTAGTTTCATATGCCACTGCAAATACTTCATCTGACTCTAGACGTAACAGCAGGTTTTGCTCAGCTATCTATATAATACAAAAATGACAATTAGTTGAAACAAATACATGAATGTTACTGCAACAAAACATAGTTTCATCCTATTACCAGGCTTCAGTTCTGGGGGAAGTTAGAAGTTCAAGACAGCAATTAATTTCCTTAAACTTTTTTATACAAATGTCCATGAGCTGTAAACTAATTCCTTTTTTCTGACAATACTTTTCAGCTGCAGGTTTATTGTCTCTTTTTTCTTTCCCCCCCCTGTGGCCAGTAGTTTCCAGCCGGCCGATATTTCCATTCCTTTGTTTCACAAAGTCAGTTTGTGAGACTGCAGGTAAAAATTCTGTTTGGGGAATGCATTTTTATTATTTCTCAGTAAATACTTTATGCGTCTCATTCCACATCCAGCAGTACTCTGGTCACAGGTGTCAGTAACAAAAGTCTGCAATTATGGATGGTGGCTGGTTGCTTAGGCTTTACAGCCTTAGAAGTTCTCCCTGTGGTTGACCCAAGATGACATAAATATGCTGTAAGTGCCCTTATATTCAAATATACTTTGCAGCAAAGAGCAACATTTGTTAAGATAACTGTGGATGTATTTCAAATAATATAAGGTATCTTTCAAGTTCAGACGGAATTATGGTGAAACACAACACATGCACAATAAGAAATAAATTATTGTGTATATTTAACAATGGTAATATATTGTTTAATAACCCTTCGCCTCTGTGCATGTACACACTTCAGGCAAATATACAGAAACTTGCCCATCCAGGACAGACAAACTGCACTGCGTATTTTTTTTCTCCTGGAAGGGCTAATCAACCTAATTTGCATGCACAATATCAAATATCCATACCACCATAGTACACAGCTTTCATAGGTAAAAAAGATATCGGAAGCAATAGGATAATTCTTACGGAAAATCCTCTTTCTTAGAGCACACAGAGACATGCCCTTGCTAACCCAGCTACAGCAGCTGTAGTAGCAATACCACAGTTTGCGACTTACATGTTCCCCAGTCTGGTTTTTTTTGCAAGGTGGAAGAGTTTAAAATAGCAATGATGAAGCCTCCAAAATGGCAAGATCAGAAGGAAATATGGTGGTTTTCTGCATTTTTTCAGTTGCAGAGGTAGAAATAATCCACTAAATTAATTGTGTCCACATGATACTAAGCAACCTCATTATATCAAAGTGATCTTGGGCATGAAGTACCTTGATTGTTACTGTCTAGGCCTGGGCCATGCTAGTATTTTAGTTTTCTGATTAAACAGTTTAGCTTAACTCAGATTGCAAGGATCAACCTAGTTACATAGCCTGAAATGCACAAAATAAACAAGATGATCTAGAGGTTCCTGTAGCCTTAGGTTTTTCTAAATAGTTTTAAAGTACATTTCATCACATTACTATCATCCAAGTTCTGTTTTGGCATGCCTATCCTACTATTTTTCCTCCTCTTTTCTTACTATCCACAAGATTATAAGTAAAGAAATACAAAGCTAAGGATTCCAGCTCTTTTGCTGAAACCTCGAAGCGTAGTGCCTGACAGCACACACTGCTGCTGCAGCCGCTCTGCAGCCTCAGGGAATTACCAATCCACATTTGAATGCCAAAGGTGCCATTTAGGCAAATTAGTAGGTGCCTACATAGAAGAGAGCAACCAAAAATTCTCAGTAATCCACTAGGTACCACTTAGGTACCTAGGACACCAGGAGTTTCTAGAAATTCAAGCAAAAACTGAAACTGTGCTACCCTGCAAGACGACAGCCTTGCATAAAGCAGATGCCTAACTGCTTACTTCAGGAACTCACAAAATACGTGTTCACACGCCTGGGAAACACAACCCGCCAGGCGTAGGTACATACACATTGAGAGGTGCATGGGGAAGCACCCTGGGAAGTACCCACATGTTGGCTAAAAGGAGCTTGGCAATTACAGGCTGAGGCGAGGAAGTTGGAGGCTGGGTGTAAGCTCCCTCCTCTGCCCGGACAGAGCTGCGTCACGCACAGTGCAGGAGCATGTCCTAGCCATGCAGTACTCTCTCCTGCACATGCTGCTCCTCTTTGATGAGATACTGAAATGTTCACCAAATATGGGAGAGAGGAGTAAGTAACTGATCACTGGGACACTCAGCTGGGAATTGGGACACTTGGGTTCTGGTCTTCACACCCAAAAATATTTCAGTATTATACCTGAAGTGGAACGGTCTCAAAAAAAGAAAAAAAGAAGAAAAAAAAAAACAAAAACACAACACAACAAAAAAAACTATGAAAGCAATTGAGGCAGGGGAAAAAAACAGTTCAGGTGTCTTTACTACCTTTTTCAGAGCAGGGATCTGGGGTTCAAAAATAAAGCATATGAGCAGTTAGAAGGCCTGTGTTTCCTCAACTAAGCAATAATAACAAAAGGCAATATTGAGCAAGACTGACTGTGAAGACACAGGAACTTGTGACAGATATGAAGGGAGTCTACTAAATACCTTTGTTTTTACACTGAGATAATATGTAAGTATAGATACAGATGGTAGCATTATACTCGTGTACATTTGCATGCTACAGAAATCAGATCTTAGCTTAAAACTTATAAAAACAGTGTTAAAACAACATCTGCAGTTCTCCATCCAGTGGTAGTGTTAGCAGTAGTATAAACAGAAAAGCATTGCTCTATCACCACAAACTAAGCTTTAATTCCAAATTGTTAGGTAAACAAATGGCATAGTCATGGTTTACCGAAATTGCCGTTGCCTTTTCATAAATGCAGCCAGGAATTCCTTAATTTCACACACAGGCAGAAAGCAATCCCTCAGCACCAACCTTTCTCCCAGAAGAGATCTCCTGAGCATCTCTGCAGATGAGAGACTCAAATCAGTCATTTACAGGTCCTAGACAACTACCGAGACCACACAATAACTTTGTAAATGAGATTATTCTTCCTAAAGATCCAATTCCACTCAATGTTATTCATAACTTCACCTTGAAACACTTACTAAAAAGTATTACCTACTCCACTGTGACCAACAGAGTAGGACTGGGAGGCTACTTTAGGAGGCTCCAGGGCTGTTCGGCAGCCCACAGGGCATCACTCGGCTGCCCAGAGAGGACTGTGGCTGCTCAGCAGCTGCCAAAAGCCAAAAGATGCAAACAGCACATGGCAGACAAGGAAACATCAAGGAAGTCGGTAAGCTAGATCACACGTGGCAGGTACACACAGAAATCCTAAAAAAGGCTACCCTCCAGGAACGCTACGAACAAGCCAAAAGCAATACACTGTGGCCAGTAAAGATTACCCCTCCCACACACATTCCTGCCCCATAGCCAAAGGAAGCTAGGAGTTGCTGTCCTCTAAACCAAAATAACTAGAGGATACACAGGAGAGACCTCTTCTTGAAACCCATACCCTTACAGAACTCCAGTACAGAGCTACAATTCAGCCCAAGTGGGTCTGAACCCCTGCACATCAAACTATGTACAACACACATAACTACAAAATGGTGCAGTGCCACCTCCACGTCATCACTGAAAAGATTCACAGAACCCACCACCAAAACCCTTCGAGTACTTAAAAACAGATCCCAAAGAGAAAAAACAGGTTTGCCTGCTTTTTGCAAACAGCTTCTGACATCCCTGTAAGGTGAAGGCTTCTCAATTACTGTTCTGCTTGCACCACTTGCTGCCACCCTTCTTTCCATTATGCAGACTGAAACACACCACACCTTATCTGCATGGGTTTTCCTTTTCTAACTTGTTTCTTCCCATCCCCATTACCTTTATAACATCTCTAATTAAAATCTCAGTAATTCTTTGGCACCTGAATAATAGCTAGCTCACAAAGTGTTCAGCACCTTTTTGGATCCTTATTTAGATTTGAATTCTCTCCCCACTCCTATCTTCATTTAAGGAAAATAAGAGAGACAGGCGTATGCATGAATACTCGTTTTCAAACAGTAGAGCATACAAGTGTACCTATTCTATATAAAAGCCTACCTCTTCCAAAAAGCAGCTTTCTACCTTGAATTTATATCGCTTCAGCAAGCTATGGATGTTCTCATTAGTGCATCTTGCTCTTGACAAATGCACATTTTCTTCATTATATTTTTTGTGGGATTAGCATACCTCCTGAACAAAGTTGTTCTCCAGCTTGGTCCTGTCTCATAACAAGATCACATCTGCCAGACATACTTCAAGGGGCAACCTTACATATATGCTATATATTACAACCTTAAATATATGCTATGCAGGCTAATACTAGGAAACACTGATGGCAATCACACAACTCTTCCTCTGTGTTACCATCTTCCCCAGGTGCTGGTGCCCTTTTATCTTACACAGCTGCAGCTTCTCTGAAGGAAACTCTTCTGGAGCAGACCCAGCCTCGTGGGCCAGCTCGAGGCATGGGCAGCCCCAGCAAGTAAGCAGGATAATAGACTACCTGTGTGACCCCTGAAATAGGGAGGAGGGGCAGAGCAAGCAGAAGGTGTGGGAGGGTAGAAGCAAATGTCTGCATGGAGAAAGGATGGTTTGCAGGTATCAGGAGGGGCTGTAGAGCAAAGGTTTAAACCTCAAATAGTTGGAGAGCAGAAAAGGGGGAGGACAAGCTAGGAGAAGAGAAGAAGGGAGGAGGAGACTTAACTCACAGACCTCAAAGGTCCCATTAAACTATGTGATTTCTATCCACAGCTTCCTAAAAACTGTATTACCTACTTTTATATGCTCAACCTTCCATAAAATATCACTAGCTGCTCCCCCACCCAGCCCTCTGGCACTACACCAATCCTTTCCATACCCACCTATAGGTCCTGAAATGTCCAGACTGCTCCTAGCTGTTATCCTGATGCCAGGATGTCCTGAACTGGCTCTACTCCACAGGATCCTGAAGAACACACAGCAGTATTTCCGAGTCCTGCCTAGTATTTCCCAGTCAAGACATCGGCCCAAAATACTGTGCTTTATGAAAACAAGCAAAGATATAAGGATGATGAAGATTTTAGACACTTGAATCTGCTCCTAATTAGATAGATGATGCAATGTAGACATTAACAAGTGCATCACTTTGTTCACATCATCAAACAGCTGGTAGTAACTTAGTAACTAGGTTTTCACTGCATACACAGGCAGCTTTACATGGTCTGTTCAAAATTAACTTTGGTAACTGATTAATTTCATCATGTGTTTGAGGTTTTTTTATTAACAGAACTAAATGTTAATTACAATATCTTACTACTACTACCCACTTCTTGCATTTCATCTATTGGAAAAAATAGAAGAGATTGAATACACCAACTGTTCTAGGTTAAATAATTTAATCACTTTGGATAATGGCTTAATTAACTAGAACAACAACATACAAGAAACACACACCACGCTTTGATTGTATGTCATGGCCAGATTTTGTAATGACTTGAGGTAAGTATCCCATTCCTGGCAGGTAATAATGGGGAATTACTCGCTCATTTGAAGTAATATTGTGCTGGAGTCGCAATCTTATAGAGTAGGTCCCTAGCAGGGGACAGATAGACATTGCAAAGATCTAAGGAGTTGAGCTTATTTGCTTTAAAGCAGTAGATAAAAGCAAGTCTTTTTTGCCATCCTGAAAGTCACCTTTATTCTGAGTGGGAAACAAAGGTTTCCTGAGATAAATGAGCCAAGCAAACCAAGAGAACTGCAGAACTGAAAAACCATCTGTGACATTGTACAGTCATGTATAAGGGCAAGCACTATCTAACATGAAAGTGATAAGAAAAACTCTTCCTGGGTGGTTACAAAATGGATACAAGTTGCTAATCCTACAGAATGAGTCATCGAAAGGTGACTTTCTCCACTTTCTAATGAATCCTGCCCACAAAGGTCCTCCTCACTCTAAAGCTCTCTCTATGGGGTTCGTCCCTTTGGAAGCAGATGTTCTTCACATTTTTCTGTGTTTATCTGTTATAATGCACAATCTGGCAATAACCACAGCCTTCTCTCTGCATTATTTGGCACATGATACTAAACTTGCAAATGAAATCCTAGTACTGCTGGCATGGTGGTGAGAGTTTTGCCACTGAAAGCATTCTGCTTTTATTGAAAACAAACTATTTTCGTGAGTATTCAGAAGCTTTGGTCTTTTTTATGATTTAAATGATGTTTCATTTAGTGAAGGACACAGTCTTCTCCCCTCCATCAAACTGCATGACTGAAACCTCATTAAAAGGTAATTCCCCTTTCAAAGACTGTAAGAAGAAATTAGCCACATGCGCTCCTAAGAAGACTTCAAGTTGCATTTCAGAAAACTATTCTAACTGTCTAACAGTCAAGAAAGTGAAACACAAGATGAGGCAAGCTATAGAGGGTGAGAATCTATTTCACCCTCTATATTTTTAAGATTTTAAGAACAGGTTAGACAGGTGTTGGGACTCAGTTAAGTTTCATGAGCACTCTTCCAGCTCTGCGTTTCTGTGATTCAGGCACCCAACTCACTATTTTGATTAAAAAAACTTTGCAAGTTTGAGCCTGCTGGATAAAGACAGTTTGATGTATCAGAATAGAATGGGGTAAGGGGAAAAAAAAAAAGACATCTAAGGCTGTGTCATCTTCATCACAGTGCAAATGATGTTTGCTTTAAAGATCATTCTTTTTTCAATATAATTTCTCATTTTATGAATAGAACAGGAATAAAATAATATTTACATGGCATTTATAATTGATTTTCAAAGTGCAGGAGAAGAGTACATCTAAGAAGAAAATAATAATTCTGCTACTAAAGAGAAATATCTCTGTTTAATAAAAGTTCTAGCAGTACCTCTTTAAATCCAATTAGGAGGTGTGCTTTTCTGGGACTTAATGAGAACATTTAAGAGTTCTGTGGAAACTTCTACCAAGACCTTGAGTGTTCACTAGTAGAAAACATTAACCATATAGGCAAAAGGTGACCTAATTAAACACACTTTATAAGAGGTACAAGCATATACAAAAGAAAAAAAAATTCTCAAGTTTCCACCTTGCTGTAAGTTGGTATCCTAGAAATAGCATCTGTATTACAAACACTACTATAAACACGATAAGCACAGTAGGAAAGAAGAGTGCCATGTCCATGTCCAAGGTGGCTTTATGTTAGTTCCTTGACTCACCATTAAGGTGAAGAAAACTGCCTAGAATACACAGGATTTGCTAACTGTTCATATCCTAAATGACACTCAGTTTTCCAGGGACTGTATCTACTGTGGTTGCATCCATGTTTTAGAACATGGATAGGATTTCTATCTTAATTCCTTAAACTCTAACACTTGGCTTCAGGCTCTCTTCTGCTAAACTGCTTCCAGGTCTGGAACAGATTTCTTGCTTGCAGAACACATCAGAGCAATGTCTTTTCTCTTTTAACACTTCATTTAATATCCTCCACTTCAGACTGTTTATTTTTCCATTCTCACCTTTACCAAAAATCCACTCCTCAACTTATTGTCTCTAGCTGATGTCATGAATCTTGTCTTATGCTTTCCAAGTATAAGAATAGCTTCCCCCCACCCCAGAAAAGGGAGTAAGTATCACCTACTCAATTTTGTAAAATTGTTTGTAAATTAAATGTTGGATACCACCAACTTCTTTGAGGTCACGCTATTCTGTACTTAATTAATGCTGTTAGCCAAAAAAGGCTTCTTCCACATAGATCTCTATCATCAGCTTGCAAACTGGCCCATGCAGCTGGGCAGGTGCTGAGATTCCTTTTGGAAACCAAGAGCAATAGATTTGCTGGACACCGCAAAAAAAATTCCTGCAGTCAAGTTTAAGGTTCCCTACCCAGAAGTAGTAATTTGTCTTGGCATTTGCCAGCGTCCTGAAATCAATAATCAATCTAAACTCAAGCCAAATGGAGATAAATGTAAAATAAACTATTTACTGACAGAAGCTAAAGAGATAAGAGAGTTACAAAATTTACAGAAAAAAAAATAATAAAAGATGAAAATAAAGCTTTCTACTTCACTCAGCTCTAAAGGTTCACAAGGAGCCCACCGTTAGACATTCAGAGCTCAAGTCGCAGCATCTAGTTGCTTAACACAATCAAAGGAAATAAAATTTTTAAACAGAAGAGGATTTGATTTGGGATTCTCTGCTTTCTGCTTCTCCCCATCTGCTTTGGAAACGTTGGTGTCCCCTGGGCGTGATTAGATGTGATTATCACTTGCCCAAATGGCAAGCAGTCAGCCTGACAGACTGCTTGTGAAGCAAAAGGCCAGTCTGGGCAGTTTCAAATCCTTATGTGGATCTTCATGTTATTAACTTATATTCCTTTACACATAGGTAACCTTGCTAATCATACTCTATACAGTCACTCTGCTGGGATTATGTATGCATCATATGACTGGATTTCATTTGGGAACAAACATAACAGTAACCAGTCATTTGAGGGTAATAACGGACCTCCACGGACTGCTCCCTAAGCCAATATTTGAGGTATAATCTGATATATTTTTAAATAATAATGCTGCTTATTACAAAGTGAATTATCATAGTGTACCTACCCACCTGTTCTAATGATTGTCCATCTCAGTGCCAAAATCAGAAAGAACCAGTTGGCGTTTCTAAATCTCATAGGTTAGTAAGGATGGTTTTCTCCTGAGAGAATGTCCCTAAAATTTGGAAGTTATCAGTACAGTAATGTACCAAGTTTTCTTTGGCACCACCTTCTTTCCAGGAGAAGCAATTCCAGGAACATCCAATACTGACCCTTTTTTCACATGGAAGTAAATCCTTCAGTGTCATAGAGTGACTACTGTAGTAGTGGTCCTTCTGCCTTTATAATTAATATCACACATAAAGGGGAACTGAGATGACCTTTAAAAAATCCCTGCGGAAAATTTTAATTACCTAGAGCTCAAATGGAAGGAGATCAATTGTAAAGACTAGAAGTTTTCCATTTCCACCATTAGATATATCACTGTTAGGTAGAACGGGGCTACCAACAATACAGGAAGAAAACTCTACAATGAAAAATTAAAAAAAAAAAAAAAGGAAGTTGTAATCAGTCCAACCTGAGTGAGTAAGTGTAGTAAGTGTATAAGAATCCACAACAGAAAAAAAACAGCTCCTCATCCTCTTTGGCATGCCTTATCAACCACCACCATAAAAACATTAGAAAATGAAAAGGATTCTGTGCAAGGAAAAATAAAATTAATTGAGGAACTGGAGAGATCAATTTATAATATGAGCATGAGGTACTGATCCAGATGCCACTGTTGTTAGTGGGAACACATATTAAAAGGAACCACAAAAAATTTTTTGTGCTTTGCTTGCTATCATCCTGTGCTAGCAGCATACACAAATGTTAGAAGCAACCAAAGGTGAGGATAAACATTATCTTTAACTATAAATACCAGCCTGAGTATGTGAAAGCTTTATTAAAATAAAACGTTAGCAAGTTTTGTATGATTCAGAAGAAAAAGAAACAGTTATTAAAAACAGACGGTCATTAAAAACAGTCTCAAAATGTAAATAAACTATGTGGCAGCATGCTTACTGGTTAGACCCGAGTGAGGGACTGGGAGATACTGTGAGAACTCTAATCCCCATTTGCTACATGATCCAGGACAAGTTATTTAGCTCCTGTTTGTTTATCCATCTGTAACATGGGTGTAAGAAAAGTTATTTCCCAGATGGCAGCACGGTGAAACTTAATTGATGTTTGTAAACTTCTGGCACAGTCCCTGATGAGAGGTGAGCACAAAATAATATTACATTTACCTTCTGGGAGCTCCTACATTTATTTCATAAATGCAATAAAGATAAATTGAGGGTTACAAGAAGAGAATTATGAAAAATCTGCTGTAATAATTAGTGAGTTCAAAATGCACATTCTTGTTCACAGAATACTAATCATTACTTGTACACAAGTATAGATCAGACTTGGGTAATGGTTGTTTTATATTGTGAGATGAATGCATACATTGTCCCCAGAAGAAAGTTCGAATCACTTTCCCCTGCCCTGATTTCACTGAAATGATCAGAAAGGCTCCAAACCAAAAAAAAAAAAAAAAAAAAAAAAAAAAGAGAGAGATTAAATATGGAATTTGGGACTTTGTGGCTAGATATTTTAAGTTACCTTCATAGAGTACATGCCTGGGCAATCACAAATTGCAGCAGCTCTCCATTTTCCGTCTCTAAAACAGGACATGGGAACTGGCACCATAGGCCCAAATTCAGAAAGCGTTTTCCACAGAACGCTGTCTCCAGTAGCAAGCAGAACCATATGTTGCTATATGATGTTTCCTTCCCACAGATTAGATATTACTGAGGGATTCTGGCTTACTTTCAAGTCTTTTTCTGTTTTAAACAGTAACTGTTATAATTCTGACTACTCTTGTTACCCATAGAAAATTGTATCCTTCTCACTTCTTGGTGATAATGCCATTCTATATCATGTTTTCACAGCCAAATGAAACCTTGGGCAGCAAATCGTGGACATAATACTGCTATCTTTCTCTCTTGCTTTTTCATCATGGCTTCTTTAACCGCTCTCTAGTAGCACGGAGGTAGAAGATGGCAGATTCAAACCAAAAGTGGTTCACTAGAAACTGGGAGAGACGGCTAATTCCCCTAATCATCCCTGTTCTTGTACTCTTCCTCAGAAGAGAGGATAAAGGGGCTACAGGTCTAAAATAAAATAATAATTTCAAAAAAATGTTTAAAACACATCTTTTAGGACAAGCTGGAATCATGCTCTGAGATGTCTATCTCTAAGACAGAGACAATAATGCCTCCTTGGTGGATCCCATGGGAGTCCAATGTAAGTGAGGTACTGAAATGCTATGAGACCACAGACACTACCACAGAATTTGGACTTCATGTGTCTCTCATCTTAGACAGTGGCTTGAGCCAGAAGGAAGGTAGAGGAAGAAGGCTAAGGATATTTTACTTCTGACACCTACAGGTTTTTATGGATCTGCACCTAAAACAAGGCAAAAACCTAACAAATCAGCTCCATGAAGTAACTTCTTCAAGTTGATGTCCTGCAATGTCACATACTACAGTGACAACCTGTTCATGAAATTTGATGAAACCACCTTATTGAAAAAAAATAGCAAAAAATAACAGAAGTAGCCTTTTAGTTTTCCCAAATAAGAAACAACTTCAAGGAATCCCAAGACCCCTGGGTTGTTGGTTTTTTTTCTCCTGGAAATGGTGGGTTTGGTTGTTTCTTGTTTGTTTTGTTTTGTTTTAAAAAAAGACTTCTCCCAGGTTGCCAGCAGTAGACTATGTGCCTTGGTGTCGTGGTTTAACCCCAGCCGGACACTAAGCACCACACAGCCGCTCACTTACTCCCCCCTGGTGGGATGGGGGAGAAAATCAGAAGAGTAAAAGTGAGAAAACTCGTGGGCTGAGATAAGAACAGTTTAATAATTGAAATAAAATAAAATAAAATAATAATAATAATAATATACAAAGCAAGTGATGCATGATGCAGTTGCTCACCACCCGCTGACCAATGCCCAGCCAGTCCCGGAGCAGCGGCCCCCCAGCTAGCTTTCCCCTAGTTTATATACTGAGCATGATGTCATGTGGTATGGAATACCCCTTCGGCCAGTTTGGGTCAGCTGTCCTGGCTGTGCCCTCTCCGAGCTTCTTGTGTATCTCCAGCCTTCTCAGTCAGTAAGTCATGGGAAGCTGAAAAGTCCTTGACTTAGTGTAAGCACTACTTAGCAACAACTAAAACATCAGTGTGTTATCAACATTATTCTCATACTAAATCCAAAGCACAGCACCATACCAGCTATTAGGGAAAAAAAAAAACTCTATCCCAGCCAAAACCAGGACACTTGGTTAAACTGGGATGTACAGTCTATGAGTCTCTTGGGTTGAGTGTTCCTCCAATGGATGCAAAGTGTGAATGTTCCTACATTCTCTTTCCATCTGATTACTTATTAAGTTGAAAAAAAGATTCCATTGTCCCCAGGTTGATCTTGCATGGGCCAAAATAAGATGTTCCTTTAGCATGGATACAGCTATGCAGTTGCTATAATCTAGCTCCTTCCTACTTTTTCTTCACATTCTTTCATAAATATAAACAGAAACAATCCTCACAGCAAAAGTTTAATTACGGGTATTCACAACAACACCCCTTCCCGTTGAAAGGACTAGTTCTTTTCTTTGACCTGTTTTTTTCAGGTTTTCTGCAAAATCAGGCAGATGTTTCTACTTGATCTGAACACGACTCATGCTTTCAAAAAAATTCTGCAGCCATAGTTAGGTTTCATAAAATGAAAGCCAAAATTTGGGGATCATGAAAAGATTCAGATAAGCAATGTTCATACGCCAGTATGTACCACCATAGTTCAAGGCCTGATTCAAGACTAGTATATGTATCTTATTTAGAAGATGCAGCTTCAATTTACTTAAATAATTTCCACTTGTGAGTTCTGGCCTGAGAGTTTAATTAATACCTGCTGGTGCTCCCATAAGGAAAGGAGCCATAACAGAACAAGGGCAGTATCTGCTGAAAACTGTATAGAAGAACAGAGCTATTTAATATAACAATTATTAGCACTAGACATTTTCTAAAAATGTTATATGAAAATATCTTTTTATGCAGACAGTATAGCTATCCACAATAATGTATGCAAAAATGAAATCACACTTCTGATTTTGAAGTTGCATTATAATATTTGATTCTAAGGTCCAACAGCAGTTTTTCAAGCCTGGATTCCACTTGTACAACTTCAGGATGTTAAGAGTACATTTGAAATAGTGAGTATTTATCTTCCTTTACTTCACTACCCTTATTTTCTCCTGGATTCTCAGAAACTCATTCTTCATTTTCAGGTAACAAGACTCCCTCTATTAGCTCCCACACCTTCCTAAAAAAAGTATAGCATACAACCAACAAAATCACTAAGCAGAAACGGAGATCTAAGTCAGTGACAGCCAACACTCCAATGCAAACTGAGGCAGCGCTGGGGACTCTTCCCGTTATGAGCCATACAAAAGGAAACTGACTTCAGGCACTTGAGGTTGCTTATATAGAGAGAAAAATTCATCTCCAGAGGATAATTCATCCTCCCTAACATCTTGCTAGATGACTGAAATTTGTTGGTATAGATCTAGGCAGAAAGCTACCATCCACCTGACTGTTCTTCTCAACTGGATGCAGCAGCTCTAGAACATAAAGATATGTTGTTCCCCTCTACACCTTTCTAAACAACAGAGACCAAGAGAGAGACCTTTTCTAGACCTGGATTATGCACTGAAAGTAAAGATGTTTTATATCCATGGCACTGGTCCATAAGGTTTTATAATGCTGAGTGTGGACATCATTGTTTCCACAATATAGCTTGCTTTCCTGCTGCCTTCCTTTCCTACAATGACTTAGGCATGGAACAAATAGAGTTGTTAAGACCTGACAATAAATACAGGAGTTTTTTCCTCACAAATATTTACTCACATTAAAAAGAACGTATTTTATCATGGTTTTTAGTTGTTTTCTAGCCACCTTCTACAAAGTCCTGAGAGAGACAGTTGACCAATACAAATGAGAGCAGAAAGATAAGTCCAAAAGGAATTTCACTACTTCCACTAAAGCTGTGGATACAACCATCTAACCAGGAAAACACAAAACCATATGACTTAAAAGAAATAAAACCATATGACTTAATCCATCCATTTACAGCTAAACAATACTGTTCAAACTTTTGTAGTTTGAATAGCTTTAATTCCTCAAATGAGCATTAAAATTAAAAAGTTTTTCATCAGCTAGCTGCTAAGCCTGAAGAAGTCACATTCTTGCTGCAGAAACAGTAGAAACTTGGCTAAGTTTGCTGCAAATTATTTATTTAGCTGCAGATACGGGCTAAATATTTGCCCCAATTCACTGGACAATCTCTTAGCACCTGAGGGAAGCTTCTACTGTAGATATTAAATAAGTATTAATCCATGCTTTGCCTCTAATTAAATGTCATCTAAGTTATCTTATGTGCATTAAGGGCAAAGGATGATACAGTTTTGACTTCAGATAATTAGACGCCCTCCTTTAATTATGCCTCAAGATAGCCTTTGATTCAGAAATCTCATGCTACTGTTAATGTTTTAGTCTCCCTGATCTGTCCTGGAGAAAGAGGATAATGTCAGCTCTAGAGATGTGATTCATAACATTGGCGGGGAGGGGCAGAATTTTGGACATTCGTTTTAGAAAGCATCTTATTACGCAAATATCCCAAGACAGTGTGCATCTTTAAAAGGTTTATACATAGGCTCTGCTGGAAGCAAAATGTAAGAGTCGTTCTGTTACATTTTTTAAAACATTTAGTGAGAGAGCTTCTGTAAGTATCCTAGGGCTGATTACTTTTAATAATTAACATCATACAAATGAGACTAATTAACCTTGTATTCAATTATATCTACTACTAATTACCTTGATGTTTTATTTCTAATAGCCTTTTGGCTGACCAATTATTCCACGTTAATAATGTTCCCAAATTTTAACTTTTCACAAAATATATCTTATTATCCTCTCAGACAGAACTGTGCTTCGTTTTCTTCCAAGTTTGGTCTGTCAAATGACATTGACTTTTATCTATTAAGTTCCATACCTGACCTGCAGGTCATGCAACTCCCGTTTCAAAATCAAAGAAATACTAGAAAGTAGGTTCATGCGCAGTTCTGTAATTTCTAAGCAGATGCAAGTGTGATCATATTTTATCATCCTGTTTGCATCTTTCCTGTTGTGCATGTTCTTAGATGATGACCCGTCAATATCTTTTTGAAGGGAAGGATCAAAGGACTTTCCTATTTATACAGGTCCTTTATGTCATCCTTACCACCTCAGCTGGCTGGTCAGCTACCCTGACTTATGTTCAGTTCCTGAAGGGAACGTAACTATCAGTAACCAACATATTTTCATGTAATTTTGCATGTAATTTTGCATATAATTTTTTAATCACCCATAAATTTCTAGATCTACAATTACTCAGCTCTGGCAAAGCAAGTCTTGCAAATTTAAGCAGGAGGCCAGATCTATGCCGTTGTTTGGTAAGTGCTCTCCATGCTGTTTGTGGGGAGACTGTTTATTTAGATTTCATGCTTTGCTTTACTGTTGTTCTCTTCCAATTCCTCCCCTCCCCCTCGTTAAGCTGAATGAATGCATCCATCCAGGAAATTTTAACAACATAATATACAGTAACTTCATACCATAAAGTGGGTTACTTTCCATGTTCATGAAATTGTCATATATTAGTGGTCCTAGATCATTAGGTAGCAGCTCCTGAATTGAGAGTTATTTGCACTGCCACCCTCCAACAACAAAAGTCTAATGTAACTGTACATACCATCTTGTGAAATCTGACGTTGGCAATTCTCAACTTAATCAGAGAGCCAGAAACAGTAAATTAATTGAAACTTAACCTTAATTTTAAGATTCCATAGACTCCTAGAATTCATCATTTTCTATTTTAAGCTAAAAGTTAATTGAAAATCTTTATATCTCATAAGATCTGAGTTTAGGGTTCTTCTTTGCTAAGACTCAAGTCTTCTTTGGAAAAAAAGATTTTTCTTACTTTCCTAATACAATTTAAAAGTAAAAATTTCTGCCTGTGTCAGCAAATAAAACATATCTCCTTTAACACCAAATGTTGGCAATAACATGAAAATAGAGTAACTCTTTTCTATATTAATGGATCTTGTTCTTTGAAGTCTATAAGTATTATTTTGGATTTTTACCAACAATCTCATAAGTGTGCATGAAAGCGTATAGCTCACAGACAAACACAACAGGAACCTGCAGCGACTGTTCTGGGCCCTATGGCACAAAACACAACCTGCCATCTAAATTTGAGAAACCGTTCTCTTAGATAATGTTGTGTTATAACAACAGAAGACAACTCCATAATGCCTGCCTAATGTCTGAAAACCTAAAAGGCTGACCCAAAATGCACGAAGGTCCGTGAGCCTTTCTGTGTGTTGCTCAGGCCTTTTACTAACCTGCAATGTCCACCTCCAGCTGATAGATTAAATCATTTGTGTTACATGTGCACGTATAAACTAACAAATTAGGCATGCAGCAGACTAAGGAATTAAACTGACTGCAGCCTGCCACTACCTGATTTGCCTGGATGCAGTGATTTCTTATACCGATAAACTGTAGGTGCAAATATGCCTGTGGACAACACAGAGCACGAGTGAAAAGTTACCTTCTGTTCTGACAATAAACTAGGCTTTTCAACTATTTCATAGATATATTTTTCAACTCACACAGAGCCTTACTTATGGCTGATATTTGCTCAGTTTTTGTAAAACTGTATTGCAGGTATGAAAAGCAAAGCTGTGAGCAGCACTACAAACTCGCAATCAATCTGAAGCTATGCCACATATGTTGAAACCTATATCTATCTGAATATGTGCATTTCATGGCATTAACAGTGGATGAATAAGTAGAGACAGCCTCTCTTCCATGCTGTTTCAGCTTGGATGGCTCCTCATCCAAGACTTTGGAACATTAAAATCATAGCAAGAATAAACAGTCTTGGGCTAAATACTGAAAGCACCACAGCAACAAATATATTCAGTATTTACTTCTGACAGGCAGCATCAATAACCAAAACTGCGTGCTTTAACTTCTTAAAACACGTTATCTCAAATGCTTGAGATGATCCCATAATCCACCCCTTTCCAAAAAAAAAAGCTGTTTCTGTGAAACAAGTCTAGGAATCTCAAGCCAGTTCCCAACATAAAAAAATTCCACTTCACAAAGAAGTTACCAAAACTGGCACTAGTGAGCAATGTCAGAACAGACAAGGGATTGAACTCCTCCATATCAGGTGTGAAAAAACATCAGCAGGACATGGTCAGAAAACTTAAAAGGCTTGAACAAGAACCATAATGTATCTGTTGTATACCTAAATAAACAACTGAAGCAATAAGAGTTGTTAATCAAACACTATGCATAATTCCTGTTGTTAATTTTTCTTATTTAACACTCTGGTCCATATTGAAGTCAAATCTGTAATATCTGATTATGACTCCCAGCTGCTACTGTGTGTGCTTTACAACCAGCACTTGAACGCAGCTGCTATTAATAACTAATCTGTCTTACTTTGGCCTAGCAAGTTATTACAACCAGCATTTCCATCACTCTAACACTTTCTGTGTAACCCCACTAACAGAGATATTTGAACATTTCAAACTCACCTTTGATTTTCCTGAGTGATTCTCAGTTTATCTAAAATTTCTGTGGTATTTCCTTCAACCTCCTGTAAAAGACATAAATGTTGAGAAACATTGAAATATCCTTCAGTACATAAGAAAAATTCTGCAGCGATACATGTCTGATCAGCATTTAAAATACTCCAATACTTTTTACTCCATTAACCTTGACATAAATTATAGTAAGTAGTTCCTGTGTGACAGGAGTTTTAATTTAGCACTACATCTCAAGTTACACACGTCTTTGAGTCTGACATAGAGCCTCACTTCTTGCCAGTTCTTGTACCCTGAAGGAAACCCAACAGACAGTAAAACCATGTCTTACCATGTAAACAAGGAAGGATGTTCATAGCATTGCTTTTGCTAAACCAATTACTTGGATACAAATGACTTGATTTTGTCTTTCAGCATACATGTCCATTTCCAGCTTTTAGATTGAGCTGCTAGATGGAACTCTGTTCGGATGCAAAGCACTTCACTTTTCACTAATATCTGAAAGGATGCCTGCTCTTTTGGCTACTGACAGAGAGCTTCAGACTTCAGAGTGTCCAGCAGAATATCATCTGAACCAAAGATTGTTTTATTCAAACTATTACTCACTTTTCTTCTCTCGAGGCATCTGTTAGTCCCTATATTTTACAGAAGTCTTTCCAAGTTCTTCTTGCTGAAGAAGGATTTTACATGGATCCATGGATTTTATATGTTGGAATTATCTACCACAGGCTCTTTTACCTCATTCAGTACAGTTGGAAGCAGGGAGCTTTTGCAGCTCTGATTCACATATTCAGATCAAAGTACCCTAATAGTGTTCCACAGTAGTTCAAAAAAAAAAAAAAAAAAAAAGGAGGTGCAAATACATCCAGTAGCTTTCGCCTTTTTAGCTGGCAAAGCACAGCAGGCCTAATCTGGGACTTGCTGAAGCCAAAGAGAAACTTTCCAGTGATTTGGGATTAGACCCAGTGAAGGTAACTCATGTATGAACTAGTTTGCATTATGCCTGAACCACAGTGGGTTCTAAGGAAATAACTTACTTTTATTTGACTTTGGAGAAACATGTCTGATGAGTTGATTTTCATAATTCCATCCTGAAAAGGCAGTAACAGATCAGTTAAATTGTCACACAACATTCCAGCAAAAGCAAATGCATCAGACCGACTTATCTTTTTAAAAATGTAATCTGTGTGGGAAAGAACACGTTGTACTTATGTAGCATTATGAAATCATGTTTTTAAAAGAATATGGAAATGCACTAGTTTAATTAGATTGCTCTTCTTAAATGATAATGGGCTTCCTTTTCAAATAAGGGGTTTTAAATGTTGAATTGCTGTTACAAATAGTAATAAAAACTCAGTAATCCTACACAAGCATTCAGCCAAAGTGTGTTTGGAGGGCCAACTCTCCAATGGCCTGGAGGGGCCACTCCATTTTCCCCCATGGCTACTTAGGGAGTATCAGAGGTTTCCCTCCCTTGCTGATGTGGCTGTCTCCTGCTGGAACAACTATACAACATTGCCATCTGCTGACTGTCCTTTTTCATTACAGTACAAACAAAGCCCAGCCCAAAAAAACAAACACTCTAGAAACCAGCAATTTATATTTAAAGACCTTCTGAATATTCATATTTGTTTTAAAAAAGCAAAAAGAGGAACTTCTCAGAGTGGCTATTTTTTCAGAGGACCCGATTTCATATACTCATTTGATATTATGCTGTGAAGCACATCTTAGAGAGCGTACACAGGAACATTTCAAAAGGCACATGGAGCCTAAGATCTCCTGTTTGCCAGCAAAAAAAATGGAGGTTGTCATGACTAATTGCTGCTATTCAGTGTTTTAATATCTTGATACCAAGTAAATTTGTCTAAATTAACCAAGAGTTCACCTCCTTCCCCAAAGTTCTCTGATGCTGGAAGCCTGCTAATTGCTTTAGAAACAAGTGACAGACTTCTGTCTTGTACTCCTAGGTAGCAGTGCAAAGGGTTGGTTGAAAAATTTCACAGGAAAAACAATGATTTTAAATATATCATTCAATTTAAAGGCAGCCAAGCATAGTACAAGAACACAATGGCTGTACCTACACCTGAACTGGTGAAGAAATACAGACTGAGCAATTTTCATGTTGTGTTTTTCACAGTTCCTGTGACTTTCTGGCAGCTCTGTTTTATTCTCAGTACAATTAATTAATTAATTTGATGTCCTGTCAACAGGTACAACTCTGCTTCAGGGGACAGAAAGTTTGGAGAAATGTTTGACCTTTTAGGTGCTTAGCTAAACATAAGCTCTATGTAAACAACTGCTGTTTGCCCACCATTAAGAGTGACACATTATTCCCTAATCATGCTGACTGTACTTTTAGCGTCTATTTAGCTGCACGAAATTACCTCCTCACTTCACACAGCTGGAACACTTATCAGCGTAACCAGTGACAAGGACAGGTTAAAAGTGCCTTTATTGAGATCATGTGCTATTTCTAACTGCACAACTGCCAGTAGAAAAGGAATACTGTTTTTAAATGCTGAACACTAATCCTGCAGAAATTTGCAAGCATCTAACTTTTATAGTTTAAGTGGTCCTCACACAGGCCACTCTCAGTATGCGAATTTTAGCAAAAACAAATCTCTGCAAGTTATGTACCTTGGATTGCACAACATTCAATACAAGCCTGTCTCTCACTGTTTGCTTTGTACAACACCAATGACAATGAGAGCTCAACCAATAATGACGAAGCCTAGTGAATTACAAAAAAAAAAGGTAATAATATTATTCTGTAAAGAAGTATTCATGTTAATATTTGTAATTTTATTAAAAATCAATTACTTGATATCAACAATCCATCATAGACCTCTATTTCAATCTAGACTTAAACCTGACCTTCCTGTCTATGTCTGAAATGTGTTCACAGCTATGGTCATTTATATACCCCAGTGAATAATCTGCAGTAATGTTCAGTTATTTAAGCATCTAGAAATGGGATTTCAAAGGGAATCAGGACTGTCCTATCTCTCCCCCTTTGAAGTTACGAGGCATTTCAGTATTCATTTCAAGGGTAGATGATGTCAATACTTGAAAATCCCACCCAGAACCATCCCATTCTCCAGGCCAAGAAATACAACAGATTAAAAATAATGATGCTGTACTTGTTTAATGTACATTTGGTTACAAATCCCCAAACACGTACATGAATGCAGAAGTAACCCCTATGGCTGTAGACCATCATCTGACACAGTGAGGATCAACCTACGAGCCTCCTATTGCAGGGTCAGAGGCTGGACACTGTGGTGATCATAGAAGTGCCCGGTCTAGGCACATGTGTTCTCAGAGGAGAAAATAAAGACCGCTGAATGTCAATCTCAGTGCTAAAGGGTCCATCGTGGTAGTACCTGGACACCAGTACTTCTCGAGAAACCTTGCTAGGACGTGTTTAGAATTAATGATTTCTTGCCTCTATTTCTTTGAGTGTTTTCCATGGTATCCACTGTCCCAGCATAAACCATTGTTTCTTTCTTCTCAGTTTCTAGTATGTACATTTCCTCCCATTTATCGAGAACTTTTTACACCTCATAGATTCAATCTGTTTGGAAAGAGAAAGCAGTTTTCGTGCTATCCTCTTTGTCTCACGTCTGCTGCAGGGCTCTGGAAGTATAAAAATACATGAACAATTAAAAGGACAGACCTGGCAGTGGAAAGCTAATTGGCATCTAAGGCTGTGTCCATAGTGCTTTCAGTAGGCATACCCAAGTACAAGCTTGAGTTAACCAAGGCAAGCAGTACAGACCGGGAGCCTGTCAACATTGCCCCCAGTTCAGCTGGTATACACACCCAGTGTACCCACACTTCATTTCCACCAGTCTGAACACTGGCACACAAGCTATGCCACTCACCTTTCACAGTCACCCTAACCAAGGCCCTTTCGCACTTCATGCAAAAATGTGGTCAGGCTCTAAATACAACGGGAACACAGCCAAGGAGGAAATCACTGCATCCCCTCATGGAGAACAGATAACAGCATGCAAGGAGCAGAATAAACATGCTGTACTCCCTTAGGAGAGTCCAGAAAATGCACTTCGGAATTTTACAGGCCAACTTCACTGCCACCTCACCTACTCACCTCACTAAAACAAGTCAATAATGTGATCCTACAAGGTCCTACATGGCCAGCTCACGCACCTGCCCAGCCAGGGTCTTATTCGAGTCAAAGACCTTTTCAGCTTTTCACAGCTTGCCAGCGAGCTCATCTGCAGCCTGTTGGTGACCATGCTGCTGCAGCTGGAGCTGTATTATGGGGCCTTGCCAGCTCCTCATCTAGGGAATGAGGGGAGCTACATGCACAGATTAATAGTGCCCCTCACTCCAAGGGTCTGGACTAATACAAATAAACTACTTTCTTCCCTGGTGACCCTGCAGCTCAAGGTCATGCTGTTTTATCTGTCTCCCACACCTTGGTTCATCTCTTGGTGTTTGTCCGCAAGGGCAGCTATGGAAAGCCAAGCAGCCAGGAAACATGCCAGGGTGCAGGGTTATACCTCTGAGGCTCTGCGGTTGCAGAGCAGGCAGAGAGGGGAAGGAAGGAGGGAGGGAAGGCACCAGCAAAGAGAGTGAGAATGGGGAGAGGAATATCTGGTGTCTCTCTGCTGTGTGAAAGCTCCTAATGGTGCGACCTGTCTTGTCTGACTAGTGCAGTGAGCAGGTCAAGAAAATCCTGGCAACTCAGGAGCTGCCCTGGAGCTGGGAGGGGCTTTCGGAGGCCGCAGTAGTTCGTTAGCCACATTTGCAATGTAATGGCTTTGTGCCATGCTGTCAGATTCAGGACTAGGCCACTGTGTTGGGTAATAACGATGTTTCAACGATTAAAGACTGCCTGTTGTAATCCCAGGACACCTAAATTCCCTACTCTCCAAGCAGCTTGTCACGGGCAGCCAACCCGCCGCTGCCTCCCTCTGGTCTGTGGTGCAGGATCAGAGCAGACAGCTTTGATGAAAAGCGAGGCAGGCTGGAGGAAGAGACCGTGAGCCCAGCTTGAGTCATGCACTGCTTCATGTGGGGAAAGTGCCTGTCCGTGCTTCCTGCTGCTCCCCGTCCCAGGGGCTAAAAGTCACTCACTTCTCAAAAATCCTGTCCTTTCATGTGAGCCACTGAAAATGATAGAGAGCATATCCCCCCTCTGTGGATCAGGATAGCTATTGCTCCTGGAAGGGCCTTACAGAAATGCTATCTGGAGAGAAGGAAATACTGCCTTCTATTTTAGAAAAGATTAAGAAAACATTTTATTCAATTTTAAAAAACAATCAGATCTCCTTTTTTCCCTCTGGGAAAACTGTAAAGTTCTCATTTCAAGTTAACTTGGATTGAATACTTTTTCAATTGCTTAGCACCCCACCTCACAAAAAAAAAAAACACCACCAAAAAAAAACCCAAAAAAAACCCCTCAACAAACAGTATTTGCAGAGCCTTGTTCCCTATAGTGCCAGCACATGTTAGCACATTTGGCACAAATTTCTTGGCTTGGGCTTCTAAATACAGCTGTAACACAAAAAGAAGAACAGCAACATTTACATCTTTCTGACTTGGCTGGTTTTGATTCCTCAATGTGCAATTGAGGAAGGTAGGGAGGGGAAGTTTGAGGTTAACCAAGTAAGCATTTTTTAAATTAGTACCTGGTAGGGAGGAGAAGGGGAGAAACCTTTACCCATTGTTTAAATGTCTTTGAGCTCATTTTATGCAAAACCATTCCTCAGATATGCCTTGGCCTAGAGAGTTCTGATTGTTTTATTCATTAGTCCTGTGGGAGACCCAGAGCCAATGACTGATTTTATGGGTTTTTTAGTGATTGGCTGCAAAGCTCTGGAATTCAAAACCTGTACTATGCTGTAGAAACAAACATAATCAGGGCAGCTGCATTCGGGCATACATTCATTGACGGGAAGACAGTTACATTAGGGAGGAATTTGAGCCAGTTCAATTGCTAGGAGGGAAAAAAAAAAAGCAGAAGCTGGTTTGATTGTTCAAGCATTGTTCCTACTGAAGGTGTGTTTGTAAAAGTGAGTTAGAGGCCAGTGATAGGAGCTGCCCGTGGTGAAGCTAACAACTGCCCACAGTCTGGAGCAGGACACCAGGACACTGAGACATTTCACAGAAAGCAGATTTAGATCTTCCTCTTTCCTCAAAAAGGAAATGCAGAAGGCATTTTATATCACCACTTAAACAGCTATTTTCTTATTCACCACATTATAATTTGCTAACTGGTGTGTTCTCATGCTCTGGAAGAAAACTGTGCTTTGAGTACAGGTTTTCAATAGAAGCATAAAATGCAGGTGTATTACAGTCAGACTAGTTATACTATACTCTACCCTGATGGCGTTTCACAGGATTTCCCAGTTCATCATCAGTCAGCTTTTCTTTTTGCTCTTCCACAACTTTCCAGATTTATGTATTTTACCTTACTCAAAGTTCCTGATCCAGATTCCACTGATCAAAGGCCTTATAAAAAGACACTCCTTTCTCAAGCAGTACATAAATAGACTGTAAACTTCATTGCTGTTACTAAACCAAAGTACCCAGCAAGATCCACGAGGGACTGGCCTATTGTACGGATAACTAGAGCATCCAGTACTGTGAAGGCTGAAAAGAAGCTTAGGAAGGGCAAGTGAAAGCACATGATTCAGGGCTTAACCTACTCATGATAAGCATGAAATCCAGTTATCACGTTTCTGCCAGCTGAAGGGTTTCACGTACCATCCCCTGAGACATCTTTAACACACCAGAGTGCTGTGACTCTGACAGTGACAGAATCAGTCACAGACTCACAGAGATGATTTGGCGGTTCCCTAGGTTTCTTCAGCATTAGAAACTCTCCCACTGGCATCAGTCGTTTCAGATAAGGCCAGGAGTGAAGCAAGTATAAGAAAGATGTTATGTGCCTGATTTTAATAAATGTCAGCATATTTTGATCACACTAACAGGAAAAATCTCAACAGTTGAGGTAATTTTTTGTTTGTTTTCCTTACGACCCTTTAGAACACCTTATTGCCATAATTTGTGCCATATTTCTTTCCTGCTTAACTCAGAACTATCCTATCACTCACCTGTTTTATCTTCTGGAGTCCGGCTCATCCGTAGCACCATTTCTAATTCATTCTTCAGTCTAGAATAGAACAAAAGAGAACAACAGTTTCACAAATATCTTTTCAAGATCATATACAAAGTTAGATGTGAGCAAATAGTTATTACGTATAATGAAGATGATTACACATGTCCAGAGGCCAAATGTTGCTCTAACAGGGCATAGAGCAAATTCAAGCTCACTGAATTACAGCGAAGTGACTCCAGGTCTGAATGCTCAGTGATGCAAAGGAGAGAAGAATTGACTCTCTGTGAGGAGCTAACAGGATTCAAACAATCACCCTCTACCTCATTAAAACTGCAGCTTCTTTTCCTAAGAGGTGAAACCTCTTGTTCACTGAATGAAAATACTGAAGCAATTACACGTTACTTACACACATAGGTATCACAATAACATAAGCAGACAGCTTAGTTCTTTGCATATACGTCAATATTCTTACTTCCCCTCTCCTCATCAGATCTCAAAAATCCTACCAGATATTCTAATATCTACTAACCAATGTTCTTTTTAAAAAGACATCAGTCTTGTATGAAAATCTTTTCCTCTGTCCACCCTCCAAGGATGGTTTCCTTATATATAGAAGGGACTACACATGATCCATGGCAAGAGGAAAAACTCGGTCTTGGGCTCCCAGTAGCAACTAATGCATGGAAATGACTCAGATTTTGATTGTTAGTTTTCATGCAAAGCTAGAAAGTTGTCATTAGGATAGCACAAGTTCCTAGACTTCTCAGGAAACAGACTGCTATCCAGAACTGAACAGTCTTATAGGGTATTGGATTTTTATACCTATAGCTGTCAAATCTCTCAACAACTCCTTTAGCTCATTCTAGGATGTTTATCGTTATTCTCTTTCAGCCCTTTGGCAGAAGACAAAATGTCATATGTTTCCCCTTTACCGCTAAAATATTTATAAAAGCTTGCACAAAAATCAATCTCTGTAGGCTAGATAAAATTTGCATATGCATGCTCTATAAATATTCCACACTATCCATCTTAAATTCATGCCAGTTTGACTTTATCTCGCAGCAACACATCATGAATTCTCTCTCTGTAGACAAGTGTAGATGTCTAGAGTACTGGCCCGCTCTTAATTATCTTCCTCTTTACACTAGCAGAAACTAGTGAACATGAGTCTCTTTCACACTCCAGGATCTTAACAGAAGAATCATCCAAACTACATTTTGAAAGCACAGTGTAAATATTGTAATGTGTACACACTGAATACACTGGAAACAACAATTGCAAAGACATAAAAGACGTCTTAAGTCATCTGGTCTACTTAGAGCAACATTTACAAGAAAAAGGCATGAGTAAGAAGGGGAACCAGCAGCTTAGTGAAAAAGTGACTTCTTAATTCTTCAGGTTCAGACGTGAAGGGGGCAAGAACAGGAAAGTTGGTAGCTAAGATCTCCTGTTAGGACAGCTTTCAAACCTAAAGGTTAGAGTCTAGAATTAAACAACCATAAGGTCAAACACTGAGGGTAGCAAGTCAGATCAGAGCTTGGAGCAGGAGTAAGGAGATTTGGAAGCTGTGATATAAAATATCAGGGGCACACAACAGAGGCACGGAAACACTGGGTCAGTCCAAAGAAGACAGGGAGCCTCTGAGAATAAGCTAGTCAAAATAAGGAAGTCAAACCAAGTCCTGCCTTAGAGGACAGGACGCAGGCAATTGAAAGCACAGGCTTTGTTGCCTTCATAATAGGAAACAAAGCCAATGTCCCAGCAAAAGTGACACAGTGAAATTTAACAATGCAGGCTGCAGTCTGTGTAGTCAGAAGACTTCTCTGGGATGACATAAGTCTTTGGTGGGGGTCAGTTAGGAATGGCAAAAGAAAACCTTTGTCCTGCTCAGAGCTAAACCATGTCTCCCAGCGTGATTGGTACAAAACAGGGGGGTAGGGGGTGCGGGGAGATCAAAAATATGTATTAAGAAAGGAGAAAGATTTTTGCCTAGAACAAGCCATCCACAGGGTCTAATCCCTTGGCCTTCCCTCCAAGACATGACATTTTAAAAGCTTCAAGAAATCTATTTACTTGTTTCTGCTTTATCCCATCTACCTAGTTGCTGCTAGGGGGGTTGACAGCATTTGCAACACTTACTCTTTGTTTCTTTCCAGAGCAGTACCGGTGTTCTTCATAAGAACCTACGCATCTTTCCTGAGTGCCTGTATTTCTGGAGTATTTTCTACCTGTATTTCAGTAAAATTCAGCTCTGATGAAAACTTCTGAATGAGCTGCTCGTGAGACTAAGAGCTAATATGGCCAGACAAAAAACCCCTATGGCTGGTTTTAGAGTCACTCAAAGTTCTTTCCATTTGTAAATGAATTAAAGGTTTGTTACAGATAAAAAAGAACATGGACCATTCTCTCTGTGTCACAGCCAGTAGATATGAAGACTCAGACTCATGCAAACCCCTTGCTTTTGGACAATCCTTTCAGGTGTTTTGCCACTGAGCAGGGTGTTACTCATCCTAGACAAAGCGTTTATGCTGTCAACTGTGCCACGTTCATCATTACCTTTCATTTTCATTTCAACAGATTGTCAATATCACACAGGAGCTCCCAGGCTCAATGCCAAAGAGAGTAGATGACTAGGGTGAAATTCTCAGAGCAAATCCAAAGGATTGGCTCTGGGTCGATGGAGAACATCGGCCTAAAAAGCTATCAGGAGCAGAAGGGGCTAGTTTTGGAGTAGGGAAAGTAAAAAGAGGAAGAAAACAAAAGGGTCAGATAGAGAAAGGGGCAGGTACTGACAGATCCAGGCTGGGATGAAATGGGGTCCTGTGCCATAGGCAGGGTGGGAAGAGGCTCCAAGGGGGTCTGGGCAGGGCCAGTCAGGGATGGCTCTGCCCTCAGGGCTTGACATCTCCTCTGTGCTCCCCTTCTGCTTCCACAGTGGAGCACACCTTTCCTGGCGCCTCTTCCTTTTGCCAGAAGTAAGATGTCACCGGTGGGAGAGACGGGGGGAAGGGGAGTGTGGCACTACTCCTGGCAGCCTGAGGCCAATGTCACCCTCTGTACAGCAGCACTTCTGCAGTAAAGCTGGCACAAAGCCTGATGTGGCCCTACCAAAGAGAACACAGAAGAACAATAGGTTTGATACTTCTGAAATCCAGCACAGGCTATTCAGCCAATGCTCTGCTTATTCTGTAGCAGCTGCTTTCTCAGATTTCTCTAGTATGGGTTGTTCCTACAGAAACTGTTGTAAGCAATGAAGCAACGGGCAAGCACTAGATCTCCTATGTCAAAGATAAGTTCAAGAAGTTCAGGAAGTGCCCATATCTGACTTCAAATACTTAATTTCTCTATAGCATCACCAAGGAAAGGAGCTAATATTGACAAGCAAATACTACCTTGTACTGTGCTATAGGCAGAGAGTCCAAAAGCATCATCATGTACAGCTCATACTCACTCTAAATAAATTGAGAGGAAAGAAGACCATCAAAAAATGTTGTACACAATCCAAAGATTACAGATTCTTGTTTCAGTTTGGCTCCAGGAAAATCATACCTTTTGTGCTGTGACAGAAGGTTTACTTACACTACCCCATACATGGGTTTTTTCAACATCCAGAGGTGATCATTTGGATTTTGACTATACCAATGTCATTCTCAGCACAGTTCACTTACCCAACTATCTTCTCTTCCTCAAGGATTTCTTGCTTGTAATGCCTGCCCCCTCTTCCTTTCTCTTGCCTATAAATGCTGGATTTTAGCAGATAATTATTTTGTCAACAAATATGGAGAAATTACTTTTTTCGCCCCTCAGTTATTACTGGGAGAGTCAACGTAGAATTTCTACCGTCACTAGGACCACATCACAGTATACAGAATCAGAGTGCAACTTCATTTTTCACCTATAATATTTTAGCTGTGTTCCACATGCAAATTACTGTCCTGAGTGCCCAAGAGGAGAAATAAACAGATTTGGTCCCCAAATAAAGGATTTCCAGTGTCACCCTTCAACATAGTGAAAAATGAAAAGGAAAAAAAGAATAGGAAACTGCCTGATAAGTCAGATCAGAATTATACTCCTCACGTGTAACTGTCAAAGTGAGAGGTGGAAAAATAATTCACCAGCCTGATTTTTTTTTTCCCAAACATTTTAATGATTTTAGAATTAGGGCTAGAGTTTCAGAAAAAGTTAGTAAAGGTTGGTGTTTTGGGGGGTTTTGGTTTGTTTGTGAGTTTTTTTTAGTAATTCCTTTATCAAAGTGCTTGAGTGCTAGCCAGATGTTTGGTGTCTGTTTGTGTAACTCACACAATACATTAGGGGAAATCTAGGAAAGAACTCATATGTCTTTCCCAAAAGCTGTCTGCCCTTCTCTCCTGACCATACAGAGACATTTGAACAAGTGCAAATGTAAGAATTGCATGTGATGCTGCTCTCTTGTAACCTGGGGGATACTGCAGGAAAAAAGAGTTATGGCTTGCTGCTATATGGTTAATTAAAAGGCATATTTTAATTAAATGGAAAAATTCCTTCAGCTAAAGTGGCACAAGCCTGACTTAGGCTTGGCAGAAGGAGCCACCATCAAATTGGAAGATGAACCTGAGCAGCCTAGAATCCACATCCCTAGCTGAGCAAGGTACACAGAAAGCAGTCTCGGAAGCGCAGTTTTCATCTGTGTCACATCCTGTGACACAGGAACACTGGGAACACATGCAAGGGCTTGTCATCTCACCAGTAGGGCCAGAAGGAGAACTGGGAATGCACTAAAGACAAAATCACATGTCTTTTATAGCCATGCAGTTTAGTTTGCTGGTCAGCTAAAAAAAAAAAAATAGAGGGAAACACTTAACACGCACACACACACATACAGCTGTGGCCCTAATTTGAATGAATGAAAGCAGTGACTGAAAACACAGCCTGCTCCTGAACCACTGAATATGAGCAATTTCCAATTCACCTTTCTCCCCAGTGGCATTTCCTCCAGTCTTGTGGCCTTTGCATCTGCAGATGATTTGCAGAGGTGTGCAATTCCTTGTGATTTCTCCTTTCTCTATTAACACGATGATGCTTATAGATGGAAACGGTGTCAGCTCAAATCACTGAGCAGACTGGAAACCAACTTTCTATAGAGGCATATCTCTTAACACTTCTATTCTCTACTCTTGTTTGCTTACCTGTGTACAGTAGGAGAAGGTGCAAAAATGAGGAAGAAATCAGCCATCCCTTTTGAGACCACAAGTGATTAAATAAAAAAAAACAAATGATGCTATGAGCCCATGAAGTTTGCTAGGTATGTTTGATTTTAACGTGTGAGCAAGGGGGCAGAGAAAAGTCTCCTGAAGAATATAAATCCCCAGGAGAATCACTTTTCTCACTGTAGCTAAATAGGGTTAAATGTCCCAGATACACTGAGAAAAAAATAGGCAAAGGGCACTGGGAGATAATGCATTCAAAACATTTAAGATACATTTAGCTTATGTTGTGCTAAAGTTTAGGAATATTTCTTACCTTAATTTCCTTCAGAATATCACCAAATATCAAAGAGCTGTTGCATATATCTTCAAATACTTCCTCAACAACCTGGAGTCACTTGAAATGGAGGGGATGACAGCCACAGATTTTCTGGAGCTCCTGTACAATCGTCAAAATGAACGACTACATATCTGCATGTGCAGAAGGCGTCTAAAATAGTTACTGTCAGAATGTATTACTTTGTTCAAGTTCATGCCATTTCTCCTGACAGTATGCAGTAAGAAATATCATCAGAATCCAGATCAAGTCATGGTCATAGCACAAATTCTGTATTTTGATCATCAGTAGGAAGAAAACTCACATTCAACAAGACAGATGTACTAATCATCAAAAAGACTAGTAGCATACAAAGAAGACACAGATTTGTGTTGCAGAAGACAATTACTACGTTACGCCTCAACTTATTTTTTAATATCTTGCTTACATCTTTACAGCCAATCCTTCCATAAGTATAAATTAGTCTCTCTGTCTCTACTGACTTCAGCAGGTCATCTCCAGGTTTGGAAGAAGCAGCCCTTGGAACACGTTGCATCCCTTAAAGCAACTGTTAGCTCAGAGAGACATAATTAATATATAAATAACCTGAGAAACCCTAGCTAAGAAATACAACAGTTAAAATCATACCCTTATAATCTCATACATACCAGCTCTGAGTAATAAACCTTGAAAAGAGAAAGGAAGGGTCTCTTAGGCAACCTGTGCTACTTCCTCTGTCATGGGAACTTTAGAGTGCTGCTGGCCTCACTTCAAAGTGCTCTGTTCCTAAGATTAACTTTTTCACAACAAGCCTCTTAGGTAGATAATAGACTATGGCAGTTTTTCATTTTGTGAATATCCTTGTTTCAAACCAAGGCTGATAGAAATTTTGACCATTTAATCAAAGGGCAAAGATTGCCATCACTGCTAGTTAGTACAGCTTTCTGCTAAATTTTACCAGAGTTACACTATCTCACAAAAATTGTACTGATTCAAATTGTTTCTGGGGAAAATGTTTTCTGGGAAAAACTGCTTTAAAAATTACAAGATCAAGCTGTTATCCTGCTATAATACAGCACTTTGCCTCTTCTGTTTTCCCCCACCCCTTCTTCCTTTTACTCTGGCCTCTCAGCCCAGAGGCATAGGAGAAAGGTTGCTTGAGGATATTTACCGAAGTGGGAAGTAGCCAACATTTTTGGCAAGCTGGTTAACCGCATGGCAGATGATATCTCCTAGAATCCAGTGGAGCACGGATTATGCTGCTTCTCTAAGAGTTAGACCCACAAGTAGATTAGATGAATTTGTTGCTTCACTTCCCTCATTTTGCATAACTTTTTTTTAAAAGCTTTAGTAGTGTGTTGGAGGTATACAAGAAAGACCTCTGCTTATTTGCTTGATCATTTCTTTGCCAGTTTCTGGTATACTTAACACTGCTATTGGGATGGCTGTTTCAGTCAAGCCTGACCTCTATTTTCTCTGTCAGCAGTCATGTCTCCCCTGGTCCTGCAAATACCACTGCTTAATTCTCTGTAAAATGCCCTTGACAAACCAGCTGGCATTTTACAAAGGATGAAAACCTGGCCATAAGTACCACAGTGAGGGATAAGGTGCCAAATTCTTTCAAAAATTACTCTCATCTACGTGAAATGCCAGTTCTTCTCCAGCCCACACTAGCCTAGCCATTTGTTAGCTTACCTACCCCTAACTGCTTTCATTAAGTTCCAGTATCTTACTCTCACTATTCTATTTCTATTAATCCAGTATCTTACTTTCACTCCTGCATTTGGCTTCGAGTGCTGATGAGATTGTTAATGCTTCCCCCAAGGCAGCAACTCAAGCAACACAAGCAACTTCTGCAAGGTGTATGTGCTTGACTCATCAAATTCACGCCCCATCCCACTCATCACAAGAGGCCAGCCAGATTGCAGCAACAGTCTGTGCGTAAAGAGAGTCTACAGCACACACAGAGAAGGTAGTTTCTTTAACAAATTACCAGTACCTGCTGGACGAGACGCTGAATATATGGTTCCTTCAGAGCTGCTGACCAACAGTAATTTTTCCCATATGGATCACTAGCTTGCAAGATCCTGCTTTACTGTGTACTTAACACAACGTTTCCACATGACAATGGCGGGAAAGGTAAACAGTGGCATACAGTTTTGGGCTCAGGGTTTTGGAGCACATAGTAGATGTGTCTTACAAGTATGCAACTAAGCAAATGCATGGGATCATCTCTCTGACAAGAAGAGAGAGGTGATTTTGCCTAAACCCATTCTATTTTCCTGAAACACACATAACCAATCCACCCAGAAAGATAATGCAAAATTTACCTTTCCATCAACTTGGGGACTCTTTTTCTTACCTTAGCCAGCTTTCTTTCACGCTGCTCTGATACTTTGCTCCCTGTGAAATCGTTCTGTAACAGTTCATGCTTTGCTATGAACTCCTGGAAATGTAGGAACTTGTTAAACTCTTCAGTTTTAGTTACACCAGCCAGGTACAAAGGTATGAACTGGTATTCCTCCTTGGCAAGCTCCACAACACAGTGTTGGCTGTTCTTAACTGGTTTGTTTTCCAGCACCATAATCTCTGACACATCTAACTCATCTCTTTTGAGATGCATATGAAGTCTGTCAGTTCCCTCCTCTACTTTCTTTTTAAGCGCTTTCAACTTTAACATTGCCAGTGGAGTAGAAAAATCTGATGAGGCACCAACACCGGTCACAGGTGACTGTGGACGTCTGTTGTTAGGGCAGGAAGATTCAGCCTGTGCTGGCAGCAGAGGGATGCTGGAACAAAAGTTACCTGAAAATCTTTTCATCTTCCTTGCTTTCTCATTTTCAGCTGGGAATTGATTTCTTTCTGTCAAAAAACTAGTTTTTTTCCTAGTAGAGTGCTATCGTCTCTGTTTTATTTTCTCTGAAGGCTTATAAAGCTTGTTATGATTTAAGTGTCTGGAGGTGTAAAGTTTAACATCTGTTCTGTAGGCCATTTCCACACTATTTGAGAGATGAGCCAGGCTCCTCACTTGACAGTTTCTCTCCATGATGAAACGGATTGTTGTAGCACACACTCAAAAGAAAGAGGAAAGACAAAATACACTTAAAAAAGGGAAAACTTTAGATGACAAAAACTTTCAACAAAAGTCTTCCACTTCTAGAACAGAGTATTTTACACAGACATGGCCTACAAAAATATGCTACCTTCCTTCTTATCCACAGCAGTATACAATAAGGTGACCTAGAGACGCCTGTGGGTTCCTGCAAAGCTCAGCCTCTGCCCGCATGTCTTGGTAACACAGTCTCTGACATTTTCCCCCCAGCCTCCCCATGAGTTCTGCTGCTTAAGACAGCAGCCTCTTCTACCCGTTCATTAACACTAGGCCTAAGGTTGGTCCCTTTCCACTGTATGTCAAATAATCCCTTTCAGAAACTCTCAGTATTCTTATTGGTATGTTGCTTTACAAATTTAGTCTTCCTGATTTTAAGTCTAACTTTGTTCATTGTCAGATAATACTTTGTCACCTGCTAATCTTGTGCCAGTACTTTATTTTCAATAGTTCTTCCCTTGTCATCGACTCTTCTATGTTGTTTATAGAGAGAAATCATGGCTTCTCTCAGCCTTCTTCCTTTCTCCCAAGCTCAGTGTATGTTGTTTCTGTATAAACATATTTTCGTAAGGTAGGCTCACCATTCTTCTAGTCATCTTAATAACAACGCTTTAGTCCTCTTACAGTTACAAAGAGTCACAGAACGGTCGACATCAAAAGGCGTCTCTGGACATCATCTAATGCAACCCCCCTTCTCGGAGCAGGGTCAGCTACAGCAGGTTGCGAAGGGCCATGTCTAGTTGGGTTTTGATTATCTCCAAGGATGGAGCCTCCACAACCTCTGTGGGCAACCTGTTCTGATGTTTGACCACCGTCACCATGAAAGAAGTTGTTTCTTGTGTTTAAATTGAATTTCCTGTGTTTTCATTTGTGCCCATTGCCTCCTGTCCTGTCACTGGGCACCACTGAGAAGAGTCTGGCTCCATCCTCTTTGCTCCTCCTATCAGGTATTAATACACATCGATAGCACATTGAAGAGAAGACTCAGGGGGTCTTCTCTTCTCTGGGCTGAATAGCTGCAGCTCTCTCAGCCTGTCCTCATACATCAGATGCCCCAAGCTCTTAACCATTTTCATGGCCCTTCACTAGACTCACTCCAGTATGTCCACGTCTCTCTTGTACTTGGGAGCCCAGAACTGGACTCAATACTCTAGAAGCACCTCGCCAGTGCTGAGTAGAAGGGAAGGATCACCTCCCTCGACCTGCTGACAACGCTCTTCCTAATGCAGCCCAGGATGTGCCTGGCGCTGCTTGCCGTAAGGGCGCAAAGGGTGTTGGAGTTCCTCTGTCCTGAACATGTATGACAGAACCATACGTGGCATTTACTCGTGTTCCCATTTTTAAGTGTTGAGCCAGTTTTGACTGATTGTAAATTAAAAGGACTTTTGGTTCAAAATGAAGTTTACTTATTTGAAAGGAAAAAGGAAAAAGAAAAGAAAAAAAATTCTGATGGGATGAGAATAGCATTTTCTGCCAAACTGTCATGGTGCTTGGATCGACACATTGGATTAGCATGGATCTGACATCGCCAGAACAACACTGGCAATGACATCCCTGGAGCATATTTACCAAGAAAGGATGCCCATACCTACCCATTAATATGCCTCAGCCTTAGACCATAGCTCTTTTGGGATGAAGGTGGCATAGTCCATTCTGTGTCACCCTCATGACTCAGAAGGCCCACAAACGTTGCAGCTGATAACTAGCTGATAATTGTGGTGGATGACTTTGTCATCCATTTACTCACTCCGCATTAAATAATACAATAAACTCAGGTAACATCAGGATGTTACCAGGATAATGCTAACACTTGAGAAAAATGGGGCTGATTTTCCTAATTTTTCCTGGAAGGTGAGCCATTGATTAATTTTTTTTTGGGGGGGGGGGGGGCGGGGGGTAGGGGGTGAGATCGCCACCAAAAAATGAAAACTTTTTTGTAACTCATGTAATTATTGTACTCTGGCTCAGAGTGACCTAGTAAATGAGTCACTGTTGCACTCTGGTGTATTTAGAAGTATTTAAGCTTGTGTACACAGATACTCTGGTCCTGTAGGACTTGTTTCCCTTGGGGGTGAGGCAATGAAGCCCACAGAACCAGAATTAGGAAGACAAAAGGTTTGTGAGCTGTCTCCAAAGGGACAGGAATTTGGAGGAAAACAATGCAACTCCTTTCAATGCTGCACTGAGACAAAGGACCAGGCAGCAATCAAGGAACAGGTTGGTGCTTAGGCCAGCTCTCCATACCTCAGGGAGCTGGACAAGACCTTAAAATAGCTGCACATCCTGACAGACACCCACGCAACATATGAAAGACACCCAGGCCTGCAGAAGGCCATGCCAGAAGGTCAGGGCACAGCCTGAGCTCAACATCCCACTCCCCAAACCCAGTGCCAGCCCATGAGAAAGCTAATGAGAAAGGCAAGAGTACATTTGCATTAACTGTCAGCGTGTGCCAGGATGCCCAGGTGGCATTTGCTCTCAATGCTAGTAACAGGCAAGGACAGCTTCAATGAGCTAATATTTCAAAGTGGCTCTCACTTTTGTCTCCCTAGTACAGCTTGCTTCACCTCCTCAAGATGGTGACAACTTAATGTGGCTAAAACAGGTTCCTCTTAGCCCCTCCTGCCTCCCCAGCAAAGCCAGTTTCAGGTCTGCTGTATCAGCAGCACACCAGCCGACCCTGCCCGGTAGCAAACCTGGAGGGCTTGTAGCAAGGGGGGGTTTGACCCAGAGGTCAAACCTGGAGGGCTTTGACCCGGTGAGCCAACAGTGCTGCTACAGTGACAACCTGTGTCCAGCAGTTCTGAAACAGCGGGACATGTTTCTTTGTGAAGGGATACAGTCCCTCCACAGAAACACATGGAAGCACTCCCTCTTCATTTCAAACAGTACAAGACACTATGAGTTGAATGCATTAACATTGATAGTAAAAGCAAAGAAATGTGGCCACCCTGCTCAACAGGGAGGGGGACAGAGGAGGCCAAAAATGCCAAAGTGAGCTTTTTTCTTCAGTCATCACTGAAAAAGTGAGCAGGTGGCTGGCACAGGTAACATCAGCAAGAGAAGGGTAAATAAATGTTAAAAAACCTAATAGCCTGAATGAGCAGATTAGACAGCACTTCGAATAATGTGTTGCTAATTTGGCTGAACCTGATCAACATCTGTCTAGCATATGTGAAAAACTGCCTGAAACAGTCTCAGACATGTTAGCAGTTACTTTTGAGAAGGACAGCTGGGGTCTGGTGAGCCACCAACCATAGGAATAGTATAAGTACAGGCTCTGTGTTTAAAAGAATTGGGGAAGGGAGCAAGGAGACAAAGTAAAAGCTCAGCAACTTTACCTTCAACTTCCAAAAAGAAAGAACATCCTGAAAAAAAGTAAACTTGGTCTAAGCACCGAGACGAAAAACAAGGAGCTGAATAACAGCCAGTATGATGCTTTAAGAGTGTTAGCGCAGGGGAGAAGCAGTAACTGTTATATATTTTGACTTTACTTAGGCTTTTGGCATTGTCTTGGGTAGCATTCTTACAAGCACGCAAAACAAAAAAAAACAAAACAAAAAAAAAGAAAATCATCTAGATGGAAATAGGCTAGCATGGGTGCAAAATACAAACAAAACAAAACAAAACTCTGTAAAACTATATTCAAAGAGTAGTTATAAAGGTTCCCTGCCCAAATGGAAGAGGTATCAAGCAGTATTATATGGAGATTCATTCTGAATCTGTATCTAATTTTCCAAGCATTTTTGTTTAGACTATGGATGATGGAATACACAGTATGCTTGTTAAATTTGCAGATGACACGAAATGGAGAGGGGATGCAGATATTCTTAGAGACAGGATTGGAACTGAAAATGTTCTTGATAAATTGGAAAATTCTGAGAACAGCTGGATGAACTTCAATATGTGCAGGAACAATCAGCTGCCCAGTGGCCAGCAACAGCTGGCTCAGTAGGAAATTATTTAGAAAATATCTGGGGAATATGGTGGATGATATGATCAGCAGAAATCAACAGTGTCAGTATGGTGAGCAAGACAAATGCCAATCTGGGATATACAGGCTAGTCTTTAACACGTAGCAAGTGGGAATACTCCTGTCAGTGTGCCCAGCTCAGAAGAGGCTCCAGGTAAATGTTATGCCCAGTTTCAGGCACTGCTCTTCAGGAAATACTTAGGACAACTGGAGGATTCCAGAGACAGTGAGCTGAAACCATAAATGAGAAGAAAATGTATGTGGGTGGAAGAATTTAATTTAGCCTGAAGAAGAGACCAAATGAGGGAGGTATAGCAGAAAACATGGTTGTAGCATGACTGCAAAGATTTTAGGAGTTCAGTTATAAAAAAAAACATCTCCAGTGTTACAGAGCATGCCTTGCTTTTCCCAGTTTCCAAATGAGCAGCCTGGGGTGGCCAGGAGCAGACCCTAACTGCTCTTGCTACCCAGGAAAACAGACTGGGGACTAATAGACACAGCCAGAAAGTCAAATCCTGACGTGACAGCCTAGGCAGCATGATAACCCACAGAATCCCCTCGCTATTAAACGGTATTTGAAGCACATATTTAAATGTGATGTAGTCAGAGCCTTGATTTACATATCAAGGAGCAATAAATTTAAGTGGGATTGGCTCACTGGACGAAGGGCCACTGGGGAGAAGTAGGAAAAAGTGTGCGGATATGGGTAGGGTTTAGGTAGCATGGGTAAATTTTATAAACTGACATCTAATAAGGCAAAACTATATTATTCCTTCAACAACAATATGATACAGGGAGCAAAGGGGAGGGGGGGAAAGAAACCATTTAATTTTCCCTTCCTGCCACTCCATTCTTATCGCTGTTTCTTTTTTAATTGTCACTTTTAATTCCAGAACTGTTTAATTGTTCCCATGATTGACTTGTGCTGGAGGGATGGAAGTGAGCATGATAATAAGGTCATGATTTTTTTCATAGAAACACGAGAGAGAAAGAGCATATTGCAGCATGTTGAGTAGTGGAGAAGCAGCAGCAGCTGCTACTAAGAAGGATCTGCCTAGCCGATTATATTCGCTCCTCTTTTCTGTCTTTAAACAGACACAAAACCCTCTTGTGGAGTTTACTCTTATTTACTCTAGAAATGTAACAGTAGGCTGGCTAGGTACAGGTCAGAAAAGGTGACTAACTGTGTTTTCCCATTCAGAATATAGCCTGGGACGGCCCTGAAGGGAAGTCTAGAGCTGGGTTGGGATAAGTTCATACTCAGATGCTGTCCCTTCATTTCCTCTCTGGGCAGATCATGGTAGTCCGAAAACCTCAACACAAAAGCAGCCTTGAGTTCAATCCTCATTTAAGCTGAAGCTTTAAGGTCTAAGTGGATAGGAAGTGAAGCGAAGTACAAGGTAAGGCACGAAGCAAAAGAAAGCAAATTGTCTGTTATAAAATGGTTTTCTTGAACAGTTCAAGAACAGGAATTCTCTAATTTGTCTCCTTAGTGACTCTGTCAATGAGCAGATAGCAAAAGTGAACACCTCAGGGCCTGTTTCCTGCTAGGGGATAGGTCTGCATCCTGTCACTATCATTTCTGGTGGTAAGTGGGAAGCCAATAGGAAAGTGAAAGTTTCCAAAGGCATTGGGCAACATGCTGCGCAGCACAGGCCCTTTCCCTTTCAAGCCTATCTATATCCACTGCAACTAAGAGTAGTCTGCTTCTAAAAACCCATCCCACCATGCCTCTGTAGTCCATAATAAAAGAAAACACTGCTCTGAGGAAGAACCAGGTCTTTGAACATGTCTGTATAGCACAAACACAAGCACAAGAGGATGGGCAAAAAGTAAGGGATAGAAAAAACAGTGTGAGAGACCTTGACAGGTTAGAGGAATGGGCCAACAGAAACCTCTTGAAGGTCAAAAAGGAGAAGTGCAACATCTACAACTGGGATGGCCTAACTCCACATAGGAGTACAGGCTAGGGACAAACTGGATAGTAGCAGCTTTGCAGAAGAGTACTTGAGGGGTCCTTTTGGGCAAATTGCACAAGAGACAGCAGTGTGTCTTGCGATGAAGGCAGTTAACCACATACTAGGCTACATAAGCAAGTGCATAGTCAGCAGACAAAAGAAAGTTCTTATTCCCCTCTACTCTGCACTGGCAAGGCCACACCTGGAACACAGTGTCCAGTCTTGGGCCCTATAGAGCAAGAAAGACATTGACAAACTGGGGAGAGTCCAGCAGAGGAACACAGAGATTGCTGAGAGGCTGGAACACAGGCCACCCCAGGAGGAACTTTTCTGTATAGCCCAGAGACGAGACCACTAAGGAGAGGCAGGAAAGAAATTGCAGTCTCCCACTGCAATGAGTGGTAGAGAAGAGCGAGCCTCTTCTCAGAGGTGCACAGTGAAAGGGCAAAGGGCCACAGCCACGTGTTGCAACAAGGGGAAAATTAGGTTGGATATAACGAAAAAAATCTTCACAGCAAGAATGGTTTAGCACTGACGCACATGTCCAGAGAGGCTGTGAAATCTCCATCCTTGGAAGTACCTGCAACTTCACTGGGTAAGGTCCTAAGCATCCAATCAAAATTTCTTAGCCCAGCATGGAGGACAGCTGGACTGGGTGACCTCCAGAGGTCCCTTCCAGCCTAACTTTTGCTATGTTTCCAGGAATGTCTTTAAGCTTGCAAATGAAACACTAAAGTCAGGAAATACCCTCATTCTCTGTCTTGTGCATTCAAGCTGTGCACTGCAGGTGGCAGAGAAGCAACAGGAAAGAAGAAGCAGCAGCATTATTGTAGTCACAGTGCCTGAAGGATGTAAGTGAGGCAAGGTCTGTAGGAAGAGGTAATCTCTTTTATTAGACCGACTGATATAGTTAGAAGAAGTTGGATGGGATTTCAGGCACGCAAACGCTTCTTCAGCCTGAAAATAGAACCAGCGCACTTCAGTGTTAAACGCAGGTTGAAAACAGTTACTCTGAATTTAGCTAGCTATATTTATCAACTAGACCATCTGAGAAAAAAAGACCCACATAATTGGCACTTGCGGAGTGGAAGAGATGTTAACTACGTTTTCATCTCTCCTTTCAATATACCTCCTGAGAGAGGCAGAGGGATATTTTTGCCTACAGAACATGAGGGTGGAAGAGAGGTTTGAAGCATGACAAAGCAGCTCAGTACAGCTGAGCACGGCTTCCCAGGAGTCAGGGAAACTTGGGCTGCACACTGGGAAACATATACATGTGCTGGAGCCCAGTGTGAGGTTTCGGACAAGGTCACTGAGCAGGGGTGGCCCTGCAGCATGTGCCACACCGATCCCCGCTCACCAGCACGGACCACACGGGCGGTGCTCAGCTTTTCCTGCCGCATGGGAAGTCCACACATGAGCTGGCAGGCTGGGCGAAGGCCTCACCCGCTGCATCCCTCATGGCTTCCCCACCGTACGGCCAACGCCCCACCCGGCCCTTCAACCATGACGGGCTGACAGGAACCGGTGCCTCAGCCCTGAGGTGCTCACCAGCTCCTCCTGCTGCCGCCAGGGCCTGGCAGAGGCTCAGGGCCGCACTCAGCACAGGCCCCATCCCTCACCACAGACACCAGCCAGACGCCCCGCTGTCCCCAGGCCCCTGCCCAGCACCTGGCCGAGCCCCCGGGCCTGAGCCTCGCCTTCCCTCAATAGCGTTTCGGCCTGGGACATAAGGCCCGACCTGGGCTTGGTTTGGGATCAGCTCTGCGAGGCGCTTGTCTGCCACCCTGCTGCCCCCCCCAAAGCTATGGCAGGGCCCCCAAATCCAGCCCAAAGTTACTGCAGGAGCCCATTGCTCCTTCACAAGCGCTAAGCTCCAGTTACGAACCGTCCCCTCCCCACCCCGGGCTCAGCCCGACAGACCTCTCCCTGCCAGCAGCACGGCCCTCCTGCCCACCCCTCACGGGCCCAACCGCATCGTCCTGGAGGACGGGTGCTGGGACACGCAATGCACCCAGGCAGGCTTTCGGGATAGCCCCTCCAGCTCCCCAGGTACTTCTTGGGCTAATTACTACTGTTTCTTGCACTAATTACTGTTTTCTCCAGTTTTGTCTAAGAATGGCCTGACTGACAGTATTTCAAAATCCCGCAGGCAACCAATACCATGCATCCCTTGTCTAAAAGGAATAGTTACCAAAGGAAAAAAAGGAGGAAAGAAACAAAACAAAAAAAAGCGCATTTCTTCTGGCATGTCCTATTTTTGGTAAACTTCTGCTCCCCCCATTTTCTGTTCCCTCCATGTCTTCAATTAGATTTACTTTAAAAATTTGTCCTGAATTTGTATGTTCCTCATGTAACTAAAGGTCAATTAATTTGGACGCAGTGTCTAGCTGTTACTTCTTCCCTTCCTCGTCCTCCTCTCCCCCTGCTACCCTTGAATACGGGTGGCAAGTTTGCTGTTTTCTAATTTGGTGATGATACCCTTCATCCGACGTTGTTTATTAAACAGCTCTCAGGCTCGCAGTGCTGTGCACCAGTCCTTTCGACATCCATGCACCACGACCGTTCAGATTCCCCAGAGGCAACCTGAGCGTGGATGAGCAGTTGTGACTCCTGTTCAGACAAGGCTGACCCCTTTCCTCTTGATTTGGTCTCTACCCCTTCTCCTCCTGCCTCCCCTCTCTTCTCCACTCACACTCATTTGCCTCCCTCCACCTCATTTAAAGAAAAAGCTGTGGCAAAGCAGTGCCAGCTCAAGGCCGCTCAGGAGCACGGTTGTAGCAAATCTGAGGCACCCAGCACCCCTTTCTGAAGAAATTCCTGGCTCCTGGGACGTGTGAGCATCCACCTGCTGCTTGCAGTAAGAGAGGCTGTGGAGGTCCCAGGTCCGCTGTGGGGAGCCAGGAGGAATGCCTACCCGGAATATATGCTTGGTTTGGATATTTCCTGCAGATCTATGACATTGATCCTGCTCCCACTACTTAGCTCCTACTGCCTCGTTTTTCTTTCACTCCCTCACATGCCTGCAGATGCTTCTTTTCCACTGGTAGAATTTCCTTTCCAAGCCTTGCACCAGCCTGCCTGTCAACGTAGGTGTGCAGAGGACCTTGGCCACCACACTCACCTCCTTGCAGGGAGAGGCTTCATCTATTTCTAAAGAGATTGTGTGACTCGTATTACAAACACAAGGGAGCTGAAGGACCAAGACCTTACATCTAGTCCTCCGATAACATTTGGGTTTTCCCTCCACATTGGCTAACCTCCAAAAAACATAGTGCTCTTGTCTGAGGAGATTACTTTCATTGACAGAGCACCAAGTTTTTTCATTATATATCAAAAATATTTTAACCTTTAAGGAAAGAGGGCTTCCTGCTTTGCTTTCCTGACAGCAGTCAGTGACTGAAGATTTTTAGCCTTGAACTGAGCTGAGATGTTGGGTGGTTGCAGTGTGGAGGATCAGCAACAGGCATAATCCAGCAAAGCTGAATTCCCATGTCCTCAGGCAGTCACACCAGTATCTAGTGAGAGACTAGGAAGCAGGATGAAATCAAAGCGTGAGCCTCCCAGGAATTTGAGGTGGGTGAGAAGGACCTGTCACATGGGAAACAGGCTATTGGCAAGTCTGAACTAAGACTCATGGATGAGTCTGTACACTTAAATCTAACAGGGGAGGCAACGCCACACAGTAAATGGCCTGTGGAAGAGGTGAAAGAAAACAAGTGATTGAAAGCCGTAAGAGCCCAATATCTAGCAAAACTACAGCCAAACCAAGCCTCTGTGAGTGTCAGACCAGACTTCTGAACCCGTGTCAAGTTGTTGAATCAAACCGTAGACAAGCTGACATAGTGAGAGTGTGTGAGAAATAACATGGAAGATAGCCTTTCCCTGACAGATAACAACAGGCACATGTCTGACTGTCTTTAGGACCATGAGCAAGGCCCCATCTTCTTAGTACAGTTGTCCCCTCACATACACATTAGCTTGAAAATCCCGTAATTTGTTCCCAGTGCAGGTAGAAAGGAAGAACTACCAAAAACCAAACCCCAAAACCAAACCACCATACCGATGCCTGTACATTAATCCTACAAGCATACCTAATGAAATCCATTTCTCCTGAAGCTTGAGTAATATCAGACTGCATGCCTGATTTCTGACAAACTAGGTAACAACCACCTTAGTGAACATCGAGCACAGCACTGCCTGGCTCAAACGGCTGCCCTTATGCTGACAGCCGTCCTGCAGATTGGCACACAGCAGCCCGAGCCCCTCCTTCCAAAGGATCTTTGGTTTATGCTCAGGAGTCACAAAGCAGTTGGACCCAGTTAGCGTTTAGAATAAACATGAAACCTCCCGTCTGCACCCAGCAGTGATCATTCCCAGCCAGTATTCCTATGTACGGTGACCACAAATCTAGCTAAGTCAATATAGCTTTGTTACTAGTGGAACACGTAGGCGCCAAGCTGCAAAGCCTCTCTTACCTCTGAGCTATTGCTCCTTCTCCTCAAATTATGTTTGTGTAAGAGGAAAAGAAGCGGCAGCATTCCTTCCATTACCGTTGGTGCTACAGTGGGACTTTTGTTTGCAATGAACAACAGAAAAGGCTGCCAAGAAATCAGATCTATTGCTACAAGTTTTATGGATATTATCTTTCCCCTCAAACGCCCTGAAATGCAAATATCTTACAGTTGTTACATACTTCGTCACAGTCATGAGTTCCATTTACTTTAATTTCATATTGTTATTACATAAAAAGACGCAATCAACCAGAGGGCAGGGGGGCCATTTGAAGGGCCGGAGGCATTTGTTCTGCAAGCCTCTGTGAGGGGCCCGAACCAGACTACTGCAGCTGGAGTGACCTTGTGCTCAGATCCGCGGAGCAGCTCCGAGGCTGCATAAGCCCACTGCTTATGCAGCTTTAAGCTCCGCAGAGGCAGCCCCGTGGTGTGTGGAAGAGGCAGGATGAGGGCAGACTCTTTCTCAGCTATCTCCGGCACAGAAACAGGCTGGACGCTGTGTTGAGCCAGATGTGTGATTTGGGCCGTGTGTGGTGGGCCCGAGCAGGCTCAGACAGGTACCTGTGTCAAAGGCAAGCTCCATAGCTGGGGAGTGGGGGCACACAGCATTTCCATTATTAGAGTAGGTCTTCTGAGGTCACTACCTCACTAATTAACACTGCTATCTTCGGAGTCTAGCTAGACATTGTCATTTAGGGACTGACGATGATTTAGGCATTTGCACCTGTCTCAACCCCCCTCTACGACTGGTCTTTATGAAAGGACCTTTCTGTGGAAATCCTGCAATGAACACAGCCAGGATCGAGCTCCAACTTTTCCGCATGGACCATGACAGAGCTGAAAGCTCTGGAGTGCAGAGGGGAAAGAATAGGAGGCTGAGGGAGGCTTACCATAGCACTGGGATAATTCAAACCTGTCTGCTATGCAGGGCAGGCTTTATACAAAGGGCAAAATGGAGCCCTTAAATACAGCCCATCTGTCAGAAACTGTTTATAGGATCTGGGGACAGCATCACGGTCCAGCTATTCAGTAGTCACACCATGCAGTCTCATCAGTACCATTGGGAAGGCAGGTGTCAACAGCAGCAGGCTCCAGGATTAGATTTAAGAGTTTCTAAACTTAAATCCTTAAACAAAACCAGAAGTCCTTAACAAGTCAAAATCTAAGATGATTTTTAAAAATGGTCTACTTAGTTTTCGTCTCCATCCCAGTTTCATAATCACACTTTTGTCCCAGAAATATAACCTTGCTGCACTCAGTCTTGAAACCCAGACTTATCTGTTAAGAAGTATTGTTCCCCATTGCAGACAGTGGTAAAAGATCTCTACATGATGCATCTTAAACAGAAAAAACAAGGTATGCGCGGACTTGTTCTGAGATACTGCAGGCAAGATGCATTGTTTAGGTTGTGTATTAGAAATGCCAAAATAAAAGTTTGCTGGTATTCATACAGTCTGTGGGGCTTCAATAGATCTTATTGTTTTACCATAGTTCTAAAGTCAAAGTTTAAACTTTGTTTAAGCACAGTCTGATATTTTAGGTGGCTTTCCAGCAATGTCAGACTAGATCTCCCACTCCCTGGCACCTTCATTCTCCTCCCATAAAGCTTTTGAATGATCTCATCCAAACTTCAGAGGGGAACAGTCTCAAAAATAACAAAGTTCCATGTTTTACAAAACTGTTTAGAGAGGACTGGGGTTCACCCCATAACTTTTTTCATTCCATTGGCTAGTTTCTACAGAATACGGGAGTCTGTGTATCATAGCCAAAATACTGCAAGAGATGGATTGCAATGGGAAACAGGAGAATTTCAAAGTTATGTGTAACAATAGCAGAAAAACCTAACTTAATTTTTTTAACCTAAGAATAATAATGCAAACTCATAGGAACCCAGGCTTCACCACCCCCGTGGATCAGAGGAATACCTGTTTGGGAACACAGCGCAGGCTCAGGCCCTTCAGGCAGAATTTCACATCAGCTCTGCTCCTGTGGATTCCACCAGTTAATATCGCTGGGAGCAGAGATGAGCGGTACCATGGACTGCTGTCCCAAAGTCTTTTCTGCACAGGGGTATATTTGGTTTGGTTGTGTCTACTGCTTGTTATTTTGGTGATTGGCAGAGATTGCCTTATCAGTGGTACTTACCTCTTCCTTGTCAAACAGAGAGGACTCGCAGTCACGCTGAGCGCCCTCCGATCCTATTAATGCCATAACAGTGATGCGCAGAGCAGCTTCTGGGTTAGATCGCTCTAAACAGCCAGTGCTAAATGAAGTGCAATACCACATAGGCATATGTGACTACAAGAGAGAAAAGTGACTGCAGCTTTTCTAAAGCTTTCCTTGCCCTGCCAACACCCCATTTCCAACAAGCTGTGGATCTGCCACATGCTAAAAGTAGTTGAGGAAGTTATTTCTCAACATTTCAGCATTTTAAAACACCAATGTTTTGCTTTTTGTAGTTTATTTTTCATAGTTTAGTTATGGTCTGTGTGTTCCCAGCCTGTTGCTACCGTAAAGTGTTGAAATTATATTATTTCCAACAATCATAATAGCTATTTCGAGTCTATATAACCTGGAGAAGTAGTATCCAGGTGGTTTATTATCAAGTTAAATGCAACTACCCTCAGAGTAAAAAAGCTTTTTTTCAAAATACCACTCTCTCTAATGGAGTTTTCACAAACACTTCCCTCTCACCATTTTTTGGCATGTAGAAATTATAGCATGTTACATTTTTCTCCTAGGCTCCCTGTGTTTGAAACAGACACCAAATGCAATGTAGAGAACCATACAGGCTGTGAGATAATCACACATTTTAAAAATGTGTGCTTTTATGTACATACACATGAAAAAACATGAAAGATTTGGACCAACCCTGTAGAGTCATGTGGAGAATTACACAGTTCGTATTTGGTTTCTAATCTTATTGCAGAATGTGGCATATTCTATTTATTTCTTTTTTTTTCCTGAGGGAAAGTAACACTAGTGAAACTGGTGTTCCCAATCAGTGTATCTCCAGGACAATTTGATGAGACGAGCTCTAGAAAGGAAGAGAATTCAGTCTGTCCCAGCCCATCCTCTCTCTCTGAGGTTACCGGTATCCCCCTCAATTCAGGACAAGCATGGCAGTAATGTCAGTTATGGAAGGAGGGAAAATGGGTTACAGCCATCAGCCTACCCTGTAAAGATCATAGAATAGATGCTTCCAGGCTGTGTCAACCTCATTAGCCTTGACTGCGGCAGCATAAACATTAAATTACAGCATTCTCAGTCACAGGACTCTCTCGTTTAAAATGTAGAGTTGTTACTAAAACAGAGCAAAACAGTTAGTGACAAGTCATTGACACAAAGCCTTCCCACATCTGGAAAAAAAATAATGTTCTGCTCCAGTCTTCCCATGGTATGGTTTATATCGACTGACTTAACTGAAAAAGATGACACAGATCCTTTCCTGGTACATGTTCCAGTTGAAAGAATGTGAAAAAAATCTTTCCTGTTTACCATGTGGATGTCTGCCACGGCATTTTCCGTAGCATCAGTATTTCTGGGGAAGGGGAACTCTATCAGTGTCAGAAGTGTTTTGTCAGACTAAGGTTAGATACCAAACAGAAATGGAAGCTCAAGCAAAATTCTGCAAACTCCGCTCTGTTTTACTGCCACTATAAGCTAGCAGCAAAAAGAGTAAGATACACAAATGGCTTCATCTGTGATGTAGGCTATGCAGGATCAATTAAATTCAAGAAATTGGTAAAAGGACTTGCAAATTAAAAACCTTCTTGATCTCACTCTGTAATCCTTTCTTGTCACTTCCTAAACAGGTCCAGAATACAGCTTCAGCTTCAAAAGAAAAGCACCAGGATCCCCAATCCCCAACATTTATTTCACCTATGCCAACGCTGCATAGAGACACTGCCCAAAGCACTTCAGAAAGCTCTTCTTCACGCTGAGCATTACACGACACTGCTATGAGGCAGAGGGTGATTCTGTACGAGGCCTTTATGCAATTCAGGGCAAAATTTAGCGTGCAGGAAGACTGAGGAGCTGAGACTTCAAATCAGCCTCCCTACTTTAGGCTAGCCAGTGGGTGAGAGAAGCTTTCCCTATATGCAGAGCCTGTCTTTCACTTTAGTTCTGCCCTCACCTTACCCTGACATGCATTTACTTCGTTCCAGGCTTTTCAGGTATGTAACACCGCATGCAAACTATTCCTCTCAGGGCAGAAAGAAACTAAGGTCTCCTTTCCACAATTCCAGCCCATTAACTCAGTATTTGGTACACACCCTGTTCTCTGTGCTTTGCAGAAACCTTGGAAACATAGCCCTGCAGAATAGCTTTACGCTTTTAATTCCCAATCACTGGGAATTAATTCAGACCACAGAAGAAGAGAGGGTAGAAGAGGCTGTAGAGATGGCAGTCTGTTTTACTCCTGCGGTCCTCAAAGGTGAAAGAAGAAAAGAAATTGCTCCACCAGGAAAGCAAATTCATAGGACAAAAGAGCTGAAAGGGAAAAGGCAGAAAATGAGGAACCTGCCAACCTTATCAGCAAATTCTATTTAATGAATCAGCAAATCCTATTTAATGATTTCAAGCTTTCAGCTAGCAACTACACAAGTCTCTCATAGGATGTTAGTTTTCCTGTGTGAAGCTTTCTTTTAAGTCTGCAGTGCAGTACAATACATCTTGCTTTTCTGAGACTGGTGATCTTGGGGTTCACACGCCTTGCGGTGAAGGACAGAAAAAGTCTTCAACTGATGCCTCACCAGCCAGAATGGCAACCACTTCTAAACACTAGGTCAGCCTCCTCTGATCTGTTGGCATTGCAAAGGTTCAGAACAAACTCAGTGAAGACTGCTGTCCTTGTACATTCAGGAAGCAAAACTGTATTAGCAGACATCCTGGATTAGCTCCCAGTCCCAGACCAAGCTTTAGGTTCACTTAGTGCACTAATGCTTCTGGTATATCACCAGTAAAAGATGGCTAGCTCTGATGGCAATGCTCTGCTGGTGACAGGAGGAGAGATTTCGGACAATATTTTCTGTAATATGCAGGAAACAGTAATGAAAGACAACTTAAAAAAAGGAATATATTCTGAGTTTTTGTGTGTTATTTTACACACATTCCAACAACAAACAACATGAAAAAATGGTATTTATTCTTCGGAAACTTTAGTTCTACCATGCTTGTGATTCTAGAGTACCTAGAACATTTCCTAGTGCTGTGGCTAATTAAGAAACTGAAAGGAAGTAAGTCAATATATTGCACGTGCAGCTCTGCATGAGGTTATAGCATGTCGTAATACATTTGGTAACTAATCACGAAAACCAGGGAGAACTGCACAGCAGATAGACCCAGTTCCCTGGACAGCTACTGAGTCCAAAACGGGATGTTGTCCAACAGCTGGAGCTGATTCAGATAGTTTAGAGGACCAGGAGAATTAACTATACCACTCCCAGCAGGCCCGGAACAGGACCCTGCAAAATGGCTGTGGAACAGGAATTGCACAGATGTGGTACTCAAAACCATTTGCCATTGGCCCTCACATAGAAGTCAGTGCAGATTTAAAATAAAATCTGATACTGTGTTTAATTAAAGGCGTTTGAAAATTTTTAAGATTATGTGGCACTGTGACAGCTCAAAAGTTGATAATGAAACAACATATGCCAGCTTGAAAGTTTGCACTGTAATTTCTTAAACCTCCCCTCGCATTTGGAGAAGATGGAAAAGGAGGTACTCATCTATGGTACTCATCAGCAGCATATCTGAGGGCATCACAGCTCTGTGATATTTGTGCTCACCTGAGGGGAAGGTGAACACCATCATACATATTATAAGATGACCACCCGATTGCCTCTACATATGTTTTGAATTCTGGACTGCATGTAACCAGGAAAATTTCCAAACATACATAACACAAAAAAATGTTTAGAGGCTTAAATAAGTTAACAAAACCCAAAACCATCCAGTGCTGGGCAACTTGCAAAAGGTCATAATGGAAATCTGTCACGGAACAACTTAGTTCCCTCAAGTCCATAAGTAGCATCTTAACAGATGTCCATTGTCTTTCCAAAGGTACTGTGAATATTCTTCTCTGCAAGCTTCAGTACATTTTCATGTTAAGAGGGAAGTCACATGGCACTGGCCTTTTTTCCAGGCTGGTCACATGAGAAACTACGTTTTTTTTCAGCAAGGTGGGATTTTTTGGTATGAGATATAACATATACCCAATATTGAATACTTATTTTCTCTCCACAAGTCAGCAACAGAAAACAACTTGGACTTCAGTAGTTGGAAACTAATGCTAGTTATCATACTGCTTCTCCTCTTTATGATCAACTTGTCCATCAGCACTAATTCCAAACTACCCGTATTCGCCACTGCATCACATTCACCACTGCTACTAACATTGATGGTAAAATTTTCAAAGGCTTCTGACAGATATTGACTCTCTTAGGTGCTTCCAAAAGTTTCTTTTTTTGGCTTTTTTTTGGTATTTTACAAGCCCTATTTTTTCATTTCCATATGCTTATTAAATAGTGTTTATTAACAATATATGTTGCTTTCATAAGCAGCGTAAAGATGGCACGAGGAACAGAAGTAGCTCTTCAAACATCATATTCTCACCTATATTCAGAGGGTTTACATTGCTGTAAAAAAGAAAAATAATTAATGCCAGCTGAATGCTAAGAGATGATGTGGTGAAAATCATTTAGCCCTTCCAGCAATGTTACAAACCAAAAAAACACGAAAGGAAAACTTTACCTGGTATAATTCACTCTTTTCAAAGTTCTTGAGTCTCAGGTTTCCCCTTTCTTTTAGACGACTTTTAAACAACAGGTCTTACGCACACACCAACTACCTCTGAAGCATTTCTCTGTAACTCATTCTTGACCCAGAGACAAAGATCTTCGTCTTCGTAAGCGACATCCACGGCACAGGTAGCTCTTCCTACAGCACTGCTGAAACACGTTGAAAAAAACTTTTCCCCCTAATCTGAGGGAGAGGGACTACAAATTGAGGAAGGGGAATTTGTCCTCAGTAACTGTCTTCAGCAAAATAAGTACAACAAAATAATCTCCAACACTTGTTGAGCAGGTGAAATCCATTGAAGTCTCTGTCCCTTACAATTGACTCAAATGAGCACAGGATCTTATGGAGCATTTGGATACTTTCAAGTAAGCCTAATTCAAAGTTCCTCAAAACCAACAGAAATACTCCATTCCTCCCCAAACTTCAATGAGCTTCAGTTAAGGTGCTTTTACGTTTATATTTTCCAATATCTGCAAGGGAATATATTCAGGGGTTGATTTCTGTAAGTCTCTGATGATGTTTTTCAATTACAATGTTAAGGAAAGCATATGACTGGGCAGTGACCATCCATGGCAAAGCACCATGCTGTGCTACAAGAGCTAAGTCTGCATGACAAGCAGAAAAATGTGAAAAGGCATGTGATTGACTGCCATCAATTTGAAAAGCTTGACCAGAAAGTCATTAATTGACTTCAGCCTACAGTTCCTTGCCAACAATTCAGAAACAGGTGGAAAGGACCAAATGAATAGTATTCACAGAAACGTTCCTCTTGCATTGCCTGTCCCTCAAAACAATTTGGAAAGTTTTGACTTAAATGAATAAACCCTAAAAAATGCATTAAATGTCAGTGCAGCTTCTGTTTCATCACAAAAGTTAGCCCTAGCAGCACGCTCCTTGCAGCAAACGAGCTTTCTGGAAGGGCTGGTCACAACAGCACAAAGCCAGGTATAGTTTGTAAAACTTGTTTTTGACAACTGTATGCAGTAGTTAAACTGAAAGAGTTGCCCTGGAAACCTGTTTCTGGACAAGTCATCCTAGCAACGCTGAGTTCCTTCAGCGAGGAGGGAGACCAGGAACATTTGGAGGCCATGCTGAGAACTAGAGACAGAGCTCAGGTTGAACTCTATCCCAGGCTCAACATCTTTCTCTGAGGATGGAAGGGTCATGCAGAGTCATAAAGACACAAGACCACTTTGAGGTCTATAAATGGCAAATACCCTGTTTACTGAGCATGAACAGTGCAAGAGATCTTTGAAGCAGATCAATGTATTGGGTACTGCATTATGCTTTGATTCCACATCTCCTGTGGATTACTTGTGGTATAAACACACCCATATGCACACACATTTCCCATCCCTCACTTCCGCTCCCAATAATAGCAAAAATAAACATGAAAAATAATATTAAAAAACTCTGTATTCAGTAATATTCACACCAAAGTATATGTATAGATATATCCATTAAAATTATGAACATTTCTAAATATATTTTATGTATCATACATATATTTATATGTATAATTACATATCCACAGAAGTAGTCTTGCTGTGCTAAAGCCAGCAGTAAAAGCAAAAACAGGTTTCACAATAGGACACCCATATATGCATATGTACTGGCTGTTTGGTTTGTGAATTTATTTACAACTTAACTATATCATAATAAATGCTTACTGTTCTATTGTACAAACGTAATAGTAAAGGTTTAGGTTTGTTTTTTAAATACAAAGACTGCAAATGAATACATGAAAAAAATTACACACCATGTACAGTATTTATAATTTATAAATGCAAAGTTAAGACCTCTTTAAATTATTGCACTTGCATATTTTTTGTTTTTTTACAAAGATAGTTTATATGTATCATATATATATATATGTGTGTGTGTAAATATATATATATATAACAACTTTTTCAGCTCACTAAATGTAGTAAAGTTGAATGTTGTTACCTTGAAGTTCGTTCTTCTTCACATAACAGCCCAACCTGGATTTTGAATATATATGAATCTACTCTACAAATCAGTTTGATCTACCCTAGAAAGCAGTCCATTATTTTAGGTTTTTTGACAGAGTATACACCCGTATTACAATCGAGCACAGTTTTTGGTCAGAAAGCAAAATAAGAGTTATGATGTGCCTTTGCTAGATTGGGATACATAACCTAAAGTTTGAACATGAACTTCCTTGTAGTAGTGTGCAGAAAGCCTTTTCTGTGTTTAGAATGAACAAATTAATTGTTCCACTTCACAGAACTGTTCCTATATCACAGTGTTTGAGGCAAATGCATTATTTCAAGAGGGTCATAATTATTTTGAGCATCTAACAATCTCTACTTTTTAACATGAATAGTGCTACTTGCTATCCCTGCAATTTTAACACTAAATGCTCTAAATGCAGTCACAGCGAACTAATTACACTGTTCTAAGTTTAAACACATGAAAGAAGTCTGTGCCACATAAAGATGAATTCCACACTGCATGTCCTCTCCAATATAAATGTTTTATCACATACTCCAACTAAAAAACGTATTGCATTTCTCTAATGCAATAACTAAATGGCTACTTATAAAAAAAAATACTGCCGTGAGTTGAACCATTACAGCAGAATGTTGTACTACTGTACAAAATTCACGGATTAATTATAACAGTGGAGTTTCTGTCAGTGCTGTAATAAAATATGCAACATCTCGGATGAGTATCATGCTATGTCAACTATTTTTCTCACTTAGTGTATACCTTTCGGGCACCATTGCATAATACATTAGAAATGCTCAGATATGGCTTCAAACGCTCCTTTTACCTTTACCGGGCTTAAAAGGGAAGAACAATTGGAATTATTAACAAAAATAATGCAGTTCTGGGAATATAAAGTCTAATACTTCCAGGAAAGGAGAGATCTGTTAGGTTTTTTAGACATTCTTATTGATCTTGGGCAAGATCAGTTTCAGCAAGATAAAAACGCAAGGAAGAATGGCTTTTGGCAGTTGTAACTTAATGAGCCAGATGTCTTACAGATCTAGATGTCTTACTGCTCTATTTGTGAGTCCAAGTCCAGAATTTTGAACAATTAAATCTCAACATGTACTTGAGCCATGAAATTCAAATGCAGCTTCAAAGTTTTAATTTTTAGTGGTTTTGACTTTGGAAGTGTGGGTATAAGTCTGTTTTTACAAAAAATTTACACATCTGAATCTGCACTCTGTAAGTGCTAAAACAAACTAAATTTGCTTAGAAAATACAGCCCATTGTGGCTATTTTTGGTGGTCTAGGTGCTAACAAAGACTAACATTTTGTCATGACCTTTCTCCTTTTACACACCAGGAAAACAAACCAAACCACAACCACTGGAGCCAAAATTTTTAACTCTAATGGACATTATTCTATAGCAAACATATATTTTATGTGGTTTGGATAGTTCTATATTAGAAACAATACCAGATTGACTTGAGACATGAATAGAAGAACTTACTGCTAATTTGACAAATTTGTTAGGGAAACATGTTCTGTATCAGTACTTATAAACCTCAAAACATAAAATATTATGTGATGCTGCCAAATATTTGGAATGGTAAGTTATAGAACTAGTCAAGTTATCTTTACTGTCAACAAGTAAAAGATGAATTAAAAGCTTTCCATAATACAGACACAGTGTGATAAGGAATATTTTTGCAATGCTTATAAGATCAGCATTCAAAGAGGGAGAATAACAGCAAATATATTAACCCATGAAGGAAAGATGTTCCATCCAGTTGTTGGGGTATCTGAATTTCAGAGAGTATTTTTGTAGTAACCATTGATTTGGATAATTTTCATGTAAATATTAGGAACCGTGGATTGTGTCTCAAGTACTTAGTGGATGAAAGGTTGCATCTACAAGATTTAGTTAAAACAGAACTGCTAAGGAGTAAAGCAGAGGACACAGCATGAGATACTATTCATTCTACTTTGGTGTAATTGTTTCCTGTCATTTTTTTAAATTCCAAAATAGTTTGCTGTGGTTAACAACGAATTTCTGTACTTAGAATTGGCAAAGCAAACTGAAAAAAATTATGGGGCTGCTGCTAGGTAACCTGTATCATACAAATAAGATGACTTCATATTGAATTCTCAACATCTGGGATATCTATGTACTGCAAAGGCTTAGGTGCATTTATACATTATGCGATTACGTATCACATACTGTACACAGGTACAGATACTGGTATGTGCTCGACCATAACAGAAGGCAAAACTCAAGATGCCAAGTCATTTACATGAAACCCGTAAGATGGCATGCTTATTAGAGCAATACAGCTCAACAGACATGAGATGGAAAAACACAGCCTGTGTTCTGTCTTTAAGTCACTACTGTTACTTGTTGCAGTTACACAAATGGCCGTGTTATCACGGAACCACTACAAGACTGTATTACCTGTGAAAAAGCATACAATGCAGTGTAGGCTGTATGTGAAAGGTATGCAAAGACTGTGTTTTCAGCTACTGTGTGGATCAATACAAAGATTTTTTTCTCATTTTTAAGAGAAAGATGAAGGCAAATTAAGCGTTATTGAAACATACCCTGTACAATTGCACTAAATTTAAAAGAGTGGCATTACATGTAAGGTCTTAAAGTCTGTGCGTAAGTTTGTAAGTCTGAAGCCTAAGTCAGCACAGACCTGTAAACACAGTATTTTAGAGTACTCTTCTTCAGTCAGCTATTCTTTCATTGAGAAAGGCAGTTCTAAGCCTGGAAATTTTGCTGAACTAGGGGGAAAAAAGCAAACAGACAAATGTAGAAGTTTCCTAATTTCACTCATCTTGGGATGGGGGAAGAGAGCAATAGAAGACATGCAGTATTACTGTGCAACACAAAAGCTAGTCAATACAAAAACATTTTTGATTTATTGTGATGGTACCACAATCCCTCTTATCAGACCTGACTTTTCTGACAAGGCTTTTGTTCCCCGCAGATAGCATACTTCAGGTGTGTCTCTAATACCTTTTAAAATACAACTCAGCAGGTAGAAATAAAAATGATGACTTTACTTAACTGTGAGCTAGGCAAGGAAATCTTTGCTGTCACATTTAAATTTTAATCTGATGCTTCTGTCACTCTGAACACAAAAACTCCAACCTGAAACTCTCTCTCATATTGGAGATAAATATCCAGTACTTCCAGTGTTTTAAGGGAGGAGTTGTCTAGGTTTATAAATCATTCTGAAGAACAAAGCACCATCACTAGTTCTTTCAACCTTTGCCTTGTGGGTGACAGACAATTTGCATCATGATGCTTAATGAAGTACTTTAGACCTTTAACCTGAATGTTGGTTTTCCTTTAGTTTGCAGCAAGAGAATTCACTGTAACCTAAGCATGAATTATAGTCTCCAAGGATTCTGCTGGAGTTCAAACTGATTACAAGTAGATCACACATAAACATTCACAACACCAATGGGTATATTGTTCTATTTATAGCCAAGAACTCCCAAGTGACACTGGTGTTAAAGCCAGCCACAGTACGGTATAATAAAAGTACCATTGAAACCCTTACTAGAAAGATACAATTTAGAAGTACCCCCTAAGATTTTATTTTCCCCCCATCAGTTTTAAATTAAGGCCTCAGCAATGTAGCCCATGAGATAAGGCCAGTCTTTTATATTCACAAGTTCTAAGTTCTCTTTTGATAGCTGATTCCAAAACATCTGGGTTGTCGTTTTCCTTCTGTTCACGTTGTGTCACCGGCTTAGGTCAGGAGATTGGCTGCCAGAGTCATTTAGCTGAGGTAACTCCCAGGGTGTTACCTTCCTAGGCAGATCTGCTTCTCAGTTAGCATTTTGTAGCTTTTCTTTTTCCTTTCTTTTTTTCCCAAATAAAAATGAAACAAAACAAAAAACAACCCCCAAAACAGGAAGGGATGCTTTTCAGGTTAAAGCAATCTGTTGCTGCTGTTCAGTCATCGATCTTCACAGGAAGTGAATCTGAGGTCCCCGGAGCAAGGGACTGGGAGGGAATCCATATAGAGGCTTCCTCACCTCTTGTTACTTTCTCCCATTGGTTGAGATTGTCCCTGGAGATGCAAAAAAGTCAAAGAGGTAAAGCACTGTTCGTAAGTTTACTAGGATTTCTTCCTAACAATGCTGTCTGCTGTACTGTACTTTGTGATGTAGCTTTATGCTTTATATAAGTACCTGTATGTCATCAAGCTTTTATCATCTTTACATTATTTCATCCTTTACCTTCAGGTATCCCGTTTTGTAATTTCGTGTGGCTCGCATATATATATATATATATATAAAAGCCTATATATAGACTATATAAGACTATATATAAGCCTATGGCATACCTTTCCCAGAACGGGCCCTGGAGCTACTGACTAGCACCTGCTTCCGTTACAAACTTCTAGCCCTCATGGCTGCAGAGAAAACCCAGCTGTGACCCAACAGAGACATGTCTGCAGAGACTCTGAAACAGCAGTCTGGAGACAAGCAGCCTTCGTCGCTTCAGACTTCAGGGATTTTACCACAGTGTACTTTGGCCCTTTTCAAAACCACCACAGAGATTGGGACTTTTGCCAGGAAACTTCCTTCACTGGAAACCACAGAAGTGCATTAAGCCTTCCAAAACTCCTGCACATGGGCTGCCTGACAGCGTATAAAACGTTGCATGCCAACATCATAGTATCACCTTTCAATTACTAATGTGGTGATCATACTATCAATCTACCACATTTAAAGAGTACCCCTTCCTCAAGACAGAAATTTTTTGTAGTGTCTCACAGCCTGGCCAACTCCCAAGTCCAAATTTTAATTCACAAGCCATAAAATGATGAGAAATTAAGCTGGTAACGTTCTAATGATCTGAAGGGAGTACAGACCCATAATCTTACTTGCTGTACACTAGCAGCACTCCAGTAACTTGCAAGTCTATGTTGATGATATCCAATATTGGACCATACTTGCAACCTAGGGCCAAATCTAGCGGTCAGTCTTCAAAGACAGAGAGAGAGAGAGAGAGCAGCCTCAACTGTTTCAATTTCATACTATCAGATACCTAGTTACTAAAACAACAGTTCTTAGATGTCTTCAGTAAACACACAGGAACGTTAAAGCACTAAGGTCTTACATGCTATGTGTCATATTACCGTATTACTTTGGAATTTATGTGGCAGAACTCTTCTGATTTTTATGTCACAGCTTTGCTGAAACAGTTGATAAAACAGCAAATAATGAGCTGAAAGCACAGTGAACAGGTAAGAAGGAAAACGTTGCATTTTCTGGGGATGGGGGACGGCAGGCTCTGATGGAGTCTACCGAAGAAAGCTGGTGCCCTCTAGGGGAGCACCTGCACCATTTTCTGCAGGCAGGTGGAAGTCATGAAGCCAGCGTTAGTACGGCGCTGAATCTCAGCCAACACACTCAGGCACTAAGGATCAGAAAAACTGAACCGTCACTATTTCGAGGTCCCTATCTTGAAACTGGGAAAGTAATGAGGAGAATTGCAGCCGAAATATTTTAAAATTATATCAATTACAGCAAGAAATGAGAGACCTGAAAGCACATGGAAAATTGTTTAAAATTATTTGGTCTGAAATAAAGGAAAAAAATAAATCACTTCACTTCATCCTCTAAATAAATGTTCTATCATAGATTTGCCACTTTGGTAAGCCTATTGAGTACGTGGGCTACAAAACACACATAGAACTTATTCTGAACACTGTAACACAGGTGGCTGGTAGTTTTGATCTACACAGAATGACAAGAGTGTATTTAAAAATGTGGAATAAATTACTGGACAAAAAACCTTCTAGATTCTTAGCTACCTTACCTTAGGGAAATCAGTGACTGATAGTTTTTTTTTTTTTGTAAAGATGCAGATAATACGATTCATTTGCTTTTGTGCTCCCAATGAAGCCCTTGCTCCTAAGTGTCCGGAATAAATGCCCAGAGGCTCTCAAAATAAAAACCTTGATGCTGACATGCTGCCTTGGCTGCTTCTGCTGCTATTATTTGCAGCTGGTGTCTACGTTCCAAACAACTCAAGGACACGGCAACTTAGACACTGCGTTCCAATAACGAGCACTACTGGTGAAGGGGTGATATCAAAATCGGTTCAGTCAGCAGCTGAGGCAGTAACAAACAACGAGGCTGTATTCGTCTCATCACACTGAATAACTGTTACCCATCAAAAATAAAGGAAAAAAAAAGTGTAGTGTAAAATCAGTTATTTGAAACACTCTGGAGTAACATAAACCCTGCAATAACATACATTTTAGTAACTGGGGAGTTGATGTTAGATCTGTGTTCTTGATTTCCTACTCTGCATCTCCAAGTCTGAAGTCTCAGCACTCCCTCCTCAGCCCCCTCAAACAGACAGCAGAGGGTAATTTCAAGGCTAAGCTAAAACTATCAAACTGCTCCTCAGAAGAATTAATGCCAGGGTGTGGATTTTCAGGAAGCTCTTTAGTCTTATGGAGATCTTAAACCCCATCCACACATCTGTGCCCCAGTTCTGCATCAGTGCAATCTAAATTAAGGAATGCACAAGAGCAAGGTGGGGAGCTGTGTCTGTACAGAGCTGTGCCCAGACTGGAGATTGTGCCCGTGTAGCTTTCAGAAGTATCAGTATTATAACTACAATTAGAATTCCAAACAACAAACTTAATTTCTAGAATAGAAAAAGTTCATACAACTTCTGCCAGGAGTCTGACTGCTTTTACTTCAGACATCACACCTTTTGCAGATAAACCCACTCTTGAAAAGATGTTCATGCTTGATCTTCAGAAGCATGGAGAACCTTTCATCTAGAACACGTATGTATGTGGGTGCTTGATACTCTGCAATTCAACTTTAAATCTCCTCAGCTGAGTACTGAAAGATGGACCATCAAGTATTACAAGCCACTTTTGCAAAGAAGCCTCAGTTGGATATCCATGTGGCTAGACATCAAAAGACATGGGTCTTCCCAGAACCCTGCTCCTGAAAAAGATGCTGTGCAGTCTTAAGCACTCAGCCTAGCCTCTCTAAGCCTCAGTTCCCATTATGTGGAATAACAATGCTAAATTCTTACCAAAAGTACTGGCAGGCTTATGCAAATGATTCTACAGTAAATACAAACCCGTTTTTAAGACCTCCCATTTGATTGCGCTAGTTACAGAACTTTCCTGACATCCAGCGCTGAGGTTACTTTATTAATCATACAGATTCTGCATGACATTTTCATGTTAAAAGCATTTAGATACTGATTTGGGGAGTAAAAGTACACCCAGATGTTGACAAATAAGTAATACAAAAGAAATAAAAATTTTCACATATATAAAGCAGTTTGGACAATATTTGTTAGCTTGAGTAGAAACAAATAACTGGAAACACTCATGATAAGCGTTCCTGCATTTCTAATGGCGGGTATTATAGTTGATGCTGTTTAGCCCATGTAAACAGTACAAAACTCTTTCTGACTGAAAACATGGTTACGCAAAGCACAATCTGTGTTCCAGTTACATGGATTTAATAACCGACCATTTAGCTTTCAGCCATCAATACAGCTGAAGCAACATGCCTTCAAGCAAGGATTACAAAGAGAAAGAAGTTTTCTAACTTCCAAGATCTCAGACTACCTCTCAGTAAAGCAGCTGGATGACTCACGACCTTGTAAAGACTGAAAGGATTACAAGCAGTTCTGTAGTTTACTTCACATTCTCTGATTTCACACTGAAAGCAACTCTTCTTTATTTGTCAGAGTACACATTATTCAATTATCTATAATCAAACTATCACATATATATTAGGTCAACACGGCTCAGGGAGTACACATCCCTACCCTGTACTGTAACTCCGAATTCCAAAACAGGATTTGGACTTTGATACCATTATGATAGTAACACACTCTACAGCATTTTGAAACTAGGGAAGAGTTTAATGCTATATTGTAACGGATGGAACCACTGAAATATGCACTTATGAACACTTCCACATTATTCAATTTAGGATAACAAATTACTGCCTAATATTTACCAGACATTGTTACTTTCATAGCTTCTAAGGATGAAAGACACTACTATAAGAACCACCTAGCCTGACTGCCTGGAAAAGACAGGCCTTGGCAATTTTATCACAGTAACTGTGCCTCAGACCTGTATCCCTTTTAGCTCTCTCTTTTAAAAAGTATACCTAGCTTTGGTTTAAGATTTTCAACTGACATTATTCCAAATGCTAAAAAAGACATTCACCATATTCCTTGGTTGAACCTTTGGGCTTCAAGTTGTCTTTACCTGCTAAATTGTCTAATCAGAAAACATACTATGGAGACAGTTACAGATTTTGATAAAGTCATTCTCTTAGAGAAACTAAATACATTGTATCGGATTTTTTTAGTCTCTCACTACTAAGGTCTCAAAACATTCTTTAAGCTCTTTCTTAATCTTCTCTTATTTGCTAGTGTCTTTACCTACTCTTCTTAAAGCACAGACACTAAACAGGATTCCAGCTGTAGCCCCATTAATGTAACAACTACAGAGGTATAGTCTCTAATCCTACTTAATATTCCCTCCATATCCATGTAAGCGTTGCACAGCTATGCCCAGCAGTGGGACCTTAGAGGCAGCTGACTACTAATGATGGCCCTTAGATACTCACTGTTTTTCGTAAGATAGTCCTTTTTCCCACTGGTACAGACCTACGTATTCTTCTCATAGCTATATGAAATAGCGTTTGGGTGCAAATGAAATTATTTTGCTAACCACTACATTAAATTCCATGGCATTTTGTACACAGTGGGCATCCTTCTGTTACCTCACACAGATCACTTAGTGCACAGGATCAGGAAAGTGACAGAGTAGGTAGGTCTGCCATACAGGACAAAGAAAAAGTTCAATGGAAGCTAGAATTTAAGTACCACAAGAGGGAAAAAAGATTATGAGAGAGGTGCTAGTAAAAGCATAGAAAACTAGGCCTCTTTTCCCTGGATGTGACTAAAGATTGCTGGCATTTTATGAACCAACTGTTTTTCCTTAGAGAATACTGATTAACCTGAAACTGGAACATTTTCATGAAGCATATGGTTTCAACAGAAATTTTGTCAGGAAAGATTGCTAAGGTCCAGGATATAATTATTGGACAGAACTACCTACAAAGAGATCCACCATCATTCCAGGGTAGAAGCAGCCAATTGGTTAAGGACCCTAGACTCTCCTCTGGAAGACCCAATCTACATCCCAACTGACTGATAGGGCAAAGTTACATTTGCCTCTCCCACATGCCAGTGGTACTACCCTTATGTCCCAATTACTGAATATTCTGGGGATCTTTCATTTTCTACTTTTTAATAAAAATGTTCTGACATGAAATAAAACCACATGCCAAAACCACATTTTTTAATGAAGCAGAATTCTAGCCAATCTTAGTTGTGAGAACCACGTTGAAGTAAAAAGGACAGAGAGGGAAACTTCACTGAACCAGCCTAGATAGGGATATATAAGCACTGTTTTTCTCTAAATGCTTTTGGCGTCAAACACATTTTAATCAGCTGTGTCTGTAGATCTGCGTTGTAGATAGTCCCAGCCAGTAGTTATTGCCTCTGGGTTTCTGCATAGATTAATGTGAGAGGCGTATCCCTGTTTATCTGCATGCAAATTCTAAAATTAAAAGTCTGTATTTCCAGATAAACTTGCAAAGCATGTTTGCTTTTTCTTTAACCAAGCTACACACTATGCAAAAACTGGCATTTACTCACCTGCATGCTCGGAGTAGTGGCCCAGTTGGAGGAAAGATCTGTGCAAGTGTGGTGTAACATGGGATGGCTACAGCATTGTAGAACCCAATCTATGAAAAACAGCAATGAAAAAAAAAAGTTAAATGTTGCCAAACTACAACACTGAAAGTTAACAGCCAACTAGCTCAAAGCTGTTGACTACTTACTTAATTACTACTTACGTTGGTATTTCATACTTCTGCATCTCATCTTAATATCCGAATACTTTAAAATGAAGCATTAACAATGAAATCTCTGGCAATTAGAAGTTGCTTACGTGCCTCTCTCTTAGGACTAATATGGCTGCTTCAGATAGGATTTTCTACAGGACCTTTATTATTCAATTGATTCAATTGATTTGCTTAGGATCTGTCTGGCTTTTTGGTGGGTGTCAGTAGTGGCCGGAGGTAGGTGCAGATGGCAGAGCCATTTCTGCAAACATTATTCTTGTGATGAAATTATGGTCAGATTCTGGATTGTTTTGATGTCCTCCAAAGTATGTATTCCATAGCTCTATTTACTTGAGGTGCGAGGGGCTTTGCACCTTTGGAAAGTTTCTAAGAAGTGTGCACTGTGATCAATAATTGGTTTGCAATTTCTTTTCATGTATGTGGTTCAGTGATATATTTTTACCATTATCATATAAATCTATTTAGAGAACATCAAATAAGCACCCTTTTAATGATATCTGATTCATACAGGCTTAGGGGCCTATGACAGCTACCATGTCACAGCTGAATTGTCATGAAATGAGGAAATTTTAAAAAAATGCTACTTACATATTAGCAACGATGACAGGTTAAATTCAGATCCATTATAACATCACTCATTCATCCTAGACTCTTATGATAGTCACAGTAGTGCACTATGATCCCTTTCTTTGGGTAGAGTTTTTAAATGCCTCTTAGTGAAATACCATGTATTGTACTGTGACCAAAGCATTTGATAAGAAGTCTCTTTTGAACTGTCTAAACATTAGCCCTTATTCAGAAATTGAAGAGCAACTCTTGTCTTTACCTCCATCAATACAGAGATTCCTCTCATACTGCTATGTAACCAAGTCCATTCTGTACTTTAAAAAAAGAAAAAGATACATTTTCTGACCTGAGAACCTAACAGTCTGAGTTGAAGTAATCATGATGTAGCTGATAGAAAGAAACTGCAGCTGGTGAGAAGGCAAGGCTGCACACAGTTGTGATGTCTGCTCATCAACAAAACGTTTGCTGTTTTGCATAGTGCATTGGTTTCTTCCTACATGTTTTTTTCTTTTTTGTTTCTTTTTTTTAAGGGGGAATATTTTATTTCACTGGAAAATAGCAGATTACTTCCATAGTTCAAAAATTACGTGGGACCTTAGGTACAGTCACGCTGTAGACTTTCTGGCTCAATGAGAAGTGTGTCGCCATTGCAAAACATAAAAGATTTCAACCAAATTAAGTTCATCTGCAATATATTCCAAACAACCTTCTCTTTAGAACCCTCATATTTAAAATGTGTCCTTTAAGGTCTTGAAAGCTTTTAAGTTAAAATGCACATCATTCAAGGAAGAAAAACCCTAGAAGGCTCAATGGATTTAGATTGTGAATAAAGCTAAGCTAACTAAAAACATTCCTTTACAAAAGATTTCATTTCTGACTAGAGCAAACTCACACAAATCCCTTTTGTAAAAGGTTTAGGCTATCTGAATAAATTATTCCAGACTGATTTTTATGTTGCTGTGGCTAGACAGAAAGCCTAGAGTTCACTCAGATATGAGCAATCTACTGAAGTCACTGCAGGAAAGATAGTGTATGTATAACTTAAGATGCATAAGAAGGAGGAACTAAAGAATATCTTTTGTTTCTGAAATAAATTGTTCCTGACTCTTCAAACTGTGCATCCTAAACATACTGCTAGCTTTAAGAGCTGTATCTTTAATGATGTTAATGATGATAAACCTTTTATTTTCAACCTGAAAACTGTATTTCTGGGATAAGCTTTGAATGGCTGAAGCACATGAACTGTTCCTTCTCTCTCCCTTCATTACTCAGGCTGGCTTGACTTGTTTATCAAAAGGGCTTTCAGGTCACTGCATAGTTTTTGCATTTCTATTTTCTTCACAGGTTCCAAAAGGAGGGGCAGAAAAGACGGTGATGGGATCCTTGCTGAGTCAGGAACAAATCTGCAGTGCAGGCTCCACAGTAGGAAGACACCAAACTCAGAGACCTTACATGAGTTGTGCTGCAAAGCGTGTAAAGCACAACAGAGACCAACTGTTCCAGCCACCCAAGTGAGAGGAAAAGCTAAGTACAAGCTATTCTCATCAAAGATGAGTACTTGAGGCAGAAGTAGTCTTTTTTCAGAGATTACATGTTTATACAAATCCTCATTTCCTAAACATCATTGTTATTTAAATAAGGTATTAATGTTTTAATTAAAATCCACATAAAAATACTCATTAATGCTTTTTGTTAGAGCCCAAGGAAACGGATGATAATGCTTTATTAAATTTTTCAGTCTCTACATAAATATAGGAATGGTTACTTTCACAGAATTATATATGTCCTAAATCTCACATTTTGCTGTAACGTTGTTGTAAGATACAGCAGTTGCAACTATACTACTGAAGTTGGTTTTAACGTCCTATTTTGCTTAATATTTTACTGTTATACTATTAAGAAGCATGAAACAGAGCACAAAGTTAAAAAGAACCTGATGAAGACAGTACCTGGAACAATACTTCGCACTGGTGAGGCCGCACCTCGAATACTGTGTTCAGTTTTGGGCCCCTCACTACAAGAAGGACATGGAGGTGCTGGAGCGTGTCCAGAGAAGGGCAACGAAGCTGGTGAAGGGTCTGGAGCACAAGTCTTATGAGGAGCGGCTGAGGAAACTGGGACTGTTTAGTCTGGAGAAGAGGAGGCTGAGGGGAGACCTCATCACGCTCTACAACTACCTGAAAGGAGGCTGTAGTGAGGTGGGGGTTGGCCTCTTCTCCCAAGTAACAGCGATAGGACGAGAGGAAATGGCCTCAAGCTGTGCCAAGGGAGGTTTAGATTGGACATTAGGAGAAATTTCTTTACTGAAAGAGTGGTCAGGCCTTGGAACAGGCTGCCCAGGGAAGTGGTTGAGTCACCGTCCCTGGAAGTTTTTAAAAGACGTGTAGATGAGGCGCTTAGGGATATGGTTTAGTGGGCATGGTGGTGTCAGGTTGACGGTTGGACTTGATGATCTTAGAGGTCTTATCCAACCTTAATGATTCTATGAATACTTACTGCGTTTTAAAGAGAAAAAAATAGCTTATTTCTTATATCTGTGCTTTCACCCCATTAACAATTCTTTTACAAATGCCAGGATGACTACATACTATAATATTGTGTACTTTTCAAGATGTTCAAAGATAACTAATGTAGCGTGTGGAAAAATAAACCAAATGCAGAAGAATGTTTCTTCTCTTCTTAGGCTTATACTAAACACACAAATTTAGTAAATTAACTGCTAATTCCTTACTATAATAAGGGCAATAGTTTTTATGCTAATATATGATAGAGAATACGGAGTAAAGTATCAGAATATAAAAATTTCCATAGTCTTGCTTACCAAGTAATTAATCTACAGTGATTTTGTGATACTTTGTCATTTCTAATTTATTTTAAATATTATTGTTGATTTTAGAGTTCATTAAATATTTTGCAAGTGCTAACTACTGACAAAGCATCAGAGGCCACTGAAATAAAAAGAAAAACAAAAAAACTTATACATATATGTGTATATGAATGGACAACGGACAATTTAAATTTCTTTTTCTCTGCTCAGATAATCAAAGGACAAGCTACCTTTTTCGTTTACCCAAAAAGGTTAGTTCAAAGACCTTTTTTTCCCCCCTCAGATTTATGTTTACAAAATACCAAATTTTCCTAGGGAAAGCATAAAAAAGCATTCATTTCTGCACATTTGGGCACAGGAAAATCACTACCCAAAGACTTTGAAAAACAGACAATTGACGCTCTTAGAAATACACGCTTTACTGCTTATCCTTAAGAAACTCTTCACATTTTTTTTTTTTGTAGGAATGTCAAAAAACAGCGTTTATAGTTATTCAGTGAAGAAGTATTGGTCTAAAATTACAAATATTTCGAAATCTGAACCTGGATATTTTAACCAGGAACAGGCAATGAAGTTAATTTTGCATTCAGGATAAAACAGTGAAACCTTTCAGCTAAGGGCTGTAGCAACCACTTACTAAGTTGAAAAAGTGTTATTGACACTTCTCAAAATCGTAGGTGATTGTGGTTTTAGCTAGAGTCACAAGTACAAAGAATGGAACAGGTGACAACAGCAAAGAGCACATTGTCATTTAAGTAATGTCTTTGAAAATAAGTTTCCCACTGCTACTTAAAAAAAAATAACCCTGTTTCGCGTGCAGAACATAGAATTCAGCAGCCCACATACCCTAAAGTCAAATGAAATATTCACTAATATATAAAATTTTTTTCCATACATGTTTTATTAACACTATAAAACATGTATCATTTTACAGAGAGACTTCATACCTGACCCTGAGGGACTTCATCTTTCTTGTCTCTGTCCATCATAGGAATAGGTTGAATACCTGTTTTCTTCATTTCATCACCCTGGAGAAAAGCAGAGAGAGAGATTAGGAAACAAAAAGCAAGACTACTGAGATCTGAATTAATTTCCATCTTCTATTGTATGTCAATCTAAAAATCCAGAATTTAAAATAACGTATGGTACCAGTCTAATCTCAGAAAACTGCCTAAGGAGGGGCTCATTTTATACATTCACCTGAACGATAACATAAATAGCAGATCCTGAAAGTTTTTGAGTCAGTGTACACACATTTTCCTTGTTTCCAAGGGCATCTCCATAATAAAAAGCAACTGGAGGAATAAAACCAAAGAAATCAGTTCATTCTATTCTGTTCTATTCATAGTTAGTCTCATTTTTCAAAACATTACCTGTTTAAAGCACTATAATACAATGACCAGTAGACCACAACTCACCCATCCAAGGAAAAGCTGAGTGAAACAGATGAATTTACAATGTGCCCTCTTTGTCAACAATCCAGTCTTTTTGACCATGCTGCTTTGAAGAAGCTGCCTGTCAAACAGCCTTCTTTTCTTTAAGTATGTTATCCCTCTACATTCATAAGAGGAATACTGGGAAAGATGCAGTATATCCAAAGATCAGATATATGTAATGTACAAGAGAAAACTGTCTCCTTATATTTCACCCATTACCAGCAGAGCAGCCAAAACACATCTCTGAGCAGTATACTGGGCCGGAACACAATTAGTCCTTAAAAATCCGTAAGTAGCTGGCTACTTTCTGTAGCAAATTGAAGTTTTCCAAGTCTTATGCCTCAACTGCATTGTCAAAACACCACGGATGTTTAATCTTGAGGTTATAAATGCAACTACAGCTGTAGCAATGGTTGCTTTTGGCTACTGCTCATGTCTGAGATTCCAAAGACAATGTGATCTTTAAACTGCTAACCTTATGGACTGGCTTTGCGTGGCGAGGTTTTGGTAGCGGGGGGGCTATGGGGGTGACTTCTGTGAGAAGATACCAGAAGCTTCCCCCATGTCCGACAGAGCCAGTGCCAGCACTATGGGCTGCTGTGGGGGAAGTTAACTCCATGCCCGCCAGCCCCAATACACCTTAATTAGGGAGAAAGTTTATGCAGGATAACTGCTCATACAATATTTGCTTATCCATGGCCTTTAATGTGAGATTCAGCTCACAGAGGTTTAGCTATCTGAAAGCTTGGGATGTTCCCTAAACCCGTGTTCTATGTTTCTGCTACAGTTAGTGAAGGCATCTCCAGAAGACAATTTATTATATCTTTCTCATAAGATTTTATCAAGCCACGTTTCAAGTGGATCCTCCCTTGGATTTTGGCACCTTTACTCAAAGAGAATTTTGCAATGTAATAAATTGTTTCTGGTCTGAGCAGAGCATCTTTCTGTTTGACTGCCTTGCAACTACCTTGAGTGTAGAAAAGATTGGGGCTTCTGGAAGTCAATTCCCTCTTGCATATTTGGCCTCAACATCACCTATTGACTATGATCCTGGTCAATTAACCAACAAGAGATGTAATCAGGAAGCTATTTGTGAATTGGTGTCTGTACTATTCTCTCATATCACATATTTCTTTCACCAAGTAGTTAGAGAGGCTAGAATCATCGAATCTAGTCTCAGTCAGATGTTTTACTCTTGAAAGAAACAAAAGGAAAGGCCTCCTTCCTCAGCTGATAAAAAAAAGATGCCTGTAACAATTCCAAGCACAGCAATTCAGTGGATTGTTATTTAGGAACTGTAAGCAGTTTTGGTTTTATAAGCTCCCGGTAAATAGTATTTAATTTTTTTCCATTTGCTTGAAGTACTGCAATTGATCGACCCAGGACTGTCTCCAGCTACCATAGTCTCAATGATAAGAACCTCAACACTAAACCATTTAGCATCATATGATTTTAAGCTCTTTGATTAACATCATATCAAGTGCCTGAGAAACACTTGAAGTCAGAGCTTTGAGGAAGCTGTCCAGCCTCTGACTGATTATGCCAAAACTGACCAAAGCTCAGCTTCATGTTCATCATTTCACCTTGAAAGAAAAAGGTATCACAGAATCACAGAATGGTTTGGGTTGGAAGGGACCTCTTGGGATCATCCAATCTAACCCACACATCTACCCCAGCAGGATCAGCTGGAGCAGGTGATCCAGGACTGTGTCCAGTCAGGTTTTGAATACCTCCAATGACGGAGACTCCACAACCTCTCTGGGCAACCTGTGCCACTGGTCGACCACCCTTACAGTAAAAAAGTAATACGTTTAGATGGAACGCATGCACCAGAAACACAAGTGTGTTTTTCTGTTCAGTATGTGTGAACACATATATGATACACTGTTGTAAAAAATACTGGTTTTATCCTCATAGTTATAATCATGATCAGAAAGTTAAAGTTGAAATTTTAAGCAAAGAAGTTTGTATCATACTTGCAGTATGGCTATAATAAGTGGCTTATAAGTCTCTTAAAAAAATACTGCAGGAAGGGTTTAACAACTGCCTAGTGTCTCATATCTCACAAAAAAAAAAAATCACAGCAGACAAATCTTATACAAGCTTGTAATCCTATATAATTGATCAGCAAACGTATTATTTTGCCTGAGTTGTAGCACTGTGGGAAAGCTTCATGCTGAGCAATATCAAGGTAGATCTTAGCTGAAAACATTAGCTATACCGGGCTTCTTTCAATGAAAAAAGATCAGTATGACATACCACAAAATTGCTGCAACCTCTTCTGCAGTTATTGTTTTAGTTAATGATTACACAAAGAAGAAATATAAAAATGCTCTGATTAAATCATTCAACATATTATGAACTCAAGTAGTAATTAGAAGCAATATTCTATCCTACTTTTAGAACTGTAACATAACGATTCATTCAATCTAGTCAAATACACTTTTCTAAAGTTTACCTTTTTCCCCAATTAAGTATCAATTTCTGCAGTGAAACACAATCTAAACTTTCTATTGGTTTAGCTTTCCCAGGATTTTCTCTGTATCTGTCTCCAGCTTTCCAATTTCCAGAAGCATTTAGACCTGTGGCTGGATTTGTCAACCATCCTGACTGGATCACAACATATCCAACTTCTGCCATGTATCAATTAACCTCTTCTTAAAGAGGATTCAGTAAAACACCAATTACAGAATTCAATTTCTGTCAATAGCTTCTAATTTACATTTTCTCCATGAAGTAGCAATATAACAAGATCCACCTTTATTGACTCATCCTTGGATTACAAAACAGGTTAAAGTCTGGGCAGGCTCAATTATGTCTATAATTCCTTTTTTACTATAGGAAAAATCAGTTTGATCCTTCCTGCTCCACTGAGTTCACAAGATTTGCATTAAAAAGTCTTTTTACTTGTAAGCAAAAAAGTTGAGTATGTAATCACTGAGGCACATCAACATTATACCTCCATTGTATCACTTATAAGAACACTTACTTTACAGTGCTGACATTTTAGAGAGTACTGAACTAGATCTTTGAGCTTATACAGTCTGCATTTGTCAAATATTTTATTGTAGTCTGGGCTGTTCATAATTGAGAGAATGAGAACTTGTGAATACAAAAAACACCCACAAGCCATGCACATCTTGAATTTCATAGTGAACATGCAACAGGCAGGACAACAATCTCCACACTATATGCATGCTACATCAACTCTGTGGGCCTGATTTCCATTTTACACCCTGTAAAACAGAAATAAGCCCACTGAATTCTGCAGACTTCCACAGGGCACATAACAGAAAAGAACAACTCTTTATGATACACATGTGCAATAGGAGTTCTGAAAATACAGCGCATCTTCTAACACTGCATAATTCAACTCTGTGCAACACCCTCAAAATTTATTCCTTATCCCTAAAGTAGTCACTTCCACTCTAAAAATTAAACGATTAGAACATTTAATCCTCAGCGTAAGACACGTAAGAGATTGCATCTTTATTTAAGAACATGATTACATTACACAGCTCAATGCCTTGTTTCAGTTCTCAGTACATCTTATCTGTGGAGTAACTTTTAGTATATTAAAAAATCAGCGCTCTCTGGGACCCAGTTGTTGAGCTGGCTTACAAAGAAGATTCAAATGGTCGGATCAGAAGAATTTTAAGGTTTGTCGTATTTGCTTTAGCATTTCCTGGACTCATATTACAGTTTTATAAGTGTGTTTCAAGGCAGCTGACCTGGAAGCTGGTTTCATATTTTGGATTTCTAGAATACAAATAGATTCTTCACAAAACTACAGTCAGTGAATCAAAAAACCTTACAGATTTTCTTCTGTGTTCTGTTGCTTGGTCACTTCATGTTAGGACATACTTTCTAAATTCATCTTTAACAGAGAGAAGAAATGCTGTCTGAAAATTAGGATGCTAACTCAGCTCTTTAAATAGCTTCAGAGTAAACAACAGAACATGTGCATGCACCAATGAATACTTTTTAAAACAAGCACGCTAAGATATCGATTGAAAAATACTTATGGTTGTTTTTTTCTTCCTGGATACTTCCATTTATAAAGAGAGTAAACAAAAGAAATACACATACCTCAGCCCAGAATTCCGCATATATATCATTGGCTGTCAGTCTGGTAACTGGCCACAACTTTGTTACAGAACACAAATCACAAGCTGTCATCATCAGACCAATCACTCTATCTCTAAAATAAAATAACAGTAAATTCTAAGTTTGGTAAAGAATAATCACACTGCAAAGTTTTTATTTGCCCTTCCTCAGTTCAATCAGCAGTGAAGTATATATATACTACAAAATTTCTTCCACCTTGCTTGTTTCTTCTTCACTTGTTTATGATTCATTGGTAAGGCATCACACAAATTTTATATTATATTCCCTGTAGTATTCCCTGCATTGTTTGCAACCAGAGTTCATTGACCACCCTCTGCACAATCACATTCATAGAAAAGTACACAAGAATGCCTGCCTGTTAAAACACTCACGTGCCCCTCCTTAATTTTCTGAAGACACAGTACAAGTCTATAAAAAGAAAGATGGCATATCCTGTTGTTGCATTTCTTTCTGTTCTTCGAAGAGAGAGGAACACATGCTCCAAAAAGAGGAAAAACTAGTTCTGCATCTACCTCAAGGTACTCTGCCATTGCTTTGTTGGAATGAAGTCTAACCCTGAGAGAACAAGAATCCTACACGTAACTCTGTCCTATACACTGACAAACCTGTTCACAGAATAGCTGAACAGCATCAGTAGGATTATAATCATTATTAGAATAAGGTACACAAAAAAAATCTTATTTAAACAGTTTTCTAGTGCTCGTCTACTACCCAAACCTATGGTTTATGAATCTAAGTTTTATAAAGAAAACTGGCAAATTAATGAATGAATTCACATGTTTTCCACCCAATGGAGAATTTAAGATGACACTTAAGGACACCTGCATCTTTGTTAATAACATCTATTCCATGAAAAAAGCACACAATTTGCTAACTTGCATGCCAATGTGATGGCAGTCATTAAAACTGTACCCACAGACAAATATACTAGGGAAAATACATAAATAGACAATATAATCAATAGATAAATGTCAAAGTGCAATTCCCCTGAGTTAAGAAAGAGGATTCATCAGCCACGTAAGGGCCAAATTTAGCATTCCATTGCATGTACAGATACCAATTAGAAGTCTTGGATTCTTTGGCCACATTACAAACTGATGTCCTATCTTCAGGCACGTGGCTGTGCACTGAAAATGCTCTGAGGGCAGGTAAGATAGAAAAAAAAAACAAACCATAATAAAATATGCAATCACACACTAAATAGTCGTGATCCTATTTAAATTTTATAAACCCTAAATTCAAGATTTCTGGTAAATTTTATTGTAAGATTATCAGGAGCTACTATATCTTTGTCTTTTTAAAATGTTGAGGTTTATTCAAGTCTGATAAGCTTCAGTTCCACACTGGGAAATAAGCTTTTAAAGACTGCCCTTCCTACAGTGTTCTAATAATTTATTCAAAACTACTGGCAAAAACCTGTAAAACTCCTCAGAAAGAAGACCCAAGTATTAACGTTCCTTTTGAAAAGAAATCAGAATCATGACTCAGTATTTTCCCATGTCAGGCCTCTAATTTTTCCCTGCATTAGATTAATGACAGGATCCACTTTCCAGTAAAGAAGCTCTGAAGGGCTGCATGAGCACTTTAACGAAGCCTGTTGCAAGACACATCTCTCATCCAGGATGCACTATGTTTTGCTTATGTGGACAAAGAGAGTCATGTATTTATGAATATGAATATATGCACTTGTATGTTTTTAAAACTTAGAGCTATCTTAATTCACCAAGGTTGAGATCTGACCAGAATTCTTTCCAAAAAAGCATGTTGACAGAATAATAAAAATATTGACATAAAAATAAAGCTAAGTAATTATTGCACTACACCTTCTTCCCCACCACCGAACTGCCTGTCTATTAACTTTCATCTGCAGATGATCTGTCACTGAACTTGTGCAGATGACATCCAAAGGCAGTGACATGCAAATATAAAACAATGGAAATTACTGTTACATACTTGGAATTTTACACACAGCTGGTCTTAGAAATCTCACGTGAAAGAAAATTACACAGAAATTTTTTTGCAAAAATAAGGTTTTTCTTTCTAGGACTAATGCCATAGTGAACTCATACTGCTTTGCTACTTACCTGTGTGCTTGGTTCTTAAGGTTTAATGCTCCCGTCTGATGCAGCTCTTCAAGCTGTTTTCTATTTCCAAAATACAGGGCAAGGTCTGTGGCGATGATGGCTTTCCGGATGATCTCAAGTACTTGCTCATATTCGCTGGAGCTCAGATTGGAGAAGACATTGTGCCCTTCCAGCTATGAAAAAGTAAAAAACCAATAAAAAGCACAAGCTCTAATTCTGAGATGATTTCAGCCTTTACTTCACCAGACAGGTTACAACGGTTTTACAGCCCCATGACATTTTTTGTTGCAAATTCAAATGTTGACAGCCTGAAATTCCCATTTTTACCTTTCCTTTTTAAATACTGTCATGAAACCTATGACTAAGCCACTGATTTGGTTTTGGGACTGCTCTTTCTGAAGCCTAAAGATATTAATAGAGAAAACTGCTAGCTTTTTCTTCTCTGATTTATAAGCACTACAGACACAGCACTTCCAGACAGTATTAGCTTGGGAACTTGTGATTCAATCCTGATCCAGAGTACTGCATTGACAAGTTGGTAATCTGAGTGTCTGATTCACTCTGAAGTACAATTTTGATACTGCATAACACATAATATGGATAAGGAAATATCCAAGTTAAAGTACGAAAATGATTTTGTTTTCATAGTGTTCCAAATGAAATGTGCCTGAAATTGCTGCATTTACTGATACAATTTTCTCTATAGAAATAAAGTTAATTACAGTATTTTAATGTATATGAACATTTAGTGGAAAGAGCTGCTTTGTTCAACCATGAGTTGACTGACTCATAAACTAAAGACGACGGTTTCCACTATGGAGGCTCTGGCAGCATGCCACTGTCATCCCTTTTCAATTTCCACTATGTATTATTGCGCATTTAACTGACAATATCCATGTACTGTGATCGCTCATGAAGCTATATCACATTTTGAAAAGTCAACACTATTCACTGTCTCTAAGATTTGGAAAACAACTTGTCAAAAGTCTTCCTACTGTTGAGAGGAAATAGAGAAAAATAAGAAAGAATGAGCCAGCCATGTCAAGGTGTGCACATTCACAAATAGAAAATACTATTAAATATATCAAAGGCAGATGTGTTTTGACATTTAATTGGCATTTGGGCTGAAGCTCATAAAAAGTTTCCCTGACTTTTGTCAAGCATTTACATAATTTGTTCAAAATAAATCCTCCGTGGTACAAATAGGTTTGGTTTCTCTCACCATCCGGAACGTAAATGTCATTTTCCAACATTTTTACTTGGACAAGTAGATTTATTGTGAATAATGAATAGAAAATACAATCCGTCTATGTCTCAATGCTCCTTTGACAGACTCCTAAGTCACAGAACATGATATTTAAAATAAAAGTTCAGAACATTTTAACCCACCATCAACACTTTGGGAGCAGGAAATTACTTCTACTAGTTTTCATGATTTAGGGATTTGGAGACCCTTTCCTCCCCAACCTTGCTGCCTAATCCACGAGAATAGGCTATTTGTCCTAATATTTAAATTATTCTAGATTCTATTCTTTAGGCTTTAGAAGCTGCACTATCAGAAAGACCACTGTGACAGCATCTGTTCATACTACTAGTAAAGAACTGATTCTGTTAAGTACTGACAGAAGCGGCCATTTCTGAGCATGTCACTTAGGCTTTTGAGTAGTACATACAAAGTACAGCTCCTAAGATTTTATTCTTTCCCTGCTGAGCTAAAGCTAGTGAATAGAATCCTCTGTATTCGTAAGTATGGTGTACACTAGAACTGCAGGTGGATGAGCAAAGCAGCTATAAAGTTTCAAACAGTGGAAAGTACTGCAGGTTACTAACATAAAATTAAAACTCAATGAGATAAACCCTAAAGGGTTTGGTGTGTTGGTTGGCTTGTTTTTGTAACAGTCCAGGAATTCAGTAAGGCTTTTTGATTCAAACAAAAACCAGCAAGTCCAAAAGGCTGCTCTAATCTGCCTTTGCTGCTAATCACCACCCATGGGGCACTTGGGTAGCCAGTGTCCGAATCCACTCTACAGCTATGACCACCTATCTCCCTCTCCTCACTCCCACCGAAGGCCAAGGCTAGGAGGTAGCAGGGAAGCAGAAGGGTTCCCTGCCTTCTTGGCAAATGGGACTTTCACCGATTACAACATTTCTGCAGGAAAAATGCAAAATGGCTTTTGAAGAATGACTGAAGTCTGCTTCACATAGCCATTAGCGGGACAGAGAAGCGTTAATGACTGAGGAACTTGCTCACTGTGCACAAACTCACATGAAAAATGAATACTAAAAATCTAATGCCATACCACCACTGAAGGATTCAATTACACCCTCCTACATGGAGGAGCATTCAGAGATAAAGCTTCCATTCTCTGATGAAATGTATGAGATACCTAAAACCATAATCACAAGATGTGCTTCTGAATACAATACAGAATATGTATGTTTCCTAAAAGGTGGTTAGGTATTTAAGAAAATAAAGATCTTCCCCCTGAAAGACCAGAAAGAAAGAAAAGTTAACAACGAATTAGTGGCCCAGTAGCATGGTAAGGCTGTGCATTGAGCGTGTGCATGGTAAACTAAAATCAGTGAGCACAAGTATGTTATGGATTGGCAGTGGTTTCATAGGTGAGAGTTCTCACTCTTTTAATTGAGCATGAAAAAAATTTTCACTGATGAGAAAATACTTGTGTGTCAGTAGCACACCTGGATTTCCCAAAATGTGCCTGCATGGTTTCTTGTAGTTTTCTATTCACTGAACATACAGACACATTACCTCACATTAGGAACTCTCTTTCATAGAATATTACCTTACTCAGGTTTGTTTTTTTTTTCCAAATTGCTGAATAATAAAAAAGCACATGATAACATAATGAAACAAGTTTAAACTTTTCATGCGTGCAAAATTAACATTTCGTCCTTCATGCCACACACTTAACGTTCACGGAATTTATTACAGCAGGTTTTCAAGCTTCTCATGCAAACTTTTGCCAGTACTTGAGTTTTTATTCAGGATTTCAGGATGGTTGAAGACTTTGTTAAAGCACATTATGCCGGAAATATCTAAGTAAGCGAGAAACTGATTTTTCATTTTCAAAGTTCCTATTCCATATGGTCATAGGAAAAACCCTCACTGACTGAGAAGCTAAAAGCTCCAAAGGAAGGCCATGAGCAAAGACCTTCAAATACATAATATTTTTTATAAGATCAAGATTTTGGGAAAGCTATGTTTTGCACTATTACTGAATGCTTGGATTGCTAATTGTGGAACCCGGCTTGCTGTAATAAATCTTCCACTCTTCTAAATGAGCACTACAATCCAGAAATTAAATTAAGCATGCTTCAGAAAATCTACTGGGTAATGATGTGACTCCTATTTCCACCACTGGACTCTACTGCACAGAAGATACAATTTCAATAATCCTACCTGCAGGATGGACACAGTCTGCGAGAAGTGGTGCTGTTCCATTGTTGACGTGGAATAGAGAGCAGCTAAGGGGTGATCAAATTTCTGAAGATAGCTGTTGCTGTAACCTCTGTGATCCAGGTCATGACACAGGCATGCAACTAAAAGACCTTTTCGCTACAAAAAAAATTGAGATAAACATGAAAAGTAAGATGGATTTCCTGCCCCTAGGTGTCACTCTCTTCCCAAAATACTGTAAAAATTACACTATGCTTACACTGCCTCCAAAAAGCACATGGAGAAACATCCTTAAAATTGCGAGAAACGTGGAAGTGAGGACGTGCTGAATTAAAATTCTTGGTCCAATTGTAATTCAAACCTTTTATATAATATGCATTTAAAAAGCATTGTTGCACAATCACATACTATTGCAGGGATTCTGCTTCAGGAAGAAATCGGAGTTTTAAACAGATAGTCTGGTCATCCACTGAATCCTTACCATGTTTTTTAAAAAAATAAAAAGTGCAGTTATTGAGGGAGAGGAAATACATAAGATATATGATCTCCTGGTCAAGGCAGCTGCACCAAAGTCCGATGCTAGACCTGCCTCTGCAACACTCCTCGAGACCAAGTCTCCTAGGTGAAACTTTTCCTAGGAAGTCACTAATGTGAGCTACAGAAACGCTGGACAACAGCAATTGCAAACAAAGTAAGACGGTAACTGACTTTTTTATTTAATTAACTCTTAATATCCTGAAGAAATGGAGTCCCTGAAATCTCTCTTTCAACACACAAAATACGTGAACACTTGCAAAAGCTATTCACACAGCAAGTGTGTTTTGAAAACACATTCGTTAATGTTTGTGAAGCAGTCACTGTCGGCATGGAGTATCACAAACATGTCTTTATATTCTTAACAGCTCTGTCCTATAGTTGGTTCTGATGAGTGTTCAGTAAACAAGGACAAGCCTATAAAATGAAGCAGAAAAAGACTACTGATTAACCTCCTATTAAGTGAGCAACATCCAACCTGTATACTGTACTAAAAGGCACGTGATTCTGTGGAAAAATAGCAAACAATGATGTAACTATAGATTTTATCACAAATATACAATGTGCAGAATTAAGGTTGTAGCAACCTTAACAGTATTTCTGATTTTGAGACCTTCGCTTTTATTTTAAATCCTTCACTTTTATTTTTAATGATGCCTTTTCAATATCGCATCTTGTGAAGTACGTTTTTAAAAGGCACATAATAAAACAGATAATGCAGCAGCACACGTCCACACAGATCCTCAGCAGAAGTGGAACGTAACACACACCTATATTATTTGAAGTCATGCAGTAACAGCTGTAGGAAGCTGGTATCCCCTTTTCACTACTGTCAGGAGGGGCAAGACGTGTAACCAACAGACTTAAAAAACAGTCTCTGACAGCAAAAGAAAGCTGAGTCTCAGAATCCTTTGTGCTACATGTCAGATCTAGCAGGCATGAGCTTTTCTGTTCTTCCCCCACAAGTTTAATCCTCCTGTTGCATCCTGTATAACCTGTGTTTTTCCAGTCTTACAATTGTCATCAGTCTGTCCCTTGTACCAGATGCTTCTCTTTCTCTAGCTTGTCCCAGTCTCCACGTCCCAGGAAGTCATTCTTGTCTCAGTCCTTCAGGATTACACAGTGCCTAATTCCAGTGCTCTTGACTTTGTACCCATTGTCCCTGCTTGGATTCCAACTCTTTGGCCACTGCCAACTGCTGGATCTATTTGTCTCTAGATCAGAGTCCCCTTTACTGTGTTTCATACTTCTCCTCCCGCCTCTAAGTCTATTGAGGTTCATGTCATTATCCCTCACCTGAGACCAGCCCATCCTAGTTCCCCAAACTTTCCTTCAGCAGTTTCCTGTATTCTTGTTGGATTCATCTCCAGTCTCAAGAGAGAAGACTGCTAGAAAGAGCTGGAACATAGACTGGGATAAGGCATTCAAACAGGTGAAGGCTGGCTGGAGTTTGGCAGGGAACAAAGACTGTTTCCATCTCTCTTAACAGCTGCCTCTTTTGCTCTCCCTGTCTTTCTTACTCTGCGTCTCCAAAAGGATGGGGCTCACTACTTGGTTAGTACTGAATGTAATCAGAGCTCTAAATATTCCCGAGGCTGCAATCCACAGATTTTTGTTGTTAAAGGAATACTGATTTTTTCAAACTTGTATAGCTTTGCCAGCTTTCAGCATATGCCTGGCAAATGCCCCTTTCCTATTTCAGTGTCAATTTTCAAGTCCCTGCTTTACAGCAGAATAAACTAGACCTTTTCAAATGAAAGATCACCAAATTTTATTTTACTCTGATACAGTGAACAAAAACTTGATTTCTCCTAGCATGTTTCTTTAAAAAAGCCAAACAATTTTGGCTGAAATTTCCCCAAATGAATCAGCTTGAGGAAGTCATGGAGCTTGGAAAATTACAGCCCAAATGGCTAGTATTTGGCAAAGTTATACATAACTGAAAACAGGTTCTCCCAGTCAGAAGTTTCAGGTAGTATTAATAATAGATAGCACTCCCAGTTGCACCTACCATAATTCAGAAAAAAAACAAGTGGCAATTCTTTATAGTGTATATTAACATTTAACCATTCTAAGCCTTCCATTTTATACTATAACTTTTCCAGTTAGTGATCTATTCAAAGTGGTTTTTTCCTGATTTTTTTTAAACACTATGCATTTATCTTTAAAATATGTATTTGCATGCTAAGGAAAACTGTTGTATAATAAAAGTTCATCAGTGAATTAGCACATCGGGACAACTGTTTTCCTTCCATCCTTTCTACTCTTCTCCTTTACTCACATATGTCAACCACCTCTGCAACCCTTCTCCTCCTATTCAGGACCTCCCAGACCTCACAGGGTTCAAGATCCAGTGTGTTTCCCTCCCCTCAGTACAGATCTGACAGTTAGTTAAATAATTAAAATAAAGACTGTGGTTGTAAGTGGGCAGGGAGAACCTTAAAATGTGGACATGGACTTATAGCAAATCTGCTACTGCTTCTTCAGTGGGCAGACCTGAAAAACGTGAAGGAAACACTAGGATTAGGAATCTGAATAATTCTCCTTCCTCAAGCTTTCTCCTCATTTCTCATTTCTACCCTGTTTCTCTGCAGGGACCTTTATATACACTCTGCCCAAGCTGACAGCAAAACTCTAGCATAGAAAATGTACTTCTGCGATGGCTGATACCTCTGATGAGGTCTGATACAATCATCTCACCTACCTCTAGATCAGTGAAAAGCCCCTGGTTGTTCTGAAGTATGGCATACATGCAATGTGCAACAGTAACGGCATGCTTCCAGTTGTGGTAGGGCACACGGCGATAATTCTTCTTTACAGACATAGTAAATCGGCATAGCTTTTCAAGTTCAAAGCTAGAAAGAAATTAATTTGGTCAGAGACAAGAAATAAGAATGGGAAAAATAACCAACAGAGGAGAAAAGATGCTCTTTGATTTACTCTTCTTGCTGGGATTGACTCTCATTGTGGATGACTCATTGATTACAAGAGTCATTCAAGTTTTGGCAAGGACAGAGGAGCGCGGATAGCTGACAATGCTCTTAGTTCAATCTGTGAAGTTCTGGAACATAAGTCAAGCCACCCAGCCCAGGCAACACAATTGCATAACCTTCCCTGCTCCCAGAAACTTGAAGTGTGGTTCCTTTATATTGTTATCTGTTCAAGCTGCCAAACAGTAAAACTCTGCATCTAATGGGCCGTTTGAAAACATCATTTGTGATCGAAACAGAAAATTAAGGTTTTTTAAGCAAATGACACAGAAGAAATAATCCTGTTTAAATTAAAATTTCAGTCAAACACCATATGCGTAAGTTGTTTTGAATAAAAGAAGTTGAGATGCTCCATATTGACATCGTGAAAAGAAGAACATTTTACTTTTTCCAAGACTTTAAGATTTTTTTTCCAGTTTGGCCAAATGAACAGAAATTCACATTTCACTGTTTCTTCATTTTTCACTAAACAATATTTTGTTAAGTAATTGCCAGTCAACCATGAAAATGATCCAAATGTATAGCATTTATGGGATTACTTCTTAAAGAATTTTTTTTTATATTTTTGCTATTAATATAGACAAGCAAAATGAATTTATGATCAAGAGTATTTTCACTAAGGTAATAATAAAAAACAGTAGTACAGTAATTGTTATGTTTGGCTTATGTGCTCATCAAAAACACCTCTGAGAGAGTTCATATTCTGTAGTACCAGAGCTCTGCACAATCTTTAATAGACTTTATCTACCAATGCTCCTTTGAAAGGAAAGCTGAATACTTTTTGTTTACAGATGGGAAATTCAGGCACAGATTAGATACCAAGTAAAATTTTCTAAACTACCTAATCCGAGCTGCCCGGGGTGAAAAGGGCACTTGAGCCCAGAACTGAACTGAAGATGCCAGAGTCCCAAGTCACTGACTTTCTCCCTCATAAGCAGATCAGTTTTCCTTTATTCTCATTTTTTCCCCGTTACTGCGGTTTGATTTTTTTTAAGTTCCATGTTTCGATAATTTCTTGGGTATCTCAGGGAAGTAGTATTAATGTTCTAGTTTTGTTCTAGCATGAGGGCTGAGAAAACAAAGCTGAATGTTTCTGACCCGTACGTAAAAATGTAAACACATCTACTATATGGAGCCAGTTAGATAGAAAAACATATTTCTGTGGTTTTGTGCTGAGCAAGGTAATTGTTCTTCTTAGCCTTAGTCTGACATTAGTAAAAACGGAGGTATATTGTCTTTCAAAAAAGCTTTGGGCTTTCTTTTTTTATTCTAGAGAGTTAAGTCAGACAGCTCTAAAACAATTGTTAGAAATACTGTTTAAAATAGTACATCATAATTCAGAATATCACAACAGTTACTTCCATCTACATCCAATATCAACTCAATAGTACAGTTGTAGCCAAAGGGAAAATCAATGCTACCTCAACGTAGAATACTATTACTTCCTCCACTGCTGTATTTTGTATACTCGATTAAAGCAGTAAAAGATTATTTCTTCATGAGAGCAAAGAAAATGTAGCAAGTATCATAGATTTTTCTCCAAAATCCTTCCTGGACAGGACAGTTATATGTTACATAGGTGTATACTTAAAGGTACAACCTTACTCCTCAATATATTAAAAATCAAATTTTAGTCTTAAAATAGCTGTACTTGTTTCAGAGGGTGGAGAAGTTTTGTTCTTTCAGAAATTAAATACAAGTCCAGTCCCAACAGCCTCCTTTTCAAATATTTTCCTCACTTTTGTTTCTTTAACTTTATATGTGAAAGCTGAGACTCAATTTGAAAAACGTCAAGTAGGTATCAATTCTTTCCCATCAAAGTTACACCTTGAAAGAAAGCTGAAAATCTGAAACCCAATCCTGCATCCACAGCCATTCAAACAGGAACGGAAAACAGCTAACTACACTGAGCAGTACAGAACTGTATTTAGAACAGTCACCCACTTTGCAGTGTTGAAGAAGACATGAGAAAGACACTCAGGTTTGACTGTATGCTTTGAGAGCATGGAGATTCATCCAGTTACTAAGATGAAACAGTCACCAGCAAACGTTTCCCAAGTGTTGCTCCTTTTTGCAAGGAGATACTTCCCCTTGCAATTGCCCATCTGTAGACTTTTTCCATAATTCGGAGCAGCTCCCTTCTTTCAGCAATGGGACATACTTAGCCAAGAGACTACTGATCTTAGTAATGATAACGGACAGAAAGGACAATAAATGAAACATTTCATTTGAAAATCATTCACTTCCATAATTAATGCACAACGATGCTAATAACTGATTTATTTAGCAAGGTAAGATACAACCTTGGATTATTTTAACCATATACTATATTAATTTCAGCAACTATATATTTGAAAAATCAGTATTCATGGACCGTCTCTCCTTTTTGGCAAGAGTGCCTTTAATATCTTCACCATCTTCTGTCTGAAAAGGAATCTCATCTCAGAACCAAACAATACTTCTATATATTGGAAGGACAACTGTTTGGATGATATCATGAGTTCTTTTACCTGGCCGTTCCCAAATTTTATTAAGTGAAGACCAAGAAACTGGGACAAGAAATCCATCCTGCTTATTACAGCCCTGTACAGACCAGACATAGTAAATAAACTCCAAAGAAAGTAAGACCTTAAATTAGAAAATAATGGATCTCAAAATTTCCTAATAAATAAACACATAACAAACAGAATTAAAGCAATAAATCATGTACTTCATACCAGGCTGTCCCACAGGACTGGTGAACCATGTAGACAAAAATGGCAGGCCAGACATCCTCATACGGACTGATATCAAAGTGGTATCTAAGAAGAAAGTTTCAGCTTAGTAAGGACAAACGCCTTTTCATTCTTACTAAAAGCAACTAGGTAATGTATATCCGACAGCATTCACTTGTTTCTGAACATACACAGAAAACTGACTTTACAGGCCATATTTTCCAGCAATGTAAGTTAATATATTTCCGCTAAGGTCAATGGAACTATGCTTATAGAATCAGAATCATTTAGGTTGGAAAAGACCCTTAAGATCATCGAGTCCAACCGTTAGCCTTTGGTTAGCCTTTGGCTTTGTCTAGTTAATAGAAACATAAATCTTTATTTAAGAGTCCATTGCTTAAGTAATGTACAAAAATCTTTGTTCTACAGGGATGATGAGAGCTTTACAAGCACTCCTAACATATTCCAGACTTTCCTCCCAGGAATTGTAAAAGTGGTGTCTCTAATAATATTTTTACTGGCTTTTTTTCAATAATTTCCGTCACAAATTCGGTGAGATACGCTCTAATTTTGATAGAGGGAAAAATCAACTTTTACTGGCTAATAGAAATTAAGCCCAAACTTCAAAAATCAAACATTTAATACTGCATTTTTTATGTTTCATTAGCTGAGGCCTTCCCTCTCCTGATATCAACTTTTAGCCCTAATATTAGGGACCCGCTCAGCAGAACTATTTGTCCTTCGATTATTAATTAACCCCTTTCCCTGCACCTGCTGTGCTGCAAGTCTTCTATTTACTTTCCATTGAACCCAGCTAAATGCTTGCGCGTACGCGGCATACTGAACAGCACAGCAGGTACAAGAGAGCTGAAGGTAGCTGAATTGCTTGGAAAATGGTTAAATGTATTCAGATTGCTCGAACTAAAGGATGTTAATATAATTTAGAATGAAACCTGTCATCTTTGCAAGTAAAAGTAATTTTTGCTGAGGAGGTAGGTTATATAATATCATCTAACAAAGCACAAGAAATTGTATTGGAAAGAATAAGCTTCTATTAGGGTATAATCCTGCAAGCTGCTAATACTCCAGCGTTCAAGCAAATCAATTCAGCATGTAATGAACTTTAACTGTAAGCAGTCCCTGTGAAGCATACGCTTGCATGCTTTGCTCACTCACAGCTACAGTGCTCAGTGCCTGACAGGAGTGAGCGAGCTCTGGAGATCAGGTTTACAAAGACAACTTGGATTTTGTGACTCAATATCGTAGAGTTCTGATTTTAGGCATCTGGTCACTACAGTAGATTTTATTGTCCTGGGCCAGAAACAGTGACTAAAAAACGAGATGACTCCCAGTGTTAGCGTTGAGTGGGGACTGACTGATAAAATACAGATAGATACCCTCCACTACACCTAGGAAAAAAAAAAATCATCTTTTCCACAGATTGATACAAGATGCAACTGTTGCTATATGAGGAAAATACTTACAGTTCAATTTCTTTATAAATATGTGGAGGCAGTGTACAGTGCATGAGGTTTTGCCACTCTTCTGCTGTACAAACACTGTGGTAGGATAGCTTCTCCATCGTTACACGGTAAATACACTCTGAATGGCGAATTCTGTGGTACATCTGAAAAAGGGAAGTCATTTATTAATGTGAAATTTTAAAAAAGGAAAAAAACATTTATTTCCTGTATTCAAGCACTTATTCTTAAAATCCACATCTGCAAAAACATTAGTGCTTTTGGCTGCTCAACTTCACACATTAGAAAAGCGAAAGATTATATTAAAATTCAGTACTTCTGGAAAACTCGGCCTCCTATCGCATCATTCTGCATCTACTCATTCAGGTAAACATCTAAGGCTCGGCTGATTTTTCACCCCATTTGAGCTCTCCCAAGAAAAAGAATCAAAGTTCAGGAGTTAGAAACAGAGCTTAGTCCCTTGCAATATGCTAACAGAAAGAAAACTGCTAACAGAGCACAATTCATATTTTGTGCCACTGCATGAATTCAGCTATTAATTGGTACGAATAACTGCTACCCATGCACAGTAAAAAGTACATGAGATGTTTATCATAACTACATTACTATGCAATAGCTGTGAAAAATAAGTACAGTTAATTATTGAGAGGTTCAGACAGCTATTGCAGACATGGCATGGTTTGTAAACAAGCGAGGACACAACAATTTTACTAGTAAAGATAAACCTCTGGAGCAGTATGCCCTGAACAGTAACATTCACCATCTAAAAAGGAATGAACTCACACACAGTTGAGTGATTGCATAGTCCCAAGTTTCATTTATAGGCAGGCCTTTCTACTTGCCTTGAGTCGTGTGGAACAAGTTTAAATAATTGTTAGTAAAATTTGCTGCCCCAGTATACTGACAGCATGATGTTGGAAAAATGGCTTAATGCATATCATCAGGCTTAACTGGCATTGCATTGTGTCTTACCTCCCATGAATATGACACATTTCTTCTGCATTGCATTTTTATTGCATTTATTGCATTTTTATACTTATACAGTCACGATCATTAAATTGCTTACGCTTCCTACAGGAATAGTAATTTTTGTGACGATGAAGGGTTTGAAAACAAAAATAGCTATCCACTCTTATCTAGAAGCATGGATAATTATGAGTATAAATGAGCATATAAAAGTATAAATTGATATCTTTGAATATTAAGCATCTGGAATCGAGAGAATACATAACATCTCCATCCCCCAGTTAAATTTGTAAAACATGTGATCTGAATTTATAAAAGTAAATAAGAATCATACTTTCTAATGGAAAAGAGAAGACAGATATCATTCACATTTCAGAGCTTGCTCTCTCAGTTTAGCTACACGAAATTGATGTATCCAGAGTACAATTATTTCAGAAAGCATCAAATGAATCCCTACCATCCTCTTAAAATACAATTATTCAGCAAAGAATTCAATGATTCCTGTTTCCTCAGGAAACAGACTTATGAATCACTTTAATAATCTAGAACATCAAAATCCTTAAGTAGGATTCTAAGTCTTCCCATTATAACCAACAGCTTACAAAACTGTAAATAAAACTTACATTAGCACAGTGTAAGGCTAAAGCACAAAAGACTGCAAACATTTTAAAGTTGTTCTCATCAGTTTTAGAGAAGGCACTTCCACTTATTTTGTTCACCATCTGCACAACACCTATTACACTTCCTCGGCTTACAATGGGCATGCACAGGATATTTCTGGTTGTGTAGCCTGTGTAGAGGTCTACTTCTCTGGAGAGCCAGAAAAGAGAAAGGAAAAAAGAAAAGAGTTCATATTATTAATTAATATCTATTCCTTGATTCTCAGAAATGTTGATGTACAATATACTAAATCGTTTTAAAGAAGATGTAATTAGTACATGCAAGAAGTTCATCTCCAAAGCTCTCAAATATTTCCATCTACAGTGTCATGTTTAGAAAGAACTTTTTAATCCTTTAATCTCCATTTGCAAGATAAAGAATTAATATTTCCTCAAATGTACAATCAGCTTATTCATAAAATTAAAGAATACATTCAGGTACTTAGGCATGCTATTTGTTAGTGAACTTTTTTCCCTCCCCTGAAACTAATCAGATTGCAGGGAGGCTAGTAAAGAAAATCAGCAACAGTCTACCTAACTAGGCAAAGTTCTGTAACAGGAAAAATAACTAAGTTTTTCTCCATTATATTTATATTTGATAAAAATAACACTTTTTATTTGTATCTTTAAAATATCTCCCATGGCTAAAGCGTTTAAATAGATATCTATAGGTTGTCTCCTCATCAGAGGACCACAGCTCCATGAATGCATCCTAATATGAAATTTAAGTAGTAAATTTAAGTAAAAGGTTTGGTGAGCTATCTTCCCCTCCCATGAATAACATCCTACCTGTTAAAGCGTGGATCTGCATAGGCATCAGGGATGTTAAGGACTTCTCCTGTTCTTGCCACTTGACCAGCTATTCCTTTTTCTATAGAAAATCTGCAGAAAATAAAAATGTGTGTTAGCCACAATATGAGCTACCTGGAAAAACATTTTTCCAGTGGAGTCTGTCTTTGGCACGGTAATGGATATTTGTTCCCAACCAGCGTCATTTTGATGCTTTCAGGAGAAAAATCTTACAAGAGAACAACTAGTAGTAAATAATAAAATAAAAAAGCACATAGTAACAGATACTTTCTGAAAACATTTTATGCAACTACATAGCTTAATACAAAAGATGCCATAATATGACCATTTTAGTGACAAAAATTCAAAGTCTTCAATAACCCCAGGGGTTATGCCTAATAAACATGACAGTTGTACAGAACCCGAGACCTGTGTTTACCTTTACAAGCTATTGATTTTATAATCACTTTTACGTATGCATTGTTTCTTTAGACACATCATAGGCAATATGGAGCTTGTTTCTTTGGGGGGGGGCAGATGGATTTGGTAAAATAAACTTTGGAAAAAGACCAGTGGAAATTTCAAAGCTAAACATTTTATGCATTTGCCATGTACACTTGACAATAACTAGCTTGTTTCATCTCATGACATGCAAATAAGGCCCTGGTACTAACTGCATCCCTTAATCACCACAAGAAACTTAAACACAACAAATATATTCTGGAGTTGAATCAGAAAAACCTACAAGTCTGTCTTGCGAGGAAATAACTTCCAATTCTTTGACATAAAATAGTTATGACATACAAGCACAAAGAACTTGTGGAGAAAAAGAAGTAGAAAGAATCACATGTGGAACACTTTCCAATCCTGCCCCCACTGAAGTTAGTGACAAAGCTGACAGGATTTCACCCTGCACACCTGATTTTAAGTTAGTTTCTTCTGCTGCTTCTTATGATATGTACATGACACCAACTTAAGGCTCCTTCCTGATGAATGACTGACTCGGTGTCACTTCCTTACAGATATTTAAGTTGTACTTCTCTTTCAGTATACAGCACCCACGAAACAGCTCACACCCTTGCACTCAGAGTCAACATTCAATAATTTTCATACAGAAAAGACAGAAAGATATAAGCAAGAAAAACAATTATCAGGAAGGAGTATGAAAGTGTATGTTAAAGCAGGCCACCTTCTTTAATTTACACCACCTCCTTGCTTGTCAGTATGTAAATTGCACCAATTTTGACTCCTTCCATTCTCACTCACACAATGCAGTAAGTGGGAGTAAGTTTGTCTAAACGAGTCTAAGTGAAGACATGAATCACATCTCATATTGGCCCAGAACTTGAAAAGTGTAAGGAGGAAATGAAAAAAATTCTGAGAGAATCTATGCTGAGTATTTTAACAAAATTTTAGTGCAGGATATTTAGTCATACATTTCTTTCTTTTTAAGAACCTGCAAGTTTAAAACCTGTGTGTCTTTGAAAATCTCAATCTGCATCTATTAAGGATTCATAATTTTTGAAATGTGAAAAATGTTGTATTTACTTTGTTGTTTTGCCTCTTTCATTAAAAAAATGTGCATACGTGTAAAAATTATGTACTTATGACATGAAGCAGAAATACACATCAATTTTAGGCAGAGAATCCTATGTATTCATCACAAGCCCATATACATTTTCAAATTCACCACTTGAAGCACACTTCAGAATCACAATTACTTAAAAGTTCGAAAATACTCTAAATTCATATGAGAAAAAATAAAACTAAATTACTGGACTTGAAATCTTCAAAACCAATGACCAGTCCATACTAGATTCTACATATGCCTAATCCATCCATAAGAAGTACAAATTGTGATCTTCTTGCTTTGGATGTGCTTGAATCGCACAAATTTCAATTCCTCTTGGGAAAAAAAGTCCCATACTGGCAGACTACGCATTAGGTGCACCTTTACCTGCACCTTTACCTACCTCAGAACACCTCTGTTTTTTTCCCAACATGATTTCCAAAAGGACCGCCTCCGGAAGACGGCATTTCCAGGAGTGACGTTATAGCTTCAGAGACGTTGTTTCGATGGCACTGCAATGTCATTCCCAGAAGTACTACCTTCTGGAGGCGGGTCCTGGTGGGAATGATATCACAGTATGACAAGTATTGTCAGGGTACCTGCAGATAGGCACAGAGACTGGGTAATAAAATGCCTGCACATCCATAGTTATAATGAAACTGCATTCTTCTGCTAGCTACTCTTACCTTATTTCTTTGGTCTTCTTGAAGACAGGTTTCCCATCATTTTCTTCTCCAATGTCAAAAAGGTCTGAATACAGCTCCTTATTTTTGTGGTCAACCTGGAAGAGTGCACACCTATCTGCATTCACCAGGTTTTTTGCATATATCTATAGACAAAAAACAAAATTAGAGTTAACGGTCATGAGTTAGATTATCTTCAGTCATTTATCTGATAAAAACATAAGTCCCTAGAAGATAAAAGTTTTGAGAAATTATCCAGTATGAAAATCTGTTTGAAGGAGCATCCACCTTCACAGCAATCTTTTAGGATACAATTCAAAATGAAAGTGTGTCTTTTATTCTTTTTTTTTTTTTTTTTGTAAATTAGACTGTTGTTCTCCTTGAGAAATGCAGGAATATCTTTAGAGGCTTGAATGTTTGCTAAAAGAAAAATGGTTTTCCTATTACACTGTTTTTTTAAGTACAAAGAATGCTTTTCAAAATGGTACCTTTCCTCCTTCTATGTTTAGATATTATTCACCTTTTCTTGATTTTAAGTAGATAGGATATAGCAAGACCTAAGAACATTTTTGGCTTTTTGTCTTTACCTTCAATGCAAATATATTGGTATTGAATATCCAGCTATCCTGGTTTCAGCTGGGATAGTTAATTTTCTTTCTAGTAGCTGGTATAGTGCTGTGTTTTGGATTTAGGATGAGAATAATGTTGATAACACACTGATGATTTTAGTTGTTGCTAAACAGCCAAGGACTTTTCAGCTTCACATACTGGCCTGCCAACAAGAAGGCTGGAGGTGCACAAGAAGCTGGGAGGAGACACAGCCAGGACAGTTGACCCAAAATGGCCAAAAGGCCATTCCATACCATATGATGTCATGCTCAGCATATAAACTGGGGGGAGTTGGCTGGGCACAGCCGCTGCTCGGGGACAAAATCATAGAATCATTGAGGTTGGAAAAGACCTCTAAGATCATCGAGTCCAACCGTCAACCCAACATTACCATGCCCACTACACCATGTCCCTAAGCGCCTCATCTACATGTCTTTTAAATACTTCCAGGGATGGTGACTCCACCACTTCCCTGGGCAGCCTGTTCTTTCAGTAAAGAAATTTTTCCTAACGTCCAATATAAACCTCCCTTGGCGCAACTTGAGGCCATTTCCTCTCGTCCTATCGCTAGTTACCTGGCAGAAGAGACCAACACCCACCTCGCTACAACCTCCTTTCAGGGAGTTGTAGAGCGCGATGAGGTCTCCCCTCAGCCTCCTTTTCTCCAGGCTAAACAGTCCCAGGTCCCTCAGCCGCTCCTCATAAGACTTGTGCTCCAGGCCCTTCACCAGCTTCGTTGCCCTTCTCTGGACACGCTCCAGCACCTCCATGTCCTTCTTGTAGTGAGGGGCCCAAAACTGAACACAGGATTCGAGGTGCAGCCTCACCAGTGCCGAGTACAGGGGCATGATCACCTCCCTGCTCCTGCTGGCCACACTATTTCTGATACAGGCAAGGATGCCATTGGCCTTCTTGGCCACCTGGGCACATTGCCGGCTCATGTTCAGCTGGCGGTCAACCAGCACCCCCAGGTCCTTTTCCGGCTGGGCATCCATCAGTTGGTGGTGAGCAATTGTTTTTCATTTGCATCACTTGTCTTTCTTGGGTTTTATTTCTCTCTCTTTTTGTTATTTTCCTTTTCATTACAATTTTTTAAATTATTATTGTTATTTTATTTCAATTATTAAACTGTTCTTATCTCAATCCACAAGTGTTCTCACTTTTACTCTTCCAATTCTCTCCCCCATCCCACCAGCAGGGGGGTGAGGGTGAGTGAGCGTCTGTGTGGTGCTTAGCTGCCGGCTAGGGTTAAACCATGACACCAGCAAAGACAGACATAACAGAGAGGCTAGTGTTTATTTCTAAAAAAAGTTAAATGTGCCTATAATACATAACAATAAACAAATAGGGAAGCTTAGAAGCGTCATTATGGATTGCCCTATGCAGCAGTATAGGAAATGGCTGCACCCTCCTGATGACAGGGACAGTTCTTGCACAAAAGCTGAGACTTAGTAGTTCTACATTGTCGTGGTTTAACCTGGCAGGCAGCCAAATACTACGCAGCCGCTCACTCACTCCCCCCACCCCCAGTGGGACGGGGAGAGAATCGGAAGGGTAAGAGTGAGAAAAACTCGTGGGTTGAGATAAAGACAGTTTCATAGAACAGAAAAGGGAAAATAATAATGATAATGATAGAATATACAAAATGAGTGATGCACAATGCAATTGCTCACCACCCGTGCTGACTGATAACCAAGTAGCAATAGCTACTTCCTGGAACACGCCTACCATTCATATACTGAGCATGACGTCACATGGTATGGAATACCCCGTTGGCCAGCTGGGCTGGCTGTCCTGGTTGTGCTCCCTCCCAATGCTTGTTTTGTTTTGTTTTGTTTTGTTTTTCTTAAGCTCAACGTCCTTGACTAGCAGAGTACTTAGCAACAACTGAAAACATCAGTGTGTTATCAACATTCTTCTCATACTAAATCCAAAACACAGCACTAGGAAGAAATTTAAATCTATCACAGCCAAAACCAGGACATATATGAACTAACCAAAGCCCACAAGGTACCACCCATAGTCAAGAAAGTACCACAGTACAGCAATAGACTTGCACGGTCTCTATCATGCTTCGAATCAGCTAGGTTCATCTTAGTAAAACTAACTGCCAGCCAGCACTGATTGTCAGAACAGAATCTTGTCCCAGGAACAGCAGCTCTTCACTGAAATGTTTCTCAGATATATGATGGACTGAGAAGAAGAGGAAAGAGTGAACCAAAGTCAAACAAGGATCACTGTGTTAACCTAAGATGCCATATAGTCAGGTTTAAGAACCTGCTCTATCCAATTCAGATGCGTCTCCTATGTTTCTTATCTGCTCAGAAAGCAGAGTAACTGTGTGGTAGAGCATGATCTGAGATGGATCTCACTCAACTTTTAAAAATTGTATATAATAGCTATCTAGTCATTCAGCCACAGAAAAAGGCTGACTACATCTTGGTGTGCAATGCATGCAGGTGGCATGTCTTAAGAATTCTCAAGACTTCCATATGAATGAATTATCTTCTCAACTCCCTTCTCTCTTGTCTTTCAAAAATAAGAACAAAAACCTAAAATATTTCATTTCATATTAATAGACCAATAGACATTTCTATCAATAGACAAATATTAGACCTTGGCAGAAAAAAACCTATGAGACAATAAATCATTAGTTGGGACACTCTAATCCCGAGTCATCTGAGCTGTGTAAAGGGAACTGCACAGAAACCATCTAGACCAACTTTACAAAACTTGGAGGGCCCTCCCGTACTGACAGAATCTGTGGCTGGAAAGATTCTGTTGCTTTCTACTCCATCTGCTCCATCAGAGCAGTAGAAAGTCAGGGAGACTGCAAGCTAAGAGGTAACTTTTGTGAAATATTTCCCACTTAGAACATTAAGACATTTAAAGATCTCGACCACTCACATCATTTATTCCTTTGCTCAAAACAGAGTGAATATAAACCGTGCCAAAAAGGACAACGCGTCCAGTAAGTGCTTCTCTATACCTATTCAGAAATTGTATCAGATTTCTTTATAAAATCAACAGTACAGTGTTGATTTTATACAATTAAACTTTTGTGTTCTAATGCATATGACTCAAGAACTTACCTTGGTCATGACTCATAACTGCTTAAACACTACTAATTGAGAGAAATAGTTAATGGGATGAGAAAGTCTTCTCTAAAGCCCTAGGTCAAATCCCGGCCAGTGGCTGAAGGGGAGTATCAGTACAAAAGGTATACTTTGCATTGTCAATAGGGAGGCCAAGGACCACCTTTTGGGTAGGTTGCTTGTAACTACTCAAGCATATTGATAGGAAATTTTGCAAGGCAACTTGAACTTCTGCTTCCCCTCCTTGCCTCTATATTCAAAACTACCCTTGTACCACTAACTTCACTGAGGGATTTTAATGAAAATAAAAATTAGAAGAAAGCTAAAATCCCTGTACTTTTTTCTTTATTATTACAGGAAAAAATCAGACTTTAAGTGCAATCACCAAAGGGTGAAGTAGTGAGCTGAAATTGAGTACCACTCTTTCCTCACTGTGAGACACAGAATAAGCCACATAATGATAAAATCACACTCCCATAAAATGGCAATAAATGTGCAAACACGTAATTCAACTAATTGGCCCAAGAAACAGCCAACTGCTACAGCTTACAAAGGAAGCTGAATATGAAACATCTACGCAGGTTAAAATGCAGAATCATGATGCAGCCAAGTGTTGGAAAAGAAGATGAAAGAGTAAGCGTATTTTACTGCCAATTGTGTTTTCCACCAGGCCTCTATTCATAGGCAAGAACAGGGAAGAATATCAATATTTGTTCTCAGTGCCATATGTTACATTACCAGTTACATGCACACTGGTGTTACATGCTAGTTCTTTTAAATGTTACGCTATTTTTAAGCAATTCATTTAAATTGGAAAAGTCAATGTTCAGAAATGTGTCCTATGTGCAGAATTCTTGACTGTGTACTAACTAGAATAAGACAAACACTGCAGAATATTTTCCATTACTAATTCAAGGTTCTAAATAAAACCACTTTAATATTGTTTGCATTCTAAGTTTGTTGTCTTTGAATAGTCTAGCTAAGAATATCACTTTGAAGATTGGAGCAAGCATTGGAGTACTGCTGGAGAGTAAGTTTTTGAATATGCAAATTGAAACAATAGTATCACAGACCCGATTAAGATTTACATTCAGGAAAAAGAACTGCAGTATGCTATGAATGTGCCTAAAGCTAAAAAGCATAATTCATATATCAAACGCTCAAAATGTGCTACAAACAGCTAGTCCATATGTATTTGTAAACACTATTCAGGAAATAATTCTGAATTCAAAATTGATTGAGAAAATTATAATCTGTTTCTGAACTGTGCTTTAATTCATTGATTAGTTATTTCAATGGACTTGGCTTTACTGGTTTTTATAAAACATTGACTGACGCTGTCACTGTAGTTATGGGTGTAAATACTTATGCAAAGCAAAAGGGATGTCATGTCTTGCATATCTCATTCAGCAACTGGAACAAATACTCTAGAAGTAATGTTTGACCTCTACTCCCTCCTACAGACAGTAACTTCTTCAGAAGTGTTTTGCAGCACGTAGCAAATTGAATTTAGGAAAAAGGAATCAATACAAGCTGAAATAAAATGAGAAACAGAAGCTTTCTGTTACAATTTTCAAACCTTCTCTAAAACACAGCAGTAACTATTTAGTTCAGAGACAGTCACGTTTCATTACTTACGAAAGCTAGGAAACGAAGTTGTTGTGACAATGAAAAATCAAACTGACCTTTGCCATCTTCTTCCATATAGAGGTGCTAATACTGTTTGTATTACGTGTCCATTATAAACAGCTCATATATTTCAATGATGTAACATCTTACTTCAAGGAAAGGAGAATGAAGAACTTTAATAACTAAGACTAACAAACTTAGAAGTGAAAAAGACAACTTACCATTATATGTTCAAGTAGAGAATCTATTGCAACTATATTATCAAAATACGTTCTGCAGAGAAAGAGAAGTCAGTAAATATTGGCATTTAGTCAAACACTTCTCAAATGGCTGTCAGGGGCTCTTGTTTCACAACCGCTTAACAGTGGAGCCCGACTAGGTGAGGACAAACCTCTGCAACTTGAAAATCACTGACTGGCTTGCTATAGCACAAGGGAATTGAACTCCTAGCTCTGTTCCTTTAAACCATTATTCTACAATGACAGAATTGTAGAATATTCTCTATAATATGTAGAATTTTCTCTGTAGAAAAGGAAAAGACTACCTAACATTGCCTACCATGTATTGAATAGGCCCCTGCCGAGCAACACCAAGAATGTATCAAAATGCTTTGGCACCCTTTACACACTGAAAATTTTAAAAGGAAAAGTAAAAAGGAAAAGAAAAGCCATCCAAAAGATTAAAAAAAAGTAATTTCTTCCATTGCTGATATATATTATCTACATGCTTTCAAAATATCTCATTAGGTTTACACATAGAGGACTATGTACTGAGATCTAATGAAAACTATGTATTGTAGCTAAATTCACGTCATATTATCTAACCCTTAACACTATTTAAAAGGCAACAATTTATAAAACTCTTAATGAGTCTTCTCTATCAACCCAGGTGTAGCATACTGAAGTTGCAGAAAAAGACTGATCTTGTGACTTGGGGGAAAAAAAAAGGTATCTCGGTTTCACAGCAAAGTGGTAACTGTCCAAGGACAGTCAAGAACGTTGAAAGATAAAGGTCAAACTTATTAGTAAAAGAAGTCTAAATCTTCCACATGCCAAGTCTTAATAACCCTCAGATTACAATGTTCCCAGCAGACAGAAAGACATTGTCCCATGGCCTTGAACATATATACAGCTCAGTTCTGTTTGGGTCTAGTGGAAAGGAAATATATAATACACTGGTCTTACATTGTCAGGGACATGAAAAGGTGGAGCACTGCATACTATGCCCTTTCTAAAATGTTACAGAACATGTCCCAGTGACATTGCATGCGAACAATTTCCTCACTGAATAGGAAACCCTCTTTCCATATAAGAAAAGGTACAGACCATTTCTGAGAGGAAACTAATCATTTTCCTGCTAGTGCAAGTCTTTACCTACACGAAGTTCATGAAGTTGTTATTAAATGATATCCCAATTTAGTGGCTCAAAACATAGGGTTTCTTTTTTGTTAAAACTAAACAATTCTAGCAACTGATAATGCTGTATAAGAGGTATTTTCTCATAGAAATACATATTAAATATTTGTAGTATTTATTGCAATGTTTATCTTAAAAATTTAAAATAATTTACAAAGTTCTTTAAAACAATCTCAGTACTATGTCCCAAGAGTAAATTGCCAGCCCATAAATTTGGGTAGATTAATCCAGAGTTCTCTGGTAAAGTAGCTCAGTACAGATGTTAGCAACATAAAAGCACTCTGGAAAGGAACAGAACAGTGCAAGACACTGCAGCAAGTGGATAGCTCTGGCAAGGGAATGATGAGAGTGCCCTTTAGGAGACACAAGCTGAGCCTAAGCTGAAATAAAAAAAAAAAAGGTTATCCCTGAGGAAAAAAGCTAGGAGAAACATCTGGATACAATCAGCTTGCCCTCCTTGCAAGGGGTAGACTCCTCCCTGCGGTGTATCACTCCCCAGCCCAGTCAGGTCGACTTGGCTGCCTGTGTTCCTGAGCAATGCCGTAGAATCTTGGACATCCTCTAACCTCATCAGTTCGAGAATTGTTCACCAAGACCCACAGAAGTATTTGTAACAGCAAAAATCTGAGACATCTCATTTTTCCACAGTATCATTAGTCCTTTGTGATGCACTTGGAAATTCTTTAACTAGTTCGATAAAACACCATTAAGCACCCCAGACTGTCATTTATCAAAAGTACAACTCTGGTTAGTCTTTTAATTTATTGGCTATCTCTACTATTTAAAGATGCTAATAGCAGCAAAAAAGAAAAAGGTATGAAGGAAGAGCAGATCACCTAAGACACTAAATTAACTTTGCAAGTCTAAGCCTAAGCTTTCATACTCTTACTATGTTTTCAATTTAATCTTGCATTTATTGTGACAAGAAATTAAAAGAAAACATATTACATGCAGTTACAGTCTTTGAAAATGAAAACAGAGCCTCCAGAAAATGCAGGGGAAGAACAATCGTGTGGCAGCCCTGATTCTTCAAGGATATATCCCTGAAGTGCGTATACTTATGCGCGTGTGTGTGTGTATACATACATGTCAAAAAAAAGCGGGGGAAGCTGAAGCAAGCTAACTAACTTTTCATAAAGTCCTTTCAAATCTTCTAAAATTGGCCATGAAAAGAGATGGCAAGCCTATTTGTCACTTCTCAAAAGAGGGCCACATTTAACTCTGACAGAAGAGGGGAAAAAAAGGAAAAAAACCCATGCAAAAGACCACAAGAGTAAACAAATTCTGTAAGGTATAATCGAATGTTACATTTTCTTCTGCACCATCACCAAAAAAAAAAGTTTAATAGGTATACACCACTGCCACCCACATCATTCGTTCCTGTCTCTGTGCTGAAGTTTGCCCACCACCCTGAAACGTGCTTTCGCACCTGCTTGTGAGCTACACTGTAAAACACAGGTAGATTGGAAGAGCCATGTTAGAAAAGCTGATCAAAATAAATTGATGAGATTATAGTGCAAATCACACTTACTTGGATACATCAAGCAAGAAGTCATTCAGTTCAGTCTGCTTGGCAAGGCCCCGGCACACCTGGAAGCACAGATCACGTTATCATTAGCTCCAGAAGAACACTGAAGTCAAAGGAAAACTGAAGTCATGCAGTCTACCCATTTAATTTGTATGAAAAAAATACCACTACTACTATATACATATGTTACAGCACTGTATAAAATTAAAAGCTGGATTTGTGTGCTGGGTTTCAATCTTAGCTATCTAGCTGCTGAGTTAAAACTGTCAAATGCAAGTAACATCCTTCTTAAGACTCTTTGAAAGATGTTGGTTGTTATACTTGTTCATGCTGCCTCAAAGGCTGCCACTGAATGTGGTTATGGAATCAACTTAAAGACACTTCCTTATCCAGACCCTCAGCTGTTCTGAGAATGTCAAATATTTTGTTTGCTTTCTTCCTTACCACTTACTTTTACCACTTTTTTCCAGGTTGCAAAGTAGCATGTAGATACAACTGAAGACTGACATCAGGCAAGTTTAAGTAGGCTAAGTAGCAGGTGATATATGCTCAACTTCGGGAGAAATCAGCGTGAATATGAACACAAAAACAGTACGCATACTACATTTTAGAAGCCAAGTGTTAGATGAAGCAAAGCTTTGAACTGTATTTTTACTTCACCTAATTACATACTCTGCACCTAAAGTACAACCGTACACCTGTATACTACTAGAGCAAGCACCGAGGTCAAAAAAAGAAAACAAGCCTCTATTGTTTGTACCTTTTACACAATAAAATATCACTCAGAACTAGTAATATCTTTCATCTGTGCAATGCAGATATAAATAAATATGCAAAATATGACAAAATACAAGCCTTACTCTTGCATATAACTAGGTAACCAGGTACAACTGCTTGATACACACTACTTCCTAAAGCCCAGCTGTGAGTCTGGTAGGTACGGCCCAACGCCAGATCAAAACTCTTGCGTTCTTCTTCTGCAAAACTTGGGAAGGGCAAGCGTTCTGCTTAGCAGAAGGGTGAGAAATGAAAATGACCAATGGACAGGCTTAAACTAAACTTTCCGTGTTTTGTTTTGTTACATGGAAGACTTCTCAGTTAAAGAGGAAGTCGTCGTTATAAAGTGAAACTACAACTGCATGCAATTGCAATTCTACTAGCGTACAATAGCCTATGCCAGCTAATTCTGCCTAAATGTGCCAGGGTGAATGACCATCCCAAAGCCAATGACTTCCAGCACCAGGGTGGCAAATATTAGAGTCTAGAAAAGAAAAGCTTTGCCAAGTGTATGAAAGACACCTTGAAAAAAAGAACATCACGAACTTCCTCCGGTGAGTTGACAGAAGAACCTATTTTAGCATCTTGTGTGAGCTGACGGAATACGTTTAGTTTCAGTGTTACCATCTTCTCCTAGCTGAAGTAACAAAACCTATTAGCAAAGCTGCTGGGGTTTGCTAGAACAGCTGGCACTGTGTGGAGCTTCATTAGGCACCCGACTAGGGACAGCATGAAGCATCCATAGTGGGAGTAGTTACAGGACCATGAAGCAGCTAGCAAGGATGGCTTGAAGTACGCTTAGCTGGCAACACCTAATAATCTCAAACAAATAATCCAAAGCAGGAGGAAAGCAACCGGTGGCCTAGCAGTTGCCTTCTTATAAGAAAAAAACTGCAAAGTTGTTATAATTCTCCTTTAGCAATTATTTATCTACTTTGTTAAAGTTTCTTTTTCTTTTAGTAAAAATACTGTTTAAGTTATTTGATCCACGGTTGCAAGTGAGGAAAACTAGCTCAATGAACATCAAAAATGTTAGCATATTTTTCCCAGGTTCAGGGAAGGGGCTTGAATCAATGTTTTATTAGTGACCTCCACTTAAATTTGATCATAATCCATGTTCCTACTAATCAAGTTCTGGCAGAAGGGTTACACAATGAAAAAAATGAAAAACCACCCACACTTACTTGTACTTGATGTATTGCTACTGAAGCCCATGCAAGATTTGCTGTTGCAACCTGAAACAAAAGAGAAGAAACTAACTCTGAACAAACCTTGAAAACTGCACATCCGTTAGGTGCTTGTTTTCTCTATCTAGCTGCTAAGTAAATTGACTGAGCTGTTTTAGACAGACAGGCAGTAACAATTTGTGGGAAGACAGTTATTTTGCGAAAGTCTCAGTATACTTTCAATTTTAGTAAGGTACATTCAGTCACAAAAGAAAGATCATCATTTCTTGTATCAAAAAATGCTTACCAGTGCTCTTCAGAAGTGGTTTTGGGAACCCATCAGCTCAGAAATACAACATCAAAACAAACATCCCATAAGCTGAGAGCTTTAAAAACTACATTATGTACATTGTTGAAAGGCATCTGCATAGAAATAAAATATCCCGTAACATCTTTCTGGGCTGTATCTCTTCAGCCACTGCTATTTCCAGCTGTAAACAGGCAGGGTTTCTTTCACCACCATTTTGGTGGCAGAAGAACCAAACCTGATCCCTCAGCTCACAACTAGTGTTTTAAGTACGACAGTTTCCAGGCAACATTTCAAACAAATGTCATGTAAACTGCAGTTAACTAAGATGTGCTACCATGCATAATCTCCTGTCCTTGAAACACAGGAGCTTTACAGGAACACAGAGGATAGAAGTACAAGAGGTCTGCTGCTGCATACCCTCCTAAGGTACTTTTTTTAATTTTATTTTTTTTTAAACAGAACACATTGTACACATTTTATGAAAACTGCTAATGGTATCCAAAGGCTTTCTGAAACCTGAAAATGAAAAGAATGCTTTAGAACACTCAGGAAGTGACCTTAAAATATTTTTAATTTACTAATAAAATACTTTTATTTAGCAGCCAGTCTTTTCCAAGTAGAACATTCATGAACTTCAGTTACAGAAAGTATTTCATAAAACATAAAAGATTCATATTTGTACAGAACAATACGTCTGAGACCTATCTGAATTGCAGATTGATTAATGTAGTAGGATAATTTAAAAAAATAAATACATTGTGTGTAAGCAGCAGAATTAAAGAAGCCTGGTTTTGTGTGAACACCTGTTCTTTGTTCTGTGAGCAGGGACACTGGCACCACCATACTAATCCAGTCCCCTACCATGACCTCTGCCTACTGGTGAAAAAATACCAGGTGCGACACTGAGGCTGAAGTGTCTGCCCAACTAATATACATGTATAGGCATCACATGTATGCTAGGCTACTTAGGTTGCTGATAAACAGAATATACAATTGACAAATATTGCTGTTTTTTCCTTCCTTGGGAGGGCTAGTTTTAATATCTCTTGTCTGCACATCTTCTGTTCTTTTCACAAGAGTAATTCCTGTTCAGTACAGCTAAACTGCTCCATGATGCATCTCGTACCACTATTGAGACAACAGACCTGGCTAGAACTCACACCATTTTGTCCTACCCTCTGTGTTCAGGTTCCCTTTCCTGGGGAAGGGTACAGAGAGAAATAAATGGTACATTCATCTTAATGTGAGAGCCGTCTTAATGTGTACTTGGGACATAACAAGGATGCTCACCCAGACCATGAGAGCCAAGATGCACTTCTAACTCCTTTAATGCAGCGATAGCCTTTGAGACATCTGCTCCATTTCAAATTTGTTTGTACTTGGCTAACAATTCATAACTTTGGATGTAGCTACACAGGCCTTATATAAATACAGTAAACGATGCAGTGTAGAGAACAGTCATGGAAATGGGAAGACGGTTATGAATAGGAGTATCTGGATGGGGAAGCATCAGAAGGAAAAAAAAGCAGAAGAGAGTTTTATGAATGGCAGCTAGATTAGCAGGTCATCCAGGTACGAGCACATCTACACACAGTTTCTAAGGACATCTAGGTCAGGAGACAAAGGACAGTGAGTAAATCTTGACGACTCAGAGAGATGGGACAGGCTAGAGAGACAAAAGATGTCAGCTCCCAAAGGCTAAAGAAAAGGCTGACCCAAAACCAGGACATGGTTGTCAACCTAGGAAGAAACTAGGCAACATAAGGACTCAAAGAGCCGGCATCCCTTGTCCTCCCATTGCAAGGCATCCTGGAGAGACTACCTGAATACACACATCTCTGCACGCGACTCTTGGAAATACCACCTGGACACACAGATCTGGGTGCTGCGAGTGTGTGGATGTAAGAATGTGAAGGCAAATACATTAAATCTCTTTTGCTTCACTTTTGTTTTAAAATAAAGTCACTTTCCCCTCCTGTGAGACCTAGCATTGAGATGAGCTACACTGTTGTTACACGTTGCAACATTATGTTTTACAACAGGGCTCATGCACTTGAGAAGCCACACCAAAGAAGTCAACTAAATAAAAAAAAAAAAATCTTTCCACATTGTAATATAAAGCTTTACTGGAAAGTTAAAATTGAGACTTAGGATAACTCAGCAGTGTCCTTTTTATATAAAGTGATTTCGGTTTTTGACATTTGATTTACACATTTATTATCTATTTATAAATATACATTTATATTTCATTCACCTGCTTTGCATTAACTTCTCTAACAACTCTGTATTGAGTTTATGATCAATAAAGAAATCTTGAACCTGGTTTTCCACAGAAGAACACAAGGTAAAATTCTTGATGTTTCCCTGTACTTGGATATGTAAATTTTACCTCCTGTGACTGAAAATACAAATCACTACCTTTTTTTTTCAATAAGTAATGTTCGATGAGAACAACAATCAAATATGGAAAAGGTAAAAAACACATGAGAAGAGTGAGAGAAGGAAGTCTTGGGGGGCTGAAGTGCTGACCATGTGGAGAAGTGGGGAAAGGCTGGGCATGAGCTCACCTCTTGGTGACTAAGGTGGAAGGCTTCTTTGCCCCAGTGACGGTAAAGCTCCAGGATACCAATCAGATCACCAATTGCGGTGACAATTGGCAAACACAGAACAGATTGGATACGAGTCCCTGATTCCAGTCCAGTACCTTTGGGAAATCGCTCATCCTAGAAAATGTAAACATAATCTGATAAAATGTAAATATCATAACATCAACATGAAAGATATACTGATGTTTTCCTCCCTCTCCAGGCTGATCAAATCTGCAGGAAAATTATAAAATTCACTAAAACTCATATCTCAGCATAATTTACACAGTATTAAGACATCTACTAAAAAAATGCAATAAAAAAGTCTCAGCATTAATTTACATATACAGATAACCTTATTGATGTGAAGTCAGAATTAGCTGTGATATTAGACCCAGCTTTAGGTTTGTTTTTATAATACATTTTCTCTAATCTCACATGCAGCAAAACCAGCACTTCATTGCTAATGCCAGTCCAGATTAAGTAAAAACCCAAACAAACAACACTACCCCGCCACTTCCTTCCCCCCCAAAAAAAACCCGCAAAGCATTTGTAATCATGAAGTGGACTGCTCAGATTTCAGTGTTACCAAGCAGACAGCAGTGCTTGCAAGAGAAGAAAAATCAAAACCTGAGGTTAAGGCTTTAGGTTATACAGAGTTATAATACTCAACCAACTCCTGAGGAGGAAATGTGTTCCCAAAAAATTATGCATGAGAATAAGAATCTCTCTCCTTCCCTTGCTTATGCATCCTGAATAAACCGGTGCAAAAGTTATAGGAACAAATGTTAAAATAATCCTACCAGCTGCTATAAAAGGCCCAAACTCGTAACTTTTAACCTACATAGGGAATGTCCAAGGCTTTATAGCTTCAGTTCCCCATGTAGGAACACTCACAAAGACCTGAGAAACCACCTGGTTGTTACAGTTAGTAAGGCAGTCACTAGCCCATGTGAGGTGTGCGAGACCCACTTCGTTGCACATCAATCCTTCACTACTTGATTCGTACCAGATGTTCCCTGCAGGCTGTGCTTAGCAAAGACAGACGCTCCTTCAAGGCTGATCAAAATCTCTCCTTTCTCAAAGAAGACAGCAAGTAATCTCTACCTTAATTACTAAGATGACAATCAATCTGAACAGCTAGGAACAAACGACAGACAAAAGAGAGTGGGAAGCACTTTGCAACACAAGCCTCCTGCTTTCACTTTTTAATTCTGTCCTCCCAAAAAAAAGGGCTGGCAAGTCTATCTGCAAGCGCTTCCCTTTCACTGTTGAGATGATCCTAAAATCACATGAAGGCAAACCATGCACCAAAATGAATCCTCATGTTCGGTCAATAATCCACTGATACTGTAAACAGCAAAAAAAGTTCAAAACTCCTCCCCACTACCCTCCCCTCTCCCCCCCCAATTTTATTATGAATGTAAAATCAAAACATACAACCCTCATAATACAAGGATATAATGATATTAATTGGAAATTACCAGTAACAATTTAAGCCCTATATGTGACTGAAAAAACCTAACATCATATAAAATCTTTATAGTCCAGGGTGTATAGAAAGCACTGACTGTTACTACAGGGAAAGCAGCTTCTGCCTTTTGTTTTTGTGGTTCTGTTTAAGTGTGCTCACATTAAGCATTTGGTACTTTGATTATAGCCTGGGTTTGCCCAATAAAGGTCATACATTTTTTAACAAATATTTTTTAAAATAGAGACAGTGATGTCCAGTTTTGGCCACAGTATCCAAAGATTGTTATTCTGGACAGAACTCAAAAGGATAGAAAACACTGAAGAGAGAGGAGAATTTAAACTTCCTCGGTGTTCTCATAACCAGTTGATCATAAAGTGTTCTCATAAAGTACAGTTTAAATACCAGTTTCATACAATTGCATAGATGTGACTAGAGGATGAAGTTTTTCAAAGAATTAAAAAGGACAGACATACAGAGTGCCGAGAATTATCAGACTATTGCCTTAGGATTTTCTGAATCCTTTTACGGACAAAGGCCTGAATTTTGATATCTGTTACATTACTGTACCTTTCATGTAGTAGGTTACTTTCCCAAGTAACTAGTGATAGGATGAGAGGAAATGGCCTCAAGTTGCACCAAGGGAGGTTTAGATCAGACATTAGGAGAAATTTCTTTACTGTAAGAGTGGTCAGGCCTTGGAACAGGCTGCCCAGGGAAGTGGTTGAGTCACCATCCCTGAAGTATTTAAAAGACGTGTAGATGTGGCAGTTAGGGACATGGTTTAGTGGGCATGGTGGAGTTGGGTTGATGGTTGGACTCGATGATCTTAGAGGTCTTTTCCAACCTTAATGATTCTATGATTCTATGATTCTATGTAGGTCTACTGATATTGTAAGTATTCTAGCTTTACATTAGTGTAAGCAGAGATCAAAATCGTGTCTAATAACCAGAATTCTGATTGACATTTTTGTCAGTGTGAGCCCTGCATTATAATTAAATCAAACTTTGATTGACTATATGTAAGCCTTCTTGTTTGGGATTAGCACACTAAGTATTTCAAGACCAGGAGGACAGGAGCCTTGACTGATAGTTTTTTTTCTCTCCAAGTGACCATGGTACCATTACTTCCCTTACCTGACAACCAAAAAAATGTTAAAAGACAAAAATCTTTAAACTTAAAAATAAATGAGATATTCTGAAATTATTCCATCAAGCTAATCCAAACTCGAATTTATTTTCTTGGTAGCAAGACAGATGTAAATTCTATCACTATACATTCAGCCCAATAAACATTTCAGCATCAAAATATTCATTCTAAGACCATGCTGTAATCATCTTATTAAAAAGAGAAAGCTTTTTACCCCCAGAATATCTTCTACTAACAACGTTTTTCTGGATCTGGCTACGTAAGCAGATACTGTAGTGCCATGTGCAATGGGCCCCGCAGGAATGAGCCGTGGTTGTCCTTCTTTAGCTCCTGGTGGTGTAAATACACACAGACTCTAGTTAGAAGGAAAAAAAAGAAAAAAAAAAAAGAATGCCATTAGAAAGCATGGTTACTTTTACAGAATTACTGTGCTACATATATAGTGTAAAGGAATGGATAAAGTAGATAATTTAGATAATCACAGCTTTTGACAATGAAAAGCAGTTGGATAAATTCCGCTTAACTGTTTTGAAATCTTAGGAAATCCCACTCTAAAGTCACCATTCAGGCAGTGGATAACTCTTCTGCTGAAGTCAGTCATCGCTTATACCAGGATTGGATTGTGTTTACCTTGAACACACAGTACACCACATAAAGACTCACAGAGGAAAATATTACCTTGTAAGAGAAAGATTTTTTTTTTCCTAGGGTGCACTTACTTGTTTATTTCAATAGAAAATACCCAAAAAGTAGAGATAATATTTAATTTTTTTGTCTCATCCAATCTAAAAAAAAATCTATGGGCCTGATTCATTAAAGAAATTAAGTGAAATCTAGGCACTATGAAATCAGTGGCGTTTCTCTTATTTTGCTCTCCTAGACCTGTGAGGTCAGCATCACTACAGCACCTGAGTACCTCACAATCTCTAACTACGCATTATTATAACTCCTCTGCAAGTTGGATGGTGACGCTATCCTCATTTTATAGATGGAAACTACGATGAACATTTTGTATTAATACGGTTATTTTAGCTGAGAGTCCAGTTACCATTTGAGTACACACTTCACAGTTCGTACCACATAGCCTACAGAATGCCTTGCACTATGGCTTAGAGCGAGAGCGAGCCAAATGGAACACAAGACAAAGAAAACTCAGGTTGTTGTGGTTTAACCTGGCAGGCAGCCAAATACCACGCAGCCGCTCACTCACTCCCCCCACCCCCAGTGGGACGGGGAGAGAATCGGAAGGGTAAGAGTAAGAGAAACTCATGGGTTGAGATAAAGACAGTTTAATAGAACATAAAAAAAAGGGAAAATAATAATGATAATGATAAAATACACAAAATGAGTGATGCACAATGCAATTGCTCACCACCCGCGCTGACCGATAACCAAGTAGCGATCGGTACTTCCTGGATCACGCCTACCCTTCATACACTGAGCATGACGTCACATGGTATGGAATACCCTATTGGCCAGCTGGGCTGGCTGTCCTGATTATGTTCCCTCCCATCTTGTGTACCTAGCTCAGTCAGTAGGCACGGGAGCTGTCCTTGGACTAGGAGGGCACTTAGCAACAACTGAAAACATCAGTGTGTTATCAACATTCTTCTCATACTAAATCCAAAACACAGCACTAGGAAGAAATTTAACCCTATCCCAGCCGAAACCAGGACACAGGTGTGAAAGAAAGGAGACAGACTTCAGAGATCAATAGTTACCAATCTGGGCCTTGTGAGACCAAGTAAATTACTAAACAGGGACTGTTTTCTAGCACGGAATATTAAAGGTAAAATTTGCATGTGAAAACTCAACATCTACTGTCAGCTGTAGAAAATGAAGTGATGATATGAGATGCATCCTCTCATAATTATCATTTCTTTATTCTGCAAACATGCAAGGCACATTATAAAAAATACTAAACAATTCCAAAAAGAACACACTGTAATGTTCAGAAACTAAGGAGATGCAATATAACGCACCATATGCAGGTATTCCTGCAGCAGTGAAGGTATCTTAGCTGTAATGGATTAACAGCATTTTGGAAGGAGAAAGTTGGATTTTATGCTGAGGGAAAAACAAATGGCCAAAGAAAAGGATGGAATTCATAGCCAAAACAAGAGTGAAGTCTATCCAAGAAGAATCACTGGTCCGATGGTTAAGGCATTTAGTGAGTTCAAAAGAAAACCACTCAAGATTCTTACAAAACCAGTAACTGAGTATTTGTCAGGCAGTCTCCAAAAGTTCACCAAGGCAAGGAAAAGCGTTTTCCATCCAGTTATTAAATTGCTAATATTGTGATACAGACGAGAATTAAACTACCTTAAAAGAGAAAATAGAGCTGCCACACAGTATTTTAGCTCTGACAAGTCATTTCAGCCTATTTATTTCATACGTCTCATGCAGTTGGAAGGAAAGATACTTCTTCCATGGAGTAGCTCTACTGAACATGCACAGTATTTACTCCATTTTGATGTCTTGCATTACGGTACAAATGCATGAAATCTTGAAATTTTCTGTTTAATCTGATCCCAGACCTCCAACCTAATTCTTCAAACCCATTTACACTCATAGCCTCTTTAAAGAGTGGCCTTTAGCAGTGAAAGACACTGGAAAAGTCACAATGTTTATTTTCCATAAGAAATACAAGAATGTGCTACACAAAAAAAAAAGCAACACACACACACACAAAACCCAAACAACAAAAACCATTGAATCTGCCATAACAAGCCTGCTCAATTTATCAGAATAAAAAGCTCCATTTATTCTTACTGTCTTATAACCTAACAAAATAAAGATATATCTAATTCTTAAATGAAAACTTAGTTTCACAGTTACTTGCCTTCATAAGCTTTAGTTTCATGTTTTTACATGCACTTAAATAGAATGAAAAAGAACATTTTACATAACAGATCCAAGAAAAGCACCCCATGCTCTGAAAAAAAGTACATTATTCTAATAAAACTGAAGAAACCACAGTTCATGATTTATTTAAATCAGTGTTCTGATATGAAATTTTTTTTTTTAAATCAAAGAAGCTAGTAAAAGGTTTAGGATATAAAGGGCATAGAAATACTGAAATACATATCTTCACAAATGTTTGACCTGCTACACTATATGCTTATAGGAAAAAGATTTACTATTAAAAAAGTACTTTTATAGTAGGAACAGTAACACTATAATGTGTTCAATACTGAAAAGGTGGTTCATATTGCAGAGTATTCCAAAATGCAGAAGATGAAACACAATGTTTAAAGTCTGAATTATGTTGTCTAAGTAGTGGCATGAGTCAAATTAAATTAACAGGACACTGCAGACCAAAGTTGATATCTCCAAAGATTAACACTTCTATTCACACCATTCTTCTTACTTTTTCTTAAGACATAGTTGGTTCTTTATGCCAAGATAGCAATGTGTGACGCTTAGCAAAGTAACTGTGTTATTGAAATTACGCATATAAAATACGCTTTTCCACACTGGTCTCCTGAGTCATGCCCATAACTAAATATAAAACAACGCACAAATCTTTCTCTTCTCAGAAACAGCTTCTCAAAACAAAATACAAGAAAAAAAGACAACACCAAACAGCCACTTTCACCAGAAAACAAAGAACTCACTTCTTCCACACGTATTTTTCTCCAGAAAAGGCCTTCACTGGATCTTCAATGGCCAAAAAAACGTGTTGACACCATGAAGCATTGCTAGCAAAAGCTGCTTTCGCCAGCACAGTCTTTCCTGTGTCCTTGTGTAAGTATCAGTATGGCTGGTAAACCCCTCTGTTGCTACCACCATGGAAGTTCTGCTGTGAATAGGCATCCCTATATTGGAAAAAGCTCGTGGACGTTATTCTAATTCCAGTGATAAAGTGTTTTGCAGAAACAATCCCATTCTACTTCTTAAGGGAAACTACAAACCCGACTGCTAAGGGGTCAGTGATCAAAAAATTCTTCAAAGTACCTAGTACGTTCTAAATTTGCCACTATTCCTCCTGACTCTGTACTGGTAGAAAAGTAGGACTGTGCAAGGACAGACCTCCCCCTAGACCTGAAACAACAACCCTTGATCTCCAAGGCCATGGAACAATTGATAATCTTATCCTGACCATGCAGCACTATTAAAAAGAAAGGCAGATTTTCTCGTAACCATATATAAGCTGCAATTAGTCCATAAGCTTCTACCATTCCACATTGAGTTTATACATACCCCTTATAAAATTTCATGACTGTTAACACATTCTATATATGATCACTTTAAATCTGAATGACTTTAAACATTTATTGCCACTTAAGGATGTGGAAATTTCTCGAGTTTTGCTGGGGTTTTGTTAACAAAGCTTTTGAATCCTAGAAGCCCATCAATGGCAAGGTCAGCCAAACAAAACGCAGTAAGAACAAAAAAGCTGTGCTCTGCTCTACTACGGCATGTTACTGAAATAATCTCCGAGGCATCCTGCAGACACAGCTTTAAGGGAATCTAATTACTACTGTCCAAAACCACCAGGTTTTTCACATCACCTATCCAGCTCACATTTCCTGTTTTTCCTTTTGCTTAAGAAAATACTTGTAAAATAAAATGTACTGTAGTAGTAATAAAATTTGGGGCTCACCTACTCTCTTTTAACATGAATCACTCCAGCATTCTTTTAATTTGCAAATGCACATTCAAATTATCCTTCACCAGCTCAAAGGGAAATTAGAAATGTTCCCATGCAGACATCAGATATATTGTATACAGCTTCACAAGTAAATGAAGAAATGGATAGATTGGGCCCTTTCTTTAGTGGGTTTTAATATTTTACTTCAAAAACAGAGTAACAGTTTGCATTTCTGGTAATGACACTGAACAGTGATTAATAATCAAAATAAGGAACCAGTGGATTTTCAACCACAACTTAAACAATATATAGTCAATAAAAAAGGAAATATGAGAAAATAAAGTCCCATAATTTCCCAAATACTATACCGATAACTCACAATGCAGTAAAAGGCAAAGGTTGAGGAGACAGCAGGATGCCTGTGCGCTGCTCACAGTATCTTTTGCTGCTATAACCACTTGCAGTGAGAATGTAAGTCAGTATCAGAAACAGATAAACATGAATAGCTCTGTACTGACATTGCAATGTCACTGTCTCTCTCCCGGCAAAAGTTCAGTAATAAAAGATACCTAGTGTAGACAGAGCATTAGATATCTCTGCTGCCAATGAAGGAGAAGGCAACCAAGACGGCAGCGTCACTCTGGGTTTGATAGACTACCAAAAGAGCAAATATTGGCCTGGAGAGTGAATCCTTTGGAAGCTTCCAGGTTCACACATTCTGGCACCCGGCAGCCCACGGGATCCTGCAAAACCCTATTTTGATCTGTTTCCCCTGTTTCCCCTCCTTCCAGACACAGACAGAATCTCCTTACCTACATCAAACTCAGCTACCCTATTACCAATCTTTTTCCAACAAGTTCCACATGATGATGGACTTCTTTCTTTAAATGTGGTTAGGCAGGGGAACATGGAAGTCTGATACCAGAAACCTCCTATGTCTTGTTGGAACCTCAGAGCACACAAGGGGCTTCCTTTCCTGCCTTCTATGACACAACAGATTATTCCAGCTGGGCCCAAAATCTTCAACATGATTCTTTCCTTCCTAGTTTAATCTCTTAATTCCCTTTGATAAAGTTTCCAACCAAAAAAACTCCTATTAATTTTGACTGATGTTACAGTGTGGCTTGGAATCCACTAATGGTCTTATTGTGACCACAGAGAGCAAGAGGTGCTTAAAAAAATCAAACTGAAACAAAACAGAAAGTCCAAAACAAATGACATAACCATAACAAAGGTTCAACCACGGGTGAACACAGACAAATGTAACATATTTTATAGGCACTTTATGGTATAGGCAACATATTGTAATCTCTAATGTCTTTTTAAATGCTAATATATTAACAAGTCTTCCAGTCTTGGAAGGAATGCAGAATGATGTACACCGTAATCAGTTCTTGAGGGATATCAACATGACAGCATTCTCAATTCACAGCTAAACACAGCAAACATGGCTTTCAGATACGTAACAAAATCAGTATATATCCAATAAGCCATAATACCATGGCTTTTGGTGCTCTTTTCTTGGTGCCATGCACACCGTCTATTGAAATTATTAAGTAATTTATCTTGAACCCTCTTTTACTGTGACTGAAAAAACCCTCATTACTCCTCGTTTCTAACAGCTAAGAGCGTGCACATGAAGAATTACTGATGTTCATCTTGTCATGGCCCCACAGTTGGTTTTTCTAGTGAAAATCTAATGCTTGATAGAGGAAGCAGATTAAAATCCCAGTAAAAGAAAAGATGAGGAGTAGCAGCTCAAGTCTCTCAACACAATATCATCAGCACCTCCTGACAGCTATTCTTACAGCGATAAGAAAGTACCTCCAATTTTCAGGTGCTTTCAGTCTTTGGCTCTTCTGATGAAAAGGTCAACTACAGGTGTAATTAATGCTATTTTTCTAGTAGCTGTTGGTGTGTAGCCCGTGCGGATCTGGCACAACAGCAAATCCCAACCCACAAAGGCTAGAAACCATTCAACTAACTATACAAAGTTGGCCAGGGCTGGATTTGAACTGCAAACGTATTGCTTGCCATTTCACAAACTGCTCAGTTGTTTCTTCTTTTTTTATAATGGAAAGCAAATACCAATCATAAACTGATTTTTCCAATATTTCTTTGCAGAAAAGAGGTCTGGATAAGAATGAGGTTTAATGATTAGAATGAGGGTTAAAGTACACACGTGACAAGCATTCCATTAACAAACTGTTTTGGTGGTAAGGGTGACTGGATCCTGATCTAGTTTCTTCCACAGTAAATTTTGCTGATAAAACTGGCCCTACAAATGCTTAATGGAAAATCATTTAATATTCAACTGACATTAAATGAAAGCCTTAATACGAAAGCATTGCTATACAACTTGATGCTTGGCAAAAAAAACATTCAAGAGAAACGGGAATTAAGCAAATTAATATTAAGTGAGCCTAATGGATTTTGCTGCTCACATCCTTTTCTGTTCAGTAACAGCAATAGATTTTTACTCTTGGTAAAGGACGTAACAACCTACATGTAAGACCTCATGATAAAATTATTTGCAGATAGCTATAAAGACTGTACCCTAAGGCCAGTTTTTTTGCAGGCATAAGACTCAGCACAATAAGTAATGATGACCAAGAAAACCAAAGAAACAGAACTAATTTGGAAAGTATCCACAGGCAAAAACCTTGGATTTGTAAACTGGCTAAGTTAAAGTAGTAACCCAATACTATCATGCTAAAATCTTTAAAAGCTATAGGCTTTAAACACAAGTGCAGCAATCCCACTACATGAAAGACACAGGGATAAAAAAAAGAAAAGAAAAAAACAAACCACACAACAACTGCCTCCACTGTTTATAAAAACTTCTTATTTCCTTCTTGATAACTGACAGTGTACTTGACAGGAGATTTGCATTTTTAAACAACATAGTATGTACAATTGTTGGATACTTGTGAAATGAAGATGGTGCGCTTACATGCTGTAAAACAACTAGTAGTTATGAAGGTGGGGTTTAATGTCTTCATCATTCTGAATGGTATCAATGGTATCTAACTGCATTTCATTCCTGGAAACTTTCCAGTTGATTTACACAACTGAAAAACACCACAAGAGTTATACCAGTTCACTGACAAAGAAAGCTAAGTTGACATACCTCTCTTCTATCCCTTTCGTTTTAAGGCATGGTCAGCTAAGCATTTTTCTGAAAGATGTTTGTCCAGACAGTTCTCAAACACCTCCCGGGATGAGGATCCCCGAGCTTTCACACACAACACACTGTAGTGCTTCATTACAGCCACAACTGGGGAAGCTTTCCTAATGCCAATTCAAGCCCACTACTTCTTGCCCTACACACCATAGGTATGGAGAAGAGATGATTCCCTTCCTCTCCGCCTTATCCACACATACCTTCACCACTCAACTTTCTTTTCTTTAGACTAAGCAATACCAGTTCCTTTGCTTCCTGACCATTCTCCCTGCTCTCTCCTGGACTCACTTCAGCTCCTCCAATTTTTTCTTAAAAGTGCGGTGCTTAAACCAGACGTATTATTCCACCTGAGACCTTAGCAATGGACAGAGGAATGGGAAAATTACTTTACACAAAGGCTAGATTTCTGCTTCTGCTACATACAAGTGTCTTTTTTGCTACAGCAATGATATTGCTGACTCATGTTTACCTTCAAATTCACTGCAAACCCCAGAATCTTTCTCAAAGTCATCAACTGTCCTACCCAGAGAGAGGCAATCTGTGGAGAGGCCAGCACTTCTCCTCACTGAATCATTGTCCAGTTTCTTCAGACCATTTTCCCAAGATCATTTTGAATTCTAATCCGTCCCTACAAACACATCTGCAGTCCTTCCCAATTTCATGTAATATGCAAATTTAATAAGCCTATGTTCTTCCTTCACCCATGCATGAATGAATATACTGAGCAAAACCAGATCCAAGATAAATCCTTGAGGATTTATGCAAAGTACCCTCCGATTCTGATAGTGAACCACAAACAACTAATTTCTGTCTAGTTTTCTAACCAGTTCTGCATTGTACCTATAGTATATTCATCATGACCGTATTCCACAAGCCCATTTACCTGAATATTAAATGAAACAGGATGAAAATTTCACTGAAATATATCCTGACAGTTATTTACCTAATTTCTTTCAAGTTTGGTAATTTATTGAATCAAAGCTAAACTCAAGACGCTATAACTATAACTAACTTTCCCTCTTTGCTGAGTGTCACTACTCACTGGCAAATAAGAAAGCAACAGATATCTTCCACTTTATATGTAAAAAGAGTACATAGTGTTAGAATTGATTCAAGGATAGAGACCAAAATTCTCTGAATTGACTTGCAGCTAGAAGGGTTTCACCTGGAAACAAGTTTAAAAGACTCAAATTTCATAGAAGACGTCTACACATTCAAAATAATGTACCTTAGCCTGGCACAAAAACCTGAGACAGCAAGCAGTAGATGTTTCTTCCTTGGTTCTTAATAATCCAAATCAACTCACCCCATAAATTCACTAGGTGGCACTGCACATCAAGCTGCAACAATTTCTGCATGACCAGAAATTCTAGAATAGCTTAGTAAGATACACCCTGAAGCACAGAGTATGTGCACATATTTGTGGCCTCACATAATTATTTCTTACAATAAAGCTATTGGAAACTTCTGTCTGAAGCGAGGATGATCTGTTTGTCAACACAATTTGCAGTTTCAGGAACTAAGTAACACTCACAAGACCTAGTAAAAGCTACTTCAAGTGTAGGCCTATTAAATTCAAAGTCATACATCTTTACGTAGGAATCACAATGTAATCATGAGGTGAATTACTCACACAAATAACGACTATAAACAAGAAGCATCTGAAGAATCAGTTAATATACTAATACATTAGAGACTCTGTAGCTGTGATAAGTATTTTGGAAATATTGCCTTGTAAAGATGTCAGCTTATGGGCTTAAATTCATGCCCAGCTCGCATGGTACTTAGGCACATTGATTTACACACACACACCATCCAATATGAGGATTTCAGCAAATCCTTTAAGTCATGTTTGAAGATGATATTCAATTAAGATCATAACATGACAATTATGAACTATATATTCAAGCCCGTAAGAAATAAAACAGAAATCCCAAATAAAGTCAAGTCCTTTGCTGGAGAGTTGTGAAACATTCCTGTTCGATTTGGAAGTGTTTCCAGTCTCCAATATATAGAATCTGCAAAATGGATGTTATGTACCTTAAGAATAAATAATTTTATTTGTATAACTGCACTAACCCATGGACAAAGATAATTTCTTAGGTACGGAGAAACTTCAAGAACCAGAGGCAGTATGTGCACAGGTCTGTTCAGATCACTTGTCCCTGATGAGGAAGCTACATTGTTTCTAGTACCTGAGTATTTTGCAACGCATTCTACCATATGTATAGCACATGGAAAAATACATTCTGATACACAGGGCAATTTTATGGTGAAGGAAGGAGTTGGGCATGCGAGTGCTACTTACCTGCTTGGGGGCAATCATTTGAAAAGTAGAATCATACCATCAGAACACCCTTAGCAAGGAGTGCAACGAGTCCTCATGCTCCCAAGCAATTTGAACAACCAGAAGGTCGCTAAAATAACTGAACTGGCCACACTCATTCTGGCACCAATTCTGAGTAATACTTGCATAAAGAAACGCACTGTAACCTGCAATTGGTGCCGCGTCTTCCATTTCAAGCAAATTCACTCAAGTAAAGATCCTGAAGGCATTCAACCTGACCGGTCAGCAAGAAATTACCTTGTCCTTACACTGTTATCCAACTCTAATACAAGTCAAGATACAGTTTTGTATACCTCAATAGAGAGAAAGAAAATAAGGCTATAAAGAAACTTTACATACGGACCCGTATTTTAAGAAACTCACATTTGTGCTGTTAAACTCCAAAGGAATTTTTTTCTAAAACAAGGTCCTCCTTTAAAGGCCAGTGTATCATCTATGTTTTGCAAAAAGAAAAGGACCAGCTAATCTAGAGCTTTTCTTCACATTAAACAAATCTGCTTTCAGTTCTAATATAAAAAGAAAGATTTACAATGAATTCTTGGTAAACCATGAGAAAAAATGCAATAATATGGCAATTCTCTCAAAATTAAGAAATAATAGCGCACAGTATGCAGTAATCATTTGCTGGTTTTCATTTTGTAAATATCTAGAATTTCTGTAAAAGGAAGTTATCTTCTACCCTAATTAGAAACTCAGTATTTAATCTAGGCCAAAGGTAGCTATACAAATCTCATATTGCAAAAATGTTCCTTAGCTGAGATTAACACGTGTCAAGATTCTCAAATTTGGATTTCTTTAAACAGGCAGAAGTATACCTATATATATTTTCAGCAGGAGCTGAAACAATACAGAATTAATGCTTTTGCTTTAGTTTTGATCCTAAGTTCCCTTACAGAATATAGTCAGAACACACATCACTGAACGTTACAAAACCATTTGGGAGAAAGTAGGTATCTACTTATCAACAACATTCCTCCATTCTTACACAATCCCCTCCCAGTACCTAATTCTCAAAAAGACATATACACACACTCCAGAAAAGCTGTATTCAGGCACAAATTATTTCTTTGAAAGCATGGTGGAAATAACTGTTACATCAGATCTAGTTCTGAAACACGAGGCTGTTGACTGGATAAATACAAGCAGATTTATGTATATTTCTGAAGCTAACAAACAAAAAGCCAAATGCTAAAATTGAAGAAAAAAATAGTTTTGCTCTATTTGCGAAACGTAAGTCACAAACCAAGCATCAAAAAATTAAGCTACCAAAAAAAACCAGAAGTCATTCTTCAACATGTGGCCATAGGTGCTCAGCAACTAATTTGTCCAGGGTAATGATAGGGTTTTTTAATCATTTTTTAAACTTCAGCTTAAAAAATTAGCTCCTTTCTGCCACTTATGCTATGCAGAATCTTTTTGTTCCCATTTTAAAAATATATTTAATAAAAATAAATAAAAATACATTGCCAGTATTTGCTGGACAATGGTTAATCTCACTTGGACACATCCTTTAAATTAAATATTCAAGAGACAAAGATATCCAAATTAATTTTCAATGACAATTTCTTACAAAAAGTAGGCTAATGCATTACCATTTAGTTACAAGACTACAAACATGAGTCTGGCCCAAAGCCCACTAATGTGAATGGAAAATCTCACACTAACTTCAAAGGACTTGGGATCAGTCCCTATAATAACTACATGAAGAACATTCCATTTTGGGAGATGCAGCTACATAGCAGTGGTTAATAAAGTCAATGTGTGTTTTTAGTGGTTGGAACTTTTTTCAGGAAAGAGTTATACTGGGAAGCAAATAGATTCAACTGCCTAATAGGCTATTAAAAAAAAAAAAAAAAAAAAGAAAAAGCAGAAGGTCATAAAGTGGCCAGACCCCCAAGGTATCAGAAGACTGGAAAGAACCCTGTACTATGCCACACTAATCTAACAGGAAAAACCTCACCATAGTAAGAATTCTCTAGGTCTCAAGCTGTAAAGTTAATTTCACTGTGATCTTTTACAAAGCATTTAGAGATGAACATGCTCAGCTGGCATGCAGTTACTGCCGCTGAAGCTGGCCAGCGCTGTGCATTCAGAACGGATGGCTGCACTTCCCGCAAGCTCCTGCCTTTGGCAGCAGGAGGAAACTCTTCAGTGATCATTTGCATCACCCCCCACCCCTGACAATGGACGCTGTCACCTACTAATGAGAACCAAAGATTGCACTCACAAAGGATGAACAACACGTTACTTAAAACCCTCAGTGAAGGGGTTATTAAAAAAATATATGCTATACTTACATTCAGAGCAGACCCAATTTCTGAATAATAAAATGGGTTATCTTTATTGTATGAAATAATCATTAACTGAAAAAAATGCAAAACCCATTTCCATTTCTTTTAGGAAATTTCTGTATGGGCCTTCTTCCACATCCTTCAAATTAGACACTATCTTTTTGAATAAGTAAAAAATATTCTCAGGCAAGGCCCAAGTCACCTGCAGGTTTGAACATCTTCAATCCTGTTTCCATTATTTCAAAAATGTCATTCTTTCCCTTTTTCTGAATTCAATTATTTCACAAAGAGCAAAGGAAATTGGCTAATGGACTATACAAAAATAAACTATTAAAACTGGCTGTGTAAAGTAAGGAAACAAAAACAATGAGAAAAATATTTTCCTCTCTAGTCATTTTTCAGTAAGAAGAGTTCAATTTGTTTCTTGAACCAATAAAAGACATTAAATTTCTAACAAATTGTGATTTTTAAGTTGATGGAACTGACCAAAGTATAAGCTGCATTTCCTTCTTGGTAGCCATTCGAACTACAAAATCTTGTATAACGGTAACTGTACAAATTAATCTGGATAGAAAAAAATGTAATGCATTCTAAACGCCAAATAACAAAACAGCAAATATTGGACTCACTGTTATTCAAATTATTACATCAGAAACTAATTTCATTCATAAATTTTAAATGTACAATTTATTTTATGCTAACTAAAATCTACATCTGAAATTTACATTATCTCACTATCAAGTTGCAGCTGACAGTCAACAGAACAACTGATAACATTTTAAAAAAAAGCAGAGAGATGATTAGATGAACAGAATAGGCTATGCAGAGACTAAATTCAAGGTAAGTTTTCTATTTGTTAAAGACAATTAATAATGGGGCTAAATCGCAAGTAAAGTTGCTACAGTCAGAGAAACAACAGCACTACTGCCAAATCCTTAAAAAAAATTAAAAGGCCAAGGATCTAAATGCAGGAAACATTTTTTCATAACCGTTATGTTCAATAAACTTCTGTTTTACAGAAATGAAGATAACATAAAGTTAATATTCAGCACTCAGGTAATATTTCCTGCTAAATGACGTGCAAAATAAAATCAAAATATCATTGTCAAATTGGAAAATGCACTTGTAACTGTACAGAAAAGCAGCATCTTAATCCAGTATACTTACATTATTGCATTCTCCCAGGAAATATAGTGCAAATCCATCAGCTTTTGTAGCTGCCAAAGCAATAATAAAAGAAATAATTGTACTCACAGCGGGAAATCGAACTTACACAAGATCTCTGAGGTGAAACCACAGATTCAATTCCACTAAGGACAAACATCTAAAATTCTAAAGGTGAAGGTCTATTGCTCTCCATTGAAACTTCCCAGACTCTACGAAGTTAGAGGTACGAGATAATTCTTGTTTTCCCCATTGCCATTTACTACATTCTAGAAGATAATTAAAAACAACCTCTTTAAACATCTTAATCTTATTCCAAGGCCTAATGTCTGTAAATTCAAATTAATTCATATGACAGTATAGAAGTAACATAAGACTGTGTATTTACAATATAATCAGCCAGATAACATTATAATTTCCATGAGTAAAATAAATACCATTTATGGTAATTGGTAAGCTATATTTGTCCTTGCCTTAAGATAGAAAATTATGGGAAAAAAAATGTTGCAAATATTGCCATAAAAATGTGTTTCAAAACAAACTGTTTCTATTTTCTGCACCTGCCCCATTTTAAAAACTGACACACACCAGAAAGTTTATACTTGTCAGATTTCTGCCAAATTCAGATTGTTGTATGAAACAGGGTAAAGTCAAGTTCCTTAAATGCTCAAAAGTTTAAAGTCAACCAACCAACATAACTTATTGCCAAAATGAAACCTTTCAAAATCAGAAGAGGATATAGCAGTCAATGTTTTTTACCCTGCTTTACACAATAGACTTTGATACTTTGAGTGCAAGTCTGTCTGTCTTTCCAACAGTTAATAAACATTCTAACCAGTAAATGTACACATCTGATACCCGTTTTTTATGAATGAACACAAGAATCCATTTAGTACATTTCAGGGGAGTGATTATACTTGTGTGTGATCAAATCAATTGGCCTTCTGCATTTCTTTGACAAAAGGAAAAAAATCCCACTGTGTAGTTACTTGCTTATTGTCAACTGTGTAACACCAGTGAGAGTTCAGGGCATGGTAATTTGCATTCAGATTTTAAATCCTACAGCTGTAGTATGTAAGCACACTGAGTTATGAGGCAAATGAGCACTGTAAAGGAAATATTAAAAAAAAAATCTCATCTGCTTTAGAAAAGAAAAAAAAATGTAAAAGATAAGCAGATGCGATCTCCTATAGCTTCTCGCTTGCTGTGTATTAACAAAATCCAGTCTGATTTGCTGTGAGCTGGACATCAATATCCAAATAACCACTCACGCAAAATCAGTAAACAGAAGTGGTTCTTTTAAAACATCATGTGTATAAACCAGAACTATTAGTCATCATTACAAAATGATGAAGTAGCAGGGATGGTAAAACCTTTCTAAAGAGTTGACTGAAAGCTATACTGAGCAAAACTATGATACATCCTACAGAAGTCTGAGTACATCCACTCTAGCTAAAAAGAAGCTAAATTACACTTACAGTGTTATTGAGAATTTTTTTGTTTTTAACTTTTGATCTTGTATAGCGTTTTCTTACCACAAAAGATACTTACATCAGACAGAAAAAAATGGTTAAACAACTGAGTGTAATTTGAGATCACACAAAAGATATGCCTTCTTTCAGTAACATCTGTTTTGTTTCAAAAGGAGTTCAGGTATGCAGTGATATTACCGATAGATTTTTTTTTTTTTTTACTTTCAACATTGAGATTGCAACACCATCATAAGCAGAATAGTCTATCCTTTGGTCCATGTAACAGGGGACTTTAATTTTGCAATTGGATACACAACTCTCTCCAAAGATGAAATTCACTTAAGTGCAGTCAGGGATTCACTGAGGGACAGAAGGCAAAGTAAGTTCATACTGAGACAACATCTAAAGAAAACACTTAACCCTCAATACCTGTCTTTATTAATTAAACCACGTAAGAAATGTGCTGTGCACTGATGCTAAGTAAAAGCTCAGAGACATCTGATTCTCTTTCTTACCTATTTTAATGATGCTGCTCAGTTCATACAGAAGTAGTTGGTTATCTCCTCCTGTATCCAGGCGCTGTTCTATGTAGCTGTTCAATTCGTACACTACACCTTGCATATTCGTATCCTGGTACTATGGAAGCAAAGATGAGAAGAACATTTTAGAATAACTCAGATGTATTTTGCAGGTTTTAAACATATAAATTCATGAAAAATAATACGTTGAGATTTCAATACCAAGTCAATCGCGACTGTCCTAATCCAGCTGCCTGACGAACGGGGTCACTGCCAAGCAAGAGGCACAGTACTCCACTCTATGCTCCATTAGATATTTGTCCAAAGTGTACCAAGTACACCACTGAGCAATTAGTAATCACCTAAACTTGGCCAAGGTCACACGACAATGTCTCACGAAGAAACTGAGATGCGCGACAATTATAAGGTAAGTAACCTTCAACTCCTTCCTGTTAAGCTCCTACTCCACCACGAAAGGAGGCAACTAGCTGCCTCGGCCAGCATCTTCCAGCTCAAATTCATGAACCAAATGACAGAACTGTGCCAAGCACCAGAGCTTTGAGGTGGTAGCTCAAGTAGCTCAGCCTTTCAAATACAGCAGCAATTAACACCAACAGACTGAAGGACAGAAATCGCATGAGTCAAAATCATGCTAGCCACTGTGGCCTAACAGGCATTTGTTTCAACTGAAGATGGCAGACAAAGCCAGAAAGAGATTACAAATCAGTTAGGGTATTTAGATGGGAGCAATGGGGTGCTGGTTCCTGGTACGATGAAACATCATGACATGGCTAAAATCACATAGGAAAGGAGATGCAACCTCCCTTCAGGAGCCCAGCTGCATTTGGTTATCCAGATCCCGAGTCCTGAAACAAAGCCCTGAAGGGCTGATAAAACTGGCAGTAAATGTGCATGTGTAGCATGACAGCATCACAAACAATAATTTCACAGAAAGCAATACTTGGCAGTAAGTAAAGATTCATTACCCTGCCCCAAACTGGTAATGTGGTAACTGAAGAAAGTAATATGGTTAATTACTTATTGAACTCAGTGATGCAGTAAATTATGTTGCTTAAACTAAAAATGAAGCTGGTGACATTTAGACGAATTAATGTTGCTTGAAAGACTAAGACTTATTCTCCTGCTCATTCATACTTTAGAGCCAAACGTAATATAGATCAGACTGATGTAAACAGTACTATGGAAAATGCTACGAAAGTTCAGAGTACCACAGTCTACCCACTACATGCATTTATGTGCATGTATGTAACTCTGCTCCATCTCTCTCTGTCTGCAACTTCGGGTAAATTTGTACGTGTGACACTGATGGATTAAGCACGTAACTTACACAATATATTCCATGATATAACTTTTATTCCCACTATTACTTTCATGCATTTCTACATACAACACACTACGTCATGAATACAGAGCATACGGCCATATATTTAGGATACATTTGGCTGCTTCATCTCAAAAAAAAAAAAAAAAAACAACCAAAAAAAACCAAACTCCACCAACAAAACACCCAGGTGGTTGCTGGATAATATCAATTCCCAATTCCTTGAAATTAAGCAGATCTTAATCTTGACTTTAAAATGGCTCCTGAGAACACACGATCTTTGTCGTGACCCCTTCCTAACACAAGGTGTTGTATTAATCTATTGCTCCAGATGGACATATTAGAACATTTGAGAACTAGGGTGTCCAAAATGCTCTCAATGTATAACAAACTTAACACTTAATAATTCTTTCTATAAATTGATGTGATGATTATACATTTTGACAGCAATGTAAGGTCACAATGCATACATGTATAAACTGCTATAAGTCTTGAGTTTACAATACAGCATGTCATTACCATTATTAGCACTGTATGGCAGCTGGCAAGCTTCCATTGACTGTCCTCTGTTGTGTCCCACATTTACTACTGTATGATTCTTCAAAGGCAGAAAACAATAGTGTAGTTTTATGAAAGTGGAATTTTTATATTCATGAGTTAGCTGTAAATGGCCATATAATAGGAAAACGGTGAACGAGAGTCTATATTATTCATACGTGTTCAGCCATATCTGCAAAAGTACATGTAGCCACATATCCTAAAGCAACAATAGCTAATCGAGCACACAGGCACGAAGCCTTTATCCTGTGGAAAAATGCTTTCTCAGAACTTGGAAATGAATACGTATCTCTTCACCTGTGCTGCACAGTCAGGTTTTAAATCAAATCTTCAAAGGTTAAAGCTAATACATTAAGAGAACGCATCATCAAAATGAACCCACTGGCAGAACAGCTGTGGCAGAATAATAACATTCCCCATAATCAAGCAGCAGTTCCGTGTGCATAGTAATTACATAATAAGCTATGTGCCCTTTATCCTCACCTCTGCAACATACGCTTGCAAACATTTTGTAAGCCGGGCAAATCATTGCATGCATGCATGTTACTAAAAAGATGGCAGCTGCGTAATACACACAGTGGTAACACGGCAGATTTCTATTACTGACAATCTGTGGATCCACAACTGGCCGGATTACTAGAATTTGTCCAGATTCACAATTAAGTTATTCTATGACTTAGATCAATCACAAGCAAAGAATTACTCTGTCATGATGTAAAATGGTTTTATTTTTATTACAGTGGAATGAAAGATGTTTATTTATTTGGTTCTAGGCATTTCAGATTGGAAAACCACAATTATGTTTGGTTGAAAAGCCGCAATATTCTTTACAAAACCATGTATTTAAACACTGACTAAGTCATCAGCAAACATTGGTACAAGCACTATCCAATGCGGTTGCTAACACAGACCTGTGCATATTTGGTGTAAAACTTACTTTAGGGAAGTAATTCCTCAAAAAAATTCAACACACTTGGTGGAAAAAGAGTATTTATTTGTCATCAGATATAGCGCAAGTACTGTTTCTTAATTTGTTAAGGTAGTTTAGTTTGCACTTTAAACATTATTAACACTCAACTCCTTTTAATCAATTCATTCTTCCCATTGCTGATTTTCTTCTATTTAAGATTCAGTGTCTACAAGTATTTTGGCATATTTATTGTAAAATTCTGAATTTCAGTGACATTACATTAAAATAATTCAAGTGGACTAAAAACTGATTTAGCACTATCATACCACTATCATACTGGCATCATATTTCTAGTAGCTGCATGTATTATAATGCTATGCGAAAAACTAACAATTAAGAAGGGAAATCCTGTTATAAATATTCATATTCAAATTTATAAATATGAAAGAAGGATGTTTTTGCAGGATTTATATAAAAATATTTCTATGGTTATTTGTCTTTAGAATATTGTGGTGCAATAGAAGACAGCAACCCATGACAGGTGATTCAGGCATAGTGCTGTGACTTAGATCTAAACAATGAGGCTTGAGAATCACAACATTTTATTCCATGAAAGGAGATACTGAAATATCATAGAGTGAGATGAACTTTAAGCCTTCATTCTGAACAATTAAGACAAAAAATATATTCAAGGAAATAATTTAATATCTAAAGTAAATTTTATGTATGACAAACTGAAATCAAGATGTAAACTTTCATGGTTATAGGGTAGCTGTGCCAGGGGCGGTTTATGCTTCTGCAGAAGCATACTGCTGCAACAAAAAGCCTTCCTTAATACAGCACAGGGTCAATAAATGCAAACATAATCCAGAAGTTGATCTCTTTTCTCTGTAACTTCCTAAAATGTCTTCTGAGTAGCAATGAGGGAGTATGTTCCTATGTAATACTTACTCCCTACTAGAGAGCTTGTTCTCCACAGCAACAATTGCTTGGTTCTGCAACAGAAACATGACTTTTTACAGACTTCCTAGAGTATGACATTATCGCAGGCTAGGAGGAGTTAGAACAAACGAACAGCCAAATTGCATGTAATGTGGAGAGGGATGGCCAAATGTGCTTTGGGGATGCAGAACTTCACTGGATGAGAAGAGAGGAGAAAAACTGTGAAAGCCACAAAACATGGGGGGAAGTGGCCACATCCAGAGAGATTCCTCTTGATGTTGCTTATTTTTCGTCTGTAATTTAGGCATCTTAGGCTGGTTTCAGAGGATGTCAGAGAGAACCACACGACAGAGCTCTTTGTCAACTGATGCAGGCGGCCTCCAGCCGACCGCAGGGCTATGAGGGCCAGAGGAGTACCGCCTTCTGGGGGGGCTGTAAAGTCCTGTCTCCTTCCAGGTCACTGGGGAAGGACAGCACAAGTGTTTTGCCCAGGAAACGGGAGAAGGTGCTGACCTGTCATATCAGTATGCATTGGAAATCAACTTCTGGGAAAGCAGGGGTCAATTCTTTTAGCAAGCATCAAGCACTTTCTTAAAGATTTTCAAGGCTCCTTACCCACCCTTTCAAGTATTATCAGACTGCAATGTAGAGAGGCCCTGGGAAAGCAGTATGGATCCTCATAATCATGGCTTCAGGTCCAGCCCCTGGTGCCATCCCAGGCTTCTCCTATTTTGTTTGCTATGCTAGAGGAGCTCGGAGGTGAGGGGCACTGCCTGCCTCTCACCGTTACACAGGCTGGCTGGAGAGAGTGCAATGAGGACATCAGCAGTGCTGAGCGAGCTAATGTTATACACGTTGCGCCCAGTGCCACCCTATCCATCTGCAAGGCACTCTAGAGGTGTCAGGGGGGCCACACCACAGATAGGTGTAGGCTATTCTGTCCAGGGCACTTGACACTGAGGCCATAAATGTAATCTGAGACATGTAAGCAGGCAAACCCCCCCCCCCCCAACAAAAACAACAAAAAACAACAACCAGCCTCAAAAAACTAAGGACAAAAAAGCTTTGCGAGATCAAAATGACATTCTTTAAAAAAAAAAAAAAAGAAAAAAAAAAAAGTTGTTCAGGTAAGAAGCAATTCCTGGACCAGAATTAGGATCCATTGGGACAAACACAGGCTCTTGTAAGGAGCCTCAGTTGTTGAAGGATGCTAAATCACTAAGAACAAAGGATGTACATAAGGCCAAGGAGATTGTATATAGGCACGGGATTTTAAAAAGCCTATTCTCTCTTTGGTTACATCAGGTAATATTTCTGATAACCAGCTAATACTTCATCAAACCACCTAAATTAATCTCTCAATGACAGCATCAAGACTTGCAGATAGTGAATCCAAGTGATTCTGCACAGCACTTCATACAGAACAATGTCCTTAGGCAGGGACTGGATTTCACAAACACCTAAGTCATGAGATCTGACATGTGACAACAATCTGTGCCCAAACTTCTTCAGTCTTCTCTTTAAAACCGACAGCTACTCTCTTCTCTATGAAGCATACTACATAACATAAGCAGCTGCTAAACCCCAAACGACCAAAATCTCCTGATAAACTTCCAGCCAACACAAGTTTTCTTTCCTATAAAACTATAGTCTCAGCAACAAGAGTCATCAGGGAATGAATTTAAAGATGAACTAAAAAAACCTTCAAATAAAAAAAAAAACTGTATTTGTTTGCAGTCTTAATGCTCTGAATATTTGCTTGACATTTGATTGAGATGTCAAGCTAAACTATTTCATGCTAGGTATGCTCATACTGGACCAGAAGTATAAAAAGACTGGTCTTACATATGTAAGTTCTCAATGCCATTGATACCCGCTTTATAAAAAAAGAATTCCCAACAGCAACACCTTTGTACTTCTTAAAAACAAGCATTGCAATCACAAAGACAAATAAACAACTAAATTGTTTGATGTCTTTTGTTGAAATAGATCAGCTTTCCTTTCCTTTCAGCATTATGAAAAAACCCAGATCCACAATTACCACCCTGATTTAAGGGACTCACTCTACATAATTTTCCAGTTGCCTCCATAACCTATCTTCTGGGAAGATCATCAATACTCAATTACTGTATCTTTTTTAAAGAAATACTATATTTCCTTTAAGAATTTTGGGACCATTACTTTATTTGCTCACGTAATAAGCAGATTTTTAAACTGAAGTATATTCTTGCCTCTTTCCTTTTTTTTTTCCTCTCCCCCCAAAAGGAATGCATAACTAGAGAGGAACATATTGGTAACCAAATCCAGCCTTTGCAGGCAAAGACAGCCTTGTAAGAGACATCTTGTTTAAAAGTACCTAGAACATTCATTCCATGTGTCACCACAATGAGCATTCAGACAACTAATTTAAAAACAAAAAAGGCCAGACCTGTGAGTATCACAATAGTCACATACTTCTTCAAATGCAAGAATTTATTGTATTTTAGTTATAGTAGTGTTATTGCATTTCTGATGACCAATGGGTATAAAGAAAGAAATGCTTGTAGAAAAAAAGCCAAAATATTTAATTAAAACAACTAATAAAATTGGGAAAAGGATACAAACTTTTATTCAGGTCATTTTTATGTGTATATAAGTTAGGTTGTGTATATGTTTGATATGTATGTTTATGTGTACTGCTGCCTTCTGTAGGCCCGGTACTTTCACTGGCTGCGATATTTTGCATTGTTTAGCTACACTGATGGCTAGTTCACACCTTGCATAGAAACTGGTGTTTCTCATTTTTGGGCACAGACAACTAAGAGGTAACTGTGTCCTAATAGCAGTGAAAACACATCTAAACTGCACATGTGAAGAACCAAAAATATGGGTCTGGACTTCATTCCAAAAAAAAAACCAAACCAAAAAAAAAAACACGACCACACAACACCCTCCCTCCTCTCCCCCCCCCCAAAAAAAAACCCCACACCAAAAAAAGCTACAGAAAGGGAACAAAACTGCTTGCTTGCTTCAAGGTGGAAATGCTGAGCCAAAGGATGTCAAATCCTCAGACTGAAAAGTAGAAGTAGAGAGGATGCAGTAAGCAAGCTTACAGTGCGGAGCTGGCTTTCAGAGGAGCAGTGAGCTTGGAGGGGAAGCTCAGAAAATCTCTCTGCTCCAAGAAATCAGAAGAGGTAACGGGTTGGCTGGAGTAACCGGTTTCGTTTAATCCTGGACACTGGAAAGCAAGAAGCTATAAAGAGCAGACTTAGCTGAGGTGATTAATTTTAACGCTTGTACATAGCCCCAGAGAAAACTGCTTCTACACGCATTTGCCTGACGTCTATTCTTCTTGTTTTGACTGGAGAGGACATGGGTTAGAACTTGCTCGGTAAATAAAGTTTAGCATTGCGGCACCATATACAGGTATTTATGAATTGTTTGTTCGCACATCAGACACTGTTCACGACAAAAGCAAAGAAGGAAAATATGAGATGACATTTGGCAGGATGGGCCCTATTATGTCAAAAGATGCAAACCAGCTCTCACTCTGCACAGAAAGGGTTCACTAATTTTGAAGGCACATGTTTCCCAGCCTGTTTACGTAGCTGATTTCCAAGCCTTGGAGAGATGGCGAATGCCTTCCCTAGGAGAAGCTTCTTGCCAAATAGCCCCATTCACTGGCATCCAATTCTATTCTTTCCATCAGCTCCTTCCCTGTTATCAAATGGTAACACTGAAATAAATTGCTTCATAGTAATAGGAAAAATATATAATAAAAAGCAAAGGCTTGGCTTATGAGAAAAGAACATTATGATTATATAGAAGTAACCATATAAGCTGTTATTAACTGTAAGGCTCATAAAACTGCATGTATATCTCAAGTATATCACCTCTCCAGATTATATAATAATACAGCATAATGAACTTCATTTTAACTTGACAAGGCTGAATGCTGCTCCTCTTTTTAAAAAGCTTTTTATAAAATCACATTCCCTCCTAATACTTGACTTGCAAGCACTCTAAAGACATCATGTACAAAATTAAAAATAAACTTCCTCATTTTCCTACCACTGTTGCTTATCACTACCACGGTATCCACAAGATCTTCTTTATAAAGAAATCAGCTTATATAAGCATCTTCTTCTTGTGACAATTGGTGCAATGCCATTTGCATCACTTCTAAAGACTGAATATATACCTATGTCCTAGTTCCCCTAACTTTTTGATTAACTTGTTGCAGTCTTCAGCCCTGGGACTGTGCGAAAACATTTAAATCCCATCTTTAATAAGGAAATACTACAAAGAATGAGCTTGCTTTGCCAATGTGTCATAAAAAGCCCAAACTTTTCTTATCAGTCGCACGGTGAAGATACATCCAATTACTGCAACTATTTACTGAAAACACACTTGCTAATTCTGTAACCGTCAGTGACATACCATGCTGGGTGCTAGCTGGTGCCAAGGCAGCTGCCAAAAGCTCCAAGTCCAAAAAGGGGAAAGGAGAGGATTAAAGTATCATTCCTGTTTCCAAGAATAAAGTACTGTAAATGAGCTAGTCACTTGCTAGGTAATAACTTTCTGGTGTTTATATGGTAAACTTCTACAAAGTGAATTGCTGTTGGCATCACCGGAGTTTACAAAGCGAAGGTACTTGCCAAAATGCAGCTTCACTGGAAGTATTGTTCAAGTAAACATGGAATGGAAAGTCATTAGGCAAAATGAACAACAGCTAATTTCACTGTGATCATATCAGGAACATTAAGTATTTTTGTTTAAACTTCAGAATCTGAGGTACAAAACAGCACACAGTGATCACGGGAAACTTAACAGCACGTAGAACAAAATCCTGGCTATAGTTCATGTAGGAATGGGGTTATTTTTGCCAACTGAAAAGAATAACATGTCTCCAATGCACACTGTTTTCACTAATACTGTCAAAGCAACGTATCTCTCATCTAGATATACATGAATACATATGCACTTAGTGCTCAAACTCATACTCCTCTATTTTCGTTTCTTTTGCGGAAAAAACAGCAAAACAAAGTATAAAATTCAGCTTAAGTTTTCTTCATCAAAATAGTTCAATAGTTGGTTTTCCTTCTGAAAACCCTCTGCCCAGAAAACCACTTCTGTAGCTAGGATGGATGGGATCAGCCAACACACATCTGCACAATAAGTAAGCAGAAGAAACTCAGCATTTCCAAGGATGTTCCCAGTTCTACATCATGCGAAAAGGAGATTCTGTCCCCAGGTACATATTTTTCATAAATACTGGAACCTAGCATGCAGAAAAAAGTCCACAGGTTCATTGTTTGGTCACAGATGCTCATGAGATATTTTGTAACCAGAGTTGTTCTTATGCCAAAAGCAGTCTACAGGAATCGGGAAATCTTTTTTTTTTTCCTCCTCTCCCCTCCCCGCCCCTGTCAGCTCCTGTGGCAGGCCAGTCTAGGACATCTTTACATATAACTTCTGAACACCAAAATACTGATGAAATTGCCATTAGTAGACCAGACTTAAAGACGATAAATTTTGAAAAGCTTCTTTACTAGTCTACAAATCTCAACATTTAAAATATATGGAAGGTTTCTCCTACTCTCTCTTTGCTTCAAAAACATGCAATGTAATGCTGATAGCCAAGATTGCTACTTTATTTTCCACCAAGCTGCTAAAAATGGCAAAAGATTAAAAATGCAGTTGCTATACAACAGCATTTTTCAGAACTTCCTCAATTTTCAAAGTGTGAAACTGCAATACAAACCCTTGAAAATACCAAAATTTCTTTCCAATAATTCAAGAAGTAAAAAATTTTTTTCAAAAATCTGGACACCATTCATCCCACTGCATTTTGTTGATAAAAGGAAAAAAAAGGCAAATAAATAACAAGTTCAGTATTTAAAGCCCCTAGAACAATCCTATAATTCCGTATGTTTATAAAGAAAAAAGATGAGGCTTTTTTGGGGAGAAAGGGATTAAATAAATTTAACAAAAAATATCCTCCCCCAATTTAATTCTGTTGTCCTGTGTAAGCACAACAGAAAAGGAGACTACTGAAGCAACTGATTTCACAGCATATGACTATGAATGTTTTAATGTTTTCACTCAGCCCAACATTGAAAGATGGGGAAAAAAAAAAATCCAGTGATGAGAACATTTTTTCAGCATATTTCTACCTTGGTTCCTAACTAATATAATATTTTAAGCGAGTTGGTGATTTAATTCTGCAATAAATTTCCTTTCACTAACCTTTATTTTTGCTTCCCTATGATATAAGCTGCTTCTTGCAGACGTTTTCAGGAATTAAAAACGTAACACTTAATGACTTTAAAACTCATAATTCTTCAGTCAGCATGAACATGTCTTTTTGTCTGAAAAAGATTACTCACATACAGAACTTTCCTAATTTACATTCTAATTTACGTTCACATTTTAATTAAACTGTCTACTGTTTGAGCTGCTGCTGAAGAAAGAGGATGTATTACAATGGTCTACATTATTATATACGGCATTATTCAAAAATACTACAAACTAACAAACGTTCATTTGTAGCATGGCGATTACTTAGTGCCCTAAAGTATTGCACTTTAAAAAAAAAAGGTAGCAGTGTAACACGGGATACACACGAAGTGCACCATGACTGATAGCTAAAAAAACAAACAAGGAGAAAACCTTTACTTAAGAAGAACTGAAGTATCACCTGCCCCCCACTGACTCCAGGACTTGAAGTGACAGCCCATTCATCTTCAGGAAAACTCTGAGTCACTATATATGACTTCGGGGGCTGAGACGGCTGGGACCAGCGTGTCTGAGAGACAGAGGGGGTGACTGGCGGGGCAGACTCGGGGGGTTTCAGGGTTCCAGAGCTTGCTTTTTTTGTCTTAAATAGCTCAAATGTGGTAACCTAGGTATGTTTTGTAATGCCATTTTACAGCGGTTTAGGTAAAATGTGAATCTATTTACCAAATTAACAACAATTACAAGGAACTTTCTTCCCAGAAATAATTACGGCTTCTGAGATTTTTAGGCAGATCTTTAATCAAAGCAGTATATACCGATATTAATTTCCACCTAAATTCTCAACACCCTTATACATCTATAGCACATCACGTATACGGAGAACTTCTGCTTGAATAAAATAATTTTAGACATCATTTAATCTCTTTTTCGTAGTCTCATAAGAGGTGAACTTCAGTTCCCCCTTATGCCAGCCCTCTGCTCTCAGGGTTACCAAACTGAGGTTTCCACTACCAGCCTGTTTCCACTCCTTCCATACCCTAGTATTTTCCAAAGGACTTCTACTGAGAGCAAGACCACCCAGCCGGCTTTTGCAGTCTTTCAATCAGCCTTATTTTTAATATGTGTCTGACACTATTGTTTTCTCCTGGGAACATGAAATAGTTTATGCAAGTCATTCAAGAAGAGGAGCAAAACAGGGCTATGATTCCACCTCAGAAAGCTGTAAGTGGCTCCCTCACATGAAATAACATTTGGGTGTTTCAGGCTGACTGGACCCATCTGAGGGCAACAGATTGTCCTGTACTGATCTTTTGTCATTCCCAGCAAAGCCACTAGTTTCTGACAGATCCCCCTAACTAGTCCTCAACCATGGACTGATATTCTGCAGGACACAGTGTCAATCAGATGTTGGGAATTTATTACTGAATATGTCTTTTAAGATTTTACATTACATTTCATACAGTACACTGCAAAACATTTCAAATTAAAGAATTTAGTTCATCTGTACCACATCTCAAAGGGAGTTATTAGATAGGGCATATTCCTTCCCTTGTTTCCTCTTATGCTTGCCATCTCTTGGGGCAGTAACACTGATTAAATAGTCTGCTGTTACGCCTAAGCTCAAAGTCCCATGATTTTCCTGGTTTCCATGAAGTACCTTTTTAAAACTGGATCATGCAAATAGCACTGTGAGAACTCCAAATTTGTTAATGCAAAATACCCTTTAATTTATTTACAGCCAATCAAGTGTTCTTAATATTTATTTTCCTTATTAACTGTTCTCTAGTCAGTCAGTACAACAATTCTTTTTCTCTGGAGATCCGCTATGTCCAGGGAATAGAGTCAAATCTTGATCAGAGACTGCACAAAAATCATCTCAAGTGAACAGTGGGCCTCAGAGACTACACTTCTTTTTAGAGGGGATAGAGAGTAGCACTTACCCTGCTGACTTCTTTAGGAGTCGATTCATCTAAGAGGAAACAAAACAAACAATTAGGCACTCAGGGAAGCTTCTAGACCAAATGAAGAACAAGATACCGCACTTCAAACAATTTTTGCACCTTTGTACAAAACTTTCTTAACATGGCTCAATAAAGTAATTGAAATATCCTGAGACTGGTGTGCATTTACAATCTTTTAAACTTCTAAATCTAAAAATGAATTAAAATTAGGACAAAGTATTCAAGAATTCTGTCCTGATTTAAGAATACAAAATTTCCTACATTTCATAAGTCAATTCACAGGCCAGCTAAGTCAATAAGTCCTATATCATTCTCCTACATTTATATTCCAACTCAGTAAGGCAATTGTTAGTATTGCACAGTCTGAGAAGTAAAGGCCCTTTGCTACCAAATATATGCCACCAATGTCCTACATATACGAGAAAGTTAGCGAGCAGACTTAAGACTTTCTATTCTGAAGATCAAAGATGCTATTCCTGTTGACTTCTTCAGATGGAGAAAAAAAGCCTTGCGACCATAAGAATAGAAGAATATCACTAATGTGATCTGGCATAACACGTTAAAAGCACATAGACTACAAGGTCTTATTTTTTTTATATATATATATATATACACACACGCACACAGAGACTATAATGTTTTGTCATTTCAAATGCAAGCACTCTCATGCATTTTTTGTAATTTAAATATGTAAAAATAAACACAGGTACAATACCAGAGCACTAGCTAAAACATTGAGTAGTATTTCTGAAAATAAAGGGAAAGCAGTTATACAGCAAGAACGCCTCTGCTACAGGAAGAGTTTCCAACTACCAATTCAACCACACCAAAAGCAGCTTAAACACAACCTACAAACCTCCAGTTGGTTAGCTGTTTCTGAAAACATGAAGGGAACTATTTGTAACCTTTTATTTGATAGGAGGAATCAAATTACTATACTTTGGAAATTAATTTTACGTCACCAAATAGATTTAATCTCACAGAGAAAGATCATGTGTTCATATTTGTAGCCCTTAATTTACACATATTTTGATACATCTCTATTGAATGGATTTTCAGATACCTTTGTCAGATACAGACATAGTATCACCTAGGCTGCTTAATAGCAGATACACTACATTTTCTCCAAAATCATCCCCAGGTAAAGGAGGGATCTCAAGGTGCCCCTTGAGAAGGGCACATTTACAAGTATTTCAACGTTATCACCAGCAAAGGCTCTTCATATCTTGCCATTTAAGATGAACTTTTAAACAATACAGCTGGAAAAAAACATTTCTAGAAAACAGATTCAAGACCCAATTTCCAGTGAAAGAACTCTATAATCATACAGAATTCTCCTCAAAATTGAGTGATACCAAGTAAAACAATATATCTCACAACTATGAGTGAATATTACTCTTCTCTTACCCCCAATCAAATGATATATCAGTAATTTACACATGCAGAACACGGACATAAACTTAATTGAGCTATCTAAGATAGTTCTGTTGTTTGCAATGCAATGTATAACACATACTCTGCAATGTTCAGTGATGTTATCTTCCTTGACCAGACGAATCTCCATACCAGTTACAAGAACAGCCAAAGCTAGACCCAAAATCCACCTCCCCTACTACCTGATTTCTGACAGTGAGCAACAGAAGATGTGAATGACGAAAAACCGAGTAATGACATAATGACGCTTTCCCTGGAGTAGACTCTCAATTTTCAGTAACCAATGGATCAAACATTTCTTGAATCAGTGGTGACATTCTTCATTTAAAAGACTACGATGGGGTTTTCTTCCTCACACTTTCGGGGGGTAGGAGGGGTGTTGATTTTGTTTGTTTGTTAAATCTGAGCCACCATCCTTCAGCATTCACAACATTCTCCAAGTTCCACGGTTTAAATACCTATTATGAGAAAAACTATCTCTATTTTATTTTGAACCTGCACATTATGAATTTTACCGATGCCCTCTATTCACCTTATCTATGGAACCCGTGATTCTACAAATCTCTCAAGCAAGCCCTTCTCTGCTTCAAACCCCATCAAAACCTTTCCTTGTTTGAGAGGTCTGGTCTGGTTTGCTGCTGGTGCCAAGCAAGCCACTCAGTGCTGCTGGTCGCTCTCACTGCTCCTACCTCCTCTATCCCACTGCATCCTCCCGGGATGGGAGGTCCAGAACTACAGGCAATACTGCAGCTCAGAAAAACACAGCGGGGACTTACAGAATGACACAAGGATGATTTAGCATCTGTTCTCTATTTGAAAGGAATAATTCCTAATATTTTACCTGTTTCTTGACGGTTACTAAACACTGGGCTAACATTTTCAAACATCTATATTTTGTAATACCAATATGTCTCTCCAGAGCATTAACAACTAATTAAGAGCCCACTATGGTATACGTAAAATTAGAAACACCTCCCCCCATGTAAAGCAGTCAGCATTTATCAGTATTAACTTTGTCAGCTGTTTTACCTCTCAGTTACTCAGTACTTTTAGCACCATGAATAACTTCATACCCTAAAAAAAAAAAATCAATCTCATTTTTCAAATTAACTTCAACCCTGCATCCTCTAACCAAAATCATGTATGTATATGCTGAAAAGCATGGGTAAATCATACCAGTGATCTCCCTCTATTGGAACAAAATGAATTTATTGTAATATATCTAGTAAAAATGACTACCATCACAATCCTATGGCTTTCATGCCATTGCGAAACATAACTGCCACTGCAGTTTCCAATCATAGACAGAGGATAGATTAAATGCATCAAATCTAAAGCTTACTACACAGTATAAAAGTCTACATAATCTCTATTTGAGCCACCATAAAAAAAAGTCAGTGCTCCAATATCAGAAAGAGCAATTAATGACTTCCTATTCTTTGAGATCCTTGACAATGCAATTTCATAGTCTGAGCAAGGTGTTGCAAAAGCCACCAACGCAACATGAAGCTTCCCACACATATATAGCACTCTGCTTTAATTTGTATAACATGAGATACACAGGTGTCACTCCTGCCTTGCAATTCATTGTTAATTCCTTTATTTATAATATTTATATGTATTTATAATAAAGGAATCATTCTTTTATTAAGAAGTTGTATAAATGTAACATATGAAGCCCCCACCCAGGTCTAGGTCCATTTTGCTGGGTACAAGACATGAAAATGGACAGATGGTCATTACACCAAAAAACTTTTGATTTCTTTCTGTGAGGAAATTAAAAGAAAATGCTAGCAGATCAGGAAAGAAAAAATAACACCTATGGTATTCAACAAAGATAAGTATTATGGAACAATTATTAGAGACAATACTTTTTCAGAATAAAGAAGATATAATCAATATGCCATTTTTTCAGAAGAAAGATAAATAAAGTGTTTGGGAAGTCTGGTATTAGAACTCCACAGATAAGGTTTGCAATTCAGGGATTATGAACTGGTGGGAAAAACGGAAGATATTTTTAGGGGAAGGAGGAAAGCAACAGATGAGCGGGAGAAGGGAAAAAATAGCATCAAATAGTCTGTTAATATATCTAGATGCAAATTACTACACAATGAGCTAGAAAATAATTTTCCATATCGGAAGAAACCAAAAGCCTAACAAGACAGCTTTTTTTTTTCCCAAGAGTAAAGGAACAAATGTAACCCCGTGAACCTGGAGTGAATCACATTGCTTTTCTGGAGGTGCAGTCTTTAAAGCCCAGGTACATGCCGAGCGATAGGATGCACGTGCACCTCAGTGCTGGTACCACTTTGCTGTGGCTTTATCCATACCACAGAGTACGATACTTCCCTTACGCCTTAGTTTCTGTGAGCTAAATACAGAGAAAATCATTGGAACAGCAGCTTTTGCCACAAATTATTTTAATAGCCAAAATACAGGATTAGTTAATATATGAAAGTAACAGGGGGCTGATGAAAAATACTCTCAATTTGCATACTATTGTTTATTTAAAAGCCATGAATTCTGTTTGTTTAAAAGGTACAAACACACCAATCTCTTGTTTGTAAATCAAGTTCCATCCCCGTAAAATATGAAGCTTTTAAAGAAACAGATTAACCATTAAAATAAACTCAGAGACATTAAGTACATCAATAAATAGCAGCTTGCTATAGAGTTAAATCTCGCAGAAAAATTCTGTGCTTGAATATAAAGGTCCCCATTTACTATGGCATGTTGCTTGGGAAAACAGCCAGATAGGGGAAAGCGTTTTATTAGTGTCTGCACTGAGGGAAATAAAAACCCTGGGAGAAAGCAAGTGTTTGTGAAAGAGATCACACAAATGCTCCAGCCACTAGAAACTTTTCAGTTGGACTTCCCTTTTTCTTTAGACATCAAATACCATCAACCATGATACATGAATAAGTGCCACCCTCTCAATCCCATTTGTTGGTAGTATTGCCGTTCAAAGAATGTAGAAGGATCATGTCAATTTTTTGTGATACCTGACATAATTATTAACACAGAGTAGTACAAGAAGCATGTATGATTTAGTTTCGGCACTCTGAATATACCAACATTGTTCTTAAAAGTTTCAAAAATAAAGTGATGAACTCTTGAAAAGAAATCATTATACACGCATACATTAACTCAGCTGTACTGCTCAATCGAGGCTGTTGCAAGCTGTATTTTTAACACCATGATTCTCAATGTGGCCTGATGCACGGCGAGGTAGGTAGTCAGCAGCAGTGCGATGGGAGCAGCTCAGAGAGCACACGACCCGAGCAAGAGGTGATTTTGTCCTCCAGAAGCACTAGGCACGCATCAGTAATCTAGCAGAACACTCTGGTTTAGCTGATGCTATAAAGTCTGTTATATGTTATATATGTTAACATTAACAAAATGTTAATGTCTTATTAATTTGAGCATAAACACATACTGATACCACAACTGGAAAACCAGGAAACTGTGGGGAACAGAACGAAATTTCAAGGGCTTCCCCACCTCCGTACACCAAGTTTGCAGACCAAAACCCTTGCACCAGCAATAATGTTCTTCTACCCCGCAGTGAGCTGGTTCAGCCCACTAACTGTGCAGAAAATGGTTCACTTTCTAAATTTTAAAAACCAGGTAACTATCTTAGACCACAAGAATAAAGTTACACGTGGTTTTATCTCGACAACTTTGCAAACATTACTATTTAAAAAGCTCTCTTCAGAGGTTAGTGACATCAGAAGGAGGCATGGAAGAACGAGAAGAGTTCCGTGATAAGACTTGGGTTTTAAGAACAAAATTACAATTTAACAGACTTTAATACCTCAGCTTTACTACCTGTACAATTCTAATTAACAACTGCACAGCACACTACAAATATGCATACTAATTGGTATGGTAATTAAAGACAACATCCATCTGGGAAAGCTTCCATACTAAACCAAGACAAGCAAGATAGGAAGAAGCAGAAAACAAGAAAGGGAACAGACAGCAATAATTCTAATGCCTAGTTAGTTTTATCACAGGAACTCTTTCGGAAAAACAATATCGCACTTTCTCCCTGGTCTTATGCTGTTCTTTTTTCTGAGTAGTTAAATACTACTGCTGGTCCACCATTGTTGTTGATGACAGCAAACAAATGCTTAGGATTAATTCTGTTTCCGAGATCCCAGATAGCTGTACAGTCACATTTTCCCAAGGAATGTTTTCCCACACAGCAGATGTCAGATTGACCTAATAATTTTTCTTTTCAAAATTTGCTTTAGGCTCCTTTTCCTTCAGCTAATAAGACACAAGTTGTTTGGAATGCAATTAGACCAGCATAAATATCTTTGCGGCTTTTTTTCCCTTGAGAAGTGTCATATACCCACATGTCAATAGAAATTCCACATCAATAACTGTAGATTAGTTAAAGACTGATCTCACCACCATGACATAAAGTTTACCAGCTTTAATTTATTTCTGTGGTAGAATGGCATCAATCAGATAGGTTGGTCAGTCTATTTTAATTGCAATTTGCATCCTTGTTCGAGATGCTCTGCATCCTTATTTCAGACACCTTGCATCTGGCAGCTTATGCCTCCACTGAATTTGTAAGATCTTTCAAAGACACCTTAGCTGAAGGTGAGTTTCCTAAAGCAGCAACTATCACACATGTATAACAGCAATGCTAAAGCTGTCATTCAAAAATCTTCTTCCTTCTTAATGTACAGTCTCACTGAGAGCACCTGAACAGCTCTCCTGACTTTCAACTGTCTGGATTTATTTCACAATTCAGAAGCACTTGTAATGTTACTTCATAGAAAAATAACTTAGTTTGTTTAGACATAGATTTAGACATTGAAAGGGAATATTCAGCAGTATTGATCCCTGGTGGCACACTAGGTTTCTTTCCTTGAAGCAGGACGAAACATGAATCCTAGCTTTCTTCCATCAACAGTGAGATCCACATTTTTAAAAGTTCCTGAAAAAGGATGCTCAGTTCTTCCTCTTCTTAAACAACAAAGTAACATGGATCAGAAAATAAGTCCTGAACCAAGACTTCATTGCAGATGGTAAGCAGAGAAACATATTGTCTGCCAGGTGTCCTAAAATTTTTATACACTCCTTTGCATATAAGCAAACAGGGCACTACACAAAATAGGAGCCAGGAAACACTGCGTTTGACTTCATTAGAGACACCTAAATGTTTGGAAGCTCATTGGTTTTTTTTCTATGGTCTTAGCCCGCACAAAACTGATGAAAAATTTGGAGCAATTTTGCAGGACAACCTATTCTAGCCAGAAAATTTCCAGAAGGGACCCTCTGAAAGTATCACCAGCCCTTGTGAGAACAGAAAGGCGTATGGAAGATCCAGATTTTGCTCTTGTTTCTGAAATTGCTTAGCAGTACAACGCATACTGATAGTAGCTCCGCACTTTCCATATCCATGGACAAAAAACTCTCAACTGTATACTTGATGTGACAATTTAGGCTAATCTAAGCAGGCTATTGCCACAAAACTATGACCAAGAAAATTGCTTTATAATTAACATAGACTTACCTTCTCACTTCTGTTTAAATAGCAGGATGATGGATGTGCCTCTGAACTTGTGGAATGATATCTTCCCCACATCAGCTAAAAGTTTCATAAATTCTGTAAAGTCTCTAGAGTTGAACACACCTCAGCAAAAATCACATCGGAACCTGGTCTCTGACCAGTAGGAAGAAACTTAATAGTTTCCAGCAGCGAATGTACTTCACCAAGAAAGTCTACAATTGTGTTTTATGGTAATTAGCTTATGACTTCATATCCTATTCAACATGACTGTTAAATGAAGAGAGTGTTAAATTGGTTAGCTTATCTACCTTATCAGTCAACGAGGTGCAATCATCGTTTATTACCTGAATACAGCCACTAGACAACGGGCTGAAGAGCATGTATAACAACTTGTCGGTTTTTTTCATACTTACCTGTTTACAGCTACACCTTTTTGCCTATATCTACCACGTTCTTGCTTGACACTCAGTTCTGTTTGGCATTCACTGCACTAGCTATTGTAGGCAGCTTTCTTTAAAATTGATTACAGGTCTTGCAAACACGTTTGGTGAAGGAAGTCCCTCATCCAGTAGTAATACAATTTCAGTATCACTCTTGTTATATCAAACTTGATTTTCTCCTATTTATTGGTCCCAGAATCCTGCTGTTGCCAAGTATAAGGTATCCTTAAAGTTTGCTGCAATTGATGTATTTCAGAAACAGCATTAACACTACTAAGCTGTTCTCTCAGCACCGAATAAAGCTGTTTCCTCACTTTTGAATGTGTTTCAAATATACTGTACAAAGATTGAAGTTTTATTGTGTTCAGCAGGTGTTTTCAACGTGAAGGAAAAAATTACATCACTGTTGGCTCAAATACTACTCAGACACATACCTTAAGCAATTCCATTGAAATCAACAGAACTGCTACAGCATGCATTGGAAACCAGAAATACTTTTACGTATTAAATGTCACGGCATTCCTGTTATGTATAGCGATCCAGAGCTGAAGGAGATCATTGCAAGAGAACGCTACTCAAAGCAGGTCCTACAAAGCTCCAACAATCTGAGAAAGCCACATTGGACCTTGTCCATTGCAAGACATTTGGATATTTTAAAAACATGTATTATTATGCATACTCTGTGGACCCTGTGGGCCTCTTGGGTTTGGCTTGTTCACTCCTAGTCCATGAATAACCTCATCCTGACTGACAAGCTGTCTGGAGGATTTTAAGAAACGGCACTTCCTCCTCCTTCCCCAACATCTGTCTACAGCCCATCCTCCACCCTCAACCCTCCGAGGCAAGGGATGGGATCACAGAGTGCGCAGAGCTCAGTGCCATGAAGCTCCCATCCCTGGCATGGAGTGAGGCTTCAAAGGTTTGTTGGCCCAAACAGGCCAAGAAATTTCAGCAGGTTCTCAGCTTCTGGAGTAGGAAATACTGCATGTGGCTCAGTGACAGCAAGAGAATATAATAATCTTACACTTGTTGGGAAAAATGTTATCTTACACCTACCTTGGGGAAAAAGAGCGTCGGATACCAACATTTTTACTACATTTTTTCTCTTTAATTCTTTCTGTTTAGTTCTCATCCCTACCTTTTTATTTACCGTATTCTCACCTCTTTCTGTTTAGAAACATATAGGATTTTTTTAGGGAAAAATATATCCATGTAATAAAATTGTGAGCTATCACACTCTTATGAAGTTGTTTAAAATTTTCAGATTCCAGTGTCTATTTGCTACAGAGAATCTAAAGTAGAACAAGAAGTTTTGCGGCCTGCCTGATTTTCTTGTTTCTGTGTCTCTGACTACATTGAAAACAAATGTCATGTTACTGAACTTTGCAGTAAAATCCTCCACATCTGCAGAAAAATCAAGACTGAGCAGTTTTCTTCTCTTTAGACCAGCTGACAAAAGAAACAAAAGAAAATGCCCCAGAGGAAAAGTTTGCTAACGTCAACAAGGGTAAGGGATCATTAGAGCTTGAGATGATAGGTTACCACATGGGAGGGTGTACTGATCCGGTGTGAAACATATTTACGTCAAGGGAATCATTTCAATCCCTCTGAAGAAACCCTACTGTAACTACAACATACGTACATTTATATTAGAGATGTATTTTATTTATTTTACCCTGGAGACTGAAAACGGAGAAACTGAGAAAATGTTCAAATTGATCTGGATAACACTGAAGAAGAAAAAGTGACAGAATAAAATTTACAAATTAAGCCTTTTTGCTTTTAGGATATTTTAGCTGATTTGTTTGGAATCATAATCAAGCCCTCAGTGATTGTGTGTTGAGTGTTACAGAATAATGATGTGCAGATAATTCAGGACTTTGGAGTCTTTGAAAAATGACATGTTATACTAACACGATAAACAGATCGAAACCAAGAGAAGACTGAACTATTTACTACTTCTCAGTACTACCACCATGAGTGAAACATTTTGCTTGCAAGGAGCAGACTGTTAGAATAAAAAAAAAAAAAATTATAACTTCAGTGAGTGTAAAGGAACAGAATATGTAACTACAAAATTACAGATAGCTCTCTATGAAAGATAATGACAGTACCATCTGAATTTCTAAACTAGACAGTTTTACTGTAAAAAGATTTATAATGACAGATAATTATAATCCATACGAATTATACAAGAAAAAATAAAAAAATAATAACAAAATTTATCTCTTTGGCTGCTGTACAACAAAAAAAAAATTCAAGACGTTGGGAGTTCAGTATTCTTATACTGGCATTTCAACAAATGCAAAATTTTAACTCTCCCTAGTAGCAGGTACAGTATTAAAGATACTAGGTCAGACTTAGAAAAGCTTTCAGGCAGCAATACATGCACTAGAATTTCCAAAAATCTCTAAACAAGTCAGGCACCCAATTCCTTGAAATGAAAAGTAGTTAAGTACCCCAAACTATGAGTAGGCATGATGATTTACCACAACTCAAGTAAGAATGATAATTCACTAAGTTGTGGGGACTCAGCCACTTGTGACCCTATAGCATCACCTTAAGGCTCTGCACTATGTAATGAATCTCTGATTTAATGCCTGAAATAATTGATGAAGGTTATAACATTGGACAGTGAGCTTACTGAAAAGCAACATAAAAAGTGTGACACCTACCAGTTGTTCCTGGCTGAAAACAAGAATGTTCCAAATGAAACTCTGCTAATATACCTCCAATTGGTCTTGTGTAAACCTCGAGGACACACTGTGACAGCCAACATCAGACACTTCAGCACCGGAACACATTGTAAAGTCATGGCACCTAACAGTCCACATACATCAGGAGTTATGGTCATCGAATACCTTGGCACATCAGCATCCAGATTACTCAGTCCCTTTATCCACGGTGGCTCTCTAAGAGATTCCACAAAGATCGACAGGCAGAAGCCAGTTCTCAGTGGACTGACGATTTTCTCATTTTTGAATATACCTACCAGCACATCCTCACGCTCCACTATGCTAACAAATCTACTGCATACCAACTTTAAGTACAGAAACTTTGACACAGGCTTCAAACAGAGGGTTGGCTGTACTATCAGGCATGGGTTGCCCCGATGTAAGGGTCTAGCTGACCGAAACATTCAACCACAAGCAAGGGACGTAAATCACAGTACCTCTGTAGCTGGGAACATGAGAAAGACTTGGTGACAGAAAGCATCACCTTTTTAGAGGTTGCAAGGCAAACAGGCCTCAGACACACACACACACACACACACAGAGAACAGATTACACTAGCAGTTTCAGAAGGAATTCTTTGCTCACAGCCCACCTGACAGAGATCAAGGAACAAGGAAAAAAAATTGTAGCAACATCCAAAAGAAAACGGCAAATACAGATGTACAAGCTTAGAGTGAATGAAGAACTCAATGTGTTCATGCAAGACAAAATTACTTTCATGTGCTTTTTTATTTAACTAACAAAATCCAATGCAGATGGTAAATTAATTGAAATACTAATAAGAACTCAGGAAATATATAAAGAAATCAGCTGGGAAGCTAATAAACTATATCTAACACAGCAGTAAGAGAGAGTGGAAGTACCACTTCTGTCGGTGGAATAAAGGGAACCAGAGCCAACCGTACCTCTTCAGCATGGCTGAAGTTGCCACCTGCTGGGATAAGGAGCTGTGTCTATCTCCCAAATTGTCAATCTAAGAGAACTACTAATGATCACACACTGAGAGCAGGCAACCAAGCGAGAAATCTATTCCTGCAAGTATGAAAATGGTAATTCATAATCTAAGTCCCTTCTCCCCATGCCTTCAAAATAGTTTTGAAACAGTCACGATTGAGGAATCTCGTATTTTGTCAGTTACACCATCATTCTTCCCAACTTCCTTCATCAGGCCTACCGTATAGTTCTGTCAACACCAACATGAGCTTCTTACATGAACAAGCGCCACACAACTACCTGGAAGAGGAATTTGGAGAAACAATCCCATGACGCAACTGCTCCTTAGACGCTTTCTTTATATTCTGCATCTACCTGGTTAAGGAACACCAGAGCTGCGTTAGTTAACCCGTTTGGGTCTCACATCCACATAGGCATACATATAAGGCCATATGATTTTCACAAGCAATAAATGGCCAGCAGCACTAATTCATTCAGGAGCTACTAGGGACTTGACCATTACTAAACATCAGGCCACTTGTTTTGACACCTAATTGCAGGAGTGAGATTAAGTTACAAAACAGTACACGAAAGAGAACAGCCTAATAACTACATAATAAGCTGGTGGTTCAAAAGACAAACATTAACATAATTATCATAGAATCATAGAATAGTTTGAGTTGGAAGGGACCTTTAAAGGTCATCTAGTGCAACCCCCCTGCAATAAGCAGGGACATCTTACAATAGAATAGAATAGTTTGGGTTGGAAGAGACCTTTAGAAGTCATCTAGTCCAACCCCCCTGCCATGGGCAGGGACATCTTCAACTAGATCAGGTTGCTCAGAGCCCCGTCCAACCTGACCTTGAATGTTTCCAGGGATGAGGCATCTATTGCCTCTCTATGTTCCTGTGTTTCACCACCTTCATTGTAAAAAATTTCTTCCTTATATCTAGTCTAAATCTACCCTCTTTTAGTTCAAAACCATTCCCCCTTGTCCCGTTGCAACAGGGCCTGCTAAAAAGTTTGTCCCCCCCTTTCTTATGGGACCCCTTTGAGTACTGAAATAAAGCAAGACTGAAAGTGGAAAGAAGAGCCAAAGAAAAGAGCTTCAAAACAGAGTTTCCAAAGGAGCAGACGCAGGGAGAGAGGGACAGAGATGCCAGGATAAGTAAGAAGCTTGGACAAAGACGTCAGATGCTACTAACTGTGATGTACTTTACTGACTTCTCTAGGATTACTTTACTTTCTGCCATGGTAGAAAACAAGTTCTACTAAAAAGAAAAAATAATACTGTTTATTACTGATCAAAAAACCAAACTGTATCTAAAGCAAATCATACATGTAATTCCCAAATTAAGATTTACGCAAAAACGAATCCTTTTGTTTGCAATATTGTTCACTGCCACTGTTAAAGAAAAAAGTGGAAACTTAAATCTTAAGCTTTAAAAATACAGCTGTCAAGAAAAAAAGGCAGTTGCTTCAATGTGCTTTGCTATTTTCCATCAAGTGAACAGATGGCATTATTAAAATTCTAGTAGAATGAAGTATTTATAAGTTCATTAGACAACACTAACTATACAAAAAAGACAGTAATATTGCAAATAAAGCTGCAGGATTCAAAATAGCATAAAAGTATAAAAACGGTTATAAACCCACATTTATGAGTTAGTATATAAAAACAATAATGCCAAATGAAACAAAAGCACACAAGAAATGCATGAAATACTCTATAAAACAGTAATTTATTTTCCAGGGTCACTTCCAAGTTACTCCATGCATTCTGAGCCTGAATTCTATATAAAGGGTTTCAAGTTAGACAGTCTATAAGACAGCTGAGAGGAGAAAAGCCTGTTGGTTTTGCTACATTTACTTTTCTTTAAACGTATATGTAAAATTCATACTATGATATACAGTAAGTAACAGTGAAATTACTCTAGAAATAATCCCCACAGAAATTTCAGTCTTATTCTCTGAGGTGATGTTCCTAGGAAATAAACAAAAGGTCAGCCAAATGCATCTAGCACACATGTCAGTGCTTCTAAATGCTGTGCCAGACTGGCTTATTTGATACCTGAGATGCTTTATCTGCTGTTCTCTTCACCATCTTGAATTATTAGCCTACACAGAATTCACTTAGGAATTGTATGATTTGGAATTGCTTGTCTTACTTTCTATTGTCTTTCTTCTAGCCACAGCAATGTCTCGACTCAGTAAAGTGGTGTCTGTTAGTATTCCAATTTACTTGAAAAAGATGCAAATTCCTGTCACCTTCAAAATGTGACAAAATGGATTCACTATAAAAAGAGATAACTAACACGCTGAAAATTCAGCTTTCATTCCAAACTAATATATACCAGTTCCCATATGTGCTGATTTATTCAGATGTACACTACTCGTCTCTGCAATTTTTATTAGTACAACCTGTGTTAAGGTTTAACTCCTTTAAGCACCCTGTCCACTCTGAGCATATTTTATCCAGTCTAACACACCATTCTTGGAAAGTCCTTGCTTTGATACCTACATGGAAAATTATTCGAAGAAGGATGTATATTATTTCAAAATGTGTATTTTTTCCAGATTTTAAGGAATTGCATGGGCACTTCTTTTCTCTTTTGATGGATCTATTACCCAAACTTTATCCAATGTTTTGCTTATTGCTTAATCAACTACAACTGATGCAATCTCAGATTAGAATATTTGAAACTGTTTCTTCCTGAAGAGCCAAACCTATCTAGAGAGGAATTGCAAGGTGCAGTCCATGCCAGCAGAAACCAATTCAAGCCACCTCTGCCTCTCCCCACTGCCTTGGGGCAGTTTTCAGCTGCAGCAACTCAGTGAACTGTAGATATAATCTACAATTACATAAGCACAAGGACCGATGCAAGGGAAAGGCTGGATATACACACCCAGGGATGGAAGCTGAGGCCAGGCAGTGTAGGCTTAGATCAACCACAGAGTTATTTCCTGGGAACCAAGAGGTTCTGGCTTGAGTGAATACTGCTTGTGCAGACAGGACTCATTGGCATCTCAGTTTCTTAATGATTGGGCTATTCAAGACTAGTTGGTGCCTACTAAAAGAGCCCAAGATTCTGAAGACTCTTAACGATGCACTGAAAGTTGTCTTTGCCAAGATGATTGTTAATTTTTTTTTTTTTGAGCGTAACAAGTTCCTTCATATGCAATAGTTTCATATTTAATAAAAAAAAGATGCAATTATGGCTACCTTCAGGCAGGAGACACAGACAGACACATCCTCTTTAGTGAAATGTAGCAGTTGCAGAGATGTCTAGATTTAATGGGTTCTTCCATTTAAAGGGTATGATGATCTGCATCAACATTCATTTCTATTTATTAGTTTCCTCTAGTACATTATTGGAAAGAATAAGAAGTTTTAATATGTTTTAGATACCTGTACAGCATGCAGAGAAAGGCTTATGTAAGAATTCACACTATTGCCTTCAAATCTTGAAACACCGTTTTAACATTCAAGACAAACACAGCTAAGTCATACCACTGAGCAGCTTCTGTTGGTCCATCCTACATTTAAATGATTTAGGATTGACTCTTTAGATGAGAAGATTTTAGGAACAAAGGAGGGAGGGGATTAAGATTTAGAATTATTGTTAGCTTCCTGGTTTTGAATTATTTAGTTAAATCTCAGGAAGAAAACAAGCATGGAGAGAAACTCGCTTTCACAGCATAATGGCAGATTCCCTAACTTCGTTCTAAAAGATGCTTGTGATTCCAATTACTGATTTACGCTGTATTATTACCCTTACTGCTTTCTTTTTCCATTACAATTCCAGGTATAGGGAAGGAATGCAAAACTACCCTCTAATTTACTTCTGTTTTCTTGCCTACCGTAGTATGGCAATGAACTTGGATAAGGTATGCCTACAATGTCAGTGACAAGGTAAAAATGTGTCCATTTCCAAGAAAAATCTTAGCTAGAGACTACAATTTTTACAAAGACACTAGGAATGAAATGAGTCTATTACGTTTCAGCTTTGGCTTGGGAGAAATATGACCTACATGGCTAGAGAAAATTTATTCCTGTGAATATCTAATAGAAAAGATTACCGTAAAATAAAAAGCTATGGCTGAATGCTGTAAAGGGGTGGATGCACCCTACTGCGCAATAGAAAGTAGAAAATAATAGCTGGCTTTCCAGCGGAAAGACTTGGCAGTCAGCCATACGATGCAGACTGGGTTCTGTCCCCAAAGACACATTCACGTTGCCAACATATTGGGAGGTTGTTTAGAGTGTAAAGATTAAGAAGAATAATCTTTCAATTTAATCTATCACCTGGTCAATGCTAGTCATAACCATAGTGTACATAATTTGATCCAAAGAAAACACAGCACAACAAATACTTAAAAAGAATTATTTTAATTACAGAATCCTGTGTTCTTCTACTAAACATCATTTTGTAATTATGAAAACAAGCAAAAAATCCTGATTAAATGCTTCAGTTCTGTTTTAAAATATTATCAGTCACTAAACTTATTTCTCGTTCCATTTATCATTTAGCGATAGTGTCCTTTAATTTGACATGTAAAAGGATGTCCCATAATCTTAAACAAAGTATACAACTGCAGGCATTCTTTTAGAAACTCTAGGTTGTCTGTTTAAGTTAATAGCTAATATTAATATAAATAGTACTTATTACTTGAATTGCAACTTGTTCCATTCTGGAAATAATGTTTTCTTTAAGCCCAGAGAAACCCAGGCTCTGTAACATCCTACCTGATCAATCTACTAATAGCTGCAAAAGAAAATCAGCAAGAAAATGAAAAACAACAATAAATATTCCGTATTTGTTGGAATGTATAAGGTGTTAATTAGTTGAAAGGGATGAGTCTTTCAGCGCACCATCAGCAATACATTATACAAGCCACTCCTCCTTTTTCTAGTCCAAGTGTATCTACTCCCCCTGTTTTTGTCCATCTCTTATCTGTCCTATGCTACCCACCCCAAAGGGCTTCGGTTTCAGTATGTAAGAGAATCCTTAAAGAAACCACTAGATAAAACCACTTCACGTTCCTATCTTTACTGGGAAGGTAGCCAAGGATGTTTACAAAAAGCATGAGTGGGATAAGCAGGTAAGCTGTTTTCTAAGCTTCTCTACGGACAGAGCAGCTCAGTTTGTCATGTATTATGCTACACTGTCTTTGAAACACTAATCTTCAGAGCAGTAATTTTTCTAGTAAATGCTAAACCCAGTAGTTTACTAAATGAAAGCCTCAAGGATATGAAAGTAGTAACAACAGGAATCCTTATTAAAGATTTTTTTCTAAGAGGTAAAAGTAAAGTCAGAACTCACCAAAGCTTTATTAAATGAAGCTTGCTATCAGTCAGAAAACCCCTCACTGCCTGGCTCTGAGACCAATCTCATCTAACTGCTGTACAAAAAAAGGCTTCAGAAAAGTGCCTCCGTTTCTGCACTCTTAAGAAAATCCATCTTCAGAAAGAGCGCTGAAAGAAAGACAACCATGTCTGAGGGATTTGGACATATCAAGAGAAGACGAACCTCGAAACTGAGGGAAATCGTTCCATTACTGCAACATATAAAAAGAAATGGAAGACCTTGAAATGAAAACCTACTAAAAATTGTATATCTCCCAATAATCTCAGAACTACGCAAATATATTAATATACATGTAAAAAAACAAGGGACAAGCCTAGGGAGGTAGAGGAAATTAAGGAACACCAGGTTTTATTCTGCCCATTTATCAAAAGGTACAAATACAAACAAGCTGATGCTGACCTAAGCAAGTGTTGATTTCAATGCCTGAAGAGAAGGTCTACATAGAGGCGATCACTCAGAAAAAGGCAATAATTTCTTAACAGTCTGTAGAAGAGAGAGCTCTTCAAAAACTCAGCTAAGAAATTCTGGAGTTGAGAAAACTTCCAGAGAAAATATTGTATTATTTGAAATAAGCCATTACTGTATATTTTAAGATGCATCATGAAAGTACAGAAAAACAAATACAATTCAAATACTAAGATACATTTATCCAAGATTTTATGCACATTTATTAAGAATGAAGAAAAGCTAAATCAACTATCTTCTCTCCCTTTAACTACAGATTTACAAGAAGAAAAAAAGAAGAAAAGAAAGAAGTTGAACTTCTAACCTGACATTTATTCCTGAGGATTCTGTGTACATAGCTTTGCTTCTTTCATTGCTACTATTAAAAAAAAATTGGCTCTGCTAAAAATCAGAAACCTGCCCAATTGAATTTGTTTCAGCTGACCCCAGAAGCACTTCCAGATTCTATCAGTGCTTCTATATTCCTAGAAGTGCTCCAGAAGCACCTCCAGATAACTAGCTGATGGACAGCTACATAAACTAACAAATGACAAGTTCAGAATGATGACAGGTTGTCCGCATCTGTGAACAGGAACATCATTGCCACTGTCACACTGCAAAAAAAAACCACGTTCAAATAACCTACACCATCCAGAAAAAAAGCATAGGTTTGGCAAGTTTCTTCCCAGTGTGTTTAAAAGCATCTTATTTATGTCCCTACATCAAAGGGCCAATCTTGGCAATGCTTCAATAAATCTGTCTATGAGGAAACATACGGTTGTAGTATGTATTCCAAAATTCAAGTTTATCCATTCTCAAATCATAAAGACTTATTTGTGAAGTACAAAACTGCCATCATGGGCTAGTGGTCCATTCATCCGTATTCAGCTCTGAAAATAGTCAATAACAGATGCTGGACTGGACCATGTCAGACAACAGTATTTCTGAGATTTCCTATGTTTTTGTGACTCTCCGATACTGCTCTGCGCCACCTATTGTGAATGGAAACACCAAATATTTTGAAGAGTCTAAATTGTTTTCAGACCTGCTCAAACCACGTTGATTCACAATTTCATAACTGTTATTAATCAGTGCAACCAAAAGTTTTTGACGGAAAAAAAACAAAACTTGAGAAAAGACTTGTAATACCCCTTTCCTATATTATATGCTGCCATTTTCACTGTACTTGATGTATACAGTTGGCTGCTACAATAGGTACCCCAAACATTCAAATATATCAGAGATTTACCGTTACTGATTACTACTCATAAGCAAAGCTTTTTGAGGAACACAAGCATGTTGGCAGAGGGGAGGATAACAGTTATTGTTCTAGAAAAATGTTTTTGGCTAGAGAACAGTTGGAAAAGACAATCTGGTAATAGTGCATGCCTGTAAAAACACATTATTTCTAGAACTAAAATTTTGCTTAAGAAAAATAACAGGCAATAGAGAAAATTCAGATTATTCCTAAAGCACATTTATATGATATACCATGAAATATATACATGATGCTAAACCAGCAGGTGTCACAATGGCATGGCTTCCTAGGTTATAGAATGCAAAAAGAGCACATTCCGGTAATTTAAAACTTCAAATGAAGTAACTTCCTCCTGTCCTAAAGAGACATTCACTGTGTGGGTCATGACAACTCTGATTCAAAAAGATGGGTCACTGTGTAGTTACTAGCTTTAAAAGTTGTTTTGATAAACCTCCACAAGTGTTCTACAGTAAATCTAAAATCACTGTCCAGCAAGTCCCCAGCAATAAACATCTATCGCTATACAAATGCCTGATGCACTGCATGAAGATATTTCTGAGTGTTCACAATAAACCCACTTGAACTGAATTAGTATAATTGAAACAAGTCTATTGTCACTTCCCCACCCTGATCACCAAAACTTAATGCTACTGTTACATCCAATTACTATAAATCCTTCAAAAACCTCACACACATTCCTCCTCCCACACCTATTATTGAATTGTGTCTCATTAACTTCCTAACCCTTGTTCCTCATCAACACAATCATCTCTTTCCCTTTCACTCCCTATACTTACTTAGTGACAACAGAAATGAAACTGGAACACTTTGGGGTGAGGACCAAGCACCCTGTAAAAGAGCTCCCTGCTGTTGGCTGAACAACCAAACAAGCAAACAAAACATTCTAGCTTTGCATTTAAAAAAAAAAAAAAAAAGTAAGAAAGTTATTCTAGTGCTCAGTGTCACTCAGCAATTTCAACTGGATAAAGATAAAACTTCTCTTTTTCTGCAAGCCACAGAAGATTCACAGTCACCACTTATGGCTATCTCTGCATAATGCAGGCTGGAAGAAATAATAAAATAATTTAGCTCAGTACTGCAGCTGAGCAACATAAGTCTGGATAAGGTGCTATCTCCAAAGGGTTTGAAAGATGCCTTAGTGCTACAACTGAAAAGACCTCTTGCAGCTTATCTAGAAAGATCCATAAACAATGTCTTATACTATAAAAAGATAATTTCTTTTTCAGCATATTCAAACGTGTTATTAAGACAACTTGACTCACAATTCTAACTCTGGATGATATATAAATCCCAGAGAGGCAGCAGAAGCGTGATGACAGAGAAGAACGGCCCTACTCTGTTAAACTAAAAGTCCATCAACTCGAGTTCATGACAATGGCTAGTAACAGCTCATTATGGAAAAAGTATGAAGAAACTACAGTATACGAAAAGGAGAGCGGGCACAGACTATAGATGCACAGAGTATACTTACTCCAGTATGTCCTCAGAGCAATCAGATGCTTATGAATTTTCTCAGCTGGAGGCTGCAACAGAATCATAGTATGTAACAGCTTTTGATGAAGTATTTCTTCCTTGGAATGTGTCTAATCACTTTTTGAACCCATTTACATTTTTAACATCTAAAATATCTTACGCTAATGAGTTCACAATTTAGGCATGGGTTGTGTGAAAAGGGACGTCCTGTTGTTTCAAATCTGTAGCCAATTCATTTTGCAGGGTGCCCTTCAGTTCTTCTGTCACGAAAAAGGTAAATCTGTCAACTGTCTTCATCATGACAGTCATAATTATAGAACTTCTGCTGCAGTTCAGGTCTTTTGCAGAATAAAGAATCCCCCTCTGTTTGGTAGCAGCATCATAAAAAAGTCTTAACAGTGTAAAGATAACAAGCAAGGCAGGCTTTATAAAGGGATAATAGTGTTATCAGGAGTGGGGGTCTTTTTGTGGCTGAATTGAACTAGGTGCACGAGCCAGTGCAAAAAATTCAGACCTTGCTAACCTCCTTCCACCACAGCAACAAGCCCCCTACAAAAGAGCACGAGATCTACGGATACTAAACGAGCATTCTCAAATGTCATATATTTAGTTCAATAGATGTAAATGTCTTCATGGAATTTATAAAGAACAGAAACTCAACATTACTGCTGCGAAAAGATCATTCTTTAAACAACTAATTATTTTTCAGCTTTTCAGTCCTGATGCTTAAAGAAGACAAGCCCTTCAAATAAAATTTGTACCTGTTATTGACTCAACACCAGTTGACACCAGTTTTATAACCCATTAATTTCCCCCAAAACCTCCTTACACCTGAGCTTTAAGTGTTCCACAGGAAAAAAAAGATCCACCCCTCTCAGACCCAGAGAAGATTACAATCTACAGTCTCCTCCTGTTTCATAATCGATAAGTCACTCATTTTGCTCAAATTGTCTAAATGATTAAAATAATTAAACATAATTAAACTCAATGTGCTGTTATCAAAGTACATTCTCCAAAGTCAGGTTAAGTGGCTCCTCCAATCCTCACATGCTGCTAGTCAAACAGTTCATCGCCCCCCCTCAGCTGTGCTGATAGAACTGTTAGCTTGTCGCATATTGGATCAACAAAAAGATCTACGTTAAAAAAATACTTCTTTTCTTGCTTGTTTTTAGGACTTTCAGAAATACAGACTTCTACCCATCTGGTCATCTTTGCTCTTCTATGTATCCTGAGAAGGTGACATTACCTGTATAGAGCATCTGAACTTCAAATTAATCGCAAATTTCCACAATGACTTAATGATGTTTCCTGTTTGGTTCTATTTAGCTGAAATATCTATCTGTTGCTAAGCTCTAATGGCTGATTTTTCCACTATATTCCCAGCATCTCTCATTGAGCTGCATTAGCTAATTCAGGCTGGGCCTAAAGTAACAGAGGAAATAGGGCTGGAAACTGGGCTTGGACATCACTGGTACCTGATTAACTGTTCGCACCCACAGCATGGCTTGGACCTTGCCAATTTGCACTTTCCCAAAACAACATTTGGGCTCAGATGAGAGGACTAGCATCTGCCCACAACCATTCCAGGAGGTAGTTTGGATGCAACGTCCTATTTCGGAGGGAGGGAAAAGTAGTTTAGCCTTGTAGATGCGACTTGTGCTATACAACTTGGCCTCAGAGGCAAAGATCAGTCAAAATTGATTTTTATCTGATACTTTATTCTTCAATTACTCAGCTCTATGAGATTCTTTAGAGCCTCTATACATCTGGTTTTAATTTTCAGTACGCCTGAAACTTTATCATCCTAGCACGCATCCATTTTTCCAGAGCGCTTATGAAAATAAAAATCCCTCTCAGACTACTGATGACCTCTGTAGTGAAAATTGTCTAGGCATTCCTATAGTTTACTTCCCAGTTTTTAGCAACTTAGTAATCTATAGGAGGACTTTTCCTCTAACACCTATGTCTTTGAATATCATTGAAGAAAGTTCATCTCAAAGCTTTGTGGTTTTGTTTGGTTTTAATTTTTTTTATTATCTGAAACTTGAGTACATATTTTGAACCAAATAATTACGTGCTTAGTAATATCTTCGAAGTATTTGAGTAATATTTGTGACTTAAGTCTTCCTTCCACAAAAGTCTATGGCAGCTAAAGAGAGGTAGCAGTGTTCATTTATGTGCAATACATGTCTCCTTCCTATAACCATCTTAAACAAGTATCATCATCTGAAGCAATAAGTTAGGGAATGTATTGCAGTAAACCAATGGGAATGAAGTCATGGTTAGGCCTTCCCCTTGGTGAATGAAGTGGGAATGTAATTTAACATGCATTCATAAAACATGCCAAAAAAAAAAAAAGTAGTTTATTATAGTCTAGTTGAAAGTTAATTGCCAGGATTTATTTCACTATGCATAGTATGAAGAAGTCATTTTTGGACAACGTTACCTCTTCAAAGCACTTGACCTACCAATAACCACTAGGACAAGTAAAGTGAGTATCTGTGACTCACCATGAAAAGTACACTCTTTGAATCAGCTGCACTAAATCTGATAGACAAGCACAGGACAACTAGTCTAAAACTCTATCTAATCATAGATACTTGGAAGGATAAAGTAACTGAATTACCATCATCATTAGCTAAATCACTATAGGATGACACACTGAAAACTGATAGCCTTCATTAAGCCCATACTATGAATATACTGATGTCTGTGCTTTACTTTTCTATCTTTACAATCTGAATTCAAAGTCTTAAGACAACAGAGGAGTTTCAGAAGTAAACTTTCTGCTGAAAATCTTCGCTAATAGCCAATATGAGGTTAAGACAAATACCGTTTTTTGTGTCCACCCACAGAAACATAAAATCATCCATTTACATAGTATGGGGTTATCATTTATATCCAACTAGACATATCCACAGTAAAAGATGAATTTTCACTCATCCTCAGGGCTTCCTGTACTTCCTGGGAGATAAAAGAGATGGTAGAATTTTTACACATATGTTATATATAGACAAGGTATGAAGAATTTTGCTGAATTGAGTTTTTACTACTGGCATAGAGAACATCCATCAATAAATATGTTACTCATCCTTTCTTTGTGCACATGTAGTGTAACAGACTATTAAACTGCATGATCACATACTACCTCTTCACCAAAGATGCAAGTCTCATTTAATGGACAGAACAAACAATGTTAACATATATAGTTATTTTACATTTTGTCATTTTATCCTTATTGGTCAATGTTTGATTACAGGTCTTGTCTAGCCAACATTTCCCAAGTTAATACTTTCATACTTGGATTAAAAAGCTACTGTCCCATAAAAGTTAATGACTATTCCCTTGTTCTTATTTATTGCTTTCTCAGCTTACAGACCATGGGAATGTTCCTACTCCATTTTAATGCAGGTAAAACAGGTTAGCTTACATCGCCATAAATAATCATTATTAAAAAGTGTTGGCTACATGGGTATACAGTCTCCACGCACGTGATCAGAATGGAGCTTCTCAATCAATTAGTGAGAGGTTGGGTTTTTTTCCCTTGATTGATTTTTACTCTGAAACCAAAGATCCCATGTACAGGAGGAAAACAATCTGAAAACAAAGAGCAGCAGGGCCAGACAACATTAAAGAGTACTGTCATGCATAGGAGGGAAATGGTTTTGTATTGCATACAATACTAATGAACTCATTATTGCAATACTCTCTCTCTCTTACACTGCCCACACTTTATAGAAGACATTAATAATCTGGAAAGGTTCAAAATGTAAACTGATGAGAAACAATAACAAAACTGGGAAACCTGTTTCTCAGTAAGATACTAAAAGAAGCTCCGTGCCCTAATTTACTTGAAAGATTGAGAAATGACAAAAACCACAGCCTGTTTACTTTCTAATATAGCTAGCAGATATATGATTCAGTGAAGCAAGGTTTATAAATAAGGAGAAGCAGTATTTTTGAGTAGACAGAAAAAAACCCATAAAAACTCTTAATTCAAGCCTAACAAAGACACAACAAACATCAGTTTAAGTACATGTTGAGAATAATTGCTCTAGATATAATGTGATTAACATAATTAGTTCAAGAGGGAACTCAGACCAAGCAGTGACGTCTACTTCCTAAGGCCAAACATCTCATCGTTAAAGGATTACCCTCTGCAAATCTCTGACCATCTAAACAATTCTAAATATGCAGGAGAGCTCCAGAAAAACAGAAAAATCACTGCCTTCACCTGACCCACTCAAAAAATAATTTTTCAGACAATAAACTCTCACATACTTCAGCAAATTAGAAGAAAGCAATCCAGAACCATATTCAACTAATGTACCAGGCTTATTTTTGCAGTTGTTTGGAGTTTGCTAGTGATAACCATTCAAATAACGAAGAATAAAATCAGTAACTGCTTCAGCATCAAGGCACATACTGAACAAAAAACATCATCACCACTCAAGACCTCAGTTATCTACCAAGAGGCCACTGCTCAGTATTTCTGTACTATCAGTACATAAAAACAATTCCTGATCTATCTGACTATATATCCTTTCCACTAACCTTTCTTGCTGCCCAAAGGAACAGCCTGACAACACAACAGAGAGAAACTTTTTTTCACTAACTCCTCCTCAATATTTTCCCAGCCAAAATGAACCCAGTTCTAAGCTGGCTCTCTTCTGATTAACTCAGGAAAAACAATAAAAACCCCATTGAACTGGACACACAAGAAAGAAACTATTTCACCTTGGACAATTATACAGACTGTTTCAGAAAATGATGCAGTGATAAAATAATTTTTAAAAGCAATGGCACAACACAACAATCTCCCCAGAAATCAGCTCCAAAATTGTTCTATACCTGTGACAGATGTATGCCATTTTCATCATCTGGACTAAAATGGCATTCCCATGTAGAGCTCTACCACAGCTCTGGGAAGTGCCATCACTTCATCTGTCTGCCTCTGAAATACTGATACACTAACATAGATGTCATGTAGACACATGAAAAACAGCAACCTGTAAACGACTCCATACAAAAGTCTACCGATCAGCTTTATCTCTGCGAAAGTAAGGACTATACCAAACAGATGGAGGAACAGGGTCTATGCAGTCAAGCGCCCAGCTATTATTGCAACTTTTCTGAGAAAAACATTCACAATAAAGACAACTTTTATCAATCTGGATATTATCCTAGAAAAGTAGCACCTTTCAGCATCATTGGTTCAGACCAACAAGATCACCTAGCCCAGTATCTTGTCTCCAACTGGCCATTAGCAGACGCTGAGGGAAGAGTAAGAACAGGGCAAGCAATTATGCCACTTGTACTGGGGGGAATGGGACGGGAGGATTCATCCTTTCTGTCTCATTCGAGAAAAAAACTCCAAGAAAGGCATCAAAATACGTAAATAGCGGGGGTTTGGTAATAAGAAGCATTAAGAGCTACTACTATGGTGTCAATGGTGCAAGTCACACATTACTCAAATCATTCCCACATTCACTCTTGCTTTTTGGCAAGTATTTGTTGCCTGCTTGGATATCACAAACATAAGCACAGCAGGGCTGCATCAGAATGAAACAGCATGTCTGCAGCATCAATGAAATATTAAGATAGCCTAATTATAAATCAAGGAGGTCATTAACATGATGCCATTATCAGTTCCTCTTGCCTAGGTTGGGCAGATGTGAGAATTGCAGCAAGCTGTGGAGTATCACAACAGTGACAGTCTCCAGCTTCTGACGATCCTTCACCTACAGTGCTACAACTACTACCCTATGCTACAGAACAGGTATTTCTGATTAGTTAGCGTGGAAATGCACAGTCCTCAAAAGCTAACAAATCAAGCATAGGCACCATTTTTTTTCTTTTTAATTCTGGCAGCAAGCTGATATATATTTAGCATACATATACTCTTCCTGCTTACATTTATCTTTTCATATATTCTATCCCCACTTATGGAAATGCATGTTAGCCATCCTTTCACATACTTAACAACCTTAGATAAAGTGCAAATAACATTCCTCTACACAGCATCATTTAAAAACAGAAATGAATTACCTATTTGAAAGAGCAAATAAAGGAGTAACTGTGATTTATTGTAGAAATGTTACTTCAGTATTGCTTAACAATAAATTCCTAAGTACAGACTTGCTCCCTAAATAGAGCCACACATCAACATCTCTCCAAAACTCACTACCTTCTCTCTCACAGGACTGCAGCTAACTTTAAAGCACATTATGCTGATATCTTAATATCTGAAACTGCAGCACCAGAAAAGAAACAATTTTCAGTCTATTTTGGATCACAGAACCTTTTTTTTTTTTTTTTTTACATTTTAATGATGCAGCTTAGCACAATTTTTCTTTTAGTATTAGCCTTAAAGGACTAGTAAACAAATTCTCTCTCAGTATATAGTCTCAAAGTCTGGGTATGACGAAGTTGTCTGCCATTGATCCTATTCCTCCAATCCCTTCTCTAGTACAGAAAAAAAGACTAAAAAGAAAAAAAGACTTCTTTGTCTAAAGACCACAGAAGATGTCAGGCTTAAACAAACTAGCTCAGGAACCAGAACCATTTCAGTCACTGAAACCTTCAGCTCAGCACAGACTACAAAGTAAGAAAAAGAAACATGTTTAACTAACCTGCACAGAGCTCTATCCTTTCTATGCTCCATTAGCTCACTGAAAGCTATCATAGGTATTGCTAAAGCATACATATATATATATATAAAAAAAAAAAAAAGTATATTGGGAAGACCTAAAGGAACACGTGGGTGAGAGATTTTACGCAGATGTCTTTCCTCGTGAAGCCTACTCCGTTTTCTACCAAAGGGAAGCTACAGTGATTTTCCAAGTGATTAGAATGAGTGTATCCCGAGATGACTGCTTCCAGTCCTCTGCCAAACTTAAAGCCATCCAGTGCACCAAATCTGATTGCCATCTTTGCCCACTTCTAGGGCACATAGTAGAAAGGAAGGGGAAAAGGGTGAAAAGCGAAATGGCTGAGCTAAAAAAAGGATAGAATCGGGGCTTAACCTGAATTCTGAACCCACACACAGTTGTCATATTTGCTTCACAAGAAACAACACACGAATGAGATAAGCCATGAGAAAATCATACGTTTAAATGACTAATGAAGAACTACATTTTATACTGCAGTCAGCCAGACTGCTTACAGTAATTACATAAAAGTAGCAATGAATACACTCTGATTTATTGTGTAATGATAAATAAAAAAGAAAAAGTACTTTGAATGTTCACAAATGTCCTTTAACTGAAACAACCAAATACACTCATTTAATCATTTGCATCATATTAGCAACAGCATATCTATCGAATAGCACTTATTTAACACTGACAGGAAATTAATGGATACAGGAAAGCACAACAGGAAAAATCAACAGTCCATAAAAGAATATATGTAAAATTACTTAAAAAGTCATTTTGTGTTTCTGTTTAAATAACTCATGTAAAGAAACATCAGAAAATGCTAAATATTTTGGTAGCAATACATAATACAGTCTCTTCTTGCTTGAATGTACAGCAGGTTACAGCACAGTATTACATTATGAAGTCCGTAAATGGAAATATTAGTATTAGGATAGCAATACCTTGGGCTTACCCTAAGACAATCAATCTTAATGTTTTTCAAAGCCCAGGAAAAATTATGTGATATCTTCTTGAGGACTATACATCCTGAATAAACATTACAGCAATATCACACTAACATTATATTAAGCAATTAATTTTCTAATTCCTTCACTTTTTTTTTTTTTAACAGGTCAATTATGAAATTTTGGGTTCCTGTAAATGAAGTAAGTCCACTGCATTTAACAGACAGTAACTTCTGACTGTGTATAATCAGTGCGATATTGTGTACTGAATGTACTATTCTATATACAATTTTCCATTTGAAAAAATTTTAAAAATTGTATTTAAGAATTACTTAACCGCATTTGTATGGTAGCAAAGCACCTTAAGTTCCCACTATACATAGCTTTACATGGTTCTGGCAAATATTGCTGGAAGAAAATAACGTATAAAGCTGTTGTTGATGTGTCCAGATTCAGCAGTAATTAAGCACATGGTCATGCACTTTGATGAACATGAGGGCCACCCCCTTAGGGAAGTGATAACTTTGCTCCCACAGAGCAAGAGGTGATATAGGCAGCTTTCTATGTAGAAATTCTGTGTCAGTAGAGCTTGTCCTTTCTTCCTACACAAAAACGTCATTAAAAAATTAGGAAAGACATCTGTGAAATTCAGTATCAACAGTGTAAAAGATGGGCATCTGGCTGATAATCAATGTGCTTAGCCTCTTCTTATTGTTGTGGTGTTGAGGCTTCAAATAATATAATTAAGGTTGGAGTTCATAAAAATTTTTCTGAGAAATTTGTTGGGAGATGAGGATCTATCCACCAGAGCCTAAAACTTCCATAATCTTATGGCTCTTGCTACAATCATCTGTTACTTTTGCTTGAATGATGTGGAAGAGGACAAATGGAAGACATCTTGTGAGTTCTGTGAGTATTATCTCTAGGCATCTGGAAAAGAAAAGATCTCCTTCTGGCAGATTAACTCTCAAAGTCTATTGAAAAAATCTCCTTCTATCAAGATGTACCTTTAATGGATCTTTAAAGCAAGATCATGTATCTTATTGGTGTAACTTACACCAGCACCTCAAGTAAGATTAGATATACAAGTAAAGGTACTTTTTACTGTGTCTATATGAAGATGTTTTTCTGATCTATAAATTTCATAAAACATCCCATGAGGCCATAATGCATGAAGTACAGACCAGACCGCAGGCTACAAGTAGCAGGCTTAATCTGTAAACAAGTTTCTTCCATGAACAACTTTGAAGAATAGTTAAAACGAACCCCGAAATATCTAATCAGTTTCTTTAATCAAGACATCCTCTTACTTGGTTAAATTTTGTTTGCAAAAACCAATCAAAAATACTTTGCATGAGAAGCGGTCCAGTTTGTGCTCCAATTTCATTCAGAGTCCTGCCTAACTCAGCCATGATCTGGATATGAAGAATTTAAAACTCAAGTGTTAGTTTATTACAAATAGAGTCATTTGAAAATGCTGTGTGTAACAATAAAAGGCCTGAGTGTGTTTTGAGCATGGATTTTACTGGTAGAGAATAGTCAGCGTTCAAAAAGTTGCAGTGAATACACAGATATCAGTATGAGCAGCATTCCTTCCCAGTGCTACCTTTGCAGGTTTTCTCCAATACACTTAAAAAAAATTTAAAAAAAAAAAAAAATCTTATAATCCCAGGTAGATCACCATCAACCTGTCACGAGCAACTTTCAATCTAACTTTTATTGTAATAGATACAAGATTTACCTGGTACACACTGATGACACAACTCATGATATTTTGGGATACAGTTATACCTTAAACACTGCAGTATTTACTGATTGCCTCCCTTTTTAATACTTTGGGTTTAAAAAAAAAAAAAATTCATCTCAAGTAACTAATTCAGTGAATCTCAGTCACAGGTAAATTTTGGTCCATTTAAGTCCAAATCAGACATTTCAGTTTATGCTCATGCTAATGAAATTCAGATAAACTACCCTGGCTGCAGGCCTATGGACTTCTGGCTGAAGAGTACACACAGCTGGATGCCTGTAAATCAGGCAGGACACAATTTCTGCATATAGGTTAACGACTGTTCTGCGTCAACGTGTAAGAGTACAGACACTAAGCTAGAGATCTCAAAACAGCATTTCACCCGCCTGGCAACTTTCTAATAAAAACAAAGCTTATTTTTCTGTCTGTATCACGTTACATGATACGAACATCTGTAAAGTAGACTACACTAAAGCAAGAGGGAAAATTATACCCCACTGATGTAAAGTGACTTAGGCTACATATTCACTTTACATCACCACAGATCCATGCTGACACCAAAAGAATCAGTTCCATCTTCTCCTCATTTCTCACTGCCACCATTACTCAGGCAGTAGGATTTGTACATACATAACACAAACTGAGTATATCATCTAGCAAGTTTCTTTCCTAAAAATGTTGCATTCTGACAAATTAAGATGTTTTGTTATCAGAGACATTTTATATGGCTATAGCCTTTATCTTTCTAGCAGAAAATCACAGATAAGGCTTATCAGTATCTGTTTCATTCTATAAACAAAATGCATTCAAATTATTCTTTTTACTTGGCAAGTGTAGTTTTAAATCTGGTTCTGCTTATTTTAATCTAAAAATCCAACACTAAGAAAGCCACATCTGCATAACTGCCTTTAGTATAATACATGCAGCCACCTTAAAGATCACTGTCAGCAAATGGGAAGTAGCAGGGAAGGCAGAAAGACCTGCTTGATGATAACAGATACAAAGCTGAATGATAATGATAGCATAACTATTGCTTGACACTTTTAATTCAACAGTTCGGGGAGAGTTAGCCATAAAACAGAAGTTTTAAAGTTTAAGAAAACAATGGACAAATCACACTGTTGCAGCTATTCATGTTAAAACTTCACTGGTCACCAGTTACTTTGCTTTTGTAGTTGGCTCAAAAAATTTTATGAGCACTTTCACAAAAATGTATTTTCAGGCCACCCCCCCAAAAAAAAGGGAAACTTTGAGCAACTAGTAATAAATTCCAACTTAGCAATATAAGATTCTTGAAGCTGAAATGTTATCCAAAGCATTCATTCAGTTTTAGCGTCAAGATCCTTGACCCAGAGTATAAACTCTATTTCAAACAAGCGGTGACTTCTTATAGTGATTTCAAGCACCTTAGAGAAAATCATCATTTTCACAGGAACATAGCTCTTTAAAATAGGTAATATTTGTTTCTGGTGACATCAAAGTATTTTTTCTCTTCTGTCTACAAAAAGCATTGTCATGACTTATTCACTTGATTCATAACACTCTTTTTCTGGTTGCATTTGTGGATTATAATGATAGCCATCCTGCAGTGCTGCAGTTTGTAAACCACAAAGAAAGTAGTAAACGGGTAGTCTATTGCTACATACTTTTACTCTTCCACAGAAAAAATGTACTACCACCTTAGTATCAGATATATACTAAAAAATCAAAAATCTGGCTCGATATAGCCTTTTCTGTCCCTTGCCCACCATTTTCTTTTTCTATAATTCTGCAGAAAACACTTAGTTATCTTCTAAGAAGTAGCAATAGCCCCTCTATTTAAAATGGGAATTATTACCAGAACTTAAACCCCAAGCGCCTTAGAAGCCAGCCACGGAGCAATGCACATGCAGAATAAAATCAGTGTTTCTTTCCTCACCTTCTTGGTAATCTCCTCTTTTGCATTTTACCTGGCACATTCCAAATGATTGTTAGAATTGCATGAATCTTATGTTTGCACACAATCTCACAAAATTTACGATCATTACAAAATTTACGATCATTGTCAACCCAGGTCAACTCATAAGGAACAGTCTTCTGGGTCTAGTAAGTGAGGGATTATACCTAAAGCAACCCAACAGAAATATCTCCAAAATTCAACACACTGCTTTATAATCTCTATGTCAATGTTCGTATCTAAAATGGACTTAATACATGTTGCAGGTAGGAACTTTTGAGATGTTATATCCAGTGTTTTACTGAGGCTTACCTCCTGCACATACTGCATAACTTTAATTCAAAACTTACCAATTTTAGGTCCAAGAAGACCAAATTATGTTCTCAAAACATACGCTAATGTAACAGATATTACAGGTTGGTGGAATAGTATTTGCAACTCAAAATGGGTAAACTGAACCTCCAAAACGAATACCAGTATATTCCAAAATAGAAATGCCAAAAAGGCTGAAAATATTAAAAAAAAATTGTTAACTTCTTTTGCCTTTCAAAAAATGGTGGAACCTAGACATAAAAATTATAAGTCAAGTTTTACCAAAACTAGGTTTCCTTTTTAAATCTAAAAGTAAGAACTGAGCTGTTCAAAGCTAAATATTAATTGCAAATAAAAAGGACTCACCTTCCTGTCTGTTATTTTTCCTTTTTAGCCATTTTTCCACAGTTTCCGCACTTACGCTTTCCAACACAAATTCATCCAGTACCTGGGGGTGAAGAGAAAGATAGGCCTTCACTTTTTCATCTGTTAAACCTGAAAGAGAGAATATTAATTGATTACATCGTTGGTATGAAATTCCTTGTATGAAACAATACCTAGACACCAGCACCAATCAATATTCTTTTGTTTAACACACTGATTGAATACATGCCTATTTAAATTGTCTCCTCCCAGACAGAACAATATCCAGTCAAAAAAATGAGCTGTCATATGGAAAACAGTAGAAGCAATGCATATCCATGCAAGATACTGCGTACAAAAATTCCCCTACAAGAGTACGCATAAACATTACCTGGGAGAAATGGCCAGGAAGGAATTTACGACTATGATTGTGACTCGAAAATTACTTATTTCCAAGCTACGCAAGATGATCTATTGATAAAGAAACTGGGTGGAAGGAGATAGAAGAAAGTGAACCGGTATTTCTCGTAGAGCATCATATTCAGTATTCTTACTGCAAGTGGCAGCAAAAGCAACAAAAACTATTATGCAAGTCCAAAATCAAGTGCAATTTTTAAATATTGGAGTTACTGAAGTAACTTTAGAAATATAAACTGCTTTCACATGCATGCTTCCATTGCCTTACTAATTCAGTTATCAAAACAAAAGTAATTGTAGATAAAAGGCCTTTACATTATCTGCAACAAAAAGAAAACTCCAGTATACATTTCGGAAAAGGAAGCAAAATTCAGAATCTCAGATCCCTGACACAATCATAAATAAATTCCCAAATTCATAGAATTACAATCTGATCATACTCTTCACAAATCCCCCGAACAAAACCAGTGGCCACAAGGAGGTGAACCCAAGAGGGACGAGGCTTTCCGAGGGAGGGCAGGAAAGGGACTAAGCTCCCGAGGGACTAAGCTCCAGGCGCCCCGAGTACAAAAGCCTTAATGAGAGCTGAGGGGAAGAGGAGTAACAACCACTGTAATGACTCTAAACACACCTTCTCCTCTTGGGTTGTGTGTACACAAACGTAACTGTAAATTCTCCACAGAAAGCAGCCTACGTTCAGCAGAAGAGAAACTCCCCTCCAGACAACACTGACCTCTTTTGGAGAGTATTCGTGCTACAAAATAAGATCAATTTTCCTATTGCATGCTTCGCAGAGTATCAGAACATGCTGAAAACAGCTATAGTGTAATTTAAATGCTAGTCAGCGACTGTAACCTTTAAGATGTCTTACAAATATTTACTATGAAAGCCTTCAGAAAGCAATACCAGAACACAAACCAACAACTCCCGCCCGCAGAGCGCCAACCACACACACCACTCTCCCCACACCAACTGCACCACATCAGCCCCCACCAGCCCAAACCTGGTCTAAAATACCCTTTTCTCTTAATCCACATAGGCAGGAGTTCCTGGTGGATATCATAGCCTCAAACATTCCCGCTTACAGGCAAGAATCTCCAGATCTGGATCACTTGAATTAAAAGAGCTAAATGAGCATCCTGATTTTCATTAGTAAAGAAGAAAAGGTTTTTCCTAAATCAGTAAGAGCGGGAGATGATCAGCAAGTGGGGGGAAAACAAACACACAAAACCCCACTACTTTGATTGTTTAACCTTAGGCAACGGTTTGTAAGTTTAGATGCATCTATAAAAAAGGACATGAGCCACATGAAGGAAAAAATTTTTCAGCCAATACAGGTATCACCTCACACACTGAAAAATAAGACTAAATATAATTTTGTAATTTGCTCAGCTAAGAAAAATCTAATAACTTGAAAAAGCAAGTCTTTCTAATTTCATAGTAATAGAATTTGAAAAGAAAACACGTTTGGAGAACCATTCATAGAGACTATAGCGTTTTGAAGATTTACCAGAGTTAACCATCAGAAAGTCATCAAAATTTATCTGCCTTTTAAGTTCTGAATGAAAAATGATCAATACAGGTTTGTCACAAAAGGCCTGCTACTTCCAGGTTGTCTTTAGACTGCAAACCCAGACTTTTTGCTTCTAGTAAGAAACTAGGAACCGAAAAGTTTGTAAAATTAGCAACCGAAATTCTACAAGGGTTGATTTGTGTTTTCAGTGAAAATAACCTTAACTTTCTTACGCGTGCAGTCTGTATTCCTTGACTTCAATGGAATCGAAATACTTCCTCGATTCAAACCTTTATGGGTTGTGTTTTTTGTAATATACACACAAAATTCAATAAAATGTCAATTTGAAGTAAGACTTCAGTCTACATGTCAGGAGTTTAATTTCCATTCCAGATATCCTGCAATTTCAGCAACCTGAGGGTGAAAACTCTGCTTTAACCTTATACGGAAAAGTGATTCGTGGAGCCGATATAAGAAACCCTACAACAGTCTTTAAATTACCCTCCTTTACTTCACTAAAGGCATCTGTGCAGATGTACTTCAATGTCAGATTTGTAGATGGGAGCAAGCAGAACAGGATTTACAACTACATTTGCAGAGTTAAAAAGGAGTAACTTAAATCTATTTTCTACATAGATTAAAGCAGACTTAGCGGTCCTCCTAATTGTTAGTCTACTGTGTTGAAAAATACATGCTATAACCATACATACAAAACCCACAACCAAAACCAGCAAGAACACATTGTAGCTTCATAAAATGTAACATTAAGAAAATGTAACATTAATAGAAAGTAGCCTTTTAGAAGCAGCTTAAACATTTTGTATTTTATGTACATTAGGGCAAAAAAAGTGTTGTAAAAAAGCTTGAATGTAACTGTTTTACAGCTGTGCATAAACAATTATTTTATGGCATATATAAAGCCTTTTACATTGTGAGATGTACATAAGAATAAGATTTTTACATAAGAATATGCATAGGTTCAGTGATGGAAACACTTGCTCTCTTGAACATTCACATGTTCCTGAAAACTTCTGGTACATATCTTTTTGTTAAATATTATCAACCTCTCTACAGAACTGTTGTAATCTTCTAATTTTGAAATACGGAAAATAATTATTTGAGAATTCAGAGGCACCGATTAATAACATTTGAATAAACAGGACAATAATACTTACATCCAAACTCAGGAACCAAAAGTTTATCATGCCAATCAGCTACCATTTAGAATTAGAAACAAACAAAGATACAAGCCAATGCTGGTTATTCATTTTTCTGTTACTAATATATTGATCTTACGTATTTTGGGCAGTAAACTTTTCTACATGCATTCCCAATAGAAGTATTTCTCCACTACTCCTTTCTTCTCCCCTTACTATTATTGGACCCGTACACTAGTCAAGACAGTCATCTATGTCTACTATTTCCACAGCACGCTCTACACAACAGGGAGCTTCCCGTCGCCTCCAGTGATGCCAGAACTTCTCTTTCTTGTTCATCAGTACTTGCGTGAAGCATAAAGTATACACATCAACAGTATCTAACAAAGAAAAAGGTAGTAGTGCGCACAGTCAGAACTGTGTTGGTCTACACGCTTTCTCGCAAGTAGCCCAAACAAAAGTTCCCCTCACTTCTTTTCATGCATCCCCAGAAAGCATTGACTTTTGCATCTGGGACCTGTCTGTCCTCTGACAGAGCTGTGGCAGTAATCAAGACAGACCATCGCTCGGGAGGGCTGAACTCTGGCCAGCAGCCTAGCCTGCAGCAGGCCAGAAAGCACAGAAAGACTGGAACAACCCTAATTCCTCTGGGAATTAAAGGAGGAACTTGGCATTTGGGTTGAATGTCCATTCATTCCATTTATGCATTAGTTTGCCTTCCTGATTCATACATATGTCCTGTTTAATTACACACACACACCCACCCCAAACCACCTTTCTCCCTTGTATTCTTATTTTAAAGTGAAAAAAACCACTTTTCAGTGCTGATATCTTTCTGGCGCAACTTGCTATTGCCGTGTTTTATGCAAGCATTAACTATTTGTTCTGGATTTGTGATTATGTAATGAAAATGATAATAAAAATATCATGCAAAAGGACACATGCATATCAGATAAGCTCTTCCTTCTTTCATTTCCCTCTGAACAAACCGTAGGCAAAGAAACGGCTCAGGCTGCCCGCCGCTTGTGCTAGCTCAGCAACTCCTCACTTCCTGACCAGCATGTCTGTTTAGGTTCCCTTTGTAGATCTCGATTTGAAATGTTCTCTTTGGCCATGCCATCTGCTTTTAAAAGTTCATGCATATGCACGGAAAACATTAATCAAGGTTGGTTTGGTTTCATTTTTTCCATTTCTTGGCTACCCCTGTCTGAACTGTAAGTGGAAATGCAGCTTTTCAATAAATGCTGGGTTTATGCAAGTGTTTCACCTTATTGTGTATCTCATTTATTATAGGGTAGGATGATACAAAATTGGCAAAGCTCGATGCAAAGCTCGATACAAAGCAGAGGGCAGAAGACAGCCTGTCCCCTCAATACCACCCAAGAGGCAATTCCTTGATCAGCGAAAGGCCTTTTTACTGCCGGCGGGAACGACCTTTCTGGCAGGACATTCATTCCGGGACGTTAAGAGTGGGAAGGGTGAATTAAATGATAGAAAAGAAACAATTGTATTTACTTATGGTATTTCTACAAACTGATGTATCGGTGCAGTCTCCCAAATAAACAACAGCTCTGTTTTTCCACTTTGCATATGCCTGAGGCTTGAGCTGTTCATCTAATTTGGCGTATCTCATGCCAGTCTATCAAAATTTTGGTTTTGTGTTTTGTGGTTGGGGTTTGGTTTTTTCGGTGGTGGTGTTTGTCCTTTTTTTATTTTTAAATAACTCCTTGGCTTTCAATGGAGCATGTATAAGAGTGTTTTGGGGTTGTCTTTTTTTCCTTCACAAACTACGAGAAATAGTTTCTTTTTCACTGAAATTAATAGCAGAAATATATATAGCTGAAGACAGAATTATGGGTGGATTTCTTCCCTTTCTTATTTTAGTAAACTAACTGTAGAAAATACAAATATTGCTATCAAATATCTCAGTTCAGTAATTTCAACATAAAGTAGAAAGCCAAACGTTTGTGATAGTCTGGTTCAACACATAACTATCTTTTCAGTGGTCCTATGATTAATATTTAAAAAACAGGCTTCATTTCACTAAGGGAAAAGAATAAAGAAACCTTTATCTGAATATAATTTAGCAAGTTTAGCAGAGCTATTTAAAGAGGAATAGTTATTCACGTAGATTCTGAACTGCCACAAGAAACTATCTTTTCTTTTTATCCAAAAGTGTACCAGGACTAGACCATTTGGCCTTCAAAAGCATAACTAGGGCTTTGGCTGGTTTTGTTAGTACTTATACTAAAAGCCAAACAAAAACAAAAATCCCGGCACCACCACCACCACCTTCCAATATACCTGTATTTCTGTGTCCCACACAAAGCCAGTGTGAGTATTGCAGGCTGCTTGATTTAGTGATTGCCTGGCCTGCTCAAGCCTGGACTCCCCTTTTCACCTACCAGTAAAGCTTGCATTTCAACAACTCCAACATTTCATTAGTGATAACGTCAGGTAGAACCCTGAAAGACATCAACTGAATTCACAGAATAATCTCCCACTGTCCAGTGTAAGTAAACCAACAGCTTCATAAGTCAAAAAGAGAATCTGTAGCACTAAAAAAAATACTGATTAAGATCAGAGAAAATTAGGGAACTTCCATTGCAGCTAGGCATACTAGGCAACCAGATCATTTTACAGGTACTGGCACAAACATTGTTCAAGGACTCACGCAAATCAAGACTGTTTCCAAAGGAAATATTTGAATGACCAATAAAGAATAAAGCATGACAGTGGACAGAGCTTATGGAATAGGAAGATTCATGTAATAAATGTGTTCATATTCACCCTGTGGATTACCACAATCCTCATAATGTCTATGTTAGGGCTTAGGAGAGATAGAAACTGTAAACGTCGTCACAGTCTTACATGCTGCTGCCTCTTAAAAGTGCAAAATACTCTTTGGAAAATAACTGGATATCAACACTTAAAAAAAAAAAAGTATAAAACACTGTTACTTCTATCTTAAGGGAGAAACTGCTTTTTGAGCAGATGTGACAAAGTATACCAAACTCAGCATCTCAGAAACTCACTTTACTAGTTTAAATTGTAAGGTACTGCAAGGCAACATTGTAGGTTTGTCTACACCAGTAAACTGAATATGTCTAGGGCTGTTCACTGACCTGAAACGAAGCGGCTTATAACTTCCTCCATCCTTAATATTAAGCTCTCTTGACCTCCAACAATGAAGATAAGGGAAAACTGGAATGGGACTACATGCTGATTGCCTGCTGGGAACCATCCCTGGCCTGACCCTACTCCAGAGCAACACCCGGGATCTGGCTGGACATCAGTAGCTGTCTTTGGCCAATGCGCTGCCAAGAACCATTCTAAAAATGTAACAGCATCGACAAAAAAAAAATCCGGTACAGAAGAACGCTCCTTCGTACTTTTTGTTTACTATCCCAGACACAGCATAGTTGGATTCAAAAATAAACTAAGAAACAAGACCTCCTTCAAACATCAATCATTAGTAATTACTCCTTGCCTTTGAGCCAGTCTCCAACAGCCTTCCTTTTAAAAAAAAAATTAATAAAGCCAAAAATCACTTGAAAATTACATTTTTGCTTTCAGCTTTTTATGCTGCCTAAAATATTTAAAACATTTCTTAGATATTAGGTAACCTGTGTAGTACCGAATCGATTAATGGCTCCACTCTCTGACTCTTAGTCCATGTCGGACTGCACTCTCCCCTGAGAATAGCTTCACTGAGCTCAGTATAAAGCAGGACGGACTGCGAATGAGCTGAAAGAATTGAAGCCTAGAGCTATGTTTAAAAATCTGCTCCATTTAGCAACATGAGTCAGTCACATCATTAGCAATTCTTGCCATTTTTTCATTAGTGTTACGATATTTGGTCTTTTTCTAAAACCACTAGCTCCAGCAAATCTCATGATTAGGCAAGAATTTTAGTTTTCACCTAAAGTTGCTGGTGCAACCGGGGGGTATGTGGGGAAGCAGGGGAGAATGGATAAAAATTGATGAGCCAGCCTAATACTTATCGAGGTTCAGCATTTTATCCCACAACAGCTACACTCTGGAAGACTGCAGTCTTTGCTTTCCTCAAAACCCTTGCAACAGTGTTTGATGCATATGACACCTTTCGCCCAGTTAGACAGGATCCAATGCTTTGAAAACACACTGTGAGGGTATACGTTGGTCAATATAAGAATTCAGATGGATTTTATGTACCGAGAAAGCTTTTGTTAATAAAGATGAGAGGAAATAACTATAAATGTTGTAAATGTTGCACCTGTTAACATTTAAAAAAGAAAGAAAATCAAATAATTAAAAAACCAAACCAAACCAAAACACAAATTGGTTTGTTTGGTTTAATAAACAATTCTTCCCTGAAATTAGAGGGGCCATGGAGTCACAGCAAATATGGGCAAAGCCGTAATTTCTCCAAGTAAGTAACAATATATGGTGCCACATAGAAAACCTGCAAGCCAAGGGAAAAAAAAAAAATCATGATAATAAACACTTTCCAGATAAGGTATTAGCTGAAACAGAAAACAATCTTACCTCAACTACAAGTAAAAAAATGTACAATATTAAAATAAATCTTCTCATCTGGAATATCAAAATGATGAAGAGAGGTGTGTAACGCTTCCTCAAAATCAGCACTTGAAAATAAGTATCATACTTGTACAAAAAAAGAAGCCTTAAAAAATATCGGAAAGTAATCCAGAAGAGCTAATTTGAACACAACTTTGCCTGTGTTCTCCTTTATTTAAAGCTCTCTTGCCCCATCTCTTTCTTACACAAAGATCACCTCCCTGTATCTTTCTACAAAACCTTATAAATTATATTTGTAGTTATTCTCAAAAGCATTCAAGGCATGTGTGTACATTGCTTCGTTTGGATTAAGCATTAATCCCGTTAAATCAATCCCTTCTTTGTTCAAAGCATCAGGATTCAAAACCACAGGCACAGTCAGTTTTGGAATATCCTTTTCAAGTCAGACTTTTTATCTTAATCCATTTAAGTATACAGGAATGTAATGCAACCAGAGTGCCCAAACTCTGTGAAACCTGACATTACTGGTCTGGCAAAAAGCATAATCACTAACAAGAAGCAATCAGAACGTTCAAACCTCTTTTTCATTTCTCTTTTCTTGAAAAATTAATTCACAAACTCATCCGTGAGCAGCTCCATTCACCTTTTTTGCCCCTCCTCCTCCAACTGCTGCCTGCACTGCTAGAACAGAAACAATACATGGCTCCGGCATTCACAGTATTAGCAGTGAAAAACAATAATGCTGTACACAAAAAGACTACACTGTCGATTTGGGCATTTACAAAAGGCATACGCTTGTTTCGCATATAATCAATTTTATCGTTAAACATTTCAAATTTTCGTATAAAGATGAATGCTTAATTATGCCAGTCTCCAGTCACTGCATAAAACTGCAAGCTCTGTATACATTTAGACAACAGTTTCACCCACAATCAAGTGCAGTCACTCGTGCAGTGGCTACAGCAGCCAGCAGTACGTGATGCAACGTTTGAGCCAGGACACCAGCAGCATTGCTTAAGTTTTAGTGAGAGAAAATAAAGACCAGCTCGGCCAAACAGAGCTGGAACGCGTTTATACAGAAAGAATAACAATAACCACCTCATCCTGTACCCTGTAATTCAAATCCCTTATTCCTGATGAAAAAGCCATGGATGTATCTTTGCATCTGAACAAGCCAGATGCTGAGCATTATGTGTGGACATAAGTGTCTTTAGTTTCTACCAACTTCCACGGTGTTTTTTCTGGTATCACCAGCATCTTGCAAGCTTGAGCCCTAAACATCTAGAGATGGTTATGTCTCCCAAAATCTAGCACTGAAGAACTGCGCCGTACTGTCAGCTCTGAGCACTGTTTCAGTATGAAGTTAAAAAGCAAAAAGCCACGTAAGAATGTTTATGAAAGCAGTTTTCAGCAGCTAGAGGTAAAAGACCTATAATATTTGCATAGGAATTATACATATGCTTAATGAGGTGAATAAGTGTTCCTAATTTGAATAATCATTTTTCATAGGGTATCAATACACACTTCAAATTGTCTGAATGGCATAATCCTGCACAGCACATACAGTGTCACGCTGTAATACCATCCATTATTTGATGTACGGGGCTTTTTAAAACTCTGAATGTTACTTTCCTGGTTTGAGAGTAGCTTCTCTCCAGTTCTAATTAGCACTTTTGAGTAACTCTGAGGGGTCTGTAACAAGCTTTATTCTCATTGCAGGTGCATGATGGGACCAAATTTGGGGATTTAATTAACACTCAGCAAAAAGCTAACAAAAGGAATACAGAAATGCTTTAGGAGTTGCAAATTGTAATCAAATTCATTTCAAATCTTTGCTTGAGGAGAAAGCTATGTATGATCTTAAGGCTACTGATAAACATAATTATCAACATACTTAAAAATAATGCATCACACTAAAGCAAGCAAAAACATATTTGTAAACATATAAGGAACATCTCAGTATGACCTATAATTATTTGCTTTTTTTTATTCTCTTGTGCAGACACACAGCTGGGGTACCTTGTCTCCTGCCCAAAATATACCTGACCAGTAATACTCAACTGAACAGCTGCAAGCACCAAAATACAGTTCATTCGTAACTCATTATGAAAAATGTCAAGTCACTCAGGATTTGCACGTACCTAATCCCTGGGCAGATCACACGCAGAGGTAAATAAAACCACTTAAGATCTAACAACTATACAAGGTAAGAATGTCTTAACTCTTCCCTTGAATACAGGGGCTGAGCCAAGTTCTTGATGTATGAGTTCTCTGATAATACCTTCTGGCTGATGTAATGTCTTCCTGACACCTGATCCCTGAGTAGCTCCCTATTTGAGTAAACTCTTCTGGCTCAAGAGTAGTCCCATTGTCTTTATTACCAAAGCTTTACTGCTGATTTTTTTCAAATGAACTCCCATGAACAAAGTTCTGTAAATCCTTTATAATATACTTACCACTATAAACCTATAGTGCTGTTCCCTAAAATGCTACTTAACTTATTCCACAAACAAGATCCAGTATGATGAAACCTCCTTTGAAGGATACTATATGCCTGTGCCAAGTCTTACTCTGTTATTTTACCAAATAGGATACAGAGAACGTTCTTCGTTTTGAAAGGAGCATCCCACTTCATCTTAATACTTACATTAGTAGACGTGTTAGGACAGTTTCCCAGGGCACAATACTCTTTTTAAATAACAACTACACATAGTCAAATAACACGCTACTTACCAACAAGACCGGACACCTGAGTGTTCTCTACTTTGGTAGTACTAGGACCAGATCTGCAGCACCACAGATAAGGATTTGTCATTCTTTTTTAATCCTCTCCAACCTTAGAGCCTTAGGAGGCTTAAAGAGAAATAGAGTCAACATCCTTTACAAAATGAGAAGGTACAAAACCCAGAGAAACCTGTCACTAAAAGGCTCTATCAAGAAGAAACTTAAGACAGCTGCACCCAGAAAGGTTTTATCTGGTTCACGGGAAGTGAGCTCTTCAAAAACAAACCATGCTAGTCCAATATTTTTCTAGACATCATGGCTAAATATAGAAAATATAGGTCTATTAGTTTAAATTATGTATTTTGCAGATTCTGTAACTGTACTATGCACAAGCCTGCTGAGTATATGAATGGAAAACTTCAGAGAGGACGCAAGGAGCAGGCTGCAAGGTGCTATTCTTACCTGATCTAAAGCTCAGCCATGATGTTTATGGGTTTATTTGCTTTAGGACAGATAAAAACTACTGTCAAGATCCTGACCTACTGATTAGGGTAAAGAGTGTCACCTGCTAGCTGTACATTAAGCCTAAGAAATTGAAGGCTGAAGTAGTGCATATCTTTTAAAAAAAAAAACAAGACATCTGATTTTAAGTAAAAGACTCAAGCTGTAGAAGAGTTAAGCATGTTTCCCAGTTAGTCTCTTCAGGTTACTAATGGGTACTAAATGGGTGTACCTATTAAAAAAATATTTTTTTTTTTTAAAAGTCACATTCTAATTCCAGTATCAACTTTTCTTATTTCAGCTTCCAGCAATTAAGTTTGTTTCGTATTTTAACTATTATCTTAAAAGAGTTTTCAGCATTAGAGATCACCTCTTTGTAAAGGTACCACTAGTCTGAATGAGTGACATCTATCCTCTTTACAAAGTGGAATAGGTTCTCTTTTCTAAATTATAACACTGTATTCTTATAGCTTTTCACAATTCCAAAGAGATTTAACTCCAACTATTCATATGCACTATCTTACAGCAGTTTCAGAAAAGTCTCTAAACTAACTCAAGCACCTTGACCAAATTTCAATACTTGCAACTAAAAAAGAAGTTTTAAAAAATAAAAGCTTCCAAAAGTCTCAAAAAAAAAAAAAAAATCAGTTTTTGTGACAGAGATTCTAGCTTTATCACTTGAATGTTAGAGAGGACAACATCGCTTTCCCTCAACGCCACCAAAAGTGCTACAGCAGATGTTTTAGCAATAAAGTTGAAATACAAAAAGTTAGTACCACATAATTAATCTTGGAAACTGCTTTTTTACCTTACCTTCGGTATTACTATAAAATATAGATACAAGATGCCTCTTTATACAAAATAAAACTTTGACTGACATTTAAAATAAAAAACACCCTATTTAATTCTTTTGTGGGGAAAAGAAAGCCTACCTTCAGACTAATTAAGCACTGAAAGTAAAGTTTTACTCCATCAAACTGTCAGAAAAAAGTTAGAAACTCAATTTTTTTTAAACGACAATAAAGGAAAATAATTATTTTCTTTTTCTGCCACCCCTTTTTTTCAGCTGTATGAACAAAAGGAAAGATGATTTTTCAGAGATGCTATCTCTGCTCACTTTTATGGTGATGGATGCAATATCTCCATGTCAGTAAAATATGGCCTAGGAAAAGCAGTATAATTTGAAATATTTAAATGAACATGCCACTGAAGTAAAAGAGGTTTGAAGTGATAATTAAATACTGTGTTACATATGCTTGTACATTGCAGACAAGGACACATTGTGCAACCCTTACTTGCACTGGTGAACACTTACAGGAGTAGTCCTATTGACGTCAATGAGACTACTTACATGGCTAAGAGCTCACTAACATGTGAAGAGTTGTGCAACAAAGCCCCAAACACGTTTCATTCCACACATTGTTTCAAGCTTTGTTCCTCAACCACAAGTTTTTCCCTAATAGTGTTAATAATACTATTTCATTAATGTTACCGTTCAGAAAAATATGTGAGAACATACAACTTGTTAAGTGCCCAGTATTTCAGCCAAATACCGAATCAGAGGCACACAAGAATCGCAGATTCACTGAGACTGGCAGGCACCCCTAGAGATCACCTAATCCACCCCCTGCTCAGGCAGGGTCAGCTACAGCGGTCAGGGTACTGTCCCTGACGTCGGCTTTTGAGTACCTCCACGGATGGAGACTCCACACCCTCTCTGGGCAGCCTGTGCCACTGTCCACTCACCCTCACAGTGGAAAAAGTGTTTTCCTGTGTTCAGGTGGAAATTCCCGTGTTTCCGTTTGTGCCCATTGCCTTTTGTCCTGTCACTGGACACCACCAAGAAGAGGCTGGCTCCGTCTATTTTACTTTTTCCCCCCATACAGACAGATAAGATCGCCCAGAGTCGTCTTTTCTCCAGGCTGAACAGTCCCAGTCCCAATCACCTTTATGGCCTTTCACTGGACTCACTCCACTATGTCCATGTCTCCCTTGTACTGGGGAGCACAGAACTGGACCCAGCACTCCAGTTGTGTCTCACCAGGGCTGGGTAGAGGGGCAGGATCACCCCTCTCGACCTGCTGGCAACGCTCTTCCCAACAGCCCAGGATGCTGTCGGCCTTCTTTGCTGTGAGGGCACACTGCTTGTGCAGGTTCAATAGAAAGGAATTACGGGACCCAGTGCTATAGGGATTCCTACTTCCTAGCAGGTAAAATAAACGGAAATACCTTCTACTGACTTGGATGTTGGCACAACAGAATAAAAAACAACATATGGGGTTGGCTGCTTTCAAGTTTTCAATGGTGTGGCAACCCTCTACTCATGCAATCTCATCTGGCAAAACATCTTCCATCGATACTATTTTAGACAAGAATTCAAATAATCTATTTGTTACTATTTCAACATTTCCTTGTTGGCAACCACAGTAAAACAAAGACGCAGTGTTTCAGTCGGGCCCCTAGTTTTTATTATAAAGCTTAAGCAAATGCCACAGAATTCAGGGCTAGTTTCAAAAATTGAAAAAGAGCAGCTGCATCTTCTCCCTGTCCTCCTCCCCCTCATCATCTCCCCACCCTCTTTTGTTTGTTTTGGAGGCAGTGTAGCTCACTAACATGTGTTCACCTCCAAAAAGCATCCTTAGAAGAAAAGGGGGGGAGAGGAAAAGAAGAAGAGTTGGAAAGAGTAGAAGTGAAAAGGAAAACAGGAGGGATGGAAACTGAGAACTTGCACTTGTATAGGACTCAGGAAACGCCCTAAAAAAAACATTTCAGTCTACAGTCCTGCATTCACAGAATGCATGTTCTGCATTGTGTCTTTGCTATAAGGATTTATATAAACTTTTCACAGGCAAGGACAATAAAGTACTCAATGAGAAAAAAAATTCTGGTAGAATCGCTTCATCTTTCAATGTAATTCAGCTTTTTAATAACCTGATTTTATCTAAAGCCTACTTGAACTTGGCCATTGGCTACATTCAGAAAACACTTGAAAACTATAAAGATGTCCATATAATGACAGACACTCTAATACAGGAAATTAAGGCACATTTCCACAGGGCCGGTCATAAATTTTCCCTTTGGTGTGTTACAGTCCTGGGGGCTGAGATCCTGATTTCTGTCCAGCCCACTGACCGACCAAAACAGTTCTCATGAGACTCTATCATAACAGGCCCATTACAATACCATATAACGACAAACCAAAAATTCTAAAAACATACCTAAAAATCACATCGATAGCACATAAACAGATTAATCCACTCCCAAAACTAGCCCGTTAAAAGCTTTATCATAAAATATCCAATAAAAGAAGTAAACAAAAGAACTTCAAAAAGAGATTTAACAAACAGGTAGCTTTCAACATTTTTAAACTCCTTCAGATTCACTCTGGGAAAGCCTCCAAGATTGCAACTTCTGTAGGCTGGAGAATATAAATTTTAATACTATTCAATTTAACTGACAGTGACGTGAAGGATCTGGAGAAAAACCCAGTGCACCCAAGATAACTAAAAAGTTACTCCATGTTGTACTGCAAGAAAAATGGCACCAGGAAGTTTCTCAAGAATATGGTATCAATGATAAAAATCAGTCATAAATGACAGTACATTACTGTTTCTCCTTTAGTACCACTGTCGCATTATTTTACAGAGTAATGGCTTAGTAATTTTGTGAACAGCAGTTTTGGGGACTTGATAGTGCTGGCACTTTGTTCATGTTACTTCATGAGCTAACGAACATACCTGACAGTCAAACTCAGATGAGTCCTCTGGCATTCCAGCAAATGAGCAATCCTGTAATGCTTATGTTCAAATGACAGTAACACACATACTCTAACTTCATTGTGAGATATCCAAGCATACAGAGGTCGGTAAACACAAAATATTTTCGTAAGTAAATTGAGTGCACTTAGCATGACAGCAGCTGAGGAAATCTTAATACGTATGTATTTTTAATTGGAGGAAGGGGGGAGCAGAGACTAGTGAAAGGAATGAAGAAAGAGGCAAGCAAAGGGCTAATGAAAAATGCATTGATTCAAAGTGTTTAGGCACAGTCATCTTCTCTCGTGAAAGGCAGGCTCAAGAAATACTGGACATATTATCAGCAGGAAAAGGTCACAGGGCTCCATCTGTGACCACTCTTTCATCATGGATAAATGGGCAGAGTAAAGCTGGGAGAAAGCACAAAGAGAAGTTAGAAGCAAACTTGAAGGGCAGGAGGATGAACACAGGTCAGAAAGAGTACAAAGACTGTATTCAGCACGTAAGGGAATGAAGCTTCTGTGTGGGTAGGCACCACACAGAACAGGAATGAGGAACCAAACCAGTTCAAAATTAACCAGGGGAAAAAAAAAAAAACAAAACAAAACCCAAAGTAACAGCTTTTGCCACAATCAAGTTATCCTGTCTACCTCCGTGAACCTTTATGTTGTAGCAAAGAGTGAGCAGTACGATGGTGGGAATAAGCAGCCTAGGTTGAGGGAAGGCAGGATCTCTTCGTACAGCAACATTGTTCATCTCCTCTGGTTTAAAATGATTGTGAATTCCAGCCTAAAACGTGGAAGAATGAAAGCATGCCAACTGAGAGTCCACGTAGCTACACTTCAACTTGCAAGTATATAACATACAGAAAAGATCAGCTAACATGCTTTTTGGATACAATAAACAAGTAACTCACATCACAACTCGTTTGACAGAGTACGAATCTATTGTGTAAAGACATTACAAAAAATGCCAAAGATTACTAGATCTCTCCTGCACACAGACATGAGCTGTTCAGTCTTTCTGGACCACAAAAACAAGCAGATGCAGGATAAAAAGGCTTTTCTGATTATTTCCTTATTGTACAACACTGTCTTACCTATTGCACATTGTTTCCATGTCAACAATTACAACAGCAAGCTAATTTATTCTACGTAGTCTACTCTATGAAGCTCCTTTAAACAATTTTTTTTTTTTTTGACAAAAGGAGAGGTCTCATAACCTTGAAAGTCTGACTTGAAGATACAATATATGATCCCTCTTTTATAAACATAAGAAACATGAGTTTTAAAAAACTGATGGAAACTGTGCAAGGAATTGCCCCAACAGCCTTGGAAACAAAACCTCTCCAGACACCTGCAACACAAGAAGACAACAGTGCAAGTGTCTCTACAATCACCTGATTTAAAAGGGTCATTTACAAGTGTGAGAGCAAAGCTTGCAACTCTTGGTCAATGATCAGTATCTTCAAGCTCTTTTGAGAACCACTGTTTTACCGAGGCCAATCTAGCTAGCCTAAGATTTGAATTGATGAAAGCTATTGTCCCTCTACCTCCATACCTGTTTCCCTGGAAAGACAACTCCATTACTGTGTTCTTTGTGAAATCATGGGGCAGGGGGAGGTTGGGTTTTATTTTCCAGAAGGTCTGCAGGCAAAGAGAAGCTTCTCTTTGACATAAATTTCTAAACTCTTCTGCTCATAGCTTTTCCTATGACCACTTAAAACTCATCTAACAGCAGATTACCACTGAAACAGACAGTGCTGCTTCATTTTCCACCCCCAACTGCATATTCCTGATGCCTTTTTTGTGTGTTTGCAAGCTTTTAAGCAATTCTGAGGTGAACTGCATGGAAAATCCATCCTACTGAAAACTGATGCAGCAAAAAAGTTTGATTTCAGCAGACCTCTTCCCTCGGAGTGAAGAGAGTAGTGAGGACATCCCATCTGATGGCATCCTATCTTTGTGTTACCTTAAATCAAACTTCGCTTAGGGAAAAAAAAAAAAAAGCTTTAAATGTTGTGATTCTCAGCAGGTTTCTGATGACCATAAGAGCTCGGACAGATAGCAAGATAATTGAATATAGATTTCTTATTTTATTTTGAACATGTACAACAAAGTTATGCTTTTCGAGGTACTGAATCTGAATTTTGGAGGTATTGAATCAGAATTTTTAGTGCTGGACACAGTGCCTCCTAACAGCTAAAGTTCTCTTCTCCCCTCTGTCAAGAAAGGTATTGGTACCAGTGTTTTCAGGATATACAAAACACTTATTAAAAATATCTAAATCTAATCAATTCGTTTCTTAGAAGTAGTTGAAAAGTAGAATTTCCCAAGAAACATAAATACTCCAACATCCTGAAATTTGTTTTCATTCATAATCAGTATTAAAAAAACAACTTTTGGCCATTTACAGAAGAATGAAAATTGGGGGCTTTTTTGTTTGTCTTTCATTTTATACAACACAAAAAATTGCTCCAGTCACATCAAAATCATATACTACTTAATGCTTATTTTCTTTTCAATTCTGAAAAATGTAAACTGAACTATTAACTCACAAGTTTCCTCATAGAACATGTTTGTACTTTTATTTCAACAAAGCTGCATTTTCTCTCTTTCCACGAGAGCCCACGTCTCCGTGCCACTCAAAATCCCTCTCTTATCTTACGCAATATGCAGACATGTGCTTGTTTCATTAACTTCTCCTTACTAGAAGCACTGCAATGAGCTGAACCTTACTAATCAATTTACTTGGCAAACCATAAAGAAAAAAATATTACACGCAGTGTGGTCTCGTAGAGACAAAAACACAACTGAGCTTCCTTAGAGTCAGACAAAGAAAAAATAAGCCGAAATCAAGCAGTGTTTTTCAACATAAGCAGGCTACCTCATCAAGCTGAAGATGCCACCCAAGAGACACAGACACACTGGAGTCAAAACTGCCATTCAAGAACTGTTTTGTGCATAACCATCCCTCGTTGAGCACTTATGTATTTAATTATGAACTTTTAAAACTTTATGCAATCTGTTATTAAAAACCATCATTTAAAAATAAAAATATTAAAACTCAATCCATGTTTCCCTATCTACTGAAATGTTTACTAGCAGAGTTATGTGTGGATTAGCATTTGCAGCGTTTCTTTAGCAAAAAAACCAGTGTAATATCAAAAAAACCCTGCCCGTAAGAAGCACTTCTGCTGAAAAATGCGTTCCAAATATTAAACCACGTAACACATGAAAAATGAGTGTTTTTACTGATGTAAAGAATAATTATCTTGGAATAACCAAGATAAAGAAAAATATCATTTTCCATATAGTCCAACAGCTGCTAGGTAAAACTAGTCCTTAGTTGTTTCAATTCTGTAATTAAGTATAGAAGTGGAAAAACACAGGGTAATTTTTTGTAACAGTTTTTTACTTTAAGAAGATTAGCAAATTTTATTTGTTGGAGCCTTTAGTTAATGTCAAATCCATTTTGAATTTGAAGTGTTTTGATTAAGAGTATGAACCTTTTTGTCAACCACAAACCATGTAGCAGATACTTCCCAAACTTACAATTACCATGAAAGGAGAATGAAATGTCTGGGTTTTGGTGGGGGTTTTGTTTGTTTGTTTTTTGGTTTATTTTTGTTGGGGTTTTATGCTAGATGATAATACGAACTTAAAACATCATCTTTGGAAATCTATTGTATTCATCAGCATTTTCTTTATCCCAAAGAACTTACGTCCTAAACGCTAATAAAATGTATATATAGCACAAATTTTCCACAGAGAGAAAAAAAACCCCAACAGCTGAAATTTTAAGTAATCCCTGTAAGAGAATACTAAGTTTTAACTGAGCAGAGCTGTAAACCTAGGCCATCAGTGTGCCAGATATTCTACTTCCCTCTGATGCGGTGTGGCATGTCTTTGAATTTAAAAGATAAATTAGTAGACTAGTGGCCAATATTACATTTCTTCAAGTTATCATAAGTACGACATAGCAACTTACTGGGTTTCTATTTTGTGGTCATCTTCAGTTTTTTTAAATAACTCAAAAATCCTTGGCAAGAGATCAACTGCTAAGAGATTCCTTGAGATGTATCTAGGAATACACGTAAATGGGACAGGCATTCCTCCTGCTATCCAAACTGAGAAAACAATTTTCTTCTACAGTATTGAGAAAAAAGATGTTTGAGCTTTGCTTCCCTTCATGCTCAGGGCATGCACATACACTACATCTTCTGACCTATCTCAGTTTCCTCAAAATCAAAGAAACACAGCATGAAAAATCTCAAGGGACACGGTCACCTACTCTTCTGCTTCTGTGACCAGAGGGTTGCAAAGGGATGCCTAAACATCTAAGAGTCTGAAACTATGGATGTGGTCAGTATATTGCTAACACAGACCAACAGGAGCGATCAAAACTATCTCTTTATGTAACAGCCCAGGAGCAGGAACACCTGCGGAGAAGGTAGGATGTGTAGTACCATTACCCTCCGTAGCCAAAGCTATTTGAATCAGCAGCTCTTAAATCCCTGCAGACTGCCTTCACCAGCACGCAGCGAGGAGCTCCAGTTGGAGGCAAGCGAAGGAGGGAGGTCAGGTTTTGAAGCAGGTCACCGTCCTTCCAGGGACTGAGAAGTGACAGAGCCAGGAACAGAGTAAGCAACAGTGTTCCAGCACAGGGACCGCAGCACTGAGCTGGCAGCAGGGGTGCCCCTGCTCCTGGCTTGTTCTCCTGGAAATATTTCTGGTTCCCGTACAGTGACGTTTTACTGTGCAATACACATAAAAGGTAACAATATAGGGGTTTTTTTGCTTTGTTTTAAGTAAGCCTCCTAAGAACAACTCACATCCCTGCTGCACACACACACATTTTTTGTTAGGCCTTTATTTTAACACGGAGCAGGAAATGCTACTAAACTGCCGTATCAGTTAAGGACTACACCTTCCACTTCCCTAAGAGAAATGTGATGCCCATGCCGGAAAGATGTTCTGCAGTTACAATCATAAACACTGCAAATCCAGAGATAAAATATTACTGCTTTGTTCTCAGGACCTAGTGCTCCCCTTCACCACCCTCCCCACACACCCCCTAAGAAAGAGAATTCAAACTTTCCACTGTCGGAGGCCACTATTTCAGAAAGTTACTGTACAAACATCTAGTGCGCAACCATTCCACACACAGACTAGAACAACTATTCCCTTGAAGGAGCTTTGATGAAATTGATGGAAAACTACCCAGGATTAACTTCCCCCTATTCCTAAGGACACATAGTTATGTTTGCCAAACTAATATAGATTTATCTGCTTATTCTATTATAAAAATGCATAAAGCTTATTTTATTTGCACTATTGAGCAAAAATATTAACTGAAACATTACAATTATGGTTGTAATGTAGTACATACACAAGACATTTACCTGTCCAGTCATTTAAAGGAAAAAAAGCCATAGAAATGGAAATATTGTGGACCAGGGTGATGATTAATCATGGCAAGTGAAAGAACAATCAGAAATATGGTCACTCACATTAGCATAACAGAAGCTTTTATTGTGGATTGCAGCAATGAGTTGGTAGCTGCAGAGAGTCCCCATTTCAGAGAACTTTTGATTGGAGGTAAGGTAGTAGGCACGCACACAGCTCGTTTCGGGGAGCATCAGGAAGCAGCTGAATTCAGTGTACTAAAACCTGGCTCTGACTCTTCCGAATACAGAGAAACCACAGCAGCAAAGGAAAAGCATCAAAAGATACACACTACTATTATGTCCGCTACAGCACTGATTTCACCTTGCTTTCATATGTCTCAGTTTCTTTTAAATAGCATCATGAAAAAAATGTATTATTTAATTAAAATAAAAGTTGCAGCAGCACCACACGCACTCACAAATAAACAGCTAATGTCAATGGTGCCTTGATGCTGGAAGTTGTTTCCTACGTCAGAACAATGACACTGAAATTTAGAGAAGTGTCTTCTCTGTTTAATGACTGCCTTGTTAGAAGCAGCATCTTCAAAACATCCTCCGCTTTTCTTTGCAAAAAACAGATTGCCTCTGAAAACAGAAAAAATGGTGCTGCAGAGGTTTGTATACTCCTTTTTAAACAACATGAATCTTGTCATAAGCAATAACTAGTTCTTGAAGTTTTGTCCTCCTGCATTTCCTGTAATTTTACTCTATCAAGCTGTAAAAAACACTGGGTGAAATTTGATTTTTAGGGCCTACAGTCACTACCTTGTTATTTCAAAATAAAGCATAGACTTCTCTTAAAAAACTGAAATACAGCTTTTCTATGTTTGCCTAAAAAATAGTTTCTTTTCATTTAACTATCACCTCAATGTACTACAAACATTAATTAATTAAACCCACAGACATTCAAGAATATCAATTTTATGATCATAGAAAAGAAACAGAGAGCTTAAATGATTCCTGCATTTTGTTTTCGTGTAAGCTTGGAGGAGTCCAAATTAATACTACTTCATTATATGAAATCAACTCATACAGCTTTAAAAGCTCATAATATTCCTGACACTTAAAGATGAACTCAGGACAGTATTTTAGTTTTAACGTTATAGCTATACACTCATATCAAATAAGAAATATTACAACATCAATGTCTCTTACCAGAAACCTTATATATTATTTACAACTCTGAAGACAACATCTAACAGTATTTATATTCGTGTAGACAATGACTTTGCTCTACATAGCCTGCATAAACGTTTTCAAATGCAATTTGTGTCAGATCCTTTTAATCATCTGAAGTACTGTTTGTCTTCCATATTCCCAAACAAATAGTTAGTACAGCTAAAATATTGGCTGCTCGTAAGCACTCATCTCCATTAATTTAACAATATGCCGTTACTGACAACAGAAGGAAGAAATGTTTTGGCGCGCAGTGACCAGCTGGATTACAAAGTTACCGCGTAGTCTGCCCCTAGCCAGAAATGGTAGGTGCTGACTTTGATCTTGAGCGTAGAAAAAGGCTGGACAAAATTCACTCCCTCACTTCCATGTGAAAAGCACCTGTAATGGCACGTGGCATGGCAGAGATGAATCTTCATTCTTTGTTTTTGCTTTGCTTTGCTGTCAAGTATACCAGTGAGACTGAGTCCAGGCTTCAATGATTCCCCCACCCTAATGAACTCACTTCCTTGAAAAAAAAAATTCATAGAAGATAACCATTTCTTTCGGTCATTTTCTTCTACTTTCCACATTATTATACACAGAGTTATCTATCCCTGGGGCTCAACACCAGTCAAATTATCAGTATGGACATCAATTCTCAGTAATACACAGAGTCGCACGAAAACACACGTCAAAGGAATGTAGTTTTTCAAATGGTGTGTGAGGGGCCTTATGTTTATGATCCTAGCATTTTAAGACCCTCATTTAAGTAATCTTATTTCCAGAAGTGCAAAGCCTTCCTATTAACTTTCACTTAACTCAATGGGAGTTAACTGTAACATTGTCATGTCCTGAACGTGCAGTCCACCTTTTCAGTGCTACTTATCCAAAATCAGTGTAACTAAACTATTCAGAACCTAGTGATTTTTCAGATCACCTATAAACTCTGAGAGCAGCAACAAGTTTTCACACTTTCCAGTTCACCCCAAAAGGTAGACATAAATCTAGCAAAATCAATGCAGTCTGAAATACAGCAATGATTCTACGAATGTTTCTAAAACAGTATTACATTAAATAGAGATACAGAACAAATCTTGTTTGTGTCTAAATTTGTGTATTCACTTATAAATAATTCTGAATTTTATACCTGCAGAAGGTTATACATTCTCAATGAAACATCCTCTTTGATGAGATAAAGGAATACGAATCAAAAACCTTACCCTAATGGGAAATCTCACTGTTTCTGGAAAGACAGAATTGTTCCCACAGATGTCACATCCACAAGAAAGTATCCCGACACTTTCAGCAAACATAGCATAGTATGACAATAACAGGGATTTAATTTGGGACTTGAAAACAGTAAAGGACAACAAGCCAAATTTGCAGAGATTACACCCTCACATAAAGATGGCAGATGCTTTAATAAGCTTTTTAAAGGAGGTATAGCCCTGTAGAAGCCTAAGCAGCATTTATTTCTATGACAATCATCCAACCTGCTTCAGTTCTTTTGTAAATCCTACTGCTTAGTGGAAAGAAAGAATTGTACATATTTGGATAATTCATACCAAGTTATAATAAAGTGCTGTAATAACATTCTGGCTTTCAAGTGATAAAAAGAAAACTGTCAGTTTAAATTAATTTAAATCATGGGTGTCCAAAAATTTTCTTTTTGATGTGCAGGCCGTGCAAAACAACAGCTAGAGGCTCTAGGCAACAACTGTCCCATCATGGCTTCCCTCTAATCCACACATTGCATTCCTTCAGTCCATGAAGTTTGAGCTTGCCTTCCTTTAATTGTAACCTTGCACCTTCTTTTGAAGTGAAACCTCCTATTACCCCTTCTTTCTGTTTTAAGGTATTTTCTTCACTACTTAGTAAAGGAAGAAGGAGTATGTTTTGCCAGCCATTGGGAAAAAAAAAAAAGCAACAAAACACCAGCCAGCATGGGACTGCACATTCAGCTGCTGCAACTTGGCCTAAGCTCTCTATAGAGCACTAACCATCCGAAAACATCATCCACCTTGCAGAATTGCTGAATACTATTTCGAACAGTTGCACTATAAGCATTGGTAGCCTAGCTACTATGTCCACACAGATCACATGCAAAAACATACCTGTTTTCTCCAAAGCTCATGTTTTACATTTACATCCATCATTCTGTATCAGTATAGAAGCAATAATGCACCACAAATGTGCACTACAGTAACCCTTGCATCAGGCCTCCTTGATACACCTTTATTCACACCTAAATTATTTCCTGCCCAGACTTCTGCAATTCCCCATATACCGTACTAAATGCACACCACATTTTTCAAGAAGTTTGAACACTGTGGCTATATTCTGCTGTCATGCTAGTAAGTTTTTATCACCTCTCTCCTCCCCCTCCACCACACTCCTCTTCCACCTCCAGCAGGCTTCCCACAGCCACTGTCAGGGTGACAATTTTAAAATTACATGCTTGGTTTCCAGACTTTCCATAGTCAAATTCTCTCATTTTCTGAAATTCAGATATTCACCCAATCTCTTTGCCTGCTCATTTTGCTTTTTCTGTGTTGGCTCCTTCTCTGTCTTCATCTTGCATTTTTCTACAACTGGGGACAGAGATATTGAACTTTCAGTTGTCTTTAGTCTACACACACGTCAAGAATATTTTGTCCCTTCTGTAAACAGTAAGTTCCTATTTGAGGTAACACTTAAGTAAATACTGCCTAAATTCTTGCCTTCTCCTAGATTATAAATGCTTTCTAATGGATTTTGGAAGACACTTTATGAAGAGCAGAAAGTAAAAGCAAACTGAACTGCTTAATCACATTAATTTAACAGCATAGTGTTCACACACCAAATTCTGTTTTGGAAAAAGTAAAAAAGCTGTGAAAGAAGTTTAAACTATTGTTCTCTGTGAAAGAAAAAACAGGAGGAGATTTCTAAAATGTCATAAATCTTGCGTTGTCCTATTTGCTGCCAAGATTCAGGGGAGAGACTAAAGGGCTAAAATACAGGTCACTCATAATTGTCTGTCTTTTTTTTGTTGTGTTTTTTTTTTTTTTTTAAATTAGTAAAAACATACAGCCAAAATTTTCATTTTCACTATTACAAAGCTTCTGGATTTAAATCCTTATTTTTATAGAGTCAAAGTTACACAATAGAGGTGGTCAAAAAAAGGACTCAATTACACAGTAAACAGGACAGAAACATAGAATATGAGAGAATCTCTAAGTCTCTTTCTCTGCTCTGAATCAAGATCAAATAAGTACTTTTAAGTGTATCCCTTCTCAGATATCATTTGAAAGCTGTTCCTAAAAGTCTATAGTAGCAAGCATTCCAGCTTATATTGTTTTACTGTAAATGTATTTCTTACTACTTAGTCAGCATCTCCCTGATGTTTTCTCTTGTGATACCATGAACTTCTATGAAAAACAACTGTCTTGCTTCACGTACCAAGTTCTCTCAAACTGACTGCTATATTCTATATTGCTCTCTTCAATCCACCTTCTCTTTTCTAGATGGATCAAAGTTTGTTATGTTTTCTAATTACAAGTTCTGTTGCTTTCCTTTGGATTCTAACTCGTTCGTATCCCCACAGCTTGGTCTTCCAACATCACATATTACTTTGGCTACAGACTTACCAGTGGTGAACAGAGGGGAATCGTTTTTTCACATTTCACTTGTAATGTTTCTGTTAATAAAACTTTTGTCATACTTCGCTGACTTACTCGTTTTGCTATCCATTACCATCCCTGTATCTGATTCTGCAGTACTTATATCTACCTATTTCTGATTTTACATTTGCATATGCTGTATTTAGCATTATTTATCACACTTTGTTTGGTTCATTACAGATCACTACTCCAGTTTATCCAGTTTTTTGAATGATAAACCTTCTTTGCAACTTCTCTCTTGCTTGGTGGCATCCAATGATTTTTGTACATGTACCCTCATGTTTTGTACCCTCTTCCATGAAAGATATGAAATACATAGAAAAGGTTTGCATGTGCTGTCAAGTTCAAGAGCAAATGACTAATAATTATTCTTTGAGTAACATTGTTCACTTTGTAAAGTAATCCCATCATAATAATTTAAGTGAGAGTTCCCTGTTTTACTTGTGATAACGCACAGAACGGCATTAAAGTTGAGATAAAGTTCTGTAGGTCACCATCGCAGCTCTCAAAGCAAGAAGCAGAAAAGTCTGAAACAGTATAGGAGGAGGAAGGCGGAGAGCAAAAAAGGGCACGAAAAACGTTCAGTTTATCGTCAGAGTCCACTACCACATACAAGTCACAGTAATGACAGACAGCTATGATTGGTATCCCTTCTGAATGCCCGAGGGATGAGAATTCAGGACTGCTGCTTGGAGGCACACAAGGGCATGGAGAGAAAAGGCACGTCCCATTCCTGAGCAGCCTTGCCATGCTGCAAACTTATTGCCTCACAGGCAGCAGCTCTTCTCACCGCCCAGGACGGCAACACAGCACAGCCAGGCACGGGGGCAGGCACGCGGTGCTTGCTCTGGGAGAAAGAAGAAGAAGCAGCAGGCAACCAGAACCCCTTACTGACTGGGGGAGAGAGGGCCCTCACAGAATTAGAGCGTCAAACAAAGAGATCAAGAAGAGTTTAATCAAATGTTACTGCTTAGGCTGCACCTAACTTCCAGAAATGTTCCTCGCCTGCTATGTTCCTCCTATGCACTGTTAATACAGCTATATAAAATGTTCGGTCATAGTTAACCTTCCCACAGTCATTAGTTCAGCCTTAAGTGCTCACTTCATTTATAAGTTCCCTCTGGCTCTAATTGCTAGGCTTTTTCTAAGGAACATCTTGTGGTTTGTTTCACACGAGCTATAACTCATTTTACATCTCATCATTTCTCTTTTTTTTTTTTTTGAAGAATCATACATTTTTCCAGTTACTCTGCATAATGTAACTTTCATCCTCCTTCTTTCATGTCATGCTGTATATCCTGTATTAAGATTATAAAACATCTAGAATGTTACAAATATATTACTAAACCACCCTTCGCACAAAAACCTGTCTTTTTAAATAATTGAGTTACTCTAAAAGGGGTTTGATCAGTGAGATTCAGTGTCTGTTTTAAAGTTGCTTTTACTCAGAAGAAAATTATTTCATGAATTTTAAGTAATATAAGCAATACAAAAATCATTATAGCAAAAGCAAAAGAAGAGTACAGAGCCTGGTGCTTCCCTTAAAGACAATGAGATCATGCTGTCGACTATAATGAAATCCATTTCAGCCTCCAAATTGCTAAAGGACCAAAATTATATAATTACTCACATTAAAACACAATTATCTTTTCATGCTATTATTAAAATGATGCTAACTGATAAAATGAGAATTTAAGTTATTTTGTATTTTATAAACATTAACATTTTGTGAGTTTGAAGTATTTAGAGTCACATTACATAGGAAATTAATACTATGTACGATAGCTTCCCACTGAGGACTCATGAAATGTTTTTGACTTCAAAATAATAATCGTAATTCTTTCCAAAATTATCTGGGGATAATCATTCTTGAATTCCCTAGGGTGAAACATCATCCTGCTGAAGCTGGATGGTGAAATTTGGCCTCTATTAATTATAGTATCTATCTGTACTTCCTCTGGCTAAGCTTAAGCTGAAGAAAAGATTTGTGAGAGAAAGGCGCTCTCTCTAAATGTGACAATTGCGAAAATACACAGGTATGTGTACAACAGGTATGTTGGATCTCTATTTTACTTTTGTTGTCAATAGTTGAAACTCATTACTAGCCTTTTAAGTCATGCTTCACAATATATTCTCTTTAATAGGATTCTACAGTGAATACAGTCCCTAGAAATCAGAAGCAGCAGAGGGACTAAGGGAATACCTCTCCCTTCTTTTCCATAAAGAGGATCCACAAAACACTTTTCGTAGACATTACCTTGAGAAACAAGTATACAACAACCAGATTGAGAAGGGGAAGAGAGCTAAGAGAAACCCTCCCGTACAATCAGGAAATAATGCCCACTATCATATGGGAGAAAAGAGGTGAGATGGGAGAAAAACACTGTATATTGATGAAATTCACTGCCTAATTTATTTCTAAATAATAATTCCCTGAAAAGTCAAGAGTTGCACATAATTTAAGCCACACTCTATTCATTCTGACTTCTTATGCAGTCAAAAAAATACATAATGGATTACTTGATGCCCAATTTCACTTCAGGATGATGTAGGTATCTCTTAAAACAATTACGTACTTGAGAAGTAAGATGGTCTTTCACAACGAATAATATTGTATCTAGTATTCCCATCTTAATAAAGAGACTGCATAAACTACTACTAATATGAAGGTCCATCATTTCTAACACAGCTATGCATCCAATCCTTACAGAAATGAAGCATGTTTGTGTTTTAGACTAAAATGCTGTGCATCCAATGCAACTCAGAGCCGCTGAGGCACGAATCCTGCAAGCTCTTCCTGATCAGAAATTCAGCTGAATTTTGCAAGCATTGCCTACGTAGCCAGGGGAGTGCCAGCCCCAAGAGAAGTTATATTTTGAGATACCCAAAACAGTACTTTGAGCGGCACTGAGAGCTACAATCACTCTGCAATTGAGAAAAGCCGTTTTGCAGCAGACTTTCACGTTTGGCATTTAAAAAATATACAGAGAGAGACACACACACTTCTCGGGCCATTTTTGGTCTATGATAAATGGATGAAGTTCTACAAATGGATGACAAGTAGCTCAAATTGAGCCCAAATATTTTAATAACTTCTGTATAACACCTGTAAAATGGCACATATACCACATACACTGATGTTCTCTTTATCATCGCTGAAAATGACACGTTAAAGTCGGCATCAACCCCACACTTCACAACGTACAGACATACCCTCTTCGGTTCAGGTAGCACTAAAAGTAGAGCCTCAACAGTTTTGTGAGATATTCCCTTAGACCATGAAGCTTCGGATAAGGCTTTGACTCATTAGTCCAGGGTAACCATGTTAGCGCCATTCTGCCACTGCTTCACTACGCACGGCAGCAACACTTCAAGGCTACCTCTAGCAGCCTTAGAAGGGCTTCAACAACAGCAGCCACTGCAGGGGCTACCCAAGCCTTTGAGACCTGTGACTAATTGGGTCATCTTGGCATATCTGTTTTGGACTTGGCTTTACAGTAGTGTAAAATAAAATTGTCACTGTATATTCCTATAAATACATCTGCAAGTACACTGAAGTGTGAAAAAATGAACATACATATAAAAATTGCAAATAACAATGCAAATTTTGAAACATTTATAGATAGATGAATTTTCAAACAAAAGGCTTATATAAATATACAAAAATAAGCATGTGATTATGAAACACGTTCAATTTCCTATCTTAAAAATACTACAACACTTAAAGCTTTGAAGTCATGGAAGCTAATGACCCCATCTTATTTCTAAAGATTTTAACATTCTGCAATATTCAGCAAAAACTTATTTTGTTAAGAAAAATTAATAATACAAAATATAATACTTTCAAAGCATGAGCACATCTTTCAAAATCTGAAGTACTACAATTTAATACAGAAGGTCAAACAATAAGAACTATAAAGATGAATAGAAACAATTTAAAAGGTGAAAGTCTTTAGAGAGCACTATTCTTCTATGTTTCTTAAGGAATCATTTTGACAGCTAACTCATTTTTTTATCATAAAATAAATTTGTGATTTTTTTTTTGTTCTGCTCCACGGTATGATATTAGGTTCTTGAAAAGCATGCTTCATATACCTTTAAACAGCATTGTAACTTGGGCTTGGCTATCGTGCTTTCTAAACACTACATGCTGTATTGTGTGTCTGATGCTGCAAGTACAGTCAAATACACATCACGCATGATGAATTAAACACACTTTTTTGAGCGGACATCTATTCTTGCCAAACAATTCAGAAATAATACTAAATAGTTTAAACAGACAGAACTCTGGCCTGAATTCAAGAAAAGCAGCAAGATGTTAAAAAAATATCTCAACAGAGCTGCCTTTTCCAGACAAAGAGCCTTTTTTTCCCTCTTGGCACAGAGGTTTGGGACCAGAGCCAAGGTGCTACTTATCAGCTGTTTGACATCAGGGGAGGACTGCGTGCGTCAGTGGGCCCAGTAGGGACCCCTGGCTTATGGCAATGCACCATGTGGTTCTTATCTTATCAGTTTGCAGGGTCTGGCACTTCAACTGCTGCGGCGTGAAAAGAAAAGGGAAAAAAAGGGGAAGGAAGGAAGGTGTGTATAACTGGGAGGGAGGAGGTCAAAGGGACTTGTGAGCCAGGTTGGACTGCAGAACATAGCCCAGATTACACTTGGGCCTCCTGCGCTGCGTACGGTTGCAGAAAATCCTAACGGAGATTTCTCCCGCCTTCCCATACGCTCATAGGAGAGAGGAACTACTTCTTCCCCTTTGGTTTCAGAGAAGGCAGAACAATGTGCGTGTTGGGGGGACAATGCTCCCTTTGACATAGAGCTGATAGAGAGGGCTGCCAGAGAAATGAGGAATATGATATACTCGTGAAAAAGCTTATCAAGATAAGCGCGTCCCCCAGGAAATCTCTGAACCGATGCAGTTTCTTATTGCAAACAAGATTTAAATGGACCAGGTTATTTCTTCAAATGTACAGCTTCAGCAAGATTTATTATAGCAAATTATTCTCATGCACAAGCAAGACTTATGATACAGTACAACTCCAAGCTTAAAACTTGATTGCACAAGTGAAGCTTTGTATTTAGTACTAAGAAAAACATTCACCCAGGAAGGCAATCATCAAGTAAAACATCTGCTTTCCAAGGTTTATTCCAACTGAAAAATTAATATAATTACTCAGAAAACTGTGATTTGTCTTACCCTGCCCTTCCTACACAATGTGTATGAATCAGCAAAAGAAAAAGTCACCTCCTTCAGATTAATTTCCTTAAATTAAGCACTACTCTACCTCTAGAGCTGCATGACAAGGTATAAATTACAAGAAAAAATGAGAAGCTGTTAAAGTATCTGTGGAAATTAGTGGTTTTGTACCCCTGACCAATCTTTATAATTATTTCCAGGTATTTCCCTACAAAAACTTTTCACCTTACACTGCAGTGAGCCAGACTAACATCACTGCAGAACAAAAGAGAACTGTTCAACGCTTGCACCAAAACCTTGTTTGCTAAGGATTCAGCAGAGCTCCGAGAACACCTACTTGCTGAAGTACCAGGACTGGGCAGCCTGTCATGGACTTATCTTCACTCTAATGAAGGTTCTAGTTTTGTTACTTCAAAACACTGTTTTCATAAACTGTATCATGAAAAATTGTTATGTTTTGCTGCATACAACCATCCTGGGCTTCAAGTTTCATTCCTCGTGTTGTGTCAACTTTCTGAACCACAATAATACTGTGTAGTCTGTGGGATAATTGTTCCTCTGAAGAGGCAATATGCTTTTATGGTCAAAACACACTAGCAGAAATGAAGAATTAAATGAAAACACATCCTAAGCCTTTGTCAACATTGCCAGTAGGAGAATAAGATCTGCACTGAGAGTTTAGTGTATTTTGGGAAATTTTCCAGTACAAGTAGTACACTTTCTTCTCCAAATATGACCTGAATATTTATTAGGTAAATATCAATAATGTGTTCTTACATAAAACACAAAATAAAAATTTATGATCAAGGATCTTGACATTTAAAACACTGTCTTTAGAGTAAAATACTACATAACCACTTGTTTGCTATGAAAATCTATGAAATTACCATAATATGACACTTTTTCTGGTTCTGATTTTTATGATTCTGATTTATTTTTCTGTTTTCTTATTTGTTACTTTATTCTGGTCAAACAGGTTGTTGCTTTATCAGGTTTAGAAGACAGAGAGAGAGAAAAATAGAATCAGAAGCCTGAAGGGAAACATCACCTTTAGACACTAATCTGTAGTCTAACCTTTTCCGATGGATTTCTGCACTTGGATGAAGTCACCGCTGCGCTCATCTCAAAGGCCTGTGCATAGGGACTGGGATACAGGGCCTGCAGACCACTGAGTTAAATGATAAATATAGCAGTTACTGGCAGTGATCAAAGATCACTTCATGTTGGATCATGTGTCTCCGTGTGTCACATGACTTACAGAAGAAGGTACGTTTCTTAGATCGTGAGATTTTTCAAGAAACAGTACTCCAATTAGAAAACACAATTGGCAAATGAATTGTAAGTGTCGTTACAGATCTGTGACACACCTACATAAACACTGGATGTGATGCTTCATTAGCCAAGAAAAACAGACACACATGAAAAAATAATGCACATCATCTTTGAAGACCATATCTGTCACATTACATGGCTGCCCGAGTACAAAAAAGGGCCTACCTTGTACCTGCATTTTGCAACTCCCCCTCTTCTTCCTCCTTTGTTTTTTTGGAACAAGACAATCATCAAGATTTCAGTGCAAATATACAATAGCAAGTCATTTTATAAGTTGATTTAAGTGCTAAACTTGAACTTAAATCATATACCAATGCTTTGCCAGCTGTTGTTAACACAACTAAGTCATTTTTTACATAATTAAATCAGATCACAGGCTCTACACGGTGAGTATATATGCTATGTACTATTCAAGTGTGGCTTTCTTCAAATATGAAAGCTGATTTGTTTTTATAATAATGAAAATTCAAAGCTACATCCAATTAAGTTAATGACCAAAGTCACGTTTGGACAACACTACTCCCCATCCCTGAAGTCCTGCGGCACCAACACAGGCCTTGAAGCATGAACCAGATGACACTCCTCGCACACTCTTGTTCAATTTTTTATTTAAACTGTATTTAAATTCTAATTAATGAAAATGTTATCATGTCTACCAAAGATTTGATATTACAACTGGCACATTCTCACCCACCAAGCTTCCGTTGTTTGTACTGTGATAACTTACAGAGAAGAAGGACCTCAATTTCATTTTCAGCTTCAGATTTTAACTTGCTGTTAGACACAAAGAAGTTGATTTAGGAATTCTGCTGTTGTTGTTTTGAAGTTTAAGGCTTGTGTTCAGATTTTTAGGAGATTTTTTGGCTTTTGTTTTTTGCAGGGAGAAAGAAGAGAAAATAAGGGGGGAGGGGAAGGACGAAGAAAAAGGATATTTTTTTTCCTAGAAAATAATAGAAAAGTAGAATTCAAGTTATTTACAGGGAAGGGGCTACTGCTCATGCTGTTTATATGAGTAATCAAGTAGTCCCCCCACTTCTATCCCAGAATACGAAACAAGAACAGATATAATATTTTTTCTGGAGAGCTCAGTTTGGGACTGGACCTCTGGATCCAGATTCTGAATCCACCGCGACGGCAATGCAGCCCTCTGTAGGAGGGCACCTCAGATGTTTCTTATTGTGGCTAGATTCCTTTTCAACTGAAGAAATGTGCTTCTGCCAGTCACAACCCTACCCTAGAGGAAGAAATTCTGATGACACATTGCCCTAAACAGCAGAAAGAATAAAAAAATCTGGCCCTCTACATTGAGAGTGTGACCTGCCAGAATCACACAGATGAGATTACTGGAGAGGCACAGTACAGCTAGCAAGCTTGTTCAAACATGGTCAATCTTTCAACACAACTACTTGGAGCTGCACTCCTTGAAGAAGGATTACCAAACTTCACAAGGAGGTGACAGTTCTGGATCAAAACCATTGATTTTTAAATTAAACGATTTCAAAATACTTGTCGAAAAGTAGCACCCGAGCTGGCAGAGGAATGATACTTACTTTTTTTTAAGGAACAAAAATTTTTTCATTTCTGATTTTCATACAGAACTGTAAAAGATGTACGTTAATTTCTCTGAAATTTTAAACAGACCAAAAATTAACAAGGATTATCTTATATTACCCATTACTGAAATGGAACAAAAATTATAGATGAGTAGCTAGGGCATTCATTCTTCCACTTAGTTGACAAGCTACATAAGGAGGGGGGGACTGGAGAGTGTGTTATTTACTCAACTACTGAATGTTTTATGCAACAAAGTCAAATTTCAAGCTGAAGAAGAGGAACAGTTCTTTGGTAACAAATAATCCGAGAATCAAAAAAATTAAGTTTAATTTCCTAATTCTTGCATCCGACCATGGAACACTGCTTCACTCTATACACCTTATTTTTGTATACATAAAATGGATATAATTCTTTTCATTCAAACTTTATCTCTTCTCTTAGGGTAATATCCCAATACATACATGCTATTTCTACTCATGTATTTAGTATAACAAAGTCAATAGGATCTCTTCACATGCTTAAAGATAATCACATTTGTGGTCAGCAAAATGAAGGACATCTGTTTATACCCTGCACAGGTTGAACATCCTATTTAGCACGGTGTGGCCTTGATCTTGACCATGTCTGCTAAAAGTACTCTAATTAAAAAAAAAAAAAACAAACCACCAACCAAACAAAAAAAAAAAAACACAAAAAAACAACCTTGCCATTGATCATTCTTTTATAAGCACTTTTATTGATTCCTTTACTTTCCATGACTCTCTTCTCCAGTTTTCAAACTGCTATGCAAACAGTGTCTGAAATTAAGGCTCCCAACACCCATGTGAGATGGATTAAGTAATCCCCAAACTTTCCTATCCCGTTAAAGAAACTCCATCAGACCTTAAGGCAAGACTGCTTTTTTGACATTCTGATGTAATTCAGTTCAACAGCTTTATGTATGTAAATAGGAAAGCATTAGGAAATCAAAATTGCTCAAAGAAGTGCAGAAGGAAAAGAATTATGTGAGCTAAAATGGCCAAAACAAAGGATTAACATACCCCAGCTAATGAAGTGCCATGGGAAAGTTAACAACTCCATATAGTACAAATTGTTATCTTATCCAAAGATAAGACATGTCCACGGCTAGAAGAATGATTCAGCACGGACTGAAGGAAAAAATTGTTTCCTTAACCATATGAAATTTCTTAAAATACTCCTCAGCATGAGATCCCTCAAAAGATTATGGCACGAAAGGTATGCACTTGGGCAAACACGATCTCAAAAACCCCTAGAATTGCTCAAAATATATTAAGAGAACAACATAAGAAATCAACGTATAAACATGTGCTCTCTTTAAAACTAATGTAGGTTTGGCAGGCGGGGGGGGGGTCCTCTTTTTAAGTGTTCATTTTTTACCCACAGAGATCTTGATCTGCTTTGGGAAGAGAAACAGCTGTAGGGATGTACAAAAAAATGACAAAATTCTTTGTGTATAGAAGGTCTATTAAGACCACGTTGTACTTGTTTTTAAATATCAATCATGTAAAAACATCTAAGATAGGGAATTACTGAATGTTGTGCTTTCTTGCATTCCATTATGGAAAATACTACAGAAGTAGCAGAAGAGAGTCTGCTGTGCTATTATTTTGACAAGTCTGACAGCATGAAGGTGTGCAGAAAAATAAACTTTGAATAAAGTAACATTAAAAGTCTTTTATGCAGACTCAGTAGCATCTATATAATCTTACGTTTTTATCTTCATTGAACTAGTAAGACTGCCCCACAAGACATTAGTATGGGAAAATGCTTATTCCTCCACAAAATTCAGTAAAACTACCTGGACGGGTTACTTTCAAGAAAACATCATAGACATCTTCACAATTATGACCATTGTTTTTAGTTCTAACTAATACAAAATTACAGATTGTCTTAACACCCATTCCTATTTTCTCACAGAGAAATACAGTTTATAAGGTTAAAAGCCCAAACTAAAGATCTTGTTTCAAGACAATTTTAAAAGGACTGAAAGAGCACTCATACCAAAAACATTAGCTGTTAAGCGTTCTGGTAACTCATTTTTTCCAACTTAACAAAATCTCTTCTAAAACAAACAATGCTGTCTTTACTTCACCACTGTGAAGTAACAGATATGGTTCCAGACCTACACATTGTATTACCTGACTTTATACTGCATTTCCAAAGTCTACTTTTCTTGAAATGTAGAGCCTGTGCACCCTAGAAAGTTTGGCAAAAAAATCAACTAGACTCTTGCTAGCAACCGAAGTGCTCCAGCAGAACATTCCCAGCCGGCTGCCTTTGCTTGGGCAGTCTTCACAACATCAGGTCAGCTCAGCTGAACAGATCTGGCCTTGTTTGTGGGCACTCTTTCATCCCATGCATTGCCAGCTAACACTCCCCCTCGGGGAAAACTTTCCCAGGACAGCCAAAGCTGATGCAGCACACTGCAGAAGACACTTATATCCTCTCAGGGACCTGTAGCCATTTGCAGTCAAACTCCACAAAGCTCTATTTCAACCTGTTACTTTTTTGTCTCATTTTTCATCAATATTGAAAACATGACGACATACAGAAAACCATAAACTCTCAAAGAAAAGTCTCTAGACATAAACATTCCCTATGCAGAGGGAGAATAACAAACTGTTTGGCATTAGTAAAGCAACTCTATTAATTGCATCAAAGTCCCATTCTGCAGGAACAATGGCTCTACTTGATTCTTAAGAGTTCTCAGTGGTTGGTTAATCTGGTATCATTTTTCTGCCATTTTTATTTACATTATTATTTATTATATAATAATAACCTATTATTATAGGTTAACTACAGTGAATCATCCAGCACCTTACTGGATGCCCACAGTGATAATACCATCATAATTCAAAATGACACTGAGCTGCTCACTTCAGGGGCAAAGTGCAATGTTAAAATTTACTCGTTTACCTTTTTGAAATATACACAGGGATTGTACAGTTCACAGTGCTCTCTGGATTGAGAGTTTAAGATTTATCCAGAACACGCATTTCTGCAAGGAGACTGCCTATTCCTCATTGGAGAAAGGGTTTTACTGACATAGGTACGTGAACATTCCCAGTGCTAGTACACTAGAAAAAGGCTTTGGTTTGTTCATAAACCTGTCAGCAGATTTGCCAGCAAAATCCAACAGTTTTTTTTCGAGACTCCAACTTTTGAGTGGGGAGGCACATGAGATGAAGCTTACAGAATAAAATTTTTGCTCAGGAAATGTTTTCTGTGCTGAAGCCTAGAACTCAAAACCTGCAAACATGTCAGCATGTGTCCAATTTTAAGTATTACTGATTTCAGTAGGCATATTCACATATCTAAGAAATTTTAATGACTCCCACGCACAAAGGTCTACAGCAGCACTGAAATTGTGAAAGGGATCAAAATTGTTGTACAAAGATGACTTTTCATCTTTGAGTTTTAAAATAAGAAACCTTGCAAGCTTTTTGAAGTTATTTTTAAAGTAGAAAATGTAAGAACTTCATCTAGCCACAGAACTGCAATGTTGTAGTTCTGTAGTAAAACCAGGGCTTGTTTTTAAAGCAGCCTCGCTCTTGGAGGAGAGCGACACTCGGGATTCCACCTTTTTATAAGGTTGGCCCTTCCTCCCCAATCAGGCAGGGACAGACAATCCAGGGCTGGGCCAAGGGATGGCTGTAGAGATTTTTCTCTGGAAGGTATGCCTCCCCTTGCACTGCAGCACTACCTCTCTGCTTCTCCACTTAGACAGCAAGGCCTTGTCTGCAACAGGCTTTGAAAGGTGTCAGCCTTCCAGCCTCAATAAAACAAACTAACCCTTGGCCTTTCAGACCTGAAAGTTCTGGTGGTTTCTCTTTGATTTGTGGGTTGTTTATTTTAAGCTGAGTGACAATTAGGTAGAAGTAATCAACACATTTGTCATGCATGTTTCAAGTAGTTACCCCAGGCTCAAGTGTCTGTGGTTTATCCAAAAGGATTCCAAGGCAAGCCACAAGTGTTTGTAGCTGGGAACAAACATTTGAAGAGTGTCCAGATGAGCCTTTCAAACCTTTCAAATGTGTTGACAACCTTGAGAAAGTAGCATGTAATGACTCAAGCTGCAGGTCTGGTGAGGATGCACCCAGAACCGTTCTGGGAGACAGACGCCGGTAATTGCTTGGGCCACTCTGTAAGAACAGTCATGCAAGTGGCAAGACCCAAGGAGTCCCCGAAGGTTCACATAAACTTTTAATGGATGCCTCAAGCTGGTCACGCCCTTGATTTCACATGCCAACTCATTCATCCATTTGAAAGCCACAGCCCTTTGCACAGCAGAAAATACACTGTGCTAAGAAATCCTAGGCTGATATAAGGATGGCACATGGAAAAAAAAAGTTAGTCTTGCATCTTAACAAAGGATTTTTTAATATTAAAGCTACCAATATTTTCGCGTGAACAACGGGGAGGCAGTTGAGTTGAATTCAGGCCAAGTACTGCAACAGAAACGCTCAGCAATTCCATATAAATCAGTGGAAAGTACACGTACAAAATGAAAACAGGATTCAGCTCCAAAGCACCCAGGATTTTACACAGCAGACAAACTTTAATTTTTAGGTTATTCCTTTTTGAATGTAACACAAAGAATAAAAAGAATACGCAGAGTGTGAAAATTATAGGACCTCTATTTGGTTCGAGTTAACATGTCTTTAAAAGAGAGCAAAGCAATTCCATAAACTGATAAATGGTCTGTTATACAAGAGATAGAGTTTTAACTCTTCAGACACTGAAACCCTAGCTAACTGCATGCTTGGTACCATTTTGTCCTTTAGAGGCTATGCCCATTGCTTACTCCTAAACTAGATTCCATGTTTTCTCTTTCCTTAGCTGTACAAATTCTTTTTGTCCCCCCCCGCCCACCCCCCCCCATTTTCCCCTCCCTCCTTAACAGATAGACACCTATTATTCCCTATTATATGGGACAAACAAAGCTTGGATACTTGGGAAATATGAAAAACTCTGACAACGGAGGAACCTGGTAAGGGGGGCAAAGCAAACATACAACTGAGTAGCTCCAGGTGAGGCTAGCCACTGTCTGGCATGGATTCCAACAACTGCAACACTGAGGAACTAGAAGAGACATCCAGTATTTCTGCAGTAACCACTCACGTACGTAGTACCTGATGGCTCATTAGGCTAGAGGGACATCAAATAAAACACACCAAAGAGAACTGTTCATAAATAGAGCTCAATCATGTATTATAAAGTGTATTTTCTGTGCAATTCTAAAAACTCTAAAGATGACAATATGACCCACTTGTTTGAGATTTATCTTAATTGATCATCCTCATTACATGATTTAAGAAGCCACAAGAAAGCCATTTCTGAATCCTGCCTTGACAATTACATCAATACAACAGAAAACACAGCAAATACAAGAACTTTAAGAGGCAAGTAGAATTAACCTATGTAGTACAAGCAAAGGCCAGGCTCTTAGAAGCAGCAAAAAAAGCAATGTACAGCTAACTTTTAACTTGAGCCAAGCTGTATGCTCCTTGCTTTCCCAAGCCCAAAATGTTAACACAACTTATGTACGGCAAACACTGTCCTTTATTCAAAATAGCTGAGTTTGAGCTTATGTAATGTAAGTAATAACTTTCCATTCCAAGTCTAGGCTGACCCCAGCCTCAAGCAAGGAATGAAAAGCTGCTTGTTAAACATATATAAGTTTACTCAGTATTAAGCATATGTGCTTAACTACTCTCAGACACTTTTATGTTCCTTTTAATCAACCTTCTCCTACACAAATGTTCCCTCTTGCATACAAAAAAATTATCACCTACAGCATGTTAAGAGACAAAGATTATTCCTAAATAAAACTGTGTTTGGTTTTATGCATTTTAATAATTAAGAGGAGACGCTTTCAACGTTAAAAATGTATATTATACTTTGACCTAGTCTACACTTGACACCAATTCCACTTCAGCTTGCATTCTTAAGGTCTCATATTAATCAGTCCTGTAAAACATTACTGATAATGCTTGCACAGAAAGAATAAAAATAGTTTTTGGAAATTAAAATGATCATTAGCATAAAATAGTAAAAAAAAAATCGTTTCTAACTATTACTATTTTGTGGATGTGCATTTCAGGAGTTATGTCTTTAACAGGATAATTAAATAGCTTTAACAAACAAAGTTGGAGCCCACCTTGACAGCAGTGCTGTTCAAGTGTCTGAAAAAAATTATAGTGCGGCAAGATGACCACAGAAGCCACGTTCTTAATACGGCCACGATTTCTTTCGCTCGTTTTCTTTTATATAATAATTATGACCTCTAACTCACATGTTCTCAATTTAGTCATATCACATTTTTACCTTCACCACAAAGTTCAGTCCCCAAATCCAGCAATGCTGTCCTGCAACTGAAAGGCATGAACATTGTACAGTCTTATAGAAATAACCAACACTAAACACCTATCAAATTTCTTGCACAAGAATGACTTTACATTTTTGAATACATTATTGAAGTTCCTATTACATACAGAAAAGAAAAACTAAGATTAATAATACTTAGAATTGCAAAGTTCTTTTTTTTATAACGAACGTACAGTGTGCGTGTAGAGTGTAGCATGCATGTACTGTATGGCACTATGGAGTAGAAGGAAGGAGTACTTAGAAGTACTTTGGAAAAATACTGGCAGTTTCTCTACAAAACGCATTAGTACTCTTCAGCTGATGTTCCTTAACCTCCACACATACATCAGCAGTGCGTAACAACTGCAGAGAGAATCTGGGAAACTATACATTTTAAATCCTAAATACATTTTCTGCTCTGATCCATAGATTTATATTGTTATGATTAAATCCACAGTCCCATACAGAAACACAACTAGTCCACACTGCTTGGAAAGAATTGCCAATAGATCACAAGAAATTGAGCATGAATGCGCTTTAAATAATTATTTAAACAAGATTGCAATTGAAGTTTCCCTTTATTAACTCAGAAAGAGAAACTACATTACAAAGAAATGCATTAAAAACAACATTAAAATAACTTCTGCCATCACATGTTGTCATTCAGGTCTCTGGGTTCCAGTGTTCCCTCTACTGTAGCTGGCAGCATCAGTACAACCTAAATCAGCAGAAGGAATGCAATAACCCATAATTTAGGTGTGAGCGATGTCAGCAGCTGTTAGAGAAAAACAGCAACCCTTCAGGCTTTGCTCATGTGAGGAAAAAGCCTTTCAATTAACATTTAAAATTAAAAGCTGCAGCATTATTTAATTAAAATAATGTGGCTATTTGGCTCCACTCTGGCTATAGTTTGTTAAAAGTCCTCTCCTTGAAGTAGTCAGCGGCCTTAGTTCATATGCATCCTTCTCATGGCATAAGGAGAAGGCAGAAGCATTTAAAACACAATGAGATACAAACCTCACAATCGGCAGGAAGATCCAGTATTTTCAAAGTCTTTTGGGAGGCCTCAAATTATTTTCAACTCATTAACTTGAAATTAGATCCCCAACTGGCAATTCTTAAGATTACTCGTGTCAGGAAAAGCCTTTTTCAGGTAATTGTAATTCTCACTGTTCAAGACAAGTTTATCAAAACATTTGCAGCCAGCGAAGACCAGACTTGAAAATAAATAGTTCAATTTGTTTCAGAAATGGTATATAAATGGTAAATAAAATATACTTGCCATTTTTGGGGGGGGGGGAACAAAACAAAAAACAAAACAAGAAAAAACAAACCATCAATACTGTCAAACTTAATAATACCTCAAGTAGTCAACCGAAGGATTAACAAACCGAATTTTAGTTTCAGGACAGACCTCCATTGGTGAAAATCTGGTTTGCATTTGGTCAAGTTGGAAGGTTTTTAAAAAAATCAGAATATGTACATCTACTCTATTTTTTCCGTTAGTAAGTCCTTAACTAACTTGTCAAAAACGTAATAGAATTTTAGATCACGCTGGCATAACTTTATTCTTTTTCAATGCCTGATCTTGAGATGTGAAACATGAAAACACACATTTATAAAGCACAAGGTTATTGAAACGTGTAAGTGGCAGACCCTCTCTAGCTACTCAATTTATACACTTAATAGTGCGTCAAAGTGAATCCTGCACATACATTAGCTTTCAAAGTTTGTGTAAGTAGTCAAATCAAAACCTGAAACACTTCAACAGGTATCTCCTTAGTAAGTACAAACTTCAACATTCAACTCAAAGTTTTGCTTCAATTAAAATAAAAAAATATTGAAAAAAAAAGGTCACTGTCATCATTCCCCGTCTCTCCTCTCCCTCAGAAAACTTACTAATGCAAATTCCCAAAATAACCACTCTCAGCCAGAAGAAAAGCCTGGGAATTGCTACCTAAAGAGCATTAAGTTTTAGAGGGCAATAAGCATTTAAACCAGGAATGAGTGGAAACCATGATGAAGCCTTAATTATAACATTTTTGTTAATAAAAATAGATTTGCTCTAGAGAACAAAAGTCTGTTTCCATTTTTGACATCATTTTCCCATGAGATCTTGAGGAAGTTCTAAAGGCCAAACCACTCAGTAGGAACCAGCAATTCCAGATGTCACGTTCTGGTACCCGTCAGAGACTTCTTCAGCCTGATTGCCAGAAGGGCTAGTTTGTTTTCTGTTTAGGTTCACTCTGTGTTATGAAAGCAATTTTTAAAAGCCCGGAATTTTCAGGAGAGACATTCTAGCACAGAGAAATCTAAAATTTGTGTCTACATTTCACAATACAGGTCTAAATATCTCAATTTCCCACCCTTGGAAAATGGCCTTTGTGCTAAAAGACTACAGTATTGAGCTTGACCAGAAAAACGTGTATAACAATCCAAGAGACAGATCTTTATTGCCATTCACTTATTTTTAGATTTTTTTTCTTGGAACTCTTTCACACGGAGGAGTGGCTGTTGAATACTGTGATTAATCTATGGTGAATAATTCCATTAGTCAATCAACCAAGCAAGAATATAAAAGCAAAGCAGACTGAGTCTTGTTTTTTCAGTCAGAATGATCAAATAAGCTGTTACTGAGTCAGGATGCAAAAATCCCTATCATACTTAGAAGGTTAAAGTTAGTTGAATTATCTTATTGCCAAGAATTCGCCGCTTCTCTTTTTTTTTTTTTTTTAAATCATTAGCCTTTTAAACCTAGAATATTTTGATAAGTAAGCAAGGATCAACTGCTACTGTGTTACAGCACAGATTAATTCTGTCAAAAAAGCTGCATGCTTGATTCACACTCCTTAGACGCTAAATAAAAAATTTTAAAATACATATTATTACCTTATTTAAGGTTATCATCTCATATAATTTTTAAAAGCTAACTAGACCCAAACATTTAATAGATATGGATGATAGTAATAATGAAAGACAGGAATTGGAACTGCCCAAATTCCTCAAATGTTAGGTTATTTAAGAACACTTAAAATAAAAACTTTATTAAAAATATGGAAAGTTTTTTCCCTCTTCACTACTTACATGGCTTACAGAATTCATAACATTGGTATAATTTTTATTTTGAGCAGCTGTAATTGTCTGGCTATTAGCTCTGCTTTTTTTTTTTTTTGTCTTTTTTTTTTAAAAAAAAAAAAACCACATGAATACCAAAGCCTGTTACTAATCTGCTATTTTGTACACTTGGTGACTGAAAAGAAGCAACATTTGTCTAATATGACACATCTGTTATAAACTCTTGAGATTAACATTTTACTGTGAACTGATAATCAACTGGATTTATATTTTACTTAAATTTCTTTGGCCTAACCACTATTCCTCCAACAACAGAAACTATTCTATTCCATTGTTTCTATTTTCTTTAATATTAACCTTAGCAGTACATATTGCTAATGGTTGCTACATACATACCATAAAATAACAATATATGCAGCAGGTTCATATGAAAGCATCTATACCTATCTCAGCTTCAGCATGTAAACAATATTGCTTGTTCTTTCCCTACCCTTTGTTCAAAAGTTGTAAGTAAATTCAGTGTGTCACACAGTCACAATTTACAACTGATCTTGCAATGAGCTGCCTATGAATGATCCAAGTATGGATTCAAAGTTAATTCTGGCTCTCTGGAGATGCAGGGTCGGCCTCTGTGGGGCTGCTATTAGATTATGGACAATTCTGGGCAGTATTTTGCCTGTGGTCATCTGTAATTAATTTCATGATGCAATGTTGGGGGAGTGAACTGTGGCATCAGTCCCTCAATGAACTGTCTGCATAGAAGTATCACTGAACAGAGGCTGAAAACATGAAGAAAAATTAAATACCATAATACACAGTCACACGGGTGTTACTGTGCAATTATCAGCACCCACGTAAAGTGTCATGGGATCTCTGAAGCCCATTTCAAGACAGTTCTGGAGCACATTGACAAACCAAGTCAGGAATCCTGAGAAATGCTAGACAAGCTCTAGCTAGAGACGAACAGCTGAGGCTCTAACTAGTAGATTAGTCCTCCTCTCTAACAAGCACTGAATTAAGTATGCCGATTTAGTTTTCACAGACATACATATCATTTAAGCTTTAAAGTAGTTCTCTGTGGAAAGTGGTTAAGATTCTCTCCAAAATATCACTAAACGACAGAATCGCAAACAACCAACCCAATAGTGAAAAGAAAACAAGGAGGTATTTTCAGATGTACATCTAGTGCAGTAACTCCGGATAACCAAAGGAGCCCAATTACAAATACTTACAGCTATTCCTCTCCAGTTGTAGATTCAACAGCACTAAATGCACTTGAAGTAAAACATAAGCTTACAAAGACCATGTATTAATACTCTTGTTAGTAAGGCTTAGGAAAACATTGTTTGACATTCTGTTTCTATACAATAGCACTAGGGTTTTTTTGTTATAAATGGCAGAACGTATAATACTAAAATTTCAAGAACTTATGCAGATGCATCTGTTAGTAAAGAAAGCACTACCTCTAACCTTGCATCACACTACCTCTAACCTTGCATCAGATCAGATATGCAGTAGTGCCCCTGGCAGTGGCAAACTGCCACTGAGCACATAATTCGGTGTGTAATCTTAGTGGCAACTACGCATTTAAACAGTTATCGCAGTATAACCAGAAAAACTAAAAACATATGTGAAGGGCATCTATCTTCTACATCCCCATCTAACCTCTACCTCTTACTTTAAAGTGGTGCAGGCTATTCTGTTCTTGGTGCTGGTTTGTCAACGCACGCTAGGTCATTTTTTCTTCTCGCAGCTACGCCCACTATCCTTTTAGGAGCCATTAGAATAACTTGCTGTAGCTGTAGTAGTAGAGCCATTACACTGCTCGTAGCAGTCAGATCACTTCTGATAGCTCAACAAAAAGGAAAATATGACCAGGGCTGAAAAAATAACATGAAACAGAGAAGATAAAAAGAGTATTACTCAAAAGCAGAAGGCTTTAAGATTAGACACATTCTCCTGCGCAGCTTTCCAGCCCAATGGTCACCACAGTTCTTAGCAGCAGGTAAAGCACAGAAATGGGACATCTAGTCTCGAAGTTGTATGCAGTCCTTCTAGTATCCCAGTAATGGATGGAATTATATCTATACTGCAGGCAGGAATTAAATTATATTTTTTTAGTATATCCTTAAAAAAAAAAAAAAATTATTTTCTGGCTTGGAAATGTTCCCTCAAGATTTTTCTTTTTTTTAAATAAACTTTCCAGTCTGCTTTTGCATGTGTACAGGCAAAACGTGAGCAAATGAAAATATTACAAAACCTCAGGCATAACATCCAAAAGTATTGACATTTATTTTTCATCTGGCCTGTGAAATACCACCTTGTATACACACTTTCCCGTATCCATCATTTGCTTTCTCGTATATTTGATACTGTTGCTAGAAGTTTATGAAATATAGTATTATAAACTCAAACACCAGCAGCATTCATTTTTAACTGGAACAGTATCTGCAATCAATAAATTCGTGAAAAAGAATGCTATGTGATCCCCTCGATTATCAGACCTTTTGGATTAGATCAGTTTTAAAATTATAAACTAGGGGGCTTATTTTCACAGCTGGGTTTGCCTTATATTCTATCATCTACCTCGGGAGTGCAGTAGAGCCCCGCAGGAGGCATCTCTATAAAGCATGTATGTTACTCTGGGAGCAAGACTTTCAAAAGGAACAAAACTCTGTAGACTGGACAAACCTGGGGGGGAGGTGTAGGAAAAAAAGTTGCTTCCTTGCTCTAATACAAAAAGTACCAATTAATTCTACTGTGCTACTCCTGAACACCACACAATGAACAGTGAATTGTATTCAGAGGATTTATATTACTGCCAATTTTTTCTGCCTTTAGCCGAGAAGCAAAACTGGAATAAGGAATTTAAAATTTCTTAGTCAACATTTAAAGCTGTTGCCATTGTCAAGCTGATAAAGCTAATTTGTTTTATTATTACTAACCTGCCAGACCCCAGCTGTTGTCTTAGTCAAAACCTGAGTTTTCCAATAACTAGGAACTGCAGCTGCTGAGAATGGGTCACCAGGGATTTGAACCACCACAAACATTACTCATCTGGTCCTGCCCTGATCAGACTTCTTTGGCCAAAAGGCAGGGTCAGGCCTGCCTGAGATTTGAGACACACAAAGTAAAGCTTTTTTTTCCCCCCAATCTTCAGAAAAATAAGATTTCTCATTCAGTCTTTGAAAAGTTATCCATGATTCTCACCTAACGTGCATCCAATCTGGCAAGGCCTACTTTTTGTGGATACTCTGCACTAATTAGCTCTTGAAAAAAAGATCATGAATTATAACTGACGATACCCACCAAGTTACTGCTCCCATCTATCATTCTGTCAGTGCCAAAAACTCAAAACCAATGAAGTATTATTTATTTCAAATACCTTTATTTAAAACAATTGAGACCCATAAGTTTCCACACTATGTATTTGCCAGCTGCATGTAACAGGTGTAACCATAAACATGAGAAAACGCTGCATTTTGATGGGCAAACAGCCAAAGCGCTGCCTGATTTAAACATCTCAAACTGGAATTATTTTTGTTTAACAAATGCTGTCACAGGAAGTACCTTCAACAGAGTCCCAGAACTTATGGGAAATTACTATTTAATGTTTAACATTTCGCTGATATTTATTGTTGTTTTTACTCTCATATATTAGTTTCAGATGGGAATCCTCGCCAAAAAAACCCTAACTTTCCATTCCTCCAACTCTTATTAACTGTTTCTGTTTGGATATCCGACATCACACATCCTAATTTCTTCCTTTCCTTTCAACAAGTTTCTCTCCAAAAACATAATCAAGCTGTCCTGCTCCCCAAGCTCTGTGGCTCTCTACTGCTTGTCCTTCCTCCTCCATATTTTCTTTCCTGTTATTCTGGCTTTGACTCCAGAATACCACTTTCCTTGCATTTTTCTACCATTTCTGCATTGTACAGCATAGTAAACTCTCCTGCAAAGTAGAAGGACTTGCTAATGGGCAACTATTTAATTGGAGAAGTCAATGAAGCTTGTTCAAACTCTCTGAACACAGAAGTGTTTTAATGACAGAGACAGTATAAATAGGTATTTTCCCCGTGGCTCTTGAGATACACGTACATGCATTGTTCATAGTACAGACTAAAGACCACCCAACAACCAGAGCCTGCTTCCTGCAGAGGAGCGAGGAAGAGCTCCTCCCCAGACGGAGCACACTGAGCTGAGTTTAGCAGAGTACAAGCCCATTGTTCAGAAAACAAACACGCTTACATGCAAAGTCACACTTTGTTTCTTAACAAATGGACTGAGCCCTCGGTTTTCATCTTAGCGATTTCAATATTCAACAGCACGCTAGCCTTTATTATTACGCTAAGCTCCTGCTTCCTTACAGACACAGGAGAAAGCGAGCCATGCACTGGCCAAACCAGTTCCAACCAGTTCAGTTGGAGACCTTTTCTCTTCAGCATTACCAGGCTTTCCATGTTCAAAAGCTGCATGACTACAAGCTGATACCATCCTTTGCACCTCCAAGATTTTCAGGTTTGATGGAAGAAATAACAAATTATTCATTCATCTCCACACAAAAGTAGACAATCGTCAGTGACGGAAGTGACAAGTCAGTCGAGTGAGTAGGCAAGCCACATCTTGTCCAGAGGCAGGGGGAAGAAAAGGGTACAGGGACAGAAATCTCTTTTGGAGTGAAAAAGTTTGAAGTTTATTTGCCTCCCACATTTTTTAAAGTTGAAGTGGAAAAACATGAACAAGCAAACCTTGAACAGCAAATTTTAAAATACACCTTTTACTGACCTTGTAGCAACTGAAAAATTTATGAATTCCAAAGCCATTGAATTGCCTCCTGCAAACAACAAGAACTGAACACTCTTCAGGCAAAAAACCTGTCAGTCACAAATGAATCAGTGAGGCATGCTTATTAGCAAAGGTTTCTCACTTTAAGTCCCACAGTCTCTACAAGCACTGCCAACATTTTTAATCCTAGAAAAGCGGATAATTCATCCCATTCAGCTGACCAGCTCTACCTTTCTCCCCCAAAGGGGCTAACACCTTCCCTCTCCCCATAAAGCTAGCCAACCTCTCTCGAGGAGAGGCTGAGGCCATGAATGGAGTTACTCAGCAATAGCTCTTTTCTGCTCACACGGAAGACTGACCTTTCCATCCACCAAGATCTGGCTGGCTCTATGGTTTTTTTCTTCCCTTTCACTAGCTTTCTCCCCATAGCACTTCACTTGGCCCTTCTTTTGTCTTTGTATCTTCTGGTGGTCTGCAAATACCTGCCAAAACCTGTCATCAGTTGCAGTGCTTATAGTTCGGGATGTGTCCACCGACTTTGCTGCTGAGGGCTAACCACCACTGACACTAATCTTTGGCTTCCTCACAGCTACCAAACTTTGGAACTTTTTTTAAAATATTACTTTTTTTTTTTTTAAAAAAAAAAAAAAAAGACTTTAAATGAGACATTTCTTTTAAATTCACAGAAGTAACTTAGAGAAGCTTTAACTAGAGAAGCTTTTGGAAAGAAAACGCAGACAGACAGCATGCATTTATTTCAGCTAATAGGCTTTTGTAGCCTCTTTTCATCAGTGGGAGATGTGTTAATTTAAAGCCAAGAAACCAACCAACCAAAGGCTGAAAGGATTTCAAATACAGTTATGATTGCCCACTCGGGCAACAAACGTATAGCAAGCAAAAAACAGCCCTGAATTTTGATATACGAAAGCTTTCCCCCCTCCTTAGCACTCATTTTCCATCATTTTTCCCTCAACAGGCCAGCCCTGCCCATTCGGTGCTGCTCACGAGCCCTGGCTCCTAAGGACTTTTTCCTCAGCCATTTCTCCTTCTTTTTTTTTTTTTTTTTTTTTTTTTTTTTGGTCATCTTGCTTATGGGTCCAGGTGTCACTTTCCGGTCCCCTCTGACACGCTGCTTTACACCTCCCTGGTGGATCAGGGGTTGAGGACATGAACGCCGCACGCCCTATCGGGGCTGGCACCACACTCAGCTCACTTAGCTGGCAGCAAGGACAAGGGATGGGGTGGAGCAGCAGTGTGGAGCAGTGAGCGCCCTGCCCCTTGCCTGCTGACGGGCAGCGCTGGTGAGCCGCTCCACCTGCCTCCAACCCACCATCACTCAGGAAGCTTTCGCTGTGGGCCTTCGCGAAGCATCTGCAGCCTAAGGCTCACCCATGCAGGATGACCCAGCACCACCACCCCTGTGGCCCATCACAGACACTGGAGGGAGGGAAACCTGAAGCAAAGCACTACTAGAAGATTCCAGGGGTATCGAAAGTGCTCTTTACGCATGTTAACAGCACTGCCAGAGGCACCCTATGGGGTGCATATCCATGCTAGCATCACGCTAGGACACTATTCATACATCACAGGCTCAGAAGTTTGCTTCTGCAGTGAACCTTCTTATTTCCCCCACTCACGGCACCTCGGTTCCCATGGCGGAGCAGTCTCAGAGCACGTGCACGGAGCATCCCCTATAGGCTGAGCTACACGGGAAGATGCACTCCAGGAACTCCAGGGGTATTATAATGCACAGAACTGAATTAGAGCCAGGCCGAAGTAAACCTCACTAAAACACACAGGATCAATGTTGAATCCTTAGCACAAACTGTTTTCCCCTACAAATCCACTTCTCATCACAGTACTCGGCTTCTTTTCCACATCTCCTTTCCTGCAACACATATCCCCTCCACTGCCCCATTTCTGTGGTTATCACTACGTACTGTCCTGGAAAGGGCTAGACTCCCAGGCACTTCATTGCGTTACTTCTGAACACCGCAATTCCCGTTCTTCTTCAATATATTGGGAAACATTGCATATCACCAATAGCTTTTGCCTGAAAGAGCACTTTGTCTCTAACACAAAAAGGACTGACACAATAATGTGGATAGTGAATGGAAACAAGATTGCAGACAGAGTTACCTCTCAAGCTAACAGAATAACAGTCCATTTGCTCCAGGTGTTATACAAGTCCTCAGAGAACCACATGCTAGGCACTCCTCTCGGTACACTGGGTCACACACCAGGGGAGGATAAGTGCATTTTTAACTAGTTATACTGCAACACACTCACATCCACTCCACGTTACAGGAATAGTCAGTCTGTTGACCTGCAGAGTTTGGCACACCGCCTTCTCAGGCAGGAAGGCAGTGACTACATGCTGCCCTGCAACTTGAGATCAGGGATACAAATGCCACAACACGGGAGTGTAAAGCGGAGGCAAGAAGAAAGAATGAACTCTGCATTTGCCCCATTAGACTTAAGCAAGTCCAGAAACACCCTGTGCAAGTTACAGCTGCTGCAGGAGTCTAGAGGAGAAAACACCCAGGCTCCACAGCGTCCACACCTTCAGCCCAGTTTCTGTCTGACTGGCCAGATCAGCAGCCTCTCTGCTTTTGTCCCTCAATAACTTCTGGGCTTATGAGCCAATTTCAACTATAACCAACACAGGACAACCGTTATCCAGGGATAATTACATTCCTGAAAGTTTTATGGCCAGTGGCAGCTGGATAAACTGGCATGCCCATGGTTAAAAAAGGTGCAGATTTCCTCTTGCCTGGCCAGGATTTAGTCAATCAGCACACTGGCATACCATCAGTCATGTCACATGCTACATCTTCTCCACATGGCCGTTAGGGGACATGGGAGGAACAGTATTTGGGGACACAGGCCAAAAGCATTACAGTGGGGAAGAGGCACCTCTAGAGATACTAAGTTCAGAACGTGTAATTCAGCTCCACGTGAAACAACTTTGGTTTTGCATTATTTCCAAAAGGAATGAGCAAATTACATAATCAATATATGTGCAAACATGCACATGTATGTGAGAAAATGTTAAGTTCTGTTCATTTGCAACTAAAAATATTCATCTTCTTCAGGGATTTAATCTGTTTGAGATCACCATAGAATACTTGTATGATCAGCCCCATGGAAAAGAGGGGGCCTGGACTGCACTGAGAAAAAGTCTGCAGTGTGGGCTAAATCCTCACAACTCACAAGGGCATCTACAGAGGGGGACCAGCTACTAGACAAAACCAGAGGAAAAAAAGCTTTATTAGTCCCACTGTTCTGTCTCATGGGGCTACTTAATCACTTGTTCTCTCACTCAAGAGCCAACCAACCCTAGCTTCGCCCAGCCTCAGGCTAGCTCAACAGATAATGTGATCTGGCATACGTCAGCATCTCCAGAGCACCCCTTCCTCTTCTCTCAACTATTCACTCCTCTCCCCACCAACAGTCTTCCCTGTTGCTCTGGGGCACATCAACACACTCCCTCCTTGGGGAAACATTTTGCCTTGCCCTCCCTTGAGCTGGCAAGGAGATCTCAGAAATGCCAGCATCGACTCTTTTAGCAGCAGTGTTGGCATATGCTGGCTTTAAGTATTTGTTAGACTGCCCTAAAACATCAAAGCACAAGGTCTCAGCGGTCCAGCTGCTGTCTAGCTTTTTTTCCTCTTCTTATTGTCTTCACAGAGCTTAATGAACACAAGCAGGCATCACACCTAGTTATTATTACTATAATTACTGCTAAATCATTAGGCAATTTATCAAAGTAAAAATAAAATCTACAGTTAATAAATTTTCCAAAATGGATGCCTGGGATAACAATGTCTGTCTTTATAATTAAGACTGCCCAACACTATTCGTTAAAATCATCACTTCATAAACCACAGACTTTAAATAAAGGTTTTCCGTCACTGGTTTTAATTCAGTGGAACTTACATTGAACACAAAAATGAAAACAGCAAAGAATTATTTCAGAAAACAGTGATAAAAAAATGTACCCATTTGCCCACATTCGGTAAACTCTACTCATTTGCACATTTGCCTAATTAGTTCTAGTGTCTCATGGGGTTAAAAACAGGAACAGGGATCACAACAGAAGTCAGAGTGATACATAGCTATGCATAAAGACTTCACCAAATATGGTTAAACAGTCACCAATGGATATTCTTAATTGACTATACTCAGAACTTCAACACTTGTCCCAGAAACTTCTTGATGTTCCACCTGCATTAAATGTGTTCCCAAAATGTGGTAAGTCTCAGGAAAAACATCCAGCTCCACAGAAATGACAGTAAAATTGGTAGCTCTGCATTTTATGATCATGTTATTTAGCCTCACAGCATGGTAGAACATGTTCTCTTTAAAATCCTCACTTTATAGCGGTCTGCTCAGCTTCCCCTCACGCTCGCTTGGGTTGAGGCTTCACTTCACAACTTTGTTAACAAACAATGCCACATGCTGCTAATTTAAGAAGCCCCATTTTACAAGTTGGATATCTGAGTATTTGTTACAATGGGAATATAATTAAATTTTGCTGATTCTTCAGTTTTCTTTTTTTTTATAAAAGGGAATTTAAGGAAAAAAAAACCACTATTTTATGTCATCATTTCTCACTCGTGCAGTGCCATTTCTCACTCGTGCAGTGCCAGAATTCACTTCAGGCTCATCATTCAAACCTAATCCCATTTTCCTATGCCTATGTGATATCATTATCATATTAATTACATGAGCATATACTACACTATCCTTATACTACACTATCCTAAAGACTGTTTTAGTGGGCACACAAAGCATACATTTCTTGTGGAAGGAGACAACTGTGTATGCTTATTAATCTCTATGAAAGTGTGATCTCAACACCTACCATGCAATAGTTAAACAACGCAAGGGGTGTTGAGTTATTACTTTCCCTTGATTTTTTTTAAACTACATTTAAAGAATGAAAAATTAAGATTTCAACAGAAATGCAAATCAATCAGATATGTGTCATAAACAGTTCCCAAATATTCCACTGTCTTTTTAAATTATTTACATGTAGTATTGATGTTATATACAGCACTGTTAAACACAGCAGTCCTCCTTCTGTCTGAAAGGTTTATAGCTGTATGCTTCCAAATTTCTACCGGAAGAAACATCACCTAAAAGCAACCATTCTATCCCAGGTGAAGCTTGCAGATCTTGTTAGGAGGGCGGGCACCTGAGCTTTATACCTTTTCAGAATTAGAAAGTACACAAAGTATATAAATCACCAAGACTACATTACAAGTTAATTATCATTACACTATAATGATTTACATATGTATGCATTACAGCATCATTCCTGCAAACTCCTTACAATAGTCAATCTGCTTCAAAAATCAGCATGTGCAAAACAGACAAGACCTGAAGTTAGACTGAATTGAGGATCTATCATCTTCAGGTAACCTAACCTCCCTCCCGCCCCCTCCCCAGCCCCCCAGTTAAAAACAGTCTTATGGTGGGAAGAGGCTTAGATAATAACCTAACATTTCAGTGACTATTCCTTTTCTAACAGCTTGCAGAGAAAGAACATTTATATTGTGCTTACATTTATTTTCATGATAATGGTCAAGTGCAGCTCTATATTCTGCACTTGAAAGCAAAAATTGCTTTGCCTTGGGAATGGCTTAAGAATACCAAATAAAACATGGGCTCTAGAGAAACGGACATTAAACAAGATCAAGCATATATTTTATATGTTGGTATGTACAAAATATAACGCTGACAAACCTGGATGAGAAAATAAACAAACACATGCCCAGCCAGACTCCTTCATCACCACCAATCATTTCAGCATAGTTTAAATCCTATTCAGGCTCTACTATAACATTTCAGAAAAAAAAAAATGGCAATTCGTAATAACTGTAGCAATTATTACAGCTGGGACATCATTCTCGGAAACAGATTCTTACAGTGCTGGTTTTTCCAAAACACAAAATCCACACCTTGGAAGTAGGATTCAACATATGTCTATAGTGCACAAATCTTACGTGTGACTATAAAGATAACAGAAACAGGTGGGTTGATGGTTCAATTCATCTCAAGAGGACATGTAAAGCCAGTCACAAACTCTGCGTGGTTTATATCTGTTATATGCACAAGTATGTCCACTTAACAGTGTTGCATCGCATTCGTTTCTTCACACGAGTACACTCATGAACTCCACTCTGCTATTTTTCCAGCTAACAGCCTACAACCTTGTGCAACAAACCACATCTGTGACCACTGCCATATCTGTTTTTTTAACATGCTCTCAATGTATGCAAACAGCAGAGACGGAACTATAATAAAAAGTACCAACACAGTATCAATGTAAGTGACATTACGCAAAAGAGTAATTAATAAAATCACCTTATCTGTGGTTAAAACATTGCTGCCAGTGTCCTCTATGTGAGCTACATGGCACTACTAAAATTCAAAAATGCCTAGCTAGTTAACTTAAATTGTTGAGTCAAAGGCAGCCTTGGATAACTTAGCTGAGACTGGTATAGGTACAGCATTTATCACACAAAAGTTTGTACAGTTTACTTCCTAAAGCAACTTCACATCAGAATCTCTGGATATGAAAAACAACTAATAAACTGCTAATGTTGCCACAGCAGCATTGACAATGCTTGGCTTAAAAGAACACAAGAAAACAAAAAACAACAACAAAAACCCCAACACACACACATACACACTCATTCCCTAATGTTACGAGCACCAAACACTTAATATAAATATGTCAGTGTACACAATACTTCCTGAATGCTCTACTGAATTACTCCAAGAAAAAGTGAGATAACACCAAACTTTAATATGTTTCTGTCAGTGCAGTGCTTGCACTACAAAAGATTATAGTGTGTTAGTAATGAAATACATAAAATTGCAAGATAGAATAGTGATTTGTTATCAGTCAATAAAATCCTTGCAAATAACTGTGACCATGGTTACATAAAACATCAGCATTAGGAGAACACGCTGCACCTGCTGAAGGTAAAACCAGTGATTTACTGAGAACAGAAAAAGAGAAAAACAGTATTTAGGAGTAGAATCAATTACAATGCACGTATGATTTTTTACATTTTGTCTTATTTGGCATTCCAACAAACGTAAAAAAAAGACGTCTCATCAAAACACAAATTATTAAGTCCCATCAAGATAGCTAGCACCATCCTATGAACATCTCCCCATGCCATGCAGAGAGAAGTAAGAATGGTCCCAGTGCATCAGACCTGGAAGTAACCATCACAGGATTCGTTCCAGCTCCTGGGAGTCAGGGAAAGCTTCACTATAAACTTCAGCAAGAGTAAGGTACAGCTCATGCTTGTTATAATAGTGGTTCTGTGCTTCAATGCTGAAACATGCACTTTCTTAACAGCAAATATAAATTCCTGTTAGACTTACAATGTTACACTGATCAGTGGCATAAGATATCAAATCAGACTGGTCTTAACACAAATAGGAATCTAATTAAAATGGTATCAGCATAGCCCTCAGCAGAGGATGCGATGTTCAGTTTTATTTATTTTTGCAAATATTTTTCCTATGGCCTACCGGTGACACTGTGCACTGCCAAATGGGAAGTGAAGTTTGAAGCTCGAAATTGGCCTTTTGCTTTTCTGCTTGGGAACACGAAAGCAGTAGCTCCTGGTATGTGATCCAGCTACGCACCACCTCAAACACTCACTTCTCTTCCAATGGCTGCTTTAAGAACCAGGCAAGCTTTGGATGATTCTCATTTAGCTTACCTAGCCAGAAATGGCACTAAAACAAAGATGAGAGAATGCAAAGTGAACCTTATTTATACTGACAAAGGACAGTCTGAAGATTAACAGAAAAGACCTATTCAAAATTAAATCACGCCACTGGAAACTGAGAACAAGCCCACTGGAATTATTCTGTACGTGACAAGTAGCAGCTCAGAATCGGGATCACACAGTTCATGAACATGTGTGTTCTTCAGACCTTTCTGATTAAGGTTATTTCATTTTTAACCAGGTTAGACAGTCAGAAAAGGGGGCATAAGTTTGTCCATTAGCCATTACAAGGCTAGGAAAAAAATGCACTTGGCTAGATACAGGAGAACAAGGGGGGGGGGGGGGGGGGAGAAAACCACAACAAAAAAACTCCAAAAACCAACATTCACAAATTTTGTCAAGAAAACTCTCATTATATGGTTTAAATTAGGATTCTTCTATCAGATTCAATATTGATATAAATACAAAAAGAACACGCAATAAAGGATTAGTAGTTCAGTCTACAAAATCAGTTATAAACCAGAAAGAACATTGAGTGGCACACCATTATTTAAGCGTGGGGAAGAATGTAATATTCCTCTCTTGTCATTTGTGTTTTGAAAGTATATTGGATTTTTTTTTTTTTTTTACTTCCTACTTCATGGCATTTCATAACCACACTTACTCGAACTTTCCATAACTACATCTGGCACAGTGCATAATGCTGTTCTCGGTGAAATAAAAATTCTGATTTTCTTTGCAAGTAGGCTCAGTTCAGCAGGATCAAATTTATAACATTAATAAATCACCAAAACCCAAGATAGCATCTCAAAACAGTGTAATATATAAGCCTTAGCTATGTTTTACAAACACATTAATCACGAACAGATTGAATAGGCCCATGGTAAAGTGATCCTTCATCCGCATCCATCTGATTTCTTTTCAATAGCTGATGAAATATTCTTAAAGCAATATTCTACACTATTTCCATCATGCTTTGCCAAAGCTCTTCAACAGACCCTGGCTTTCAGAAGACATTTTTCAGATGCTTACAGATGCAAGCAAAATGTCAGTCAATGCATGACATACACCTTGGGTCCCCCCTTCTGCCACCACCATAAAGGCTTCTTGTGGCACTGCTGAATTTTCAAAGCAGAGCGAGCTGCAAATCACATCTGTGCCTACGTTAGCACATAGCACAGCCTGCCAGGAGTGGATTTCCAGACCAAAGCAGGTGATTACTAGGACCCAGCATTCATACTTTTAATGGTTTGGTGGGTTTTATTTCAGACTAGATCTTATCTGGTCCTATGCACCAAACCTGCTTCATTGGGTAGAATGCTGTAGCTCAGATGCCAGTTTTGTTTTGTCTGGAAAGAATCCAGTTAATGGATGGATGCTCTGTGGGACCATTTTCTGATGTGAACCAGGAACTAACGAGGACAGTTAGAACAGCCACCCTGAAAGCACACTTCTGACTTGAACACACTGATGTAGACATGCTCCCAGTCACACTTTTCTCCACTTAACGTTAAATCTTGATGTCAACTAAGGAAGAACAACCCAGCAGGTGGAGGCTTTAGCAATGGGCAATCTAGTGTCCTGTCACCATAAAACAGGCAGAACCGAGCCTTTAATAGGAGAAAATTGTCAGTGGTTCTTCATAACCTGACCATATAAACCTGCCCCAAACCCCTGCCCTTCTCTCCGCTTGATCATAACCCTTCCTTAGGCCTCGGCTGAAACCGCTTCCTCCATGGCCCAATCCTTACCCTTTCTCACTCAGCCCACGGCCTGAATTGCTCTTCCTCAGCACCCTCCCCACTGACTTCGTTCCTTTTCTCCTTAAACTAGCTGAAAGCAGAGTAGACATTCCGGGTGATGTCTCCTCTGAGCTTCCTACCAATCTGTACACCCATCTAACTCTCATTCTTTCAAACCAAAACTGAGGCTCCAGCAGACCTGCACGCACAGCCCTGAAGACAGCAAGGCTGAATGAACAGATGAGGAAGAGGAGAGTCAGCCTGTGGCAGCCTGGAAAGGAAACAGGTCTCAAGCTATCTGAAATGTAATGAAAACGAAAACCTTGCATGAGTTCATCAGTCAGGGAATAGTATTACACTTGAGTCAGGAGATCATCAGAAGGAAGACAAAGTGATCTAACAAGATACAAGGGCAGAGGGAAATTGACTCCAGAGAGTAAAGTTGCCTGGGACAGAATGAAAACAAATCTTGGAAAGTACTACAGGCAATGCAGAAACATACGAAAAAGTGAGAAAAAAAAATATATAGGACAAATACAGATAATTCATATGGCTAATTTTTTCATTAGAAAAATCTAAAATACTATTTTGCTATTCTTTAACAAGTACTTCTCACTAACATGTCACAAAATTTTCAATTTAATGCTATATAAACTTATTGCAGAGCTTGGGCTGGAGGTGGATTGCAGCCAAGCTATTGCTCAGTAATGGTTAACACACCATTTAATTGGTCTACTTAATATAAACTATTAGTGCAATGTATGAAGAAAAGCATAACGTACACATTAAAAATCAGTGAAATGTAAAAATAAAACGAACATACACCTCATTTTTATTCATCTACGTTTTCATATTCATTCTCCTTGAAAAATGAAACTATAAAACTGTAAACTTCACCTCCAACAAACAGATTTGTGTAAAGAAGGAGGAAAGAAAAATATTTAATTTTATCTGGCTCAGTTGGGTTTTGTTAGCCGAACCTAACCTAACCCCAACTTTTCGCCTAGTGAAAAAGTGGTCCAATGTTTGCTATGGAACTACAAGCAGATACGGATTTTTTCAATAGGTGATCAGGTATTTCTGAAAGCAGGCAGCAGTAACAAGAAACTATTTTGCAGCACTAACTGTCTTTTGCTTTCAGCAAAAACTGTAATAGTAAAAACAGGAAAAGGCTTAAACTAGCTCAATATAGTAAGAAATACAAGAAAATGCAATAATAGTTTTCACAGCTGAAGATCTGTGCAAGGGTTCTAAGTCAACTCTGTAAGAGGAAAGCACCGTAAAAAGACCAGGAAACTGAAACACTCACTGCTAAGTTTAAAAGGCAAAACAGAAACGAACCATTTCTTTTTTCAATTAAAAAAAATCATCACAAAACAGATCAAAAGTCATTGTTGCTCAGAATACATATATAAAATCCTTAAAGAAGCAAAGCACTTTACCCACAGCATGGAAAAAAAAACCTCGAGGTTAAAAATTTAGGCCAGAAATGGTGAGTTCGAACCACCATTCGAAGATTGTTGACTGAAGAGAGTTAAGCTTATGGAATCCCACACATTTACAGACAGACTATGGAAACTGCATTATTTGATGTGCTGCCTGGTAACACAGTCAATCTGGGCACTGTTCCTTTATAACACTTAAAAAGCCCTGGTCTCAGATGCATGCTGCTCTCTTCCCCTATATCCATTTCTTCCTCCTCCTCTTGAAATTTCAATACTTTCAGTAGCCAAAGATATTTTTATAACCTTTGTTGACCCACTAAGACAACAAAAAACATTTAAAGCGATTTCCCTACTTTTGGGAAGACTCCTACCAAATGTCAAAAAGAGAGATCATTCAGTTTCAAGCATCTGTCAAATCTAAGCAATCTGCTGTACAATATTTTATTTCTGTGTAAGAAATTCAGCTGAAATTTTCAGATTTGCCTAAAGCAAATCAGCTGCTCTGTTCCTGCTACCCCTTAAAAGAAAATAAATCTTGCCTGCTTTCTCTTATATACCTTCTCCTTCCAAGTACAACAGGTAGGAGAAAAAAAAATAATAAAGCTGCTCTGGGCTTTAACATGCCGAAAAATGTCATCATCTTCAAGACTCAACACAACAACTCTAAGTGAGCCTCCAGAGCAATATAACAGTTTTAGGGAGGATTTCTGTTATTCAGTATACTGCATGATCTTCCCTAAGTCAGAAGTAAACCAATGTCCTAACCAGGGTGCCTGTGGGCTTGACAACACAAGGATTGGGACGAGTCCTACACACAGTCCCTTATCAGAAATCAAGGACTCTTTCTATGGTACCTATTCATCAGAAATCAATATCTCTGGAACAAAGATATTAAACATAAAATATTGTAACCAGTTGAAACTATATTAGTAGATACAACATAATCCTACAACCATGAGTTTGACTTATTCCCCCCGCTTCCTGTCCTCAGGTCTGTCATCTGATGAAACACACAGATAACGTCATTCCAACAATGGCTAAAAGCAGCTTATTTTGTGGTGGTTTAGGATCCATCTGAGAGAAAACTGTTTCACTGCTTCCCCTCACACATACTCTGTATTTCATAGTCTCCTTCAGTAAAAACAGGGGGTACCCCACATAAACCCCAAAATTCTTGAACGACTAGAAAATAACACCACAATTCTGCAGTCAGCTCAAGATTTGTCCAACTGTTCTTGGATCTCCTATGTGATAATCATAGAATCATAGAACCATTAAGGTTGGAAAAGACCTCTAAGATCATCGAGTCCAACCGTCAACCCAACACACCATGCCCACTACACCATGTCCCTAAGCGCCTCATCTACACCTCTTTTAAATACCTCCAGGGATGGTGACTCCACCACTTCCCTGGGCAGCCTGTTCCAAGGCCTGACCACTCTTTCAGTAAAGAAATTTCTCCTAATGTCCAATCTAAACCTCCCTTGGCGCAACTTGAGGCCATTTCCTCTCGTCCTATCGCTAGTTACCTGGCAGAAGAGACCAACCCCCACCTCACTACAACCTCCTTTCAGGGAGTTGTAGAGCGCGATGAGGTCTCCCCTCAGCCTCCTCTTCTCCAGGCTAAACAACCCCAGTTCCCTCAGCCGCTCCTCATAAGACTTGTGCTCCAGGCCCTTCACCAGCTTCCTTGCCCTTCTCTGGACACACTCCAACACCTCAATGTCCTTCTTGTAGTGAGGGGCCCAAAACTGAACACAGTATTCGAGATGCGGCCTCACTAGTGCCGAGTACAGGGGCGCGATCACCTCCTTGCTCCTGCTGGCCACACTATTCCTAATACAAGCCAGGATGCCGTTGGCCTTCTTGGCCACCTGAGCACACTGCTGGCTCATGTTCAGCCGGCTGTCAATCAGCACCCCCAGGTCCTTTTCCTCTGGGCAGCTTTCCAGCCACTCTTCCCCAAGCCTGTAGCGTTGCATGGGGTTGTGGTGACCCAAGTGCAGCACCCAGCACTTGGCCTTGTTGAACCTCATACAGTTGGCCTCAGTCCATGGATCCAGCCTGTCCAGGTCCCTCTGCAGAGCCTTCCTACCCTCCAGCAGATCAACACTCCCGCCCAACTTGGTGTCGTCTGCAAACTTACTGAGGGAGCACTCGATCCCCTCGTCCAGATCATTGATAAAGATATTGAACAGGACCGGCCCCAGTACTGAGCCCTGGGGAACACCGCTCGTGACCGGCCGCCAACTGGATTTAACTCCGTTCACCACAACTCTCTGGGCTCGGCCGTCCAGCCAGTTTTTCACTCAGCGAAGGGTACACCTGTCTAGGCCGTGAGCCGCCAGCTTCTCTAGGAGAATGCCATGGGAGACAGTGTCAAAGGCTTTACTGAAGTCCAGGTAGACCACATCCACAGCCTTTCCCTCATCCACTGGGGGGGGTCACCTGCTCATAGAAGGAGATTAGGTTGGTCAAGCAGGACCTGCCTTCTGTGAACCCGTGCTGGCTGGGCCTGATCCCCTGGTTGTCCCGGACATGGCTCGTGAGCGCCCTCAAAACAAACCGCTCCATGATCTTCCCCGGCACCGAGTTCAGGCTGACCAGCCTGTAGTTCCCCGGATCCTCCTTCCGGCCCTTCTTATAGACGGGCGTCACATTGGCGAGCCTCCAGTCATCCGGGATAATGATCAGCCTGATCCTCCAAATCATCAAGGAATACTATTAAAGGTCTTCATATAATGATAAACAAGCGTACTACTGAGCCACAGATAGTCAAAGACTGAAATAATCTTTCTGGCGTTTAACTTCACCTTAAATGTCTTCCTAGTTTTTAATCCAAAACTAAATAAAAAGGCAGTGAAAGCCTACAGGTCTAGTCTGCACCAGCATCAGCGTTGGTCCTTCTCAAAGCAAAGGCTGCCAAACAACTAGGGTAAGTGTAAACACACTTACGCGCTTAACATCCATAGCTGCAAGTCTCTAACACGCTTCCAGGATACAAACCTGAGCCCGTGCTGTTTTGAAGTGCATTGAAGCGAACAACCATCCATTATTTTAAGCTAGATCTCTGCTTATAAAACCTCCATTTTCCAAAATCCTGTAACATTCTATTCTTTCCTGAAAGATGACTGTTTTTACTCAGCCCAGCAAAAGATTTGTCCATATATGGACAACCCCGAAGACAACAAATGGCTCTTTTCCCAGTCTATTATCAAGCCAGGAAATTAGACTGCCTGAGGTACTCTGCCTTACTTACTCGGTCCAGAGCCGAGAGAGGAAACATTCATGAGTTCGTCAATCATCCAGTTTCACACGAAGGTGAACGGATGCTTTTCCTTTACAGCTTTAGCAGCAATCACCACCACCAATTATATAGAAGATTGAAGTCCTCACACAGCCGTGTGAGATAACAGAGCACTAATGATGACAGTCGAAGTTACAGGGTGGACAGCTGTGTCCCCTAGGGCTTGGCAGAGGGGAGAAAAAAAAAAATAATAATAATTAAAAAAAATAATTAGAAAAAACCCCAAACCACACATCAACAAAGTCAGCAACACTGAAAGAGTGGAAACAGGAAGAAAGCAAAATCCCTTGTCTGCTTTTTAGTAAAGCCTCAGACATTTCCTTGCCATTGTTAATATTTAAATCCAGTTCTATATAAACCTAAAGTCTGAAGAACACTATTGGTATGAAACACTTTGCCCTCTGATAGTCAGGTGTCTGTAAAGCTCTTTGGCCTTTCCACATTCAACTTGCAGTTGAACTCACTTTCTTTAGTAAGAAAACATATATACGAGGAATCTACACTCTGAATAGCTCTGAAAAATAGATTCAAGGTCCAAAGAGGGTAAGACTTCCTAAATGGCCAAGAAATACCATCCTCCTTTCATACTGGAAATCCTACAAAGAAACCCCTCTCACAGAGTCACCTCAGCTGCCTAGAAACTTAGTGGCAGGTCAGTCTTTGCCTTTTTAAGCTGCAAGAAAGGAAATGATTAAGGAAGCATTAAAACCTAAGTGCACCATAAAAGGCATCTACCAGAAAACTAGCTGCTATTTGCAATAAAGAACTTGCCTTAGTTACACGATAAAAAACCACCGCAGTCCCTATATCCTCCTAACGTATAGAGGAAAAGAATGTATCACAAGAAATATGAACAAAGGTTGATATTTCAGCTCCTCAGACTGGCAGAATTTCTTTCAGAAACTTGAGTAGGTGGGACTGCATCTCCTCAATGGAAAAATACGAACTGATGTGTCATAATTTATTTTTGTTTTGTTGGGATTTTTTAAATCTTCCTCTTCTGCCAGAAAATTCCTTATTGCCCCTTCCATTTCTTGATGTCTCAATTGTCTTTCCAGCCATGTTTATTTTCTGATTGGCAAGGAAACTATTAAATTCTATCTTGTTTTTTTTATAAGCTTTCTTGCTCTCTTCCGTTTTCCTCCTATTAACACATCCTGTGCACGTTAATCTTTCAAAGTACACTTTGCCATGTATCAAGCAGCCCTTTATGCTGCCAGCATTAGTCAAGACAATAAATAGCTGTAAAATGGCTACTTAAAGCAGTCACAGGATTGTAACTACTAGATATCCATTCCTGATATTTCTCAAAAAGATTATCTATAAAACCACCAGTTTCATTTGACAGCTTCTCTCTCTTGGTAAAGCTGTCAACATGGGGGCAGGTGTTTGGTCTTTAAGAGAAAAGTCTCTTCTGAAATGGAGTTGTGATGGGATAAAAAACAAACCAAAAAAACCCTCTTCCTGAAGATACTACAACTACTAAGAGGCTGAGGTAGGAATCAATTAACAAAACATACAAGAAGTTTTGGAAGGAGGAAAGGCCACTGAAAGCTCTCTCACCCTTTCAGCAGATAGCCCTAAGAGGGGAGGCAAAACCATCATCTCATCCCACCAGGAATCCCACCTCTGTATTTAGGAGGATAGGAACAGAGCAGTTTATGTTGTTAAAAATACTGTTACAAGCACTTGGTAGTACTCTATTTCCTTCCCTAGCTTCCACCAGCTGCCCACCTTCTACATGAATGATACATGGGAATTTGACAAAGGTACAATACATTGGTAAAGAAAAACATATTTACCATAAATCTAAATCTAAAACATGCATAACTTAAAATCAGCAAGGGAAGGGAGCAGGAGACTAAGTGAAACTACAACAGCTCTAGCAGTTCACAGCTTAACAACAGCATTTAAAAAGCAGTATTTCCCTTCATCCTTTTGACCATTAAATCAGTCAGATGAAGGGTTACTTCATCTGCCCAGCACAGTAGACCACTTCAAAATGCCACAGCACTAAAAAACAACTGCTGTCTATATACAATTATGTGAATACCAAAAGAAAAGCTGTAGAATGGTAAACCAGTTTACAATCATATTTTTGGACTCCAGTCTCCCAACCATAACCAACAGCACTGTTTCCTCACCACAGCCTCAGAAACAGCAACTACCATTTCTTTTCACAAAACCTGCTGATTTTCAAAGATGTCACAAGCCCATCTGTTGAGTCAAAGAAAGGAAAGTCTCTAACGTTTAAAAAAGAGTCAGGAAAATTAAGCTGAATTCAAGTCAAACGTCGCAAGTGCCTGAGTATGAACTATTGCTGTGAGCTGAGCTGGAAGGGTGAAAGGTCTTAAATACACTATAAACTAGCTACTCACTTCCTGAAATACAGCAGCTTCTTGCTTTCCACTTTCAAAGGAGAAAAACTCAGTTAAATACAATGAACTAAAACATATGAGTATGTCAGATATTCTGGTTTGGGCAGTTCCACTGTGTTTCCTTCAAAACCTAAAATGAAGTTAATTAAATTAATTATCCTTATCCAAATCATTATCCTAGCAGCTTTTTAGTGTGTGTGTTAGGGAGCTTTGATGGTCTGCTTCCACAAGTGTCCCAAAAAAAAAAAAATTATGTTGACAGACTTTCAGCGCTGAACATTGCACAACTGGCTGAAGGGCAAGCAGGGAGTTGCCTGACTGCAACATCCGATCAGGAGAACCATCTCTATGCTCTAATATTCCAACAGCTACAGGATCAGCATTGTCTTTAACTCATTTTTAATACTTGCCACAAACACTGGGGAAACAAAAAGTCTGTTTCAAATCCAAAATGCAACTTATGATTCAGAAATACACCTCTAGTGTATTTTATGACTGGTGCCCCTTTGTACAACAGCTATTTAATGTTTTTTTTTTCTTAAAAACTTCTCTAAAAACATCACAATCCTTTCATAAGCAAAACATGAGTCGCCATCCCCACCGCCCTAAGCTGCAGGCCAGCAGGGAAAAAGGCCCTATTTTTTATCATGGGGGAGGTGGTGAGGGAAAGGTGTTTTCCATTTTCTATCAGACATGCACATAAGGAGAAATCAGCAGCAGAGCTGTGGAGAAGCTGCATTAGAAAAACCCATGACCACTTGCAATTCCCTCCTTTCCCTTGATTTCCATTTTCTTTATAAACACAAAATGCAGTTCATGCCCTTGAGCTTGTGCCAATGTATGATTTTACAAAAAGGCCATGTGAAAAACTTAGTGGTTCCATATGATTTAAGTGACCGAAAAAACCAAATAAGAGGATGATAGTTGTTTCAGATGAGATTGCTATGAAGTAGGAACTGAGCGCACCAACATCTGAAAAAAGAAAACTTTCACAGGTTTAACATACCTTATTCATTAGTTCAGACCACCCAATAGTGTCCTTTCAAGTTCATTTTCCTGAAATCTGGAGCTAAACCAGTCTTCATTTAATTCACAAATGCGCTTAGAGACACATCACCCCACTTGAAAGAAAAGAGGTCTATTTGAAAAATACCATGTACCATTCTCATCTGTGAATCCAACTCTTGCTTAGAGAGTTTTACTGGGATTTGAGTTGCATATACATCTTTGGCCCAGAAAAACGAACAGCCACAAAATGACCATAAACAGAACATATATCTTCAAGCTGTTACAAAAACATACTTTGTTTTATTTTACAAAATCATTGTGCTGGTTTTGGCTGGGGTAGAGTTAATTTTCTTCATAGTAGCTAGTATGGGGCTGTGTTTTGGATTTGTGATGAAAACAGTGTTGATAACACAGGGATGTTTTCGTTATTGCTGAGCAGTGCCTACACAGCGTCAAGGCCTTTTCTGCCTCTCACACCACCCCACCAGCGAGCAGGCTGGGGGTGCACAAGAAGCTGGGAGGGGACACAGCTGGGACAGCTGACCTCAGCTGACCAAAGGGATATTCCATACCATATGACGTCATGTTCAGCACATAAAGCTGGGGGAAGAAGGAAGGGGGGGACGTTTGGAGGGATGGCGTTTGTCTTCCCAAGTAACCATTACAGCTGATGGAGCCCTGCTTTCCTGGAGATGGCTGAACACCTGCCTGCCGGTGGGAAGTGGTGAATGAATTCCTTGTTTTGCTGTGCTTGTGCAAAGCAGCTTTTGCTTTACCTTTTAAACTGTCTTTATCTCAACCCACGAGTTTTCTCACTTTTATTCTTCTGATTCTCTCCCCCATCCCACTGGGGGGGCAGTGAGCGAGCGAGCGGCTGTGTGGGGCTTAGTTGCCAGCTGGGGTTAAACCACAACAATCATCTTATCCTACTGTTTTTAAACCACTTGTAGAAGTTTTCTTCAGCAAGATTTATGCAGAGTTAAGCATATAAAAACCCAACCATTGAGTCTTCTGCCCTACGGCATACAGAAAGAACAATTGTCTGTCTAGTTACTATTCCCTTCCTATCAAGGCTGCCACAAGGTTCATTCAGTAGCTTGCAAACTTCCTTGAGATCATGGGCTATAAAACAGCACAAGGAATTACCCATAACACAAATAATTGCCTTTATTTTTAATAATACAGAGCCATCAGAGCACCATTATGACCAAGAAAGAGGGGAACCTTTGCAAGTAGTCATTTTTGCTCCCATATCTGCATACATAAGTTACTGATAAAGTGCCTAAAAAGTTCTACAGAACATCACCACAACATCACCACACAGGAATGGCTGAATTCTGAAAACATCTCTGTGATCAAAGCGTCTGTACATGGGAGGGACTTTTTTGCTTTACAATTTTTTTTTTTTTTATTGGCTGTATGCTTTCCCACTCCCTATACTACCATTGCCTTAAATACAGCAAAAATCAGCTAAAGTTACTAAGCACCAAACCTGTCCTCTACTCCACTGCTATGATCCTTACTGAAATTAAGGATAAACAAGAATAACTAAGGGAAGACTCTTTCCTTGGGAATGTTCCTGCAGTTTTTCTGGTCACAAATTCATTTTCACTCTACAAATTATCACTAAGGTAAATTTCTGTGTGTTGTATTCTAACAACTGTGACCAGATAAAAACATTTGGACACCCCAAGCATTCAGACCAACCACTAGTATAACATGGAGCTCATGTTCTTCTATATATTACCATAACTTACTTTTTCTGAAGTCAACACAGAGGAAGCCATGTCAAAAAACTAGCAAGACAGATATCATTTTCCAGAGGCCAAAAAATAATATTCAGAAGTAGTCACTGAACATTTCTGGTTTGAATCTTTGAAAAAATGCACAGAATTTGTGCAAGTGATGAAATGCAGTGTGTTTCTACTTCAGATAAAATGAGGTTTTAGACAAAATAGTTAAAACTGTGTAATACAGCAAAGTGATTCGGTTAAACATATACTGTTGCACTAGATAGGATCAAGGTGATATACTGTTTCAACTTAATACATTTTAGTTTCAAAGACAGACTGAGAGGAAACAATGCATCTTCATCAAAAAATCCATTCCTGACAGGACTAATACGCATTAGATAAATATTTAATCCATTTGAAGAATTTATCTATCAAGTCCATCCACCTTTATGCATCTAGCCCCTCTTACTGTATCAATTATGTTGATTCCCTGTTCTAGCATAGTCTGCAGAGGAAGAGACTAGAAGTTTTGTTGAAATCAGATTTAGCTGTGCCATATTTCAAAATATTTTTTAAAAATACTCTTCACAAATAAAAACTTCCAACACTGCTTTGAGGGACTGAAGTCAGGAAATCAGATTCATAAAGCATGAACAACCCATTACAACAAAAAGATCAAATGAAGGAGTAAATATCATGGCAACTGAAATCAATGACAAATCTTGCATTAAATGGAGCGGAGGTGCGATTTTGTTCTGTTTCCAGGAAACACAAATGCATTACATCAGTTGAGATGCACTTCCCATCACGATGACTAGATTGCAGAGTCCCTTGGTAAATTACACTTGAGAAGGAAGAAGCTACTGCAAACATCACTGACCTCTCCCCCAGAAGCTATGTATCTCTGCCTTGTGCATAAAACATTAAAAATTTTAGGAATCCAAAGAAATTAGAGCCATCACTAATAGAACCTCAATGCTACTGAAAGAACTAATAAAGATGCAACAACCACAAAAACCCAACAAATCTTTAGAAGGTCAAAAGAAACAAGACATGCAATTGTCTTACTAGCTTTTCAGCTACAAAATTTGCCCCTACAAATACATTTTGACCTTATGACTAATTGCAATCAAATTTGACCAAACAATACATGTATCAAATGAGTTCATGAAAACCAGCAGCTAGGAAGACCACAGAGACAGGAACAAGTGGCCGCTAAAAGAGAAGTTCTGCCCACCTTATGAGATAGCAGAGGTTCCAGGCAGCACAAAGGCTAAGCAGAAAGAAATGGGTGGAGGAAGCAAAGAGAGAAGAAAAAGTGGCAGGAACATCCAGACTTCAGATTTAATGCCCACTGAATTGCTTGGGGTTTAGAGGTTATTGGTCTTCATCTTCGTTAATTTGAATTGCTCTGTCACAGGTGCAGAGTTGAGCAGATTCCCAGTGTTTCAGCAGGAAAACCATGCAAGCAAAGTAGCTGAAAATATGAAGACATATAAAACAGGAGAGCAGCACTTTGGGTGGCACCCAAATTATGCATTGCTCCAAAAAAAGAAAGCATTATGGCAGTAAGATGACAGTATTTGTATTACAGTGTTCTACCAAAATAATTCATAAATACGTAGCTAATTTTTTTTTCAGAACAGCATTATTACCAAACAAGTGTGGGATAGAAATAAACTGCTAAAAACTAACTAAATAAATCCCAAGCCTGAACTCAAAATGTTCACTGATCTGTGCATCAGCTGATCAGTTGATAAAACTGAAGGACTAAACCTTCACATGCAGATTTTGACAGCTAAACAATATAAAAGACACGAGTAAGCACAGGACCACATATAACCTCCAGCAGTACAAGACAGGAAGTCACCGTTATCCATGCTTCTGCATGTAAATGACAGTGTGCATGCTGAATAGCAACATAGGAAGGTATCAGTAACCATCATCTAGACTGAAGATCCGTTACTTTACAGTCACTGTAGGATTTTAAACATGCTTATCTATTTCTCCTTATTTTCACCTTTTACTGATACTCCTCCCGAAAAACAATAATTATTTTGAATTTTAAGAGCTCTGACGTAGTTTCACAAAGATTTCCCAACCGATGCAAAGATGCAGGTTTGAGTTATGAAAACATCCGCAAGAAACATCACATTGCTGAACTGCTGTTTCCCTCAGTACGGCTTAATACTTCACTCTAAGCAACAGCACTGATTGCAGCACTATTAGCCGTGGCCAGACCGTACCAGTAAATACACAGGAGGAAGAAACTATGTTCTGAAACTCAGAGCAAATTCATATTAAAAGGTGAAGTGAAACAGCTGCAACTTCTGGTGCTCAAGATCAATAAATGAGGCAGAAAATGGTAAGTGCCCAGAAAACTATGAATTGCAAATACAGTCTAGAAGCATCTGAAGGATATCTTCTCTTCTGTCTTCTCTTCCATCTTTTTTCTCCCCCCAGTCTTATTGACGCTGGTGAGGTAAACTTGGGGTCTTTATTGTTCTTACTGTTTCTCAATGAATATAATGCTATTTGCTAAAACAGTAATTCTTCCCTCAATGAAAATGTATCTTTGAAAAGTGGCAGCAGCAGAAGTACGTCTAATCAAAACTTATCATTACCTCACTTCATGGTTTTAATACAAGCACATTTAAACTGGTTTCACTGTTGGCCTTGAAGAGAACGATGCACCATTATGTTTTTCATTCAAAGCACCTAGATCCCCTGTCTGGGAGCTGTTTACAGAAAAAGATAAACACAACAACAAATTAAGTCATGGGAAGCAACATTCTCCTTGCATCGTTAAAGCAATGTTGTCTGGCAGAGGGATCCCCAGATTAAAAACCAGGTCGTGAAGTCTCATTGTGGCTCTGCCATTTTTTTACTTTGTAGCCACTCATCTAATTTGAAATGGTTTCCCCAACTGCTTGGAAAGATGACAGAAGTGTCCACGTTGTCTAAGTTTCAGGCAACCTCCTGGTTTAGAAAACTTGCAGGTTTGTTGTGAGAACTAGTCTGTGCTCACCCAGCAGCTGGGGGGTGGGAGTTAGGGGTGGTGAATACCATTATTTCAGGTCATCTCCAACCATTGACATACACAAAAACAGTGAATATTCTTGCACTTCTGCCTAATCCCTTTTGCATTCTTCAGTAATATGACAAGAGTCTATTACTGCCCCATAGTACAAAAAAATTATTTCACGCCCACAAAACTTTCATGCAACCACCACCAGTAGAAAAGCCCATAAGACAACTAGCAATTCCATGCTCTGTGGAAGGTCTTCACTATAGAATTAGAAGGATTCATGGTTTGCTAAGAAAAAAAGAAGATACCGAGTAAGACTTCCTATCACCATCATGCACATTCTGGGCTGGGTAAAGTACTGGGCAAGCAAAGCAAAAGTCCTGTGGGGAAAAAAAAAAACAAACACCAAAACAAAAAACACTGAGCATGCAAGTAGAGACCTTCATAAAGCTGACTTCCAAGATGGCAAAATCTACGTTACATAAATCATGCCATTTCCCCATCTCTGAAGGATACTTCCACCTTAAATAACACGTTTTAAACATGCACTTCCAACTTCTTTTCAGAAGTTTATGAACCCTTTTTAATCCTGGTCTGTTTTAATTGAGAGCAGCTCCTCAATCTAGATCACTATGGGGCCACACAAATGTGCCTGCACAAGGGAGGAGCATGTATAGGAAAGAGCAGCCTTAAGGGGGAAGAATTAGGCCATTTCTTTAAACAGAAGGGTTAGTTTATGTGAACTTCAAGTGACCATAAAACTATGGCGTAACTGTATCAAGCACAGCCAAGCTGATCTAAGATGAGCTGCTGATGAAAGGGGTTATCCTCTCATCAGCTCCGAGCAACATGCTGACATGGCTTGTTTTCCCATCAGCACTGGTGATCCTCTGACTCCACAGTGAACTTATTCAGGAAGTTAACCAGCAGAAAACTTAACCTACACCAGAGAGAGTCAACAGGCACCCACCATCTCAGCTCCCTGAAACACCCTGCTTTGGAGTCAGACACATTCCAGCATTTACAGACAGAAAGAGGAACGAAGCAGTAGGTTGAACAGTTTATGTCCTCATTGCTTCTAACAGCCTCTTGCAACCTGCTTCTAGAGGTCACCAACATACGAGTAGGACCCAAGGTCACTTTGCAGTTCTTCATCAATCACAGCAGCCTACAGCTCAATATATTAGCAGACATTCACCTCTGCATGCATCACAGGTTAGGAAACCAGACAGTGTGCTTGAGCCTTTCTTCTGCTACCTCTGCTGAGCTGGTAGTAACTTTGAGCAGAGAAGCATAGGTTAGGTATCTCAGTTGCCACTAGTGGATCTGCCAGAGCTCATCTCTGAGAGGCCTAAAACCTACCAAAATTATATTAGTTTAAGGCAATATAAAAGTCTTTATACAGACTCTTTCAAATCAGTTTGACAACTCAGTTTTAAGTTCCAAAGTGAAGTTCAGCAGAGGCCATTTGTATATTTAAACAAAGCTTAAATCTTACCAATTTATCTTTTAGCAAAAGAATGTCAATATTCCAATATTGCTCAATATAACTGTGTAACTGTTCTCATGTTCTCTTTACAATTTTGATATATATAGCAGATTTCAACTTCCTTACCATTCCTCCCTTCAGCTCCATAAACACCAAAAGAATTGTTGTCAAACAAGAAAAACAAAAACCTCCTTTTACAAGTGCTTGGGAAAAAGTGTTTCTTGGCACAGCAGAATGGCTAGTTGCTTTGATTCAAACACAAGTTGTTAAAACAAGATGTTGCAAAGTGCTAAGAGAGTAGTTCAACATATTTTAAAAAAAGGTACACACAGCTGAATGAACAAAAACAAACAAAAAATTAGCCTTGCAGTCAAATCAGAAAGTAACAACTGCAACATCATCGTGTAAACAAGAATCAAGGCTTGTCATGGACAAGTAAGAGGTTACCATCAGCAAAGTAGCCAGCCACAATCACGTTAGCTATATTCACAACATATCCATAGCTAAAGTCATCCAAGGCAATTCATGTTAAGAGACAGAGAAGAGGCATGAACTCTACGTGTAGTCAGATTTATGCTTTAGAAAAAACGGGAACAAGGTGGATAAGTTATTAAATTACAAATAAAGCTTTCAAAAAAAAAAAAAAAAAGAAAAAACACTCAGGGTAGAACAGTAAAACTTTCAGAGTGACCTAGTAAAATAATGGTAAAAGACATGGCCAGCTGGCATACAAAAGAGGTTGTCAAATAGCAGTTGGCCGATCAGCAAAGATAACCTTTTAATTTATTTCTTCACTTTTTGTAACTTAATGTTATCTGTAAGTACATTCATGAAGTACGTAAGATTCACCAGGCACTGTTTATGTTGTTACTAAAAAGAGGGAAAAAAAATTATAGTTAAGCAGAAAGTAAGTATTTGTGACATTAAAAAGAAAAATAACCCTCACACTTAAAAAACCCGTAATCTTACACTTCAGTGAAATCTTATACTTCAGTGAAAAGATTTCTTCAAAATTTGATGATTTGCTGGGAGATATTTACATATCAAGTCTTTCATCTACCCCAAAAGAAACCTCTCAGAGTTTATAAATAGCTTTCCCTATGAGGATGAATATTTTCTTCTGCTGTAATCACATTCCTTTGAGCAATAAAAATGTTAAACTTCTCTTACCATTCCAATCTTCTCCTTTTTCTATTTCTAATTTCTACCCCTTCAATACTACTGCCATAGATGGATAAGCCTCCATCACTTTTCATGAACATATGTGATATCACCACAAACACTTTATTCATTCATCCTTGTCAACTGACAAACTTTGTGTCTTCTCATTCCCCTATGAACATTTATGTTCATTTATGCATTTTAGCCACAACTTTTAAGAAGCCTTCCAAAGCAGCAAGTTGAGGAAAGACAGACAAGCTAAATAATTGCACTGAGTCAGGCAGCAAGCCATGTCCTCCAGCAATGGTCCCTTATTCACTGGACGTATCTTTCATTCAGGACTTTGCAGAACCTGTGGTTCATTCGCTAGGAGCACTTGGTCTGTAGAAATAATGTCTGCCTGGTGCCACAAACAGTATAAAGATTCCTCTACTGGTCCATACAGTTATCTCCCTATACAAGTAAATAAAACAGCCCTGAGCCTGTTCTCTAGCCACAAAGTAAAGGGGCATGATGTAGCTTGTGTCCACAAAGTTAAACTCTTCTCCTTACACAGGAGAAGAGACAAGTACCATTCCCGCTGCCTTTTGCGAACAGTCACCCTTCGCTTTCTCCCAACACACATGCAGGCAGTTGGGCATCCGTCTAAACCGGACCAAGGAGCATGCTAAAAATTAAGCAGAACGGACAGGGCTGGAGCTCAAGCCCACATCCTCTCTGTACTTAGTTCAAAAGTATAAGCACTGCACATAGCTCCAACGAAAGCCCAAAAAAGGTTTGGAAGACACAGGCAATCTACAAGTACATTCCTACCCACAAACAGCCTGTGAAAGTACCTACAACACACCAGATGATCCTGTTCTCTCTACCACCACAAGAGCTAAGCCAGAAGTTGTAAGGGGAATGCATTGTTCTATAAACATTGGAGACTGCAGGTCACCCATATTCTCTGACCTCTTGAAAGCACTTCTCAAAAGTACACCTCTAATCCCAAGACCCTCTTGCACTCATAATCATGAACTGAAGGCCACAGAACTACATTTAAGACTCGAGATTCATGAAAAAGCAGCTTCTGGAGGGTAGTTGTCTCCAGAGTCTTTACTGGTGAAAACTGAAGTCTGAAGAAACACGAACAGTGAGACACATCCACACAAAAGCAATTTGCTCACAAGCATGAGACGTGGGAGCCTGGCATGATGAAACCTGAGCATACTGGCTAAGGCAGTGCCTGTTTTGAGAACAGATGAGTTCAGTTTCCTGTTACATCAAACAGTAACTTTCATCAGTCCCACGTTTACTTAAAAAAAAGCAAGAAAAAAAATCTCTACTGACATCACACTTAGGGCTGGGCAGACAGTGGCAGATTAGGAAATACAATGAGTCACTGCAAATACAGAACACATAGCAAGAGTTTTCAAACTGCCATGCAAAGTTTAGTCTTACCAAAAAAAACCAGACAATACAGCCGAAGTGAACTACACCAGAAGAAGAGTAACAGCAGCTTAGTGCCTTCACACAACCAAAGCAGTTGGGGAAAATAAGAACATTGTAAAAAGGACAGGGTAAGACACAGGCCCACTGCAGGAAGAAACAAAATCAACACAATTCAGCAATCAAGAAGGAAACATCAGCTAAAATAAGCTGATGGATAGACAAGGAGGAAATAATATTAAGCTGAAAATACAGATACAACTGAAACAAAGAGAAATCCATGCAAAGAAAGCACAGCCGACAGAGCTATGTTCCAAGAAAGAATTCACTCTCGAGAAGTTGCCAACATATCTGTACATGCATGAAAGAAAACCAAAATATAAACACAAAAAAACAGTGTAAGTAAAAGAATGAGTTATCATAAACTGAACTGCTATGTGTTAGGGGAAAAAATCATTAGTGAAATACTAAGACACACAACTTTTTTTTTTTTTTTAAAAAAAAAAAAGAATACATCAAAGACCATTAGAAGAGAGGGTAGCAGCTTTACCCAGTTTGGAAGTAAATAAAATAAGACACTATGGAAGAAATACAATGGGGAAATAAAAATTAGGCAGTGAGGAAAACTACAAGAGAATAAACAGGATGCACACTTAGCCACCATAATTCAGGCTAAGCATCTTATTCTCTGAACCAGGAGAGCACCCCAATGTTGCAGAAATGCTACTAAAATATCTAGGGCAAAGATAGTGGCATCTTTCCTGTCAATTAGGAAATTTCCCCACAGGGTGAAGCAAAGAAAACAGTATTATTAAGGTGAACATGGCAATGCTTGTCAGCAGCTAGAAATATCTGCCATTTTGGGCACATATGGATCAGAAGGATTAGAGATGTGAGGTTTCTGTACAAAGTTGTTAGAACTCTGGAAAGTTTTCTTTCCTTTAGGAACTATTTGTGGCTTGACATTAGGGGATTTCTTTTTGATGCAAGTGGAAGGATAAGAGGAAGCAAGAATGTTGGAATTATTAACAGCTGAATAAACTTTGCTAAGAGAAGTACAGCTCAGCTGCTCAGGAGTTGGTTGATAATGCAGAAACAAGGAATCAGATCAATAAGTGCTAATGAACGCATTAAATCTTCACAGTTCCCAGGTGGAAGGTGGATTAACTGGTCTCAGATCCTGACAATCTCTTCTTTGGGTCCCAACATCAAAGAAGGTGAGATTACTACTACTGCTTCTATGTTGAGGTTTTTTATTATTATTTTAATTAGAAACCACTGAAATTAGTATGAGTTCTCTAAAGGCAATGAGTAACATCCAAAAGCCTTCTCTTTTGGTATTCTTGAGCCAGAACTACTTTGGAAAGCCTTCAAGTAATACAGAGACCCCAATTCTAGTCCTATTGAGCCATAAGATTCGGCATCGCTTAATGATGTGACATTTTATTGTTAAAAATCTTACTCACCCAGACTAAAACTTGCTATCAATGTATTTTCCAAAGGAATATGAAATTTGGAAACACAATAATTTTTCTTCTTAATGCCACCTATGACAAGGTGCTTACAAGCTGGGAATTAAGAAAGCTTCCTGTGGCAGTACATCACTGGGAAGAAGATATGTAAAAAGAACTCCGAAATAAAGGAGTTCCTTGTAAATATGTAAACGATACACTTTTTTGAACTAATTCATACTCTTGCCAAGTTTTTTTTCCCCAAGAACATAATTAGCATACTTCTAAGTTGAAATAAAGCATTGTCAGTGTGCACTAACAGTAAAGATTGATTCATCAATTTACCATAAAAATTTAGAACTTGTTAACCAGGTTGTCCTTCTCCCCTGCAAAAACAAACACATCATAAGCTTTTTGAAACGTTCATTTGTTAATAAAGTCACGATTGTGAGCCTGTTACCTGCCTTTTGAACTGTCTTATTCGAGTGTGCAACACATCAATGCATTGTCTGGCATAGCAGAAGCCAAAGTCTTCTATAAACATCAGCCAGGCTGGTTCCTCCCACACTAATTATGACAGCTTGACAAGAAGCAATGATGAAACCACAGAAACACGCTGCTTTCTCACAAGCTTTTAAAAAGGGGACAAGGGCAGTGGGGGAAGCCCACCTCCCAGGATGAAAATCCTGTTTCCTCACCTTGAAACAAATCAGAAAGACAAAAGAGCACCATTTAATAGAAGAGGTCAAAGCTGAGGCTTGATTCAACACAGTTGCCACATTCAACCACATCAACTTGTCACATCCCACAAGATAAGCGAGGCTGAGCTGTGAGAGCCTTCAGATGGCAAAGGAACAAAGTACTGCAAGGAGCTGTCAATCAGTAGGTGGCACTCTTCAAACTCTGACAGTGGAAAGCCAAGTGCCAGCACAAGTGAGGACACGTTACATACCAAAGTCTGGATCTTTAGCAGAAATATCAACAAGAAATATTGAACAAGTTTAACCATAACTGACACCCATGAGGAATGTAATGGCTTCATTTGAATAATATATACACTGATCCTTGTACATAATCTCTGAAGTTCCTAAGAATTATAATTTTTGAGTGCTATAAATATTTTGGATTAACACTACTGTATACCAGTGTACTAAAACCAGTATCTTAAGAAATTATCCATTACAATCTGCAGAATACTTTGAGTGCAGCGTTGTAGCTAATTATGTAGATGTAAGTCAAACTCATGAATGTTTGTTTGGTTTTTTAAACATAACAAAACATAGCATAATTATTTAGGTTTTGCCACAGCTGTTCTTCAAAGCTGGGCAGTAAATTTGTTACAATAAATGGAATAGATAACTAAATCTTTTGGAACAATATATGAATTGTTATTTTTGTAATATTTACTGGTAAAGATGTGGCCCACACACCAAAAGGTTCAATTGTTTTTAGAGTTCAAATCAATACATGGTATAACAAAAATGAAAACATTGCTCCATAAAACAGGTGTCAAATTTTCCATTCCTGCAAATAGTGCTTCTTCATTTAACAATTATAAACTTTTTCTTGTATTTTAATACAGATTGAAATCAATCCACATTACAGCTCATTTGATAAAACAGTAAAGAAAGAGCAGATTTAGTAACAAAGTCTGAGTACAGGTACTTGTAATTGAAACAGCCAGCAGAGGGAGTATAAAAACAAAATAAAAACACCCAAATAGCCCTTTTTCTTTTTATATACTTTTTTTAACTTATGATCTTAGCTATCTTCTAGAATATGATAATAGTGCCAAAAGTGCAAAACTAGAATATTGTAAAAAACATTTAATTTTAAAGTATTAAACATAATAACTTGAAACTAAAATACTTTTTAAAGTAGCATTAAAAAAATTAGTTCATATTAGCCTCACCAAACTGAAATACGGTTTTAGTCACAAACAAGGTTAACATCGACCAACAAGCTGCGTAAGCCATTTCCAAGTTATAAATACACACGCACACAGACTCTCATTCTTATTTTCCTAATCTAAAACTAAGTTCATGATTTGAGAATACAGAGAGAATGTTACGTATAATCTATTTGTATTAGAATACAGCACAAAATCTTAAAACTGAACAAAAAGTACTATTGTACTGATCCGTAGAGCAGAAGATGTAGAAGCAAGTAAGCCAAGTATATGCCCTAGATCATTAGTGGAAATGAGTGTTTACATGACTGTTTCAAAATCAAGTTACTGAGTCATGTATATGCTGAAATAAAAACTCATCTTTATGCTTTCAGGTTTTTACCATGTCCAGCTGATGAGTATGGCTTAAACATGAGCAAAAGGAAGAAGGACACGAACAGGGTGACTGGAGCCACCAGCCTTGTGTTAGAATCTTAAATGAGCTGCCATCCTCCTCGCGCAAGTGACAAAAAGAAACCATCTCCCAACTCACCTACATAATCCCACCGCGCATAATTGCACCTTCCACAGTCCCTTTCACACGAGGAGCAAGCTTACTGAGTTAACAGCGAAGGCGTTACCTCCTTTCTCAAAGCCTATGAGCACTAGGTACCCCCAAGCCATCAGGCAAACATGGGCAGCAGAGCTGAGGAGTCAAAGGGACAGAGGATTAGTTATTTCAAATGTCAACTGCATGCTTTATAGACAACCATTTGTAAAAATACCTGACTCGGACAAATGAGCCCTCCTTCACTGTTAACTGCTAGTGCCCGCACAGTTTCCATTCCCTTTCCGTGCCATTCCTTGCTGTCTGCCCTATGTATTGTTCTGTTATCCCTCTAACTAGAATGGCAGTGCTTCAGACCAGGATACATGATGTTCCTATACATTAACGCAAAATGTGGTATTATGAAACACCAGTCCTGATGGGAGCCGCTGAATGACATCACCTATCATCATAACTATACGCTGCTTTAGTGACAATTTTGCTTTCAATTAATGCAGAACCAGAATCCCTGGGGTGAAAACCAGAGACAATTCCATTTTCTACATCAGCATCTAAATTTTGAGGATGATTTAATTGTAAACAAAACCCTGTCCACCTTTCCACATGGGATTCATTGCTGAAGATCAGCATTTGGCTTAGAAAACCCTGAATGCAAGTAACGAATACACAGACCAGGAAAAGAAGAGTCAAGCCAAGATTAATTTTCCCATTAGCGCAGCTAACAGGAATACTTTTAACTTTATTTAAACCTTAATTGCTATCTTCTTCCAAACTACACAGATGTTACTACACCTACTCTTTCTTAGAGTACTACTCAATCAGAAAGTCTTAGCATCTGGCACATGAAGGTGCAAGATAAACTTGCTGCATCACAAAAAAAGAAAAAAAAAAAAGGCCAGATAAAAGGTAACTCCATATAAAATATCAATATACTGATAATACTCTGACAAGCAGAAGGTCCCCATACTGTAAATACTCATACCTGTGAGTAGATTCACGGGACAGATGAAATATGCTACATATGTGCAGCTTGAGAGACCTTGAGTGTAGAAGGAACATGGGATGCTCCCCTGAAGGTAAGACATATCACAGAAACCTGGAATACCTGGCAGCTTGCAGTATCCTAAATATGATAGAACTCCACTGAAGAATTGATCCAGGACGTTAGATACTAAAAGTTTCTCAAAACACTATGTTATGCACCAAGTTACAGATTTTAAACAGTTAAGAAAAACAACACACACCACACAAAGTTCATATAAGCTTCTGCAGTCCAGTCCAGTGCTTTCTTAGGAATCTTAAAAACAAAAATAGCCAAGTATGGCACAAGCTGAGTATTGCAGAACCTAAAATTTTAATAGTATGAAGAACCTTCTAACAAAATCCTGACTGAAAAGCATGCAAGTCGAAAGAGCTCGGAGGAAAAAGAAGAATACATCTCTAGTGATTTCATTGTTTTCCAGTCTTGAGGATTCTGTTAAGTCACTTTTAAATCTCCCTTCCAAAAGAGCTCATCTCAATTCTCTTCCTTACAGAACTCCTCAGTTTCCCTCTAAAACTATTTAGACTTCTTTGTCTTTAAAGTCAAACAATGTATATATGTATGATTTAGAATCTAAAATACAATTCAGGAAACAAAAGCTATGAGATGCAGCACATTATCTTCATTATTCAACATGATCTCATCCTCTTCAAAACAATAATAGCCTTCCGGCTGCACTGTAACCAGGACTGTGCACAGTACTCCAAACAGTTGGACAAGTGCTCTTTGCAGTAGCTGCACTGGAACTGAACTTGTTTGAACTATCTTGTTTGACTTCCCTCCACTCCTTTTTTCAGCCTGGTTTCCTAAGGAAATCAGACTTATGCAATCACTCGGGGAGGGAGGGAAGTGTACGCATATGTATATACGCACGCACGTGCATCTCCATCTGTCTGACCTCACTAATACCTTTTGAGCCCATTGGCCAGTTTCTGTCACATTCAAAAGAGGAGTAGAGATATCGTTTAGGTTCTTGAAAGTTTCATGAGAGCAGGCTGCAGAGCACGGAAAAGTGTCTCCACAGAGAGAGAGGCTGCATGTCTTAGACGTCAGTAAACTCACAGGGGAAAAGAAAAAAAAATCTTCAGTCAGAGGTCACAATCAGTCAAAGACAACCAGGTTTCTTGTGTTCAAGTGTTCACAAAATCGCTTAAGTTGAATTCACCACAGCTTTTCAAATGGTGATTTGAACAGAGCTGATGTTTTCCATGTCATCTTTTTCTTGGTCTAGCATAGGAGAGAATTGCCCTACGTGACACACGTTCCCTGGTTTGGTCCCTTGCTCCTAAGACCACTTATTTTAAAACACCAGAGTTGTACCACATGCATGACAACATCCCACCCCTCTCAAACATAGAGAAAATAAAAACTGGAAGAGCTTAGGATTCCCTTCAAGCCTCAAAACTAACCAAGTATGTGGCTCTGTAACATAATCAACTATTAAATAAAGTTTCAAAAAGACAATGCAGCAAATACGTAGCCATCTTTATTCACCTCTACCGTAGAACAGCACAAGAACTACTATGCTTATAGGCTGTTGTGCTAAAGACAGCTGTAAGGCAGTAAGACAAATAACGAGGTTTCAGCTGATATCTCTATATTTCTTCTCACATCCCCCCAAAATACATATGTGTGTGTGAACTACGTACTATTCACCCGTATCTGAAAAGCCACCTAATAAAAGTATGCTAACAGATTAAAATGCAAGTTTAGGGACACTTTAAGGCATAAATCTATGATTTAAAAAATTATCACAAAAAGAAGGAAAAAAACCCAAAACAAAAAAAACCAAATAACCGCAGCTGATTGAAGTCACCCTAAGCATCAAAACATTAGGCCAGCAAAAAAAGTTTCTGATAGAAGATTTATTTCAGCCCTGATACATGCTCCAATTCCTTAATCCCATGACCAATCTGAACCCCAGCACACTTCCCGGCGCGGCGCTGGAGCTGAGGGCTGGCGGGAGGGCGCGGGCAGCCCGACCCGGGGAGGTTTCAGCCCAAAGCCCCGGCCGCTCCAGGGACGCCACGGCCCCGGGGGCGCCCACCCGGCGGGGCGCGGTGTACCAGTGGAACGCCCCGGGGAGGGGAAGGCGGCGGCGGCAGGCTCGGGGCGAGACACCCGAAGGGGAGCCGGGCCGCGTCCCTATGAACGGGGAGTTTCTGCCACGCGAAACCCTTCTCCCCCCTCACACAACCCGCCTCAGCGGCTCGGGCCGGCCAGCGGCCCCCACTACCGCTGGGCTCCCCCGTCCAGCGCGGGGAGGGCACCTGCCGAGCCCCGCACCGAGAGGCCGAGCGGCTGCTCTCGCCCCGCTCCCGCCTCCCGACACGGGGCGAGCACGGCCCCGCGCCCTTCCCCCGCGTTTGGGCTCGGTGGGAGCCGGCGTGGGTTTCGCCGGCAGCGGAAGAGGCTCGCTCGCTGCCGAGCGCCCTTTATGGGGCGCCTCAATGCCCCCTTCATTCCGCCCTCCCCGCCAGCCGGTCACTATTCCCGACGCAGCGCCAGCCCCCCCCCAGCAAGGAGCACATGTTTCCTCTCCGGCTTCTCGCCCGCCTTGCAACGAGCCACGGCCAGGGGAAGGAGGCACCCACTACCGAAGCCGGTTCAAAGCCACGGAATTTGCAGGCGTGTGGCAGATCTGACAGGGATGCAGAAAGAAACGATACATGTCACCCTTTTCGGTCCTCCGCCGCCGCTTTTCTGTCAACTGCCGACACCATAATGCTTCCTTATTGCTACTTCAAGTAAGTAGGGGTGAAAGTCTCCATTCCCCTACGTATCATTCCTGAGCAAATTAAGCATGCACCAAGTGAAAGGCTGACACGCATACACGTAGAGTTGTCTGATCCCGAAATGATGCCGAAATCCCCGAGGCGTTAACAGCCAGCTGCCACAAAGAGCACTCAGTTACATCGAGCATCCCCTTTGTCCGTGCATCCTCAATACACACCCGGCCGCTGCTCCATGCGTCCACGCACGCCCCACGTATACGGCCCCTTTGTGTCTTCGCCTCCCCCCCACTCACAAAGAAATGCCTTTTCCTCGAGGCATGCACCCAGCTTCGGACACAGCCCTTCGCCTCCCCCCCGAGACACGCGCGACCCGCCGCGGGCACAGCGTTCCGGTACCTACTTGTGTTCAAGAAACAGTCCGTAAACCTCCTAAAGCAGCTTGCAGAATTAGATCCATCTTCCATGTCTGGCCCTAGGAGCAGGGGAGACGAGAAGGAGAAGAAGGCGCCTCTCTGCCGCTGCTGCCGCCTAGGAGTCCTGCTCCCGCCGGGGCCGTCGCCTCCTCGGATCCCGTCGCCGCGGGCTGCTGCTGCTGCTGCTGCAGCACCGAGGGAATTGCAGGACCACGGGCGAGAGGCAGCTGGCGAGAGGAGGAGCCGGGAGTGGTGCTGCCGGGAGCCGCCGGCTGCGGAACGGAGCAGCAAGCCCTGGATGGAGGAAGAACAGAAGAGTCTCCTCCTGCCGCTGCCGCCTGGATGGGCGATCAAGTGAGCTGCTGCTGCTGCTCCGCCAACATCTCTTCCTCCTCCTCCTGCCGCTCTCGCTGCCTCTCCTCCTCCTTCCCTCCCTTGGAGACTTGTGAGGTTAAAGGAAGACGAGGAGGGGAAACGAGGAGGCGGCGGCAAGAAGTAAAAAGAAGATGGAGAAGCGGAGGAAAAGGAGGGGATTGGAGCGAGGAAAGGAGCCGCTGCCGCTCTGGGGACGATGCTGGCGGAGGCGGCGGAGGAGGCTGTCCCTGCAGCGCGGCTCCTGCTGCTGCTGGTGGTTGTTAAGAGGAGAGAGAGAGAGCTGCAGGCAGCCGAGCCGCCTCCGGGAGCGGGGGGAGGAGGAGGAGACCCGCCGCTGCCTCCACCTCCGCCGCTCTGGCCATGGGAGTGGAGCGGGCGGCTGCCGGAGCCGGGCTTTTCCCCGGGTGCTGCAGCCAGGGGGGCCGAGGGGCGGGATAAGATCCGCTTCTCTGGGTTGGACATGCTTCCGCTCTTCCCTCCCTTTCGCAGTAGTTTAAGGCAGGACGTCTGGGAGAGATACCGGAGTAAAGCGAAAGGGGAAGCCGAAAAAGGACGGAGCCAAACGAGGGGCAACCGCGGCTCGGTGCTTCGTTCCCTCCAGCAACCCCCGGGCAGTATTTCCTCCGCACCCCGGCTCCCCGCCCTCATAAAATCCTCACATTTCCGTTCCCCCTTTAGGCCGGAGGGGACAGGGCGCTACTGGCCGCCAAGCGGTTCCGATTCCCTTTTAAAGTCCGCTTTTCCTCATGCTCCCACCTCGCATTCAAAGCAAGAAAACGGCAACAATCTGTATTTTCTTCGAGTGAGGCAAATATTGCCCCGTATGTGCGTGCGCGTCTGCAAAGAGGCAGATACAGTCACTGCAGTGCCGCTTCCAGTACCAGCCCCGGCCGCCAGAAAACGCCCACTGGCGGAGCCAGCGCTTCCCAGGCTGCCTCCCTTCCTCTCATTACCAGGCGCGCACACAGGAGCTACAGCACAGCGGTTACCTAAAGGGAACGCAGGAAGAGCGAGAGACAGGAGAAAAAGATCCTCCCTATGCGGCCTCATTATTTCAAACAGATATTTCCAGCCACCCAGATAAAAAGGCAGACGCCCTGCGGCGCCTGGCATGAAGATGCCAGAGAGCTGCCCCTCCGTCTCCGTGGGGCATCAACCCCCCCGTTCCTATACGGGGATGCACAGTCCCCTCCCGACGCTCCGCATCACACGTGTTTACTTCAGCCCCCCTCTCTCCTCCTCCCCACCCCAGTCTCTACTCGGCACACCTGCAGCCACCTACCCTTCAGCCCCAGCCCTTCAAGCCGTCCGGCTCCCCGAGGGGCTACCTCAGACCCTAGCCACAGCTGCGGCGCGGCTCGGGGGCCACCACCGGCCTTGCTCCACGGGCACAGGCGGCGCCGCTCACCAGCGGAGCCCGTCGCGCCGGCCAGCCGCCACCCCGACGCCGTGGCGTGGTCCCCGGGCAGGCAGGCTCCCGCCCCACAGCCTCCAGGCGGCCGCGCTCCCCTCGAAGGAGCGTCCCGCCACTGCCGCCGGCCCCTCGGCCGACGCCTCGCCACTCCGGCCGCAGCCCGCCCGGCCGCAGCCCGCCCGGCCCGGCGCCTCGGCGGGCCGCGCTACGGCGTCCCTCAGCGGGGCAGCCGCCGGGGGAACGCCCGGCCGAGGGAAGCCCGAGGGCGGGCTCGGAACGGAGCGGGGCCGAGGGTTGCGCTGGAGGCCCCCACCCCCCCAATTTCGTTTTCGCCCCGAAGTCGCTCGGCCCCCGGCGCCAGCCGCCGCTGAGAAGCGGGCGGGGAGGTCCAAGCCCACCGGAGTTTACCTCCGGCAGCGGGGCGGGCCAGCATCTAAAAGCGGCCGCGGTGGTCTCCTCAGCCCGGCCTCCCCCGGCCGGGGCGCTGCCTTCGGGCCGGGCCGAGCGGAACGCTGCCGTTGGGGCGCCGTTGCCCCGCGCCGCCTGTCAGCTTAAGGGGACCCCTGGGCACAGGCAGCCCTCTGCCGCCGTCCCCTTCCGGGACAGCCTCTCCTCCCCTCGCCCCGCACCCCTGCCAGCGCCGTTAACCGGCGAGGATCGTCCGTGACCCGGCGGCTCGTAGAGCCCGTGGCGACCCTGCTCTCGCCCTGAGGGCGGCGGCGCTCACCTGGGCGCGGGCCGCCCTGCCCTCACCTCCCCTCGCCCGGCGGGCAGCTACCGGGCAGCGGGGCTCCCCCCGCCCTCTGAGGGGACGCTGAAGCGCAGAGCTTCCCGCCCGAGCGCCGGGCTGGCAGCACCCGCCTCCCTCGGGGCAGCCTCGGTGCCAACCGCCATTCCGGGGGGAACCTCCCGGGGCTCTGCGGCGGGGCCGGGAGGCGCCGCAGTGCCACCCCGCCTCGGGAGGACGTCCCGGCCCAGGCTTCTTCCCCTCAAATACCTGGACGGGGCATGGGAACCGCGCTCCTCAGGTAGACGGCCGGTTCCCCCGGCGCTCCCGCCCGCCAGCGGGCGGAGAAGCGGCCGCCGCAGCGGTGCCCGCCCGGCCGGGGCTGCCGCCGTGCCCCGGGCGGCAGATTTTGTTGCGGTGCGGCGGGGAGCGGCTGCCCGGCGGCGGGGACACAGGCACCCAGCGCGGGCGCTGCCCTGCCCGGGGGTGGGCTGGAGCAGGTACCGCGGAAACCGTTGCAGAGATTCGCGGCAAAGAGGTTTCTTTTGCTGCTGCCAGCGGGACACCCAAAACGCGGGCGATTCTGTTTCCCTCCTCGGTCTTCCGGGAGATGAAAGCTCCGCGCCGACCGGTGTGACTCCAGGCGCTGCCTTAGCGGGTCTGCGATCCCAGGTGTCCGCGGAAATCCTCATCGAACTACCGCAGTCTTCCTATCTCCGTGCAAAATTAGGCTCTTTTCTTTCGAATTTCGACTCCTGCTTTGAAAACAATACAAACCTACGCTTTTGATTTTTATTTTAAATCGTTCAAGTATTTCGTATATCTCATTTCAGGACTTCTTTTCACGCTAGAATACACACTAACTCCTGTCAAAGTTAGAGTCTTTACGTATCACTTAATCTTGGAAGGCTGCAAAATAAGATGTTCCTCTGAAAATAATAACGCTTTCAGATTAAAGAGCGTTTTCAGACAGTTGAATGTTCTGTAACAGTCAGACACAATCCACAGTGTTTGCAGAAGGTTTAAAATGGCAAAACAGATTAAAGACTCTCATTAAACAAACAAAAAACCCATAAAACAAAACAAAAAACTCAGAGAGGGCAGGTTTTACTAGTGTTTTCATCTGGATGGTTCTTAAAACCTGCTATTGCCTAAAAATCCTAAAATACAGAAAACTGCATCTGCTTTTGTGATCCATTTTCTCTTAGTATATTTGACTTTATCAAAACAGTTTAATAACTTCTATTTCATATGTCTATTTGTGTAAGATGCTTTTATTTCCTTAAGTCCAACCATTACCTACTTTATATCTAGAGCTTTTCTCTCATAACTGCTGCAGGATAACTAGAAATCCAGCAAACATTTAAATTCTGAGAGAAAGCTTAGCTAATGGCAGCAAAACTTTAGTGAATCGTGTTTTGTTGTTGCAGCCTATTTGTTTAGCAATTAACAACTTCTTATTAGAAAATCTCTTAAACTGAAATGTTTAAATTGAAAGAGAGAATCAGACTGAAATGACTGACAAAAAGCAAGAGCTATTCACCTGAAAAAATGAAAGTTGCTCCTTTAGACAGGTTAGTCCCAAATTGTTCTGTCAATATCACGAGTAAATTACTGAAACTTTACATTGTCGATTTATAATTGTAGAAATCTTGTTTGATTATGCTAATCTATGCTAAGTTCCTCAGTTGCTGTTCATGCAAACTACAGTTGTTCAAATATCACTGCCTGAAACTGGGTATCTGTGTATTTATACAAGGAATGTGAATTGTGCATGTATAAATATGTATGTGTATATTCAAGAAACCAGGCAAAATACATTTTGATTTGTAAGAAATCATCAGATATTCTAGACAAGCAGCTTTCAGGTTAAGGGTTATTTACAAACTGATCATTTGATTATTATTCATTAGCCACTGGCAATTCATACCTGATTGGTCACCTGCTTCTTGGCTGGGCAAGCAAAAGCAATTACAGAAGAAAAGTTAGATGACAGTGAAAATCAATTTTTAAGCTCTGTACATATATATTTGTAAAATATACAAATTTGCAGACAAGTCAAGTATGCTTGGTGGCCACCTCAATACCAGGGGATAAATTAGTGATGAATCACATTTGCTCGTTCCCCAATGTATCTGTCAATCTGGGTTTTCATTGCTCAGCCAGCATGACAGTTTCCATTGCCACAGAGCGATGATGTCACTGATGCCACTGTGGTACTAACCATACACCCACGTCATTTACCGGAAAAGTCTCACCCACTCCAGTAGGAATTTTTGATGTGAAACAGTGAGGTTTGCTACATCATCCCCCAAAAGGATTTTTAAAACTCTGAAACACAAAGAAATGCAAATTAAAATACCCTGATGCATCCACTTGCATCAGGCGCAAGGCTTCTGGTATGAATGCACTGTGTCAGTGCAACGGTGGGCAAAAGTCTTTGGCTGTATGTGCATGGGTAAATGCAATTTCACTAGAGTCCAGGAGTCAGAGTGCCCGCTGAAGCCATCAGGAGGTCTAGCATGCATCGTACTTACAGGAACAGGCCTGGTTTGAAAGCAGCAAATAAGTCTGTTTAGCAATAATTTGGCAATATTAATCAAAATATTTGAAGGAAAACATAGTGGGGAGAAAGTAAAATCGAGTTATAACAACGGTTGTTTGGTATTAAATACAGCTTTAAAACAAACACCTGTTCTTTCCCAGTTCTGTCTGCTACATTTTAAGAATGACAGTGACTCATCTTTTATCTGGTCCCACTCTTTTGCCTGGTAAATCCTCTTATCTCACTCATCATCCTTATATCCTAAGAGTCCCCTCTATGATGTATGATCAATTCCTTGAAAAAAATAAGAAATAAGATAGAGTGTGGGGAATTTAGACAAATGTAGGATGACGGCAGTAGAGGAGCTGACGGAACCAACCACCTGAACGTGGGTGAGGCAGGAGCAGCACAATGAAATACGGAGAAGGCAACCTGCTGGAAAGGTGGGATGGGGGAGCAAAAAGATAAATGTAGCTAAAACCCAAGCTCTAGAGCTGAGTAAATACAGCCCCAAATTAAATCCTTTATGGAGAAGTCCTGTGCAAGTTAATAAAAATAATTGCATCTCTTTCTAGGGATTTTCTGCTAAATGATCTTACAGAATATAGTAGTTATTACCCAGCTACTGAATTGCTATCACAAATTAGAAACCTACAGAAAAGACAGTTTCCTAAAGCCTTTTTCTATAAACCTTTAGAGTAATCTATAGAGAACCCTATTTCATAAGAGATTCTTTTTACAAAGGATTATTCTCAAAACACTGTATACATGCAAGGAGTTAAGTTTAAAGGGTATGTATCAGCCATTTTCTTTGCTTGCCACAAACACTCATACAAGCCACCTCTTTTCCACAAGACGACTAATGTGAGTGTTGATAACATGCAAACGCATGCTAGCAGCCATCTTGAAAGTGGTTTTGGGAATTACCTAGTTCAGATGCAGAAGAAATACTGTGAGATCCAAAATGAACTGCAATTCGTTCAGCAAATCAAAACACTTTTTTTTTAAGAAGTCCAGGTCTGTTCAGAGATAACTGACATACAGAAAAAGAAAAAAAAAAAGTAAATAAATATATTGCTTGCTTTCAATAGTTTGTTCAGCTTCACTTCCTACTCTGCAAGGTGACAGCTGAGAGGTTTTGTGGCTGGAACTATAAATAATAAAAGTTTCTCTAGAAGTGCTATGCTATGTGATGTATGACGGTGGGTACATTAATAAAGCTGTGAAGACCATGTCTTTTCCTGGCAATTTTTTCCTTTTAGAAACTTTGCATAAAGTTTTCAGTATTATTTTTCAGGGAAAAATTGCAATTCTTTATGGAAAGAAGATACCTCATGTGCGAGGGTAGGACTTTTTTAATCTCAAAATTTTCAGGTAGACATATTACTACATATTACATTGTAATAAAAAGCAAAATACATTTAATTTTAAAAGGAAAAAAAAAACCCTAGTGCCAATGTACAAAGGGAAATATTTACAATAATTGTACTCAGATTTGTTTCCTATAAAAGACTATGAAAGAAGCTAAAGAAAACCTTACAATGCTATCTACCATTTTGTGCTGTCTTGTCCATGCAGCACAAAGATCAGATATTAATTGGTTTTCTTTAAAGGGTGTTCAGAAAAGGAAACTGCTGTTTGGTCTTAAGTTACTTTTGTCCAAGTAGAGGACTCCTGTCCAGAGAAACTGTCCTCTAAATAAATTAAAACTCCAACAGTAGCTCTTTTTACCAAGATGCTATACTATAAACCCAAAGCACCATAAACGCTGTAAGCTCTTTGCTACAAAGACCATCTTTTGAATCATGTCCAGCACAACAGGATCCTGGCTTGGGACCAGGGTCTCTTAGGTAGTAATGAAACACAAACAGCAACCGATGTAACAGTTGGCATGGTAGGCAACAGCACTGTTGTTACCTAATGCTATTGGAATAGCCATTTTATTGCAGGAAAAATTAATAGGGTTATCAGGATTTTTGTAATTTTATCTTTCTGTTTTCATAATGAAATCTAGAGTTAATTTATGACAGAAGAACACTGTTATAATTTGCTATCTGCTAGAGACAAATAATTATTTCAATTCTGTGTTCTCTTGGAACATAGAAATTCTAACCTTTACGTGAATTAAAGTTGCTTTAGATATAACAGATTTAAGAAAAATCCAAAAGAAAAAGTTGATACTGACTTATCTTATACTCCTTCACCATGAGTTGTGAATCTTGCTAGCATGTAGCACAGACCATACACTCCTACTGCCACAACAGGGAGGCCAGCTTTCCCCCGTAACTCTCTCTTGCAACCCCCTTCTTCTCTTTCCCAAATCTTCCAACCACTAGAAGACTTTTCCCCAACATGGTTTGCACAGTTCATGAGAAATCCTACTGCCCCATCACTGGCAAATTCTTTGATGGAACTAGCAATCTCAGCTCTGAGTTTAAGTGTAAGGCTCTGTTCTAGCCTAAGCCTACAGCTGATTCCTCTTTGATATTAACAGCAGGTGCAAAAATAAATGAAGAGACTGAGTCTAGCCTTTAGAAACCAAATTTATGTGGAATTCAACCACTTTGTTATTACTTCTGAGCATCACTCAGAGGGAAACAAGTTTCTTTTTAGAACAATTCTTCGTCCTTTTCACTTGAATTCCTCCTTTGTTTTACAGTTTCTGACAAGTCCCATTTCGCTCAGTTGCAGTAACTACCAAGTTACCCCCTGGGAACAACAGGACTTTCACTCTCACCCCATTTGTTAAAAAAAGTCAATCCTGAAACTGTGGCTGTTGATAGTGAAATGCAGTCATTAGCCTTCAGAGTTAACACCCTGATGAGACAAAAAGTGCAAAGAAATGCATACCCCTAGCAACCACAGGCTATTTAACACATTTTCTAAGACAGTTTGATTTCAAATCCATGCCCTGTTTCTATGTAGAAACATACCTTTGCAATCCTGAAAACTAGAAAGCTTGCCTTTGAAATGAAAGCTTGAACTCTTCAAGTTTGTTGTTGCACCCATAGCTTTCCTGTGTGGACTCTCAGACTGATGCCACTGTAACATGCATTCATTCAACACCACAACTGAGCTGGTAAAATTGAGAAAAGTTTATTATCTAAGTAACTTTCCTCTCTCCCATCCTCACTTTAGGCACCAAGAAACCCAACCCAACTTACCTCCCTACAGCAGCACAGATGCACACGCTCTGAATACGTACCTGCTGTCTTTATATCCCACCCTAGGACACACTTGCTATCTTTTTCTTCCCTGTTTTTCACATTTCTCCCTCTCTTTTTTTCTCTTTTTCTTTCTCCCCCTCTCTCTCACACACACACAGAGCCAGCATTTCTCTAGCTGCAGAATCAACATAACAGTACAGATTTCCTTTGGAAAATACTTTAATACCAATATGTGAAAAACACCATGTAGAAGGCTGGGGTATTACTGCCACCATCCCTGAACAAATACTGTCTCACATATGCAACCCTAGACCATTGCAGACAAGCTTATTTGGTTCAGTACAATTCTTCTCCTCCAGAAGTATCTCCTTTGCCATCATCCAGCAACCCCTGTTACTCCAACAGCTTTCTCTCCCTCATGCGTGATCCATCCTTCCATCCTTTTCCCCGGTTCACCATTTCTCCCCACACTACCACATCTGCCACGTCTCAGCAAACATACATACTTCAAGCTGGCAGCATCCCTGCTGTCTCAGCTGCAACAAGCTCTTCACCTGCTTTCCCTTCGCTGCTTCCAAAGTCCTTCCCCAGCAGAAGCACCTCCTCCTGCCCTTCTGCTGGCCGGGTCCCATGGAGAGCTCTGGTACTCACTAGGGGAGAGGGATTCTTCCCAACCCTTGGGTCTAAATAAAGGTCAGCTGGTAAAGCAGAGGAAGAGGAAGGACAGAGACTGCTTGTGCTCTACCAGAAGCCTGGGGCTGCCTATGGAGGAGGCTTTAGGATGGTAGAAATGAAGCAGTATTATCTTATCAGCCTGGGCACAAAGACAGGGAGTCGCTCATCTCTCCTGCTTGGTATGGGTTCCCTGGATGAATGACTGGGAGACTGAGTCCAGACCATGTTGCTCAAGCAGGACAAACAGGACACATCCTACCCCCATGATAATACAGGATCAACAGCTACTCCAAAACAGCCCAGAAATAAAATAAGCACAAATAATTTCTTTATGAGTTTTCCTTTGAAAGAAAGTAAAGTTTCGTTCCATAGATATAACTGACAGGAGTCCTGTTCAAGCTAGGAAGCTTTGTATTCATGCTAGCCAAACAGGGTGGGGATTTTAAAAGATATTGATTGCTTTATTATATAGAAAATAAATACAGAGCAGTATACTGCAAAATACTGCAGTCACATTTGGAAAGAACAGACCTGAGTATCTAGCAGATTTTTGCAAATAGTTTATTTGAACTGATCATTTTTTTCCTTTTTTTCTGCAAATCTGCACCTTTAGGACAAAAGCAGAAGAGAAAGCACAGTGTAACCCACTTGAAGCAATCTCTACAGTATCCTCAGCTCAGCTTTCTCTTGCTGGATACAGCCTGCAGAGATGTAAATGCTGCACCTGTGGGTCTGACTATTTTCAAGACAAAGCAGCAATGTGGCTCCCACCAAATCCCGTAACTCAGAACCCCTACACTGAGAAAGCTTCTGGCAAGCCCTGTAGTTTGTAGTTTCTAAGAGCAGAAAAAGTAAATAACACAGTAGTCCCAACACCCAAGTTACATCAGACCGTCTCTACATCTGATCTGGCTCATGCACGCTCAGATATAATTATCTATCATTACCGTTTTTTTTTTTAAGTACAGACTGACATCCAGACTAAACAAGCCATTAATGCAGGAGCAACTCTGGGTTTATTTCTGGAGAAAGGGTTCCTTTGTGAGACCGCAAACCTCCCATTTAACTAAAGCGCTATGTGGGGTTTTTCACCCGTGGTTACTCTAAGCTAAGTTGTGGTTTGACTGGATGTGGCTTCACTAAATAAAATCTAAAGGATTTTATTAGAAAAGCAGAATTTTTGCTGCAAATAGCTTTTGTTGCCTGTCAGCCCTTGTCCTGCACAAGGCTTATCACAAAACAGACTCAAAACTGGAGACCATTTTTCTCACCTACAAAACTACCAAAGTTGATTTTCTAACTATTTCAACCCTACGGAGCTCCAAAATAATAGGCTACCGTTAACGCAGCTTTGAATGATCTGTGGAGCAGGGCTTTAAATGAGGGGGAAAGGGAGCCACAGGAACCTTTAAAGGGGGAAGAAAACAAAAATGAGCCAATCAGGCAGAATTTTGGTGTGAGGGGAAGCTTGGGAAACAGTGCCTGCCACAGGAGAGGAACCCACCCACCCACCGCCCCCTTGCCTAGAAGCTGGGCCCTGGCTGCCGGCGCTGCCACGTGGAGCCCGTCGCTCTCTTCCAGGTCAGTGGAGCTCTGAACCAGAGGCCTGCGAGGGATCCCCTGATCCCTGACGTCAGTCCCTACTATTGTAGACTGGTCACACGTCCAAAAATCAGTTACACGGCTTCCAGTGCCCCAGTAAAAAGGTCATTCAGAATCTCACTCTTCCTCCTCCTCATTTCCAGCCAAACTAAATTTATGGCCGTTTCTTTTGGACCAGCTTTTTCTTCTAGCTCTAAATATCTCTTCTGCCTTCTTGACCTTTGGTATTTAAAAGGAGCAGTAGTATCTTTCTCAGACTTCATTTTCCTTGACTAATCGAGGCACAGTCTGTCAGTTCTTTCATAGAACAGTAGCTCCAGTCTCTGATGTCTCACCTTACAAGCCCTGCTCTACACCTCTTCCACTTGGAATTCATCTTTCCTCAGAACAGTTGCAGACACGCTGTCGCTAAGGTTTTACAGATGGCTTAAACACTTGCCCAGTTCTTTTGGAAAAATTTTGCTGATATATCATGGTCGCAATACTGGGGGGGCGGGAGGGGTCACTGTTGCCCAAGTCATTTTGTGATGAACGCAGCCATGAGGACTTTCTTTCCTCTTGGTTGTTCCCAACTGATGAGCTCAAAGACAAAATTCATATTCGTCTCTAGGTGAATGATTTTGCACACTGTACTGCTACATTTCATTTCGCTTCCAGTAATACAGGCTTCAGAGCTCTCTGAATCATCCCAAAATCTGCTCCAGTTCCCCTCTGTGCAGAAAATGGCCTCTCAAATTTTATAATCTCTAAACTCTGTTAACACACCCTTAGTTGCATACAGGAAAGAAAGTATGAAACCAGCTCAGTCCCCAAACAAATTATTGCTAAATTCAACTCGTAACCTTCCTTATGCCAGCAGGGCAATTGTCCTCCTTTCAGCCATAAGCACTTCATTCTCAGGTGGTCTACAGCACGCAACGTTTCTGCAGACTTCACAAATACTCAAGACACTGCCTGACAGCTCTGCAAAACAGGGAAGTATGATTCATGAATGCTGCCTTACAGAGGAAGAAACACAGAAGTTTATTTTTTTTCCCTAAAGTTATGCAGGAACTTTAAAAAAGGAGTTATAAAAGACCGTTGAAAGAATGACAGAGAAGTATCCTGGTCCCCTCTCTATCCCTCTGCCTGCAATATCACCCTCTCTTTTCCCATCCGTCGCACGTATGAGGAAGGAGTCCAGGCTGGGGCTGGCTTCACGCAGAGGCAAAGTAAGCAGATCCCGAAAGCCGCAGACTGCCAGAGGGCACCTGGCTGCCTGCTCTGCCCTTCCAGGAAGGCAAGCAGGCGAGCTCTTCCAGCAGGGTAGCCACCCAAAGAGCACAGCTCCAGCCCTGCCTAAAAAGCCTCCTGCTGTCTCAGCCACCGAGGGTATGATCACAATGCATGGCTTGTCCTTAGTGCCTGCTGTCCTGCTTTTTTAAGGAAAACAAATTTCTGTCTCCTTTGTTTTCCCTCTTCCCATGGCCATTTTTCTTTGTTATACGTGACACTAAGCAGTTTTTAAAACAAACCCTCACATTCAACAGAAGTGTCATTTTTCAAAACCGCACTCATTGCTGAGATCAAACCACCCCTCCTCGGCTGTGAACTACCAGCCTTCTATGCAAGCCCGCTCTATCAAACGTTAAATTGCAATGCACATAAATGACTTAATTTAATCTGAGAAGCAATTTAGAAACTCCAAGCAACAGCAACTGACCTGTTATTTGGTTAAAAAAAATAAACCAACCTCTTCGTTTATTTGCTTGTTGTTAGTGAGATGGAAACAAGCCCCCACCTCCCCAGTTATACGTACCTTCTTGTCAGTGAGAACTTGTTCTCTGTAATCAGATATCTGGCCTGGCCTGGGCGTAGAAGGAAGATTCCCACCTAGAGATTAGTGCATTGTCAATATTAACAGCTTTCATGAGATTGCTGCATTACGCTGCCCAGCGAAAATATTTGACCCACGTGACCCATGTTGAAGCCTGGTGCACAGTTTGAGGTACTTCTGAAGTTTTTCTTAGATTTTGCCAATAGTTGGGTTTCAGGCAGCAATATGAACCTAACTGACAGTGCAGCAGCTGCTGCAGTTGCACTGGCCTGTACTCCTTTTTGGGACACAAATGACCCAACCACAGCAGGATTTATTACAGCTGCTACTTCTGCGTACACTGTGTGTCAGATTAGGTTTTTCAAAAGACATTTTGAAATGGCTCTTGTTTTGAGTAACAACAACAACAACAAAGTTAATTCACACTACTACTCTTCCATGAAAATCAGCACAGCTCTGTTTCAGCAAAGATATTTCTCTGCAAAAAGAGATCTCAGTGTATACTACTTCCCCAACTCTCTATAGCACTTTATGGAAATTCAAGAATAAATGTAGGAAGGAGTGGAAAAGATCTAGAAATCTGATGTATGAAAGTATACAGAAGACAAAGGAAAAACAGCTGTGTTACCAGATGGAAGGTTAAAATTCGGAAGGAAGGAAAATGTAGAGAAATGCAATGGAAAAGTAAGTGGAGTCAAGTGGAGTCACCATCTTGGAGCTCTGGGGGAGCCCTGGGAAAGGATGCGTCATCTTTATCGAAAAAGCAGAGCATTTTTTTGAACTGTTTAGCTAGCAGTTATTGTAAATCCCACCACACCCTTGCAGTAGATTCAGGCAATCAGAAATATGCTTGTCTAATGGACCCTTCATGTTCTTACTTCCCAATCCATAAAACAGTCTGCTTGATGAGAAGTTCAAGCTGAACAATAATAATTCACTCAATTACCCACGAGAAAGATTGTGTCCTCCCTATGCCTGAAACCTTGCGCCTGATTCTTTTCTGCTTTGCGCCAGCATAAAGCTATGGACTTCAATGGATTGAGTTATTTCTACCGCAATCAAAGAGAGGAGCCCGACCGCGTGTTTTTGGCCTTTCCTTCCAGCCCTTCCCTTGCCTGCCTGCCTTATTCACTCTTTGTAATACTTCTCTTCTTTCCGTTTCAAAGCCTCCCCAGCTGCGGCTCACAGGGATCTGGCTGAGCTGAAGTTCTCTCTCTTTCTAGGGCAAAAAATGCTAGAAGTTATCTAAGCCTTATGCTGCGGGTGAGTACTTGCTGCAGTTCCACGGGACAAGGAGTAGATCCGTTTCTCAACCGGAGCACTGGAAGTGGAGAGAAGTTTAGGAATCCCCATGCAGACAGCACTGTGTGAAATTGCAGGTAGCATTGTGTGAAATGAGCAACAGCCAACAACTTCAAGCCCACCACTCCAATTAGATGAATCTACCAGATGGAAAACTACTTTAAAAGCTAACAAAACTGTCATATTTCGCTGATTCGTCAACATGTGCCTTTCAAGCATGTTTGAAAACGAAACAAAACAAAACAAAATCCTCAGAAAGCCAGGGAAAGCAGAATTACAACTGGGCTTTTCACACATGAGACCAAAACAAACTGCCCACATTTGCAGACTCAGTCTTCACTGGCTACTTAGATGTAAGGCGAATTTTTCAAGGCCTGCATTAACTGCTGAATGAAAGGGATTTCTTTAGAGTTCTTTACAAGAAGTGTATTTTTAAAAGAAAATCAGGTAGGACAAAAGGAATAGATGCTATATGAAAGCCCGTTTGTACTTAATACACCAGAGAAATTGTTTAAGGTTCATTACTCCCTGGTGTCACTGTCTGATTAGGTAACTCACCATAAGTTATGATGGGGATAATTCTGATTTTGCAGATATCTTCAAAACCATTATGTCCTGCTGTTTGGGAAATGCTTTGTTTACTTGAAAAAAAGCTTTTCTGAATTTCTTTACTTTTGGCATAATTTTTTGTATTGTACTTCCCATAAGAGCCCAATGGAATGGGCTTCTTGACTCCATCGGTATACATTACGATCATGGTTTTGTTAGAGGTTTGCATATTGCAAGCACAAACATCAACCATCTCAGCTGACAGGTCATTTCAGCCCATGTTTAATCATTGGAACATTTTGTTCTTGTATGTTTAAGGACTCTGTGAACACTGTGTTTGTACAAATGGCTATGCACACAGAGCTAACTAAATAATTAACACTAAATACTGAGGTATACCTAAGCACATGTGCATGGTGATGGTACCTAGTTGTTTTCAGAAACTTGAGGAGTCAGGCTAGTGTAGTGTAGTTAATAACTAAAAGGGTTTGCTTCTCTTCCAGAAATGCTAAAACTGTGTAATTGGTTAAAAATATTTAGAATATGCAATGTGTAACCACGCTGTTGGAATCACTGCTATTTTAAAAATGAGATGTTTATGGACAGCTAACAAGGTTAAGCTTAAAATTAGAAAAGAAGTTCACCTAAGTTTCAGAATTTAGGCTGGCAATTCAATGAATGAGGCTAGGAAAAATCCTCTCCCACGAGCAGTTCATTCCACAGGTGCCTTCACTGAGATTTCTTTCAGATTCTTCCAAAGTTTCTAAGAGTGGACCCTCTCAAAGCAGCGCAAGACCACTAGACAGGCTTACCTGCAATGGCTTCTTCTATGTTTCTAGCAAACCTCACTTTGGGGGAAAAAAACAAAAAAATGCTGGGGGAAAGGGGGACACATGGTTTAACCAGAGCAATGGAGCACTTCACATGAAAAAGAAATTTGGCAGAACAGAAGATGAATAAGGACTTCAGAATATAGCCTGACGAACAGACTGCATTCCCAAACAGTACCTGGCTGGAACAGTTGGTTTAACTTGTTCTGTGTGATATAACAGTACCTAAGAGTAGGAAGCGATCTAAAAATATTAGTGTTCATATGTTAGCAATAGTGTTTTTGCAAAACATTAAAATATTGTCAGAAAGTAGAGGTTAAAGCATGCAGCATAAATGTGGTGGTTGCCAAATGTCTCTGTCCCATATTGTTAGAAACTCTGAAACGTGCCTGTTCACAAATGCCTTCTGGACATCGATTTTCCGCCTCACTGTCTCACTCCTTCCCCCGCCTCCAGTCATCAGTTTTCCTTTGCAGCTCCGTGAATCACAAAACTGAACGCACTCTGAATCACCCCAACACTCATCCAAAAGGTAATTCCCCAAGCAACAATTTGCTTGATGTGGTGATTGCAAACAACATATACGTGGCCGAGGCGCGAGGAGCTGCGTGTTACCACCAGACAGTTTTGGCCACCAAGGCCAGCTGGGCTCAGCTGGGAAAAACACTCCACCTTTTAGAAAGTTTAGCTATTTCCCCCCCTTGATTTTTCCCCCCAAATGAATCTATTTACAAAAAAAAAAGTTATTTTAAAGCTGTCTGGAATAATAAAATGTAAACAAGAGACTGAAAGGGACACATGGATATGGACACACGAAGATCCCCAAAATCTCTTGAAATGTTAGCTTTTAATGACCCTCTCTTCATGTTCAAGAACCTGCACTTCATGGTCACGCTGGGGGACATTTTTGTGACAACTTGATGTGTGTAAACACATATATAATTTTTTTCTGATTTTGGTTCCACAAATTGGAACAGGTTTAAAATGGTCCTGGTGTCAGCTGGGATAGGGTTAATTTTCTTCCTAGTAGCTGGTATAGTGCTCTGTTTTGGATTTGAGTATGAGAAGAATGTTGATAACACACTGATGTTTTAGTTGTTGCTAAGTAGTGTTTATGGTAGTCAAGGACTTTTCAGCTTCCCATGCTCTGCCAGGTGCACAAGAAGCTGGGAGGGAGCATAGCCAGGACAGCTGACCCAACTGGCCAACGGGGTATTCCATATCACATGACATCATGCTCAGCACATAAAGCTGGGGGAAGAAGAAAGAAGGGGGGACGTTCGGAGTGATGGCGTTTGTCTTCCCAAGTAACTGCTACACGTGACGGAGCCCTGCTTTCCTGGAGGTGGCTGAACACCTGCCTGCCGGTGGGAAGGAGTGAATGAATTCCTTGTTTTGCTTTGCTTGCGTGTGTGGCTTTTGCTTTACCTCTTAAACTGTCTTTATCTCAACTCACGAGTTTTCTCACTTTTACCCTTTCCTATTCTCTCCCCCATCCCACCGGGAGGGAGTGAGCGAGCGGCTGTGTAGTGTTTGACTGCCTGCCAGCTTAAACCACGACAAAAATGAAAAAAAAAAAAAAAGAAAAAAGTTTACTTTCTCTCCCAGTAGAGCAGCCTCTCTTGGGGGTGGATGGGCTAAGGAAGCGTACTCAGGGGGCACAGAGGGCACTCCTGGGTTGGGGACAGCACTCTGCTCCAGAATTAGCTCTCCCTCTTACAGCCCATCTTCTTCCACCCCACTGACAGGAATTCCTCTCTACTGCCCAGCCTCCTCGTTCAGTCCCTCACAGGGTATCCTGTTGGTACCCTGCTCTCTCCTCCTGCTCTCTGCTGACAGGAGGACCATTACATTTTAGCTAGTCATCCAAACTGTTAACAGTTTGGCCCTTTTCCCTCTCCCTCCATTTAATAACGGGTTGCAATGATGAGGCAAAATTGACGACCCCAATTTGCACTGCTTACCCTGATTCTTAATGCAGCCAGGCAGACATCGCCTCTACCAGGATGCAGGAGTTATTCCTCAGCAACAGGTGATGGAAGTTCCTCACACCTTACTTTTTATGTTGGAAACCTTTTAGGCATGTCTGCTCTCCATTTCTGTAGGTGTGAGCATTACTGAGCTCGTTTTTATCTCCTTGTCTTTCATGCCTTTGTACATGGAGCTTTTCCTTCTCCTCTTTCTAAGTCGTCCCCTTGACAGACCTCACATGTTTGAGTTTCTAGGAGCTGGTGCCTTGTTCCATTTTAACATCTTTATGACTGTGTTTGAGTCATGGCTGCAATGCTGAGCAGCGCAATGAAAGACTCCCCAGAAAGGGCTTAGATAAACCCCGCTCCCTGTACCTCTAAACACCTTCATCCTTTCTCTCTGTGCACTCACTGCAACTCTGGAGCGAAGCCTGGGTCGCCGGGGGTGCCGAGTGGGCTCTGGCCCCGGAAAGAGGATTCAATCCCCTCCAGACCTTCCCAAACTTGCCCAGGGTGCCGAGCTCCGCACCATCACCTGCATTCAGCACCCAGGGGCTCCCTGTGCTCTCCCTTCCCCCACCTGGTAGCCAAACTCCTTTCTTTCACTTTCCAGGGTCTCTTTACAAGCAAATCCCCTTTGCGCCTGCCCATCCTCCTCCTCTCTCTGCCTCCATCTGCGCAGCCTGGCCCTCCCCCGTCTCCATTCACCCCCTCACTCCAGCCCCTTTGTGTTTTCCTCACATGCCTGCTTTCAAGCTCTTTTCATGCTGTCTCTGCGCCTGGATTTCTCTTCTTAAAACCCCATCTGGCATGCATTCGCTCTCTCTTCCTCCCACCTTACACCCCTTCACAAAATTAACTTCAATGAGACTTAAACAGTGGCCCCTGCCACATTCAAAAAAAAAGCCTTTAAACTTATTCATATTAATCTGGAAAACTCACTGGCATCAGACATCTGAATTAGTTTTTCCAATAATCATGCCGGTCTCGCCTTCATTCACTTTCTCCCCTCTTTCCTCTCACCCCCCTCCCTGTTGCCCTTCCCTCCTCATTGTCCTCCTTTTTACTTGGGCTGGAAGCTTTTCAGGGCATCTTTATCTCAATCGGATAGTGCTGTGCATATTTATGAAAGAGGGGATTGAGCTGAACGGAACCACAACGTCCTGCTAACTCCAGACACTGCTGGAGATGCTATATCTGAGCTGTCTTAGTAAGCACCAGCCAGAAAAGATGAGTTGAGAAATTATAACTAGAGATTTGGCTTGTGTCAAGGAGTGATTTCCTGAAGTAAAGCCTGATAACCCCTTCTTTGACAACAACTGGTGTTTTGCCCTCCTAACTGAAGGCGACAGAATCCACCAGGAACTTCTCGCTGTCTTCCAGCACACAGGAGCACCACACAGCATAAGCCAGGCTCCCCAGCATCTCCAGACCTGCAGTGGGTGACCCTTTTTAAAAGTCCGGATGATTGCATTTTACACACTCTCCACATCACCATGCCAGATCTGGCATTCCTCTCCCACAACGAATTTCACTGTTAACTCAGGAGCAACAAGCATTGGGCTGCTCAAGTTTTGCAGGCAGGTAACCACATCTGTCTGCCCCACCTTCTCCAATTTGAACTGGAGATAATGTGTATATACCCGAAAACGATCTGTGAAGACTATTTTTTCCCTCCTAATGTAAAGAAGAGAGTAAAGATGTGTAGGTCCGTTGATTATTTGTATAATGGTAGCACTCAGGAGGGCCTGTGGGGACCCAGGCACTGTGCAACCCCTACTCTGGTGAGTCTGTCACCCAAACCCTCTAAGGATGTTCCCAGTGGGGGCAATTACACTGCTGGGAGAAGCACTCTGGACAAGCAGAGAGGGAAGGTGCAGAGGCCAGGGACAAGAACGAGAGGCGAGGATGGCTCCTGACCTGCTGTGAAGGGGGAAGGAACCAAGAGTCCTGTGACAGAGGCACAATTGACTCCTGCCTATTCCTTGAGCAGTCCCCTGGTGATTTGAAACATACAATTAATGCATAATGGGTTGCATCAACATAGTAGTCTAGCATCAAACACAAAAAGCAGCACGTGTTTGCACGTTGGCAGTGCATTACTGAATTAGCATCTCCAGTAAAAACAAAGGAAGAGCAAAAAGTTACCAAAGCAACTTCCTTCGCAAGGTAAAGCATCAAAATCAGTGCAATGGTACAAAACTAGAGTGGAATGGGTTTCCCAGGAGGCTGGTAATAGTAACAGCATTTCACCTTGAGGCTGACCAGACTGGTACTTGAGTTATTAATGTCCTAAGACTCCATACAGCACTCCTCACTCCTTAAGAAAAGGGGTCTCATTTCATTTGCAGGGAGATGTTTCTGTCAAGGACAGCCCAAACCTTTCTCTGTGCTCTGATGGCTTTCTGGTTGCCTGTAGGGCGTTAATGGTTGCAATTCATTTCTATAAGAGGGAGGGCAACCACACTTCAAAAACACATCTCTCGAATGAAAAAATATTGACAAGCCTTCTCAGTAGTTTCAGTGGAAGAAATACAGGGCTGAATTGGTTTGCAGACTTAACTCTCTTCATCCATTTATAAGAGTCCTTCCAGCCAGCGCAGAAGAAAACAGGGCCATGACATGCTTCTGTGCCTAAATCTCAGTCCAGGCCTGCCAGTCTCAAAGCTATTGGTGAGGAGCAGCTGGAGTTTCCACAGCTGGGATGACTTCAGCATCATGGTGGCATTTCCATGGGCCAGAATTTCTATTACAAAGAGCAATCTCAACCTCCCATCTGAAAAGTAACTTTAACATTTGGGAGATTGATTATCACTAACCATTACCCTGAGAGGAATCTCAAGACTCCTCCTTCCAGTTTATTGACCTTCAGTTATTAACTGGTGGCCTGTTTTCAGCTGGGATGGAGTTAATTTTCTTCCTAGTAGCTGGTATAGTGCTCTGTTTTGGATTTAGTATGAGAAGAATGTTGATAACACGCTGATGTTTTAGTTGTTGCTAAGTAGTGTTTATCCTCGTCAAGGACTTTTCAGCTTCCTATGCTCTGCCAGGTGCACAAGAAGCTGGGAAGGAGCACAGCCAGGACAGCTGACCCAACTGGCCAACAGGGTATTCCATACCATATGATGATGCTCATCATCATCATCCATATCATATGATGATCATACTCATGCTCAGAGTATAAAACTGGGGGAAGAAGAAGGAAGAAGGGGGGATGTTCGGAGTGATGGTGTTTGTCTTCCCAAGTAACCATAATGCGTGATGGAGCCCTGCTTTCCTGGAGATGGCTGAACACCTGCCTGCCGGTGGGAAGCAGTGAATGAATTCCTTGTTTTGCTTTGCTCGCATGCGCGGCTTTTGCTTTACCTTTTAAACTGTCTTTATCTCAACCCACGAGTTTTCTCACTTTTACCCTTCCAATTCTCTCCCTCCATCCCACTGGGGGGGAGTGAGCGAGCGGCTGTGTGATGCTTAGTTGCCAGCTGGGGTTAAACCATGACAACTGGTTGTCAAGAACTGGATTTTTTTTCATGCAGAAGTTTATGAGAGGCTGTAATTAATCAAAGCATCTGACTGCAGGAAAGTGCTGACACCCACGAAAGCTCATTTTCAAGAACTTGTGAAGTCTCATGCACCTTTTTTAACAGTACTAAAGAAATCTATAGTAGTAGCCCAACAATCCATTCCTCAGTTTTTACCCCTGCTAGGCTAGCAGAACCCCAGGGAGAGTCCCGGAGTTGACAGAGTGATGAGAGCAAACTGTGTTCAGCAGCCACCATACATTTCCTTAAAAAGTCACCAGAATTTTACTGCAATTTTTTTTTCTCTTTCACTAAGAAGAGCCTTGAGTTGTACAGCTATGAAGTAGCAGTTGCCTGAACCTAGCTTTATATGGGTTTTTTTTATGCTTCATTTGGACTATGTATTTACCAGTTTGCTTGTCAGGGCTTTGAAGCAGGGACAGTCTACTGTTCTGCTTTCAAGCGTTATGACAAACTAGCACGACAGATCTCTGTTCTGGTTTACTCCAAGGCAATTCTGGAAAAAAAAATAGCAAGTGATCAGTACAGGGTACACAGAGTAAGTACCTTAGAAGCACCATTTTCAACTGAGCTTTCTTCACTGCAGTTTAGGAGGAACCTCTGTCCCTGGAATGCAAACAGTAGCACAGTGGTCTCCTCCCAGTGTCTACAATGCCATAGTTACAAGACCTTGGCACAAGTAATTTTTTGCCAGGGGAATACTGGGGTAGAGAAGGACTTCACTGAGTCTCCATGCATGTACATACAGTGTGCATGAATGTCAGGGAGCAGGAGAGATTAATGAAAACCTGATTTAAAACCCCTTATTGCTTCACAGTAACAGTCCAAAATGCTGTAGCCATAACACAATTTAAAGATGTGCTGGGTTTAGCCACTGCTGTGAAAGACTAAGTTTTATTTTGGTGCTTTTTAATAAGAGGGAAGGAAATGCCTCACATTGCTCAGCAATGATTCCTTTGGGCAATTAGGAACGACATCAACAGGCTAGAGGGAGGTTTGCCCAGAAAAATGAAGGGCGCGGGCCAGAAAGCAACAACAGCAGACCCTTGGAGGTTTGAAAGTAACATGAAGGATACCCAGAGGCAAGACCGGGAACATCTTAAATCAGGAAAAACAGCAGTAGCTGCATAAAGCCCATGCTGTTTTCTGTTTTCAGGTTTACAAAAGCTTCTGCAAATGAGTAAGCCATGTGAAAACGTTAAAAGGTTACAGATAAGACGCGGAGTAAACTCAGCTGTATCTGTGTCACAACCAGCAATATGCTGCATTCCTAACTAGAAGATCCTGGATACATTTTGGAAGGGACTCAAGCTGCCAGGCTCAGAGCCAACACAATCTGTGGGTGGGTGCTGGATGCTTGCCTTGAAATCCTCTCCTTGCCAGCTAACCTATGGAGTAATAATGGCATCAGTTTTGGAGGGAGATTTCATAGTGTTTAAAGCTAGAAGAGAGCACAAGTTGATCTCCTGCTTATCACTGGCCATGAAATTTCACTACTGCCCTTTCTATTGAGAATAACGATTTTGGTTATAATAAAGCAATTCATTCATCGGTCAACCAAGCTATCTGCATGCTGCGAGACTACGAGCAGGAAGGGAAGGAGGAGCTAAAATACTTGCAACCACAGGTGTGGTACGACCACACATTCCTTGTCAGTGATCCACATGCCTATCCTGAGAGAAAATCAAGATGCTTCCTAGGTCTCAGCTGAGTGACCAGGAGACTGATTTTTTCCCCTAGCTGATCCAAATCTGATCAGCAGTTTCACATGAAGTATAAGACTATGAGACACTAGCCAGGTATCTTAAAATGAGAACTCCCTCTACTATCTACCCTACCTGGTCTCTCATCTACAACTGTGGCCTGTCTTTGAGGAGTCAAAAGAAGATGAAAAACACCCTCGGGAATGCATCTTGCTAACCGTGCATCAGAGGGAAATATCCTTCCTAACCCCTGTGGGCAGCCAGCTGAAGCCCTGGAGCATGAGACTTTATTTTAACACCAGGATGTCTTCCAGAAAGGAAATGGGGGAGGACCACAGGATGGAAAGATGAAGTACAAAAGTACAGCACTGTCTCAATTCCAAGTAAATCTGCCACCTTCCGACTCCAGTACACCGTGGGAAACCTACAGGGTGGGCATTTTCAAAGATCCCACTCAGAGGTAAAATCATGTTATAAACTCCCAATCTCTTCTTCTAGCCCTAGCCAACCTTCTAAAAGCAGCAGCATAAGGAATTTCTAACAAAGAAGTTAAAACAAGGTAGACTAAGCCCACTGAGATGATAGTAGCATGAGAAACAAATGTAACAAAAACCTGAAAAATGAGAGAGCAAACTAGGCTCGTTGAGAGATAACAAAGCAAGCATTAATTTGAAAGTGTGGAATAATGAACCAGTTTATTCCGTATGTGAGGAAATAAATATTAACAATGCTGACAACATTTTCAAGTGAACTAATGAAGGTAAGGAGCAGAAAACTGGTCGTGAACGAGGGGTAAGCAAGTATATTTTAGGGATAGAGGGAGATGAAGCAGTATGTCAGTGTGAGTTACCTAGAGATGAAAGATGAAAAACATGACTCATTCACTATTTGTAGAAGTATTTTCCAAGTATTTGGAAACAGACACCATAGTTCCATCATTTAGCAAATAAAGATTCTGGAAGATAGGCTGACATTATCTTCCTAAAAGACTAACACCTACTTTTTTTTTAAACCCTCTGAGATATTTATGAGTAGCCAGGGGGTGCACTTGGAATTGTGAAATTTAATTAGTGAGTCACTACAGAATTATGAAGCGTAAATCAGGTCAAATTCATTTTTATGCATTAGCTGTTGGTCTTGATTCAGGCGAGGAACCAACAGATCTGACCTAACAGATATTCAGGGATATTTGCTTTTTAATCAGGTTCCATGTGGACTGGATCGCCGAATAATCCACTTCATTCATTAACAGCAATTTTAAGAAATTAGCCTGATTCTGTAGCTGGCATGTTAAAAAGCCCATCCATTATCACTGTTGGGAAAGCTTTCTATTTAAAGAATGGGAGCAAGGAGGCGGAGATCTACATCTGGAGGGTTTGTACCCTGCCCTGGAGCTGGTGAGGAACAGAGCACCGACAGGGCTCTATCCTCATCACTTGTTGACCATTTACATCAAATACAAGCACTTCACTGTCCCTTGCACTGCAGTCTCCAGGCAAGGCTCTCCCGGCACTTCCCAAAGGCAGTTGTTAGACACAGAACCAGAGCTGGGAAAGACTCGTCGATTTATCTCAAGTCACGCAGCGAGTGTCTGGGTTTGTGCCGGGGTTTGGCCAACAGGAACGATGAGCACAAACCATCAGCGGATTTCAAAGATGTGCTCACTTCCATCAAGGTCATGCTGAGCGCTCATTCCTACTACTGCAGTGGCAGAATTTCTTCCTCGAATCCCTCGTCTGTTTCTAGCTCTTTTTATTGTGAAAAAAATTCACGTGGTCTTGCTCTCGTCGTCAGAAATACTCGTCTCTGCGCCCATATTCCCTGCGCTCATCGATCTTTTCACATCCCTCCGCCAGTCAATCCCTGATCTGATGATTCTGGCAGGCTCTGCCTCCCATTCTCCGTTCAGAGCAAACAGCATCGAAGAAGGCTAGCAGCTACTTGTTTGCAACAAGGAGAGCATGCTTTATAAACCCAAGTACTTAACAAGAGTAAAATGGAAGTAGCATCCAATCACATTGTGCTGTGGTTGTCTGGTATCAGAAATGGAGGTATATGAAATATCTGAACAAGGCAAGGATTATTTCAGCTTTTCACGTGTCCACTTTAAACTTTTGCACTGAGTACAGCAACTCAGAACGAAATAACTGCTCTAAAAAAATCATTAATTGTTCAGTTTCTTCATTTAATGCAGCTGACAGTGGTGCAACATGCTTATGCATTCTTCTTTTTTCCTTTTGATGATAAACACAGACAGAAAAATTCCTCTTAGAATGTTTTATTGTTTTAAAGTGATGGTAATAGTGCTTGAGCTGCAGTCTAAAACTAATCAGTCAAGTTTTAAAATCATGTTAAACTTGGTGATCCAAAGGAAGTTATCCAGAGCATAAGGCAGGGATATTGGGATATAAACTGAATGAAACTCTACTAAACAAAAAACCCAAGCCCCAGAAAACACTATTATTTTACACCAAGCTGTGAATAATTGAAGCTGACAACCCTAGCCGAATGGCAGCAAGTTTTTATACAAAACCTGGAAGACAATATGGTGTGACCCAAGAAATATCTGCTGGAAGCAGAGAGGCAAAAAGCCTGCCTTGTGGATTTAGGGACTTTTGTTCAGTTCTACCACCCAGCCCAGCCTGGCCTCTGGGATAGTTCACATGGCAGAGTTTCTGCAATCTTCCTTCCAGAGATGCTCTAGACAATTGGACTTTCCGTTGATGGCTCATTTTACTCTCTGGCTATGAGGCGTCAGCACAGGGCTCCTGTGTTTGGTTTATCAAGATTAAAGGGAACATTTGTAAGTTTTTAAACCTAATTTCTGGCCCTTCCCCCATTCCCTGAAAAATGAAGACTTGAAAATAGTTTGCTTCAGACTAGTTTTGTAAACGGAGGTTCTAAATTAAACTCAACAACTAAATGCTAGGCCCCAACTAAGCTGGCACTGTCTTTTCTTAACTCTTTGTAATCACTGCTCTTAAAAGAGTGAGAAAGTTATAAGCAATAGTCTCAAATTAGAAGGTAGTTAAACCCCCACACATTACTAAACCAACACCATTCAGAAGCAACTTCCGCAAAGAATCCCTAAGGTATTTGCATGTGCAATCAGTAGAAGATACCAGAATTATCTCAAAACTATTAAACAAATTAAAACAAATCACTTGAGACCCCGCTGTTTAATAAAGAGCTGTGGGGAGACTATGTTCTATATTTTCAGTTCCTCTGAATATTTTTGTTGCAGTGAAATGAATTAAAGGATGTACATTCCAGTTCAGCCTGTAGCAGACAAGCACGTTCCAAGATGATATTCCCGGTGAGACGTGTGAAAGGTTCTTTAGGTTCGTTGAACTCTTGTTAGGGCTCACGCCTACTGTACCATTACAGTGGTGGGGGAAGATACTACCCACTGGTTGACCCAGTGTTACCGATCACACACGCTATCAGGTGAAACAGCAGAAGTAGTTTAGGTAAAGGCCATATCTTTTAAATTTGTAAAGCCACAAAGGGTTATCTTGTCTCCATCAGCACACGTTAACTCAATGGTGAGACAAAGCCCATAGTAATAGCTTCCTACAACTCCAGCAACACAGGCATGGACAGACACAAGGACAGTCTTATATTGCAGACTTCTATGCTTTGTAGGAGCTCTGCAGCCCAGATACAGTGCAGACAGGAGCTGCACATACATATGACCTTCTTCTGGCTGCCAGCTCAAAGCCTGGGGGAGGAAGAACGTCTGCCAGTTTTATTCCCACATGTATTTATTTAGTTAGTACTTCCATTTCACCTGCATCATCATTAGGTGATTTCACCAACTTCATCAGGTAGAGAGATCACGTTGCTAAAAGTGCTTAAGCTTTTCAGAAGCAATTCAGATGAAAGTGGCTTAAAAGGCAGAGCACCGAGG